>NW_026783569.1:0-600000 GCF_949774975.1 Lagenorhynchus albirostris | reverse complement strand
CAGCCTTCCTTCAATATATTTTTGGACGATAGCTGTCATTTATAACTCTGCAGGTTTGTGAATTACAGTGCCGCTGAGATCCTTTCTTCAACTCTCTTTCTTGTGAGCTGGCCGCAACACCACAAGATTGCTTCAGGCCCTAGTGTGGTTCCGGCACGGCACGCTGAACCTTTGGTTAATTCCTCTTCCTTGTGGGAAATGAGAGTTAAATTTGCCCGTCCAGACACCTCCAACTAGTCTCTCATTGTTTCTCCCTATTCCTGTTCATCTTACGCAGAAATTGCAAACTGGGCCAAACAGGAGGTTAAAGGCACTGACTCTCCAAGTGGGGAGAGTGTTAGTAAAGCGTCTGGAATGTTGCACCCGAGTACCAGGGGACGAAAACTGAGACACATTTGAACACGTTTCCCGATCACAAAGTGGATCATACTCTGGGTTCCACATTCATGATTTAGCTGAATGAAGAATCCCTTAAACCTGGAGAGTTGAGACCCATGGCATCGGTACCATGCAACATGACTTCAAAGGGTCTGCATTTGCTCACCGAACCTCACCAATCCTATCACTACTGCGTTTATGCCGCTGTACACACGCTTGATTCTCTTTCGGAGACATATAAATCCATAGGTTTTAAGATTCTTACTAGTCAGGTATATTCTTAGGTGTTTAATATGGGGTGTAGAGTCCACTTCGTTGAGCAAGGAGTAGCTCTTGTCTATTACATATTTGGCTTATGGAACGGTATCTGTGCTAATTTCAATCTCTGGTTTTATGCAGCACCCCAACTCACCTTTCCCCTTAAGCAAGCATAAGTTGGTTCTACATTTGAGACCCTGTTCTGTTTTGTAATTCAGTTCCTGTGTAGCCAAGTTTACATTCCCTGTATTAGTGATATCTTATGATGTTTCTTTTTCTGTGTGACTAATTTCACTTAGAATCATCGTACCTGAATCCACTCATTATGCTGCTACGGGCCTGATGACATAGATTTCATTGCTGAGTGATATTGCATTGTACGTAAGTACCACGACTTCTTTATCCATTTTTTGCTTTCTGCGACATTGAACTTGTACCGTAAACGAGGTTCTTGTAAACAGAGCCGGCCCAAACTTTGGGGTGGCTGTGTCTTTTTGATTTTAATTTCCCTAAGTTATAGGAGTATAAGAGGAAGTGCCCTAGGCTCTGTTTCTTTGTATTTTGGATGTTTCAGGAAACACCATACCCTTCTCCAGAGTGGCTGTTGGCAATTTACATCCCACCATCAGCATAACAAGGCTGCCAGTTCTCCATGGCCTGTCCTGCCTTTCTGGATTTTACACTTTTTTCAGATGGCCCTTTTGACCGGGGGTCAGTGAGACTTCATTGTAGTGCAGATTACCTTTGCAAGCTTGCTGGGTTGGCCAAAAAGGGCATATGTGTTTTTTCCTGAATATATTGGTTTTCTATATTTGAGACGCTGTTCTGTTTTGTATTTCAGTTCCTGTGTAGCCAAGTTTACATTCCGTGTATTAGTGATATCTTATGATGTTTCTTTTTCTGTGTGACTTATTTCACTTAGAATCAGTGTACCTGAATCCACTCATCATGCTGCTATGGGCCTGATGACATAGATTTCATTGCTGAGTGATATTGCATTGTACGTAAGTACCACAACTTCTTTATCCATTTTTCGCTTTCTGTGATATTGAACTTATACCATAAAGGAGGTTCTTGTAAACAGAGCCGTCCGAAAATTTGGGGTGGCTGTGTCTTTTTGATTTTAATTTCCCTAAGCTCTAGGACCATAAGTGGAAGTGTCCTAGGCTCTGTTGCTTTGTTTTTTAGATGTTTCAGGAAACACCATACACTTCTCCAGAGTGGCTGTTGGCAATTTACATCCCTCCCATCAGCATAACAAGGCTCCCAGTTCTCCATGGCCTGTCCTGCCTTTCTGGATTTTACACTTTTTTCAGATCGCCCTTTTGACCGGGGGGCAGTGAGACTTCATTGTAGTGCAGATTTCCTTTGCAAGCTTGCTTGGTTGGCCAAAAAGGGCGTATGCGTTTTTTCCTGAATATATTCAGGAAAAAACGCATACGCCCTTTTTGGCCAAGTGCATCATTGTGGACGTTCTGCCTCTTTTCCTATGCTTTACATGCAATTCCAGTCTACCTCCTGAAATCGGTTTCCTGCAATTCTGCCCCACTTTCAAGTCCTCTTGGCAGCCTTACTTCAATATATTTTTGGACGATAGCTGTCATTTATAACTCTGCAGGTTTGTGAATTACAGTGCCCCTGAGCTCCTTTCTTCAACTCGCTTTCTTGTGAGCTGGCCGCAACACCACAGGATTGCTTCAGGCCCTAGTGTGGTTCCGGCACGGCACGCTGAGCCTTTGGTTAATTCCTCCTCCTGGTTGGAAATGAGAGTTAAATTTGCCCGTCCAGACACCTCCAGCTAGTCTCTCATTGGTTCTCCCTATTCCTGTTCATTTTCCGCAGAAATTGCAAACTGGGCCAAACAGGAGGTTAAAGGCACTGACTCTCCAAGTGGGGAGAGTGTTAGTAAAGCGTCTGGAATGTTGCACCCGAGTACCAGGGGACGAAAACTGAGACACATTTGAACACGTTTCCCGATCACACTGTGGATCATACTCTGGGTTCCACATGCATGTTGTAGCTGAAGGAAGAATCCCTGAAACCTGGAGAGTGGAGACCCATGGAATGGGTACCATGCAATATGACTTCAAAGGGTCTGGATTTGCTCACAGAACCTCACCAATCCTATCACTGCTGCGTTTATGCCGCTGTCCACACGCTTGATTCTCTTTCGGAGACATATAAATCCATAGGTTTTAAGATTCTTACTAGTCAGGTATATTCTTAGGCGTTTAATATGGGGTGTTGAGTCCACTTCGTTGAGCAAGGAGTAGCTCTTGTCTATTACATATTTGGCTTATGGAACGGTATCTGTGCTAATTTCACTCTCTGGTTTTATGCAGCACCCCAACTCACCTTTCCCCTTAAGCAAGCATAAGTTGGTTTTCTACATTTGAGACCCTGTTCTGTTTTGTAATTCAGTTCCTGAGTAGCCAAGTTTACATTCCGTGTAGTAGTGATATCTTATGATGTTTTTTTTTCTGTGTGACTTATTTCACTTAGAATCATCATACCTGAATCCACTCATTATGCTGCTATGTGCCTGATGACATAGATTTCATTGCTGAGGGATATTGCATTTTACGTATGTACCACAACTTCTTTATCCATTTTTTGCTTTCTGTGATATTGAACTTGTACAGTAAACGAGGTTCTTGCAAACAGAGCCGTCCCAAAGTTTGGGGTGGCTGTGTCTCTTTGATTTTAATTTCCCTAAGCTATAGGACCATAAGCAGATTGCCCTAAGCTCTGCTTCTTTGTTTTTTAGATGTTTCAGGAAACACCATACACTTCTCCAGAGTGGCTGTTGGCAATTTACATCCCTCCCATCAGCATAACAAGGCTCCCAGTTCTCCATGGCCTGTCCTGCCTTTCTGGATTTTACACTTTTTTCAGATGGCCCTTTTGACCGGGGGGCAGTGAGACTTCATTGTAGTGCAGATTTCCTTTGCAAGCTTGCTTGGTTGGCCAAAAAGGGCGTATGCGTTTTTTCCTGAATATATTCAGGAGAAAACGCATACGCCCTTTTTGGCCAAGTGCATCATTGTGGACGTTCTGCCTCTTTTCCTATGCTTTACATGCAATTCCAGTCTACCTCCTGAAATCGGTTTCCTGCAATTCTGCCCCACTTTCAAGTCCTCTTGGCAGCCTTATTTCAATATATTTTTGGACGATAGCTGTCATTTATAACTCTGCAGGTTTGTGAATTACAGTGCCCCTGAGCTCCTTTCTTCAACTCGCTTTCTTGTGAGCTGGCCGCAACACCACAGGATTGCTTCAGGCCCTAGTGTGGTTCCGGCACGGCACGCCAAGCCTTTGGTTAATTCCTCCTCCTGGTTGGAAATGAGAGTTAAATTTGCCCGTCCAGACACCTCCAGCTAGTCTCTCATTGGTTCTCCCTATTCCTGTTCATTTTCCGCAGAAATTGCAAACTGGGCCAAACAGGAGGTTAAAGGCACTGACTCTCCAAGTGGGGAGAGTGTTAGTAAAGCGTCTGGAATGTTGTACCCGAGTACCAGGCGACGAAAACTGAGACACATTTGAACACGTTTCCCGATCACACGTTTGATCATACTCTGGGTTCCACATGCATGTTTTAGCTAAAGGAAGAATCCCTTAAACCTGGAGAGTTGAGACCCATGGAACGGGTACCAACATTATGAATTCAAAGGGTCTGCATTTGCTCAGCGAACCTCACCAATCCTATCACTGCTGCATTTATGCCGCTGTACACACGCTTGATTCTCTTTCGGAGACATATAAATCCATAGGTTTTAAGATTCTTACTAGTCAGGTATATTCTTAGGCGTTTAATATGGGGTGTTGAGTCCACTTCGTTGAGCAAGGAGTAGCTCTTGTCTATTACATATTTGGCTTATGGAACGGTATCTGTGCTAATTTCAATCTCTGGTTTATGCATCACCCCAACTCACCTTTCCCCTTAAGCAAGCATAAGTTGGTTTTCTACATTTGAGACCCTGTTCTGTTTTGTAATTCAGTTCCTGTGTAGCCAAGTTTACATTCCGTGTAGTAGTGATATCTTATGATGTTTCTTTATCTGTGACTTATTTCACTTAGAATCATCGTACCTGAATCCACTCATTATGCTGCTATGGGCCTGATGACATAGACTTCATTGCTGAGGGATATTGCATTGTACGTAAGTACCACAACTTCTTTATCCATTTTATGCTTTCTGTGATATTGAACTTAAACCGTAAACGAGGTTCTTGCAAAGAGAGCCGTCCCAAAGTTTGGGGTGGCTGTGTCTTTTTGATTTTAATTTCCCTAAGCTATAGGACCATAAGTGGAATTGCCCTAAGCTCTGCTTCTTTGTTTTCTAGATGTTTCAGGAAACACCATACACTTCTCCAGAGTGGCTGTTGGCAATTTACATCCCGCCCATCAGCATAACAAGGCTCCCAGGTCTCCATGGCCTGTCCTGCATTTCTGGAGTTTACACTTTTTTCAGATGGCTCTTTTGACCGGGGGGCAGTGAGACTTCGTTGTACTGCAGATTTCCTTTGCAAGCTTGCTTGGTTGGCCAAAAAGGGCGTATGCGTTTTTTCCTGAATATATTCAGGAGAAACCGCATACGCCCTTTTTGGCCAAGTGCATCATTGTGGACGTTCTGCCTCTTTTCCTATGCTTTACATGCAATTCCAGTCTACCTCCTGAAATCGGTTTCCTGCAATTCTGCCCCACTTTCAAGTCCTCTTGGCAGCCTTACTTCAATATATTTTTGGACGATAGCTGTCATTTATAACTCTGCAGGGTTGTGAATGACAGTGCCCGTGAGCTCCTTTCTTCAACTCGCTTTCTTGTGAGCTTGCCGCAACACCGCAGGATTGCTTCAGGCCCTAGTGTGGTTCCGGCACGGCACGCAGAGCCTTTGGTTAATTCCTCTTCTTGGTGGGAAATGAGAGTTAAATTTGCCCGTCCAGACACCTCCAGCTAGTCTCTCATTCGTTCTCCCTATTCCTGTTCATTTTCCGTAGAAATTGCAAACTGGGCCAAACAGGAGGTTAAACGCACTGACTCTCCAAGTCGGGAAAGTGTTAGTAAAGTGTCTGGAATGTTGCTCCTGAGTACCAGGGGACAAAAACTGAGACACATTTGAACACGTTTCCCGATCACATGGTGGATCATACTCTGGGTTCCACATGCATGTTTTAGCTAAAGGAAGAATCCCTTAAACCTGGAGAGTTGAGACCTATGGAATGGGTACCAGGCAATATGACTTCAAAGGGTCTGCATTTGCTCACCGAACCTCACCAATCCTATCACTGCTGCGTTTATGCTGCTGTTCACACACTTGATTCTCTTTTGGAGACATATAAATCCATAGGTTTTAAGATTCTTACTAGTCAGGTATATTCTTAGGCGTTTAATATGGGGTGTTGAGTCCACTTCGTTGAGCAAGGAGTAGCTCTTGTCTATTACATATTTGGCTTATGGAACGGTATCTGTGCTAATTTCAATCTCTGGTTTTAGGCAGCACCCCAACTCACCTTTCCCCTTAAGCAAGCATAAGTTGGTTTTCTACATTTGAGACCCTGTTCTGTTTTGTAATTCAGTTCCTGAGTAGCCAAGTTTACATTCCGTGTAGTAGTGATATCTTATGATGTTTTTTTTTCTGTGTGACTTATTTCACTTAGAATCATCATACCTGAATCCACTCATTATGCTGCTATGTGCCTGATGACATAGATTTCATTGCTGAGGGATATTGCATTTTACGTATGTACCACAACTTCTTTATCCATTTTTCGCTTTCTGTGATATTGAACTTGTACAGTAAACGAGGTTCTTGCAAACAGAGCCGTCCCAAAGTTTGGGGTGGCTGTGTCTCTTTGATTTTAATTTCCCTAAGCTATAGGACCATAAGTGGAAGTGCCCTAGGCTCTGTTGCTTTGTTTTTTGGATGTTTCAGGAAACACCATACACTTCTCCAGAGTGGCTGTTGGCAATTTACATCCCTCCCATCAGCATAACAAGGCTCCCAGTTCTCCATGGCCTGTCTTGCCTTTCTGGATTTTACACTTTTCTCAGGTGGCCCTTTAGACCGGGGGGAAGTGACACTTCATAGTAGTTCGGATTTCCATTGCAAGCTTGCTTGGTTTGCCAAAAGGGCGTATGTGTTTTTTCCTGAATATATTCAGGAACAAACTCATACGCCGTTTTTTGCCAAGTGCATCATTGTCGATGTTCTGCCTCTTTTCCTATGCTTTAAATGCCATTCCAGTCTACCTCCTGAAATCGGTTTCCTGAAATTCTGCCCCGCTTTCAAGTCCTCTTCGCAGCCTTACTTCAATATATTTTTGGACGTAATCTGTCATTTATAACTCTGCAGGTTTGTGAATGACAGTGCCCCTGAGCTCCTTTCTTCAACTCGCTTTCTTGTGAGCTGGCCGCAAACCCGCAAGACTGCTTCAGGCCCTAATCTGCTTCTGGCAGGGCACGCTGAGCCTTTGGTTAATTCCTCTTCCTGGTGGGAAATGAGTGTTAAATATGCCCTTACAGACACCTACCTCACTCTCAACCCCTTGGTGATGTGGGTCCTCTGGTTTGTGGCCACCTTTGCTGGGTTCCTCACCTTTCGATGATGTGGCCCCACTAGTGTGAGGACACTCCTGCCTGGTTCTCATCCACGTGGTTATGTGGACCCCCTGGTGAGAGTCAGTTCCTGGCTGTGTTCCTCACCCTTCTGTGAGGGAGACCCTCTGCTGATAGGTCACTCCTGCATGGCTGGCACACATTGCCTTGGTGAAGTCAGCCGTGTGGTGTCAGTTGGAGCATGCTGGGAATCTCCTCCCCCCAGTGATGAGGGCCCTCTTGCGTCAGGCCCTAACTGCTGGGCTCACCAACTTTTCTTAGTGAGCCCAATGATGCTTGGGCACTCCTCTTAGGATCCCATCTCCATGGGGATGTGGGCCTTCTGCTCTGAGGTCCCAACGGCTGGGTTGTTCACATTTTCATGATGTGGGCTCTCTGGTGTTAGTTCACAGAGGCCTGGATCCCATAGCCTCTGTGCTCTTGGCCGCCTGCTGGGAGGTTCCAACTGCTGGATTCCTCACTTTTTAAATTTTTGGGGCCCTCTGTTGTGAGGATCCTCCTGCCTGCCTCACTCCCAGCCCCTTCGTGATGTGTGTCGTCTGGTTTGAGGCCACATGTGCTGGGTTCCTCACCTTTCGATGATGTGGGACCAATGGTCTTAGGAGACTCCTGCCTGGTTCACATCCCCTTGGTGATGTGGGCGCTCTGTTGAGAGTCTGATCCTGGCTGGGTTCCTCACCCATCTGTGAGGTGGGCCGTCTGCTGTGAGGTCACTCCTGCCTGGCTTGCTCACCTCGCCTTGTGGACATGAGCCCTCTGGTGGCACTTGGAGCCTGCTGGGAGCCTCCTCCCCTCGGTGATGAGGGCCCTCTGGCGTCAGGCCCTAACTGCTGGGCTCCCCACATTTTGTGATGTGCGCCCAGTTGTGCGAGGACACTCCAGCCAGGATCACATCCCCATTGGGATGTTGGCCTTCTGCTCTGAGGTCCCAACGCCTGGGTTGCTCACAATTTCATGATGTGGGCTCTCTGCTGTTAGTTCACTCCTGCCTGTATCCCATAGCTTCTGTGCTCTCGGCCGCCTGCTGGGGGGTTCCAACTGCTGGATTCCTCACCTTTCTTCTTCTTTGGGCCCTCTGTTTTTAGGCTACTCCTGCCTGCCTCACTCCCATTCCCTTTGTGATATATGTCCTCTGATTTGAGGCCACATGTGCTGGGTTCCGCACCTTTCGATGATGTGGCCCCACTGGAGGGAAGACAGTCCTGACTGGTCCCATCCCCTTGCTGATGTGGGCCCTCAGGTGAGAGTCTGATCCTGGCTGGGTTCCTCACCCTTCTGTGAGGTGGGCCCTCTGCTGTGAGGTCAATCATGCCTGTCTGGCACACGTCACCTTGGCGACGTGGGCCCTCTGGTGGCAGTTGGAGTGTGCTGGGATCCTCCTCCCCTCGGTGATGAGGGCCCTCTTGCCTTAGGCCATAACTGCTGGGCTCCCCACATTTTCTGATGTGCGCCAAGTGAGTGAGGACACTCTTGCCAGGTTCCCATCCCCATGGGGATATGGGCCTTCTGCTCTGAGGTCAAAACGGCTGGCTTGCTCACAGTACCATGATGTGGGCCCTCTGCTGTGAGTTCACTCCGGCAAGGATCCCTTATCATCGGTGCTCTGAGTCGCCTGCTTGGAGGTTCCAACTGCTGGATTCCTCACCTTTTTCATTCTATGTGCCCTCTGTTGTGAGGCTTCTCCTGCCTGCCTCACTGCCAGCCCCTTGGTGATGGGTGTCCTATGGCTTGAGGCCACATGTGCTGCGTTCCTCACCTTTCGATGATGTGGCCCCACTCGTGTGAGGACACTCCTGCCTGGTTCCCATCCCCTTGGTGAGGTGGGCCCTCTGGTGAGAGTCTAATCCTGGCTGGGTTCCTCAATGTTCTGTGAGGTAGGCCCTCTGCTGTGAGGTCACTCCTGCCTGGCTGGCCCACGTCACCTTTGAGACGTGAGCCCTCTGGTGGCAGTTGGAGCATGCAGGGTGCCTCAACCTCTCGGTGATGACGTCCCTCTGGCGTCAGGCCCTAAATGGTGGGCTCCCCACATTTTCTGATGTGCGCCCAGTGGTGCGAGGACACTCCAGCCAGGTTCCCATTCCCATGGGGATGTGGGCCTTCTGCGCTGAGGTCCCAACGCCTGGGTTGCTCACAGTTTTATGATGTGGGCCCTCTGCTCTGAGTTCACTGTGGCCTGGATCCCATAGTTTCGGTGTTCTGGGCCGCCTGCTGGAAGGCCTAAATGCTGGAATCCTCACGTTTTTTATATTATGTGCCCTGTGTTGTGAGGCTACTCCTGCCTGCCTCACTCCAAGGCCCTTGGTGATGTGGGTCCTCTGGTTTGAGGACACATGTGCTGGGTTCCTCACCTTAAGATGATGAGGCCCCACTGGTGTGAGGATAATCCTGACTGGTTCCCATCCCCTTTGTGATGTGGGCCCTCTGGTGAGAGTCTGATCCTGGCTGGGTTCCTCACCCATCTGTGAGGTGGGCCCTCTACTATCAGGTAACTCTTGCCTGGCTTGCTCACCTCGCCTTGTTGACATGAGCCCTCTGGTGGCACTTGGACCCTGCTGGGAGCCTCCTCACCTCTGTGATGAGGGCCCTCTGACGTCAGGCCTTAACTGCTCGGTTCCCCAACTTTTCTTAGTGAGCCCAGTGATGCTCGGGCACTCCTCTTAGGTTCCCATCTCCATGGGCATGTGGGCCTTCTGCTCTGAGGTTCCAACGGCTGGGTTGATCACAATTTCATGATGTGGGCTCTCTGGTGTTAGTTCACTGTGGCCTGGATCCCATAGCCTCTGTGCCCTTGGCCGCCTGCTGGGAGGTTCCAACTGCTCGATTCCTCAACTTTTGTATTCTATGGGTCCTGTGTTGTGATGCTCCTCCTGCCTGCCTCACTCGCAACCCCTTCGTGATGTGAGTCTTCTGGTTTGAGGCCACATGTGCTGGGTTCCGCAACTTTCTTTGATGTGGCCCCACTGGTGTGAGGACACTCCTGCCTGGTTCCCATCCCCTTGGTGATGTGGGCCTTCTGGTGACAGTCTTATCCTGGCTGGGTTCCTCACTCTTCTGTGAGGTAGGCCCTCTGCTGTGAGGTCAATCCTGCCTGACTTGCACACATCACCTTGGCGACGTGGGCCCTCTGTTGGCACATGGAACATGCTGGGAGCCTCCGGCCCTCGGTGATGATGGCCCTCTAGCATCAGGCCCTAACTGCTGGGCTCCCCACGTTTTCTGATGTGAGCCCAGTGATGCCAGGACACTCCTGTCAGGTTCCCATCCCCATGGGGATGTGGGCTTTCTGCTCTGAGGTCCCAACGCCTGGGTTGCTCACAGTTTCATGATGTGGGCTCTCTGCTGTTAGTTCACTCCTGCCTGCATCCCATAGCTTCTGTGCTCTCGGCCACCTGCTGGGAGGTTCCAAATGCTGGATTCCTCACCTTTTTTATTCTTTGGGCCCTCTGATTTTAGGCTACTCCTACCTGCCTCACTCCCATCCCCTTTGTGATGTATGTCCTCTGATATGAGGCCACATGTGCTGGGTTCCTCACCTTTCGATGATGTGGCCCCACTGGTGGGAGGACAGTCCTGACTGGTTCCCATCCCCTTGGTGTTGTGGGCCCTCTGGTGAGAGTCTCATCCTGCCTCGGTTCCTCACCCTTCTGTGAGATAGGCCCTCTGCTGTGAGGTCACTACTGCCTGGCTGGCGCATGCCACCTTGTAGACGTGGGCCCTCTGTTGGCAGTTGGAACCTGCTGGGAGTCTCCTCCCCTCAGTTATGAGGGTCCCCTGGCGTCAGGCCCTAACTGCTGGGCTCCTAACATTTTCTGATATGTGCTAAGTTGTGCGAAGCCACTCCTGCCAGGTTCCCATCCCAATGGGGATGTGGACCTTCTGTTCTGAGGTCCCAACGGCTGGGCTGCTCACAGGTTCATGATGTGGGCCCTCTGCTGTGAGTTCACTGCGGCCTGGATCCCATAGCCTCGGTGCTCTGGGCCACTTGCTGGGAGGTTCCAACTGCTGGATTCCTCAACTTTTATATTCTATGGACCCTGTGTTGTGAGGCCGGTCCTGCCAGCCTCATTCCGAACCCCTTGGTGATGTGGTTCCTCTGGTTTGAGGCTACATGTGCTGGGATCCTCACCTTTCGATGATGTTGTCCCACTGGTGTGGGGACACTCCTGCCTGGTTCCCATCCCCTTGGTGATGTGGGCCCTCTGGTGAGAGTCTGATCCTGGCTGTGTTCCTCACCCTTCTGTGAGGGGGGCCCTCTGCTGTGAGGTCACTCCTGCCGGGCTGGCACACATCGCCTTGGCGACGTTGGCCCTCTGGTGGCAGCTGGAGCCTGCTGGGAGCCTCCTCCTCTCGGTGATGAGTGCCCTCTAGCGTCAGGCCCTAACTTCTGAGCACCTCACGTTTTCTGATGTGAGCCCAGTGATGCCAGGACACTCCTGTCATGTTCCCATCACCATGGGGATGTGGGCCTTCTGCTCTGAGGTCCCAATGTCTGGGTTGCTCACAGTTTCATGATGTGGGCTGTCTGGTGTTAGTTCACTCCGGCCTGCATCCCCTAGCCTCTGTGCTCTGGGCCGCCTGCTGGGAGGTTCCAAATGCTGGATTCCTCACCTTTCTTATTTTGGGGCCCTCTATTATGAGGCTCCTCCTGCCTGCCTCACTCCCAGCCCCTTGGTGATGGGTGTCCTATGGTTTGAAGCCACATGTTCTGGGTTCCTCACCTTTAGATGATGTGGCCCTACTCATGTGAGGACACTCCTGCCTGGTTCCAATCCATTTGGTGATGTGGGCCCTCTGGTGCGAGTCTGATCCTGACTGGGTTCGTCACACTTCTCTGAGGTGGGCCCTCTGCTGTGAGGTCATTCGTGCCTGGTTGGCACACATCGCCTTGGCGACGTCAGCCCTCTGGTGGCAGTTGGAGCCTGCTGGGAGCCTCCTTCCCTTGGTGATGAGGGTCCTCTGGCGTCAGGCCCTAACTGCTGGTCGCCCAAAATTTTCTGATATGTTCTCAGTGGTGCGAGGACACTCCTACCAGATTTCCATCCCCATGGGGATGTGGGCCTCCTGCTCTGAGGTCCCAATGGCTGGGTTGCTCAGTTTCATGACATGGGCCCTCTTCTGTGAGTTCACTGTGGCCTGGATCCCATAGCCTCGGTGCACCGGGCTGCCTGCTAGGAGGTTCCAACTGCTGGATTCCTCACTTTTTTATTCTATGGGCCCAGGGTTGTGAGGCTACTCCTGCCTGCCTCACTCCGAGGTCCTTGGTGATGTGGGTCCTCTGGTTTGAGGACACATGTGCTGAGTACCTCACCTTTCGATGATGTGGCCCCACTGGTGTGAAGACACTCCTGCCTGGTTCCCATCCCCTTGGTGATGTGGGCCCTCTGGTGAGAGTCTGATGTTGGCTGGGATTCTCACCCTTCTGTGAGGTGGGACCTCTGCTGTGAGGTAACTCCTGCCTGGCCTGCTCACGTTGCCTGGCAATGTGAGCCCTCAGGTGGCAGTTGGTGCCTGCTGGGAATCTCCTCCCCTCAGTTATGAGAGCTCTGGATAAAACACATATGCCCTTTTTTGCCAAGTGCATTATTTTCCAAGTTCTGTGTCTTTTCCTATGCTTTAAGAATGACTCCCGTGTACCTTCTGAAATCGGATTCCAGGAATTCTGACCCGTTTTCAACTCCTCTTGGCAGCCTTACTTCAATATATTTGTGGACGATAGCTGTCATTTATCACGCTGCAGGTTTGTGAATTACAGTGCCCCTGAGCTCCTTTCTTCAACTCGCTTACTTGTGAGCTGGACGCAACACCGCAGGATTGCTTCAGGCCCTAGTGTGGTTACGGCACGGCATGATGAGCCTTTGGTTAATTCCTCTTCCTGGTGGGAAATGAGAGTTAAATTTGCCCGTCCAGACACCTCCAGCTAGTCTCTCATTGGTTCTCCCTATTCCTGTTCATCTTACGCAGAAATTGCAAACTGGGCCAAATAGCAGGTTAAAGGCACTGACTCTCCAAGTGAGGAGAGTGTTAGTAAAGCGTCTGGAATGTTGCACCCGAGTACCAGGGGACGAAAACTGAGACACATTTGAACACGTTTCCCGATCACACTGTGGATCATACTCTGGGTTCCACATGCATGTTTTAGCTGAAGGAAGAATCCCTTAAACCTGGAGAGTTGAGACCCATGGAATGGGTACCATGCAATATGACTTCAAAGGGTCTGCATTTGCTCACCGAACCTCACCAATCCTATCACTGCTGCGTTTATGCCGCTGTACACACGTTTGATTCTCTTTCGGAGACATATAAATCCATAGGATTTAAGATTCTTACCAGTCAGGTATATTCTTAGGCATTTAATATGGGAGGATGAGTCCACTTCGTTGAGCAAGGAGTAGCTCTTCTCTATTACATATTTGGCTTATGGAACGGTATCTGTGCTAATTTCAATCTCTGGTTTTATGTAGCACCTTTCCCCTTAAGCAAGCATAAGTTGGTCTTCTACATTTGAGACAGTGTTCTGTTTTGTAATTCAGTTCCTGTATAGCCAAGTTTACATTCCGTGTAGTAGTGATATCTTATGATGTTTCTTTTTCTGTGTGACTTATTTCACTTAGAATCAGCGTACCTGAATCCACTCATCATGCTGCTATGGGCCTCATGACATAGATTTCATTGCTGAATGACATTGCATTGTACGTAAGTACCACAACTTCTTTATGCATTTTTCGCTTTCTGTGATATTGAACTTATACCATAAAGGAGGTTCTTGTAAACAGAGCCGTCCCAAACATTGGGGTGGCTGTGTCATTTTGATTTTAATTTCCCTAAACTATAGGACCATAAGTGGAAGTGCCCTAGGCTCTGTTGCTTTGTTTTTTAGATGTTTCAGAAAACACCATACACTTCTCCAGAGTGGCTGTTGGCAATTTACATCCTGCCAATCAGCATAACAAGGCTCCCAGTTCTCCATGGCCTGTCCTGCCTTTCTGGCTTTTACACTTTTTTCAGATGGCCGTTTTGACCCAGGGGCAGTGAGACTTCATTGTAGTGCAGATTTCCTTTGCAAGCTTGCTTGGTTGGCCAAAAAGGGCATATGCGTTTTGTCCTGAATATATTCAGGAGAAAACGCATATGCCCTTTTTGGCCAAGTGCATCATTGTGGACGTTCTGCCTCTTTTCCTGTACTTTACATGCAATTCCTGTCTACCTCCTGAAATCGGTTTCCTGCAATTCTGCCCCGCTTTCAAGTCCTCTTGGCAGCCTTCCTTCAATATATTTTTGGACGATAGCTGTCATTTATAACTCTGCAGGTTTGTGAATGACAGTGCCCCTGAGCTCCTTTCTTCAACTCGCTTTCTTGTGAGCTGGCCGCAACACCGCAGGATTGCATCAGGCCCTAGTGTGGTTCCGGCCCGGCACGCTGAGCCTTTGGTTAATTCCTCTTCCTGTTGGGAAATGAGAGTTAAATTTGCCCGTCCAGACACCTCCAGCTAGTCTCTCATTGGTTCTCCCTATTCCTGTTCATTTTCCGCAGAAATTGCAAACTGGGCCAAACAGGAGGTTAAAGGCACTGACTCTCCAAGTGGGGAGAGTGTTAGTAAAGCGTCTGAAATGTTGCACCTGAGTACCAGGCGACAAAATCTGAGACACATTTGAACACGTTTCCCGATCACACGTTTGATCATACTCTGGGTTCCACATGCATGTTTTAGCTAAAGGAAGAATCCCTTAAACCTGGAGAGTTGAGACCCATGGAACGGGTACCAACATTATGAATTCAAAGGGTCTGCATTTGCTCAGCGAACCTCACCAATCCTATCACTGCTGCATTTATGCCGCTGTACACACGCTTGATTCTCTTTCGGAGACATATAAATCCATAGGTTTTAAGATTCTTACTAGTCAGGTATATTCTTAGGCGTTTAATATGGGGTGTTGAGTCCACTTCGTTGAGCAAGGAGTAGCTCTTGTCTATTACATATTTGGCTTA
This sequence comes from Lagenorhynchus albirostris, assembly GCF_949774975.1. Taxonomy (NCBI): domain Eukaryota; kingdom Metazoa; phylum Chordata; class Mammalia; order Artiodactyla; family Delphinidae; genus Lagenorhynchus; species Lagenorhynchus albirostris. Next base: position 584,762 of record NW_026783569.1, on the reverse strand, counting down.
TGGAACGGTATCTGTGCTAATTTCAATCTCTGGTTTATGCATCACCCCAACTCACCTTTCCCCTTCAGCAAGCATAAGTTGGTTTTCTACATTTGAGACCCTGTTCTGTTTTGTAATTCAGTTCCTGTGTAGCCAAGTTTACATTCCGTGTAGTAGTGATATCTTATGATGTTTCTTTATCTGTGACTTATTTCACATAGAATCATCGTACCTGAATCCACTCATTATGCTGCTATGAGCCTGATGACATAGACTTCATTGCTGAGGGATATTGCATTGTACGTAAGTACCACAACTTCTTTATCCATTTTATGCTTTCTGTGATATTGAACTTAAACCGTAAACGAGGTTCTTGCAAAGAGAGCCGTCCCAAAGTTTGGGGTGGCTATGTCTTTTTGATTTTAATTTCCCTAAGCTATAGGACCATAAGTGGAATTGCCCTAAACTCTGCTTCTTTGTTTTCTAGATGTTTCAGGAAACACCATACACTTCTCCAGAGTGGCTATTGGCAATTTACGTCCCGCCCATCAGCATAACAAGGCTCCCAGGTCTCCATGGCCTGTCCTGCATTTCTGGAGTTTACACGTTTTTCAGATCGCTCTTTTGACCGGGGGGCAGTGAGACTTCGTTGTACTGCAGATTTCCTTTGCAAGCTTGCTTGGTTGGCCAAAAAGAGCGTATGCGTTTTTTCCTGAATATATTCAGGAAAAAACGCATACGCCCGTTTTGGCCAAGTGCATCATTGTGGACGTTCTGCCTCTTTTCCTATGCTTTACATGCAATTCCAGTCTACCTCGTGAAATCGGTTTCCTGCAATTCTGCCCCGCTTTCAAGTCCTCTTGGCAGCCTTACTTCAATATATTTTTGGACGATAGCTGTCATTTATAACTCTGCAGGGTTGTGAATGACAGTGCCTCTGAGCTCCTTTCTTCAACTCGCTTTCTTGTGAGCTTGCCGCAACACCGCAGGATTGCTTCAGGCCCTAGTGTGGTTCCGGCACGGCACGCAGAGCCTTTGGTTAATTCCTCTTCTTGTTGGGAAATGAGAGTTAAATTTGCCCGTCCAGACACCTCCAGCAGTCTCTCATTGGTTCTCCCTATTCCTGTTCATTTTCCGTACAAATTGCAAACTGGGCCAAACAGGAGGTTAAACGCACTGACTCTCCAAGTCGGGAAAGTGTTAGTAAAGTGTCTGGAATGTTGCTCCTGAGTACCAGGGGACAAAAACTGAGACACATTTGAACACGTTTCCCGATCACATGGTGGATCATACTCTGGGTTCCACATGCATGTTTTAGCTAAAGGAAGAATCCCTTAAACCTGGAGAGTTGAGACCTATGGAATGGGTACCAGGCAATATGACTTCAAAGGGTCTGCATTTGCTCACCGAACCTCACCAATCCTATCACTGCTGCGTTTATGCTGCTGTTCACACGCTTGATTCTCTTTCGGAGACATATAAATCCATAGGTTTTAAGATTCTTACTAGTCAGGTATATTCTTAGGCGTTTAATATGGGGTGTTGAGTCCACTTCGTTGAGCAAGGAGTAGCTCTTGTCTATTACATATTTGGCTTATGGAACGGTATCTGTGCTAATTTCACTCTCTGGTTTTATGCAGCACCCCAACTCACCTTTCCCCTTAAGCAAGCATAAGTTGGTTTTCTACATTTGAGACCCTGTTCTGTTTTGTAATTCAGTTCCTGAGTAGCCAAGTTTACATTCCGTGTAGTAGTGATATCTTATGATGTTTTTTTTTCTGTGTGACTTATTTCACTTAGAATCATCATACCTGAATCCACTCATTATGCTGCTATGTGCCTGATGACATAGATTTCATTGCTGAGGGATATTGCATTTTACGTATGTACCACAACTTCTTTATCCATTTTTCGCTTTCTGTGATATTGAACTTGTACAGTAAACGAGGTTCTTGCAAACAGAGCCGTCCCAAAGTTTGGGGTGGCTGTGTCTCTTTGATTTTAATTTCCCTAAGCTATAGGACCATAAGCAGATTGCCCTAAGCTCTGCTTCTTTGTTTTTTAGATGTTTCAGGAAACACCATACACTTCTCCAGAGTGGCTGTTGGCAATTTACATCCCTCCCATCAGCATAACAAGGCTCCCAGTTCTCCATGGCCTGTCCTGCCTTTCTGGATTTTACACTTTTTTCAGATCGCCCTTTTGACCGGGGGGCAGTGAGACTTCATTGTAGTGCAGATTTCCTTTGCAAGCTTGCTTGGTTGGCCAAAAAGTGTGTATGCGTTTTTTCCTGAATATATTCAGGAAAAAACGCATACGCCCTTTTTGGCCAAGTGCATCATTGTGGACGTTCTGCCTCTTTTCCTATGCTTTACATGCAATTCCAGTCTACCTCCTGAAATCGGTTTCCTGCAATTCTGCCCCGCTTTCAAGTCCTCTTGGCAGCCTTACTTCAATATATTTTTGGACGATAGCTGTCATTTATAACTCTGCAGGGTTGTGAATGACAGTGCCCGTGAGCTCCTTTCTTCAACTCGCTTTCTTGTGAGCTTGCCGCAACACCGCAGGATTGCTTCAGGCCCTAGTGTGGTTCCGGCACGGCACGCAGAGCCTTTGGTTAATTCCTCTTCTTGGTGGGAAATGAGAGTTAAATTTGCCCGTCCAGACACCTCCAGCTAGTCTCTCATTGGTTCTCCCTATTCCTGTTCATTTTCCGTAGAAATTGCAAACTGGGCCAAACAGGAGGTTAAACGCACTGACTCTCCAAGTCGGGAAAGTGTTAGTAAAGCGTCTGGAATGTTGCTCCTGAGTACCAGGGGACAAAAACTGAGACACATTTGAACACGTTTCCCGATCACATGGTGGATCATACTCTGGGTTCCACATGCATGTTTTAGCTAAAGGAAGAATCCCTTAAACCTGGAGAGTTGAGACCTATGGAATGGGTACCAGGCAATATGACTTCAAAGGGTCTGCATTTGCTCACCGAACCTCACCAATCCTATCACTGCTGCGTTTATGCTGCTGTTCACACACTTGATTCTCTTTTGGAGACATATAAATCCATAGGTTTTAAGATTCTTACTAGTCAGGTATATTCTTAGGCGTTTAATATGGGGTGTTGAGTCCACTTCGTTGAGCAAGGAGTAGCTCTTGTCTATTACATATTTGGCTTATGGAACGGTATCTGTGCTAATTTCAATCTCTGGTTTTATGCAGCACCCCAACTCACCTTTCCCCTTAAGCAAGCATAAGTTGGTTTTCTACATTTGAGACCCTGTTCTGTTTTGTAATTCAGTTCCTGTGTAGCCAAGTTTACATTCCCTGTATTAGTGATATCTTATGATGTTTCTTTTTCTGTGTGACTAATTTCACTTAGAATCATCGTACCTGAATCCACTCATTATGCTGCTACGGGCCTGATGACATAGATTTCATTGCTGAGTGATATTGCATTGTACGTAAGTACCACGACTTCTTTATCCATTTTTTGCTTTCTGCGACATTGAACTTGTACCGTAAACGAGGTTCTTGTAAACAGAGCCGGCCCAAACTTTGGGGTGGCTGTGTCTTTTTGATTTTAATTTCCCTAAGTTATAGGAGTATAAGAGGAAGTGCCCTAGGCTCTGTTTCTTTGTATTTTGGATGTTTCGGGAAACACCATACCCTTCTCCAGAGTGGCTGTTGGCAATTTACATCCCGCCCATCAGCATAACAAGGCTCCCAGGTCTCCGTGGCCTGTCCTGCCTTTCTGGATTTTACACTTTTTTCAGATGGCCCTTTTGACCGGGGGTCAGTGAGACTTCATTGTAGTGCAGATTACCTTTGCAAGCTTGCTGGGTTGGCCAAAAAGGGCATATGTGTTTTTTCCTGAATATATTGGTTTTCTATATTTGAGACGCTGTTCTGTTTTGTATTTCAGTTCCTGTGTAGCCAAGTTTACATTCCGTGTATTAGTGATATCTTATGATGTTTCTTTTTCTGTGTGACTTATTTCACTTAGAATCAGTGTACCTGAATCCACTCATCATGCTGCTATGGGCCTGATGACATAGATTTCATTGCTGAGTGATATTGCATTGTACGTAAGTACCACAACTTCTTTATCCATTTTTCGCTTTCTGTGATATTGAACTTATACCATAAAGGAGGTTCTTGTAAACAGAGCCGTCCGAAAATTTGGGGTGGCTGTGTCTTTTTGATTTTAATTTCCCTAAGCTCTAGGACCATAAGTGGAAGTGTCCTAGGCTCTGTTGCTTTGTTTTTTAGATGTTTCAGGAAACACCATACACTTCTCCAGAGTGGCTGTTGGCAATTTACATCCCAACCGTCAGCATAACAAGGCCTCCAGTTCTCCGTGGCCTGTCCTGCCTTTCTGGATTTTACACTTTTTTCAAATGGCCCTTTTGACCGGGGGGCAGTGAGACTTCATTGTAGTGCAGATTTCCTTTGCAAGCTTGCTTGGTTGGCCAAAAAGTGCCTATGCTTTTTTCCTGAATATATTCAGGAAGAAACACATACGCCCTTTTTGGCCAAGGGCATCATTGTGGACGTTCTGCCTCTTTTCCTATGCTTTACATGCAATTCCAGTCTACCTCCTGAAATCGGTTTCCTGCAATTCTGCCCCGCTTTAAAGTCCTCTTAGCAGCCTTACTTCAATATATTTTTGGACGATAGCTGTCATTTATAACTCTGCAGGTTTGTGAATGACAGTGCCCCTGAGCTCCTTTCTTCAACTCGCTTTCTTGTGAGCTGGCCGCAACACCGCAGGATTGCATCAGGCCCTAGTGTGGTTCCGGCCCGGCACGCTGAGCCTTTGGTTAATTCCTCTTCCTGGTGGGAAATGAGAGTTAAATTTGCCCGTCCAGACACCTCCAGCTAGTCTCTCATTGGTTCTCCCTATTCCTGTTCATTTTCCGCAGAAATTGCAAACTGGGCCAAACAGGAGGTTAAAGGCACTGACTCTCCAAGTGGGGAGAGTGTTAGTAAAGCGTCTGAAATGTTGCACCTGAGTACCAGGCGACAAAATCTGAGACACATTTGAACACGTTTCCCGATCACACGTTTGATCATACTCTGGGTTCCACATGCATGTTTTAGCTAAAGGAAGAATCCCTTAAACCTGGAGAGTTGAGACCCATGGAACGGGTACCAACATTATGAATTCAAAGGGTCTGCATTTGCTCAGCGAACCTCACCAATCCTATCACTGCTGCATTTATGCCGCTGTACACACGCTTGATTCTCTTTCGGAGACATATAAATCCATAGGTTTTAAGATTCTTACTAGTCAGGTATATTCTTAGGCGTTTAATATGGGGTGTTGAGTCCACTTCGTTGAGCAAGGAGTAGCTCTTGTCTATTACATATTTGGCTTATGGAACGGTATCTGTGCTAATTTCAATCTCTGGTTTATGCATCACCCCAACTCACCTTTCCCCTTCAGCAAGCATAAGTTGGTTTTCTACATTTGAGACCCTGTTCTGTTTTGTAATTCAGTTCCTGTGTAGCCAAGTTTACATTCCGTGTAGTAGTGATATCTTATGATGTTTCTTTATCTGTGACTTATTTCACATAGAATCATCGTACCTGAATCCACTCATTATGCTGCTATGAGCCTGATGACATAGACTTCATTGCTGAGGGATATTGCATTGTACGTAAGTACCACAACTTCTTTATCCATTTTATGCTTTCTGTGATATTGAACTTAAACCGTAAACGAGGTTCTTGCAAAGAGAGCCGTCCCAAAGTTTGGGGTGGCTATGTCTTTTTGATTTTAATTTCCCTAAGCTATAGGACCATAAGTGGAATTGCCCTAAACTCTGCTTCTTTGTTTTCTAGATGTTTCAGGAAACACCATACACTTCTCCAGAGTGGCTATTGGCAATTTACGTCCCGCCCATCAGCATAACAAGGCTCCCAGGTCTCCATGGCCTGTCCTGCATTTCTGGAGTTTACACGTTTTTCAGATCGCTCTTTTGACCGGGGGGCAGTGAGACTTCGTTGTACTGCAGATTTCCTTTGCAAGCTTGCTTGGTTGGCCAAAAAGAGCGTATGCGTTTTTTCCTGAATATATTCAGGAAAAAACGCATACGCCCGTTTTGGCCAAGTGCATCATTGTGGACGTTCTGCCTCTTTTCCTATGCTTTACATGCAATTCCAGTCTACCTCGTGAAATCGGTTTCCTGCAATTCTGCCCCGCTTTCAAGTCCTCTTGGCAGCCTTACTTCAATATATTTTTGGACGATAGCTGTCATTTATAACTCTGCAGGGTTGTGAATGACAGTGCCTCTGAGCTCCTTTCTTCAACTCGCTTTCTTGTGAGCTTGCCGCAACACCGCAGGATTGCTTCAGGCCCTAGTGTGGTTCCGGCACGGCACGCAGAGCCTTTGGTTAATTCCTCTTCTTGTTGGGAAATGAGAGTTAAATTTGCCCGTCCAGACACCTCCAGCAGTCTCTCATTGGTTCTCCCTATTCCTGTTCATTTTCCGTACAAATTGCAAACTGGGCCAAACAGGAGGTTAAACGCACTGACTCTCCAAGTCGGGAAAGTGTTAGTAAAGCGTCTGGAATGTTGCTCCTGAGTACCAGGGGACAAAAACTGAGACACATTTGAACACGTTTCCCGATCACATGGTGGATCATACTCTGGGTTCCACATGCATGTTTTAGCTAAAGGAAGAATCCCTTAAACCTGGAGAGTTGAGACCTATGGAATGGGTACCAGGCAATATGACTTCAAAGGGTCTGCATTTGCTCACCGAACCTCACCAATCCTATCACTGCTGCGTTTATGCTGCTGTTCACACGCTTGATTCTCTTTCGGAGACATATAAATCCATAGGTTTTAAGATTCTTACTAGTCAGGTATATTCTTAGGCGTTTAATATGGGGTGTTGAGTCCACTTCGTTGAGCAAGGAGTAGCTCTTGTCTATTACATATTTGGCTTATGGAACGGTATCTGTGCTAATTTCACTCTCTGGTTTTATGCAGCACCCCAACTCACCTTTCCCCTTAAGCAAGCATAAGTTGGTTTTCTACATTTGAGACCCTGTTCTGTTTTGTAATTCAGTTCCTGAGTAGCCAAGTTTACATTCCGTGTAGTAGTGATATCTTATGATGTTTTTTTTTCTGTGTGACTTATTTCACTTAGAATCATCATACCTGAATCCACTCATTATGCTGCTATGTGCCTGATGACATAGATTTCATTGCTGAGGGATATTGCATTTTACGTATGTACCACAACTTCTTTATCCATTTTTCGCTTTCTGTGATATTGAACTTGTACAGTAAACGAGGTTCTTGCAAACAGAGCCGTCCCAAAGTTTGGGGTGGCTGTGTCTCTTTGATTTTAATTTCCCTAAGCTATAGGACCATAAGCAGATTGCCCTAAGCTCTGCTTCTTTGTTTTTTAGATGTTTCAGGAAACACCATACACTTCTCCAGAGTGGCTGTTGGCAATTTACATCCCTCCCATCAGCATAACAAGGCTCCCAGTTCTCCATGGCCTGTCCTGCCTTTCTGGATTTTACACTTTTTTCAGATCGCCCTTTTGACCGGGGGGCAGTGAGACTTCATTGTAGTGCAGATTTCCTTTGCAAGCTTGCTTGGTTGGCCAAAAAGGGCGTATGCGTTTTTTCCTGAATATATTCAGGAAAAAACGCATACGCCCTTTTTGGCCAAGTGCATCATTGTGGACGTTCTGCCTCTTTTCCTATGCTTTACATGCAATTCCAGTCTACCTCCTGAAATCGGTTTCCTGCAATTCTGCCCCGCTTTCAAGTCCTCTTGGCAGCCTTACTTCAATATATTTTTGGACGATAGCTGTCATTTATAACTCTGCAGGGTTGTGAATGACAGTGCCCGTGAGCTCCTTTCTTCAACTCGCTTTCTTGTGAGCTTGCCGCAACACCGCAGGATTGCTTCAGGCCCTAGTGTGGTTCCGGCACGGCACGCAGAGCCTTTGGTTAATTCCTCTTCTTGGTGGGAAATGAGAGTTAAATTTGCCCGTCCAGACACCTCCAGCTAGTCTCTCATTGGTTCTCCCTATTCCTGTTCATTTTCCGTAGAAATTGCAAACTGGGCCAAACAGGAGGTTAAACGCACTGACTCTCCAAGTCGGGAAAGTGTTAGTAAAGCGTCTGGAATGTTGCTCCTGAGTACCAGGGGACAAAAACTGAGACACATTTGAACACGTTTCCCGATCACATGGTGGATCATACTCTGGGTTCCACATGCATGTTTTAGCTAAAGGAAGAATCCCTTAAACCTGGAGAGTTGAGACCTATGGAATGGGTACCAGGCAATATGACTTCAAAGGGTCTGCATTTGCTCACCGAACCTCACCAATCCTATCACTGCTGCGTTTATGCTGCTGTTCACACGCTTGATTCTCTTTCGGAGACATATAAATCCATAGGTTTTAAGATTCTTACTAGTCAGGTATATTCTTAGGCGTTTAATATGGGGTGTTGAGTCCACTTCGTTGAGCAAGGAGTAGCTCTTGTCTATTACATATTTGGCTTATGGAACGGTATCTGTGCTAATTTCACTCTCTGGTTTTATGCAGCACCCCAACTCACCTTTCCCCTTAAGCAAGCATAAGTTGGTTTTCTACATTTGAGACCCTGTTCTGTTTTGTAATTCAGTTCCTGAGTAGCCAAGTTTACATTCCGTGTAGTAGTGATATCTTATGATGTTTTTTTTTCTGTGTGACTTATTTCACTTAGAATCATCATACCTGAATCCACTCATTATGCTGCTATGTGCCTGATGACATAGATTTCATTGCTGAGGGATATTGCATTTTACGTATGTACCACAACTTCTTTATCCATTTTTCGCTTTCTGTGATATTGAACTTGTACAGTAAACGAGGTTCTTGCAAACAGAGCCGTCCCAAAGTTTGGGGTGGCTGTGTCTCTTTGATTTTAATTTCCCTAAGCTATAGGACCATAAGCAGATTGCCCTAAGCTCTGCTTCTTTGTTTTTTAGATGTTTCAGGAAACACCATACACTTCTCCAGAGTGGCTGTTGGCAATTTACATCCCTCCCATCAGCATAACAAGGCTCCCAGTTCTCCATGGCCTGTCCTGCCTTTCTGGATTTTACACTTTTTTCAGATCGCCCTTTTGACCGGGGGGCAGTGAGACTTCATTGTAGTGCAGATTTCCTTTGCAAGCTTGCTTGGTTGGCCAAAAAGGGCGTATGCGTTTTTTCCTGAATATATTCAGGAAAAAACGCATACGCCCTTTTTGGCCAAGTGCATCATTGTGGACGTTCTGCCTCTTTTCCTATGCTTTACATGCAATTCCAGTCTACCTCGTGAAATCGGTTTCCTGCAATTCTGCCCCGCTTTCAAGTCCTCTTGGCAGCCTTACTTCAATATATTTTTGGACGATAGCTGTCATTTATAACTCTGCAGGGTTGTGAATGACAGTGCCCGTGAGCTCCTTTCTTCAACTCGCTTTCTTGTGAGCTTGCCGCAACACCGCAGGATTGCTTCAGGCCCTAGTGTGGTTCCGGCACGGCACGCAGAGCCTTTGGTTAATTCCTCTTCTTGGTGGGAAATGAGAGTTAAATTTGCCCGTCCAGACACCTCCAGCTAGTCTCTCATTGGTTCTCCCTATTCCTGTTCATTTTCCGTAGAAATTGCAAACTGGGCCAAACAGGAGGTTAAACGCACTGACTCTCCAAGTCGGGAAAGTGTTAGTAAAGCGTCTGGAATGTTGCTCCTGAGTACCAGGGGACAAAAACTGAGACACATTTGAACACGTTTCCCGATCACATGGTGGATCATACTCTGGGTTCCACATGCATGTTTTAGCTAAAGGAAGAATCCCTTAAACCTGGAGAGTTGAGACCTATGGAATGGGTACCAGGCAATATGACTTCAAAGGGTCTGCATTTGCTCACCGAACCTCACCAATCCTATCACTGCTGCGTTTATGCTGCTGTTCACACACTTGATTCTCTTTTGGAGACATATAAATCCATAGGTTTTAAGATTCTTACTAGTCAGGTATATTCTTAGGCGTTTAATATGGGGTGTTGAGTCCACTTCGTTGAGCAAGGAGTAGCTCTTGTCTATTACATATTTGGCTTATGGAACGGTATCTGTGCTAATTTCAATCTCTGGTTTTATGCAGCACCCCAACTCACCTTTCCCCTTAAGCAAGCATAAGTTGGTTTTCTACATTTGAGACCCTGTTCTGTTTTGTAATTCAGTTCCTGTGTAGCCAAGTTTACATTCCCTGTATTAGTGATATCTTATGATGTTTCTTTTTCTGTGTGACTAATTTCACTTAGAATCATCGTACCTGAATCCACTCATTATTCTGCTACGGGCCTGATGACATAGATTTCATTGCTGAGTGATATTGCATTGTACGTAAGTACCACGACTTCTTTATCCATTTTTTGCTTTCTGCGACATTGAACTTGTACCGTAAACGAGGTTCTTGTAAACAGAGCCGGCCCAAACTTTGGGGTGGCTGTGTCTTTTTGATTTTAATTTCCCTAAGTTATAGGAGTATAAGAGGAAGTGCCCTAGGCTCTGTTTCTTTGTATTTTGGATGTTTCAGGAAACACCATACCCTTCTCCAGAGTGGCTGTTGGCAATTTACATCCCACCCATCAGCATAACAAGGCTGCCAGTTCTCCATGGCCTGTCCTGCCTTTCTGGATTTTACACTTTTTTCAGATGGCCCTTTTGACCGGGGGTCAGTGAGACTTCATTGTAGTGCAGATTACCTTTGCAAGCTTGCTGGGTTGGCCAAAAAGGGCATATGTGTTTTTTCCTGAATATATTGGTTTTCTATATTTGAGACGCTGTTCTGTTTTGTATTTCAGTTCCTGTGTAGCCAAGTTTACATTCCGTGTATTAGTGATATCTTATGATGTTTCTTTTTCTGTGTGACTTATTTCACTTAGAATCAGTGTACCTGAATCCACTCATCATGCTGCTATGGGCCTGATGACATAGATTTCATTGCTGAGTGATATTGCATTGTACGTAAGTACCACAACTTCTTTATCCATTTTTCGCTTTCTGTGATATTGAACTTATACCATAAAGGAGGTTCTTGTAAACAGAGCCGTCCGAAAATTTGGGGTGGCTGTGTCTTTTTGATTTTAATTTCCCTAAGCTCTAGGACCATAAGTGGAAGTGTCCTAGGCTCTGTTGCTTTGTTTTTTAGATGTTTCAGGAAACACCATACACTTCTCCAGAGTGGCTGTTGGCAATTTACATCCCAACCGTCAGCATAACAAGGCCTCCAGTTCTCCGTGGCCTGTCCTGCCTTTCTGGATTTTACACTTTTTTCAAATGGCCCTTTTGACCGGAGGGCAGTGAGACTTCATTGTAGTGCAGATTTCCTTTGCAAGCTTGCTTGGTTGGCCAAAAAGTGCCTATGCTTTTTTCCTGAATATATTCAGGAAGAAACACATACGCCCTTTTTGGCCAAGGGCATCATTGTGGACGTTCTGCCTCTTTTCCTATGCTTTACATGCAATTCCAGTCTACCTCCTGAAATCGGTTTCCTGCAATTCTGCCCCGCTTTAAAGTCCTCTTAGCAGCCTTACTTCAATATATTTTTGGACGATAGCTGTCATTTATAACTCTGCAGGTTTGTGAATGACAGTGCCCCTGAGCTCCTTTCTTCAACTCGCTTTCTTGTGAGCTGGCCGCAACACCGCAGGATTGCATCAGGCCCTAGTGTGGTTCCGGCCCGGCACGCTGAGCCTTTGGTTAATTCCTCTTCCTGGTGGGAAATGAGAGTTAAATTTGCCCGTCCAGACACCTCCAGCTAGTCTCTCATTGGTTCTCCCTATTCCTGTTCATTTTCCGCAGAAATTGCAAACTGGGCCAAACAGGAGGTTAAAGGCACTGACTCTCCAAGTGGGGAGAGTGTTAGTAAAGCGTCTGAAATGTTGCACCTGAGTACCAGGCGACAAAATCTGAGACACATTTGAACACGTTTCCCGATCACACGTTTGATCATACTCTGGGTTCCACATGCATGTTTTAGCTAAAGGAAGAATCCCTTAAACCTGGAGAGTTGAGACCCATGGAACGGGTACCAACATTATGAATTCAAAGGGTCTGCATTTGCTCAGCGAACCTCACCAATCCTATCACTGCTGCATTTATGCCGCTGTACACACGCTTGATTCTCTTTCGGAGACATATAAATCCATAGGTTTTAAGATTCTTACTAGTCAGGTATATTCTTAGGCGTTTAATATGGGGTGTTGAGTCCACTTCGTTGAGCAAGGAGTAGCTCTTGTCTATTACATATTTGGCTTATGGAACGGTATCTGTGCTAATTTCAATCTCTGGTTTATGCATCACCCCAACTCACCTTTCCCCTTCAGCAAGCATAAGTTGGTTTTCTACATTTGAGACCCTGTTCTGTTTTGTAATTCAGTTCCTGTGTAGCCAAGTTTACATTCCGTGTAGTAGTGATATCTTATGATGTTTCTTTATCTGTGACTTATTTCACATAGAATCATCGTACCTGAATCCACTCATTATGCTGCTATGAGCCTGATGACATAGACTTCATTGCTGAGGGATATTGCATTGTACGTAAGTACCACAACTTCTTTATCCATTTTATGCTTTCTGTGATATTGAACTTAAACCGTAAACGAGGTTCTTGCAAAGAGAGCCGTCCCAAAGTTTGGGGTGGCTATGTCTTTTTGATTTTAATTTCCCTAAGCTATAGGACCATAAGTGGAATTGCCCTAAACTCTGCTTCTTTGTTTTCTAGATGTTTCAGGAAACACCATACACTTCTCCAGAGTGGCTATTGGCAATTTACGTCCCGCCCATCAGCATAACAAGGCTCCCAGGTCTCCATGGCCTGTCCTGCATTTCTGGAGTTTACACGTTTTTCAGATCGCTCTTTTGACCGGGGGGCAGTGAGACTTCGTTGTACTGCAGATTTCCTTTGCAAGCTTGCTTGGTTGGCCAAAAAGAGCGTATGCGTTTTTTCCTGAATATATTCAGGAAAAAACGCATACGCCCGTTTTGGCCAAGTGCATCATTGTGGACGTTCTGCCTCTTTTCCTATGCTTTACATGCAATTCCAGTCTACCTCGTGAAATCGGTTTCCTGCAATTCTGCCCCGCTTTCAAGTCCTCTTGGCAGCCTTACTTCAATATATTTTTGGACGATAGCTGTCATTTATAACTCTGCAGGGTTGTGAATGACAGTGCCTCTGAGCTCCTTTCTTCAACTCGCTTTCTTGTGAGCTTGCCGCAACACCGCAGGATTGCTTCAGGCCCTAGTGTGGTTCCGGCACGGCACGCAGAGCCTTTGGTTAATTCCTCTTCTTGGTGGGAAATGAGAGTTAAATTTGCCCGTCCAGACACCTCCAGCAGTCTCTCATTGGTTCTCCCTATTCCTGTTCATTTTCCGTACAAATTGCAAACTGGGCCAAACAGGAGGTTAAACGCACTGACTCTCCAAGTCGGGAAAGTGTTAGTAAAGCGTCTGGAATGTTGCTCCTGAGTACCAGGGGACAAAAACTGAGACACATTTGAACACGTTTCCCGATCACATGGTGGATCATACTCTGGGTTCCACATGCATGTTTTAGCTAAAGGAAGAATCCCTTAAACCTGGAGAGTTGAGACCTATGGAATGGGTACCAGGCAATATGACTTCAAAGGGTCTGCATTTGCTCACCGAACCTCACCAATCCTATCACTGCTGCGTTTATGCTGCTGTTCACACGCTTGATTCTCTTTCGGAGACATATAAATCCATAGGTTTTAAGATTCTTACTAGTCAGGTATATTCTTAGGCGTTTAATATGGGGTGTTGAGTCCACTTCGTTGAGCAAGGAGTAGCTCTTGTCTATTACATATTTGGCTTATGGAACGGTATCTGTGCTAATTTCACTCTCTGGTTTTATGCAGCACCCCAACTCACCTTTCCCCTTAAGCAAGCATAAGTTGGTTTTCTACATTTGAGACCCTGTTCTGTTTTGTAATTCAGTTCCTGAGTAGCCAAGTTTACATTCCGTGTAGTAGTGATATCTTATGATGTTTTTTTTTCTGTGTGACTTATTTCACTTAGAATCATCATACCTGAATCCACTCATTATGCTGCTATGTGCCTGATGACATAGATTTCATTGCTGAGGGATATTGCATTTTACGTATGTACCACAACTTCTTTATCCATTTTTCGCTTTCTGTGATATTGAACTTGTACAGTAAACGAGGTTCTTGCAAACAGAGCCGTCCCAAAGTTTGGGGTGGCTGTGTCTCTTTGATTTTAATTTCCCTAAGCTATAGGACCATAAGCAGATTGCCCTAAGCTCTGCTTCTTTGTTTTTTAGATGTTTCAGGAAACACCATACACTTCTCCAGAGTGGCTGTTGGCAATTTACATCCCTCCCATCAGCATAACAAGGCTCCCAGTTCTCCATGGCCTGTCCTGCCTTTCTGGATTTTACACTTTTTTCAGATCGCCCTTTTGACCGGGGGGCAGTGAGACTTCATTGTAGTGCAGATTTCCTTTGCAAGCTTGCTTGGTTGGCCAAAAAGGGCGTATGCGTTTTTTCCTGAATATATTCAGGAAAAAACGCATACGCCCTTTTTGGCCAAGTGCATCATTGTGGACGTTCTGCCTCTTTTCCTATGCTTTACATGCAATTCCAGTCTACCTCCTGAAATCGGTTTCCTGCAATTCTGCCCCGCTTTCAAGTCCTCTTGGCAGCCTTACTTCAATATATTTTTGGACGATAGCTGTCATTTATAACTCTGCAGGGTTGTGAATGACAGTGCCCGTGAGCTCCTTTCTTCAACTCGCTTTCTTGTGAGCTTGCCGCAACACCGCAGGATTGCTTCAGGCCCTAGTGTGGTTCCGGCACGGCACGCAGAGCCTTTGGTTAATTCCTCTTCTTGGTGGGAAATGAGAGTTAAATTTGCCCGTCCAGACACCTCCAGATAGTCTCTCATTGGTTCTCCCTATTCCTGTTCATTTTCCGTAGAAATTGCAAACTGGGCCAAACAGGAGGTTAAACGCACTGACTCTCCAAGTCGGGAAAGTGTTAGTAAAGCGTCTGGAATGTTGCTCCTGAGTACCAGGGGACAAAAACTGAGACACATTTGAACACGTTTCCCGATCACATGGTGGATCATACTCTGGGTTCCACATGCATGTTTTAGCTAAAGGAAGAATCCCTTAAACCTGGAGAGTTGAGACCTATGGAATGGGTACCAGGCAATATGACTTCAAAGGGTCTGCATTTGCTCACCGAACCTCACCAATCCTATCACTGCTGCGTTTATGCTGCTGTTCACACACTTGATTCTCTTTTGGAGACATATAAATCCATAGGTTTTAAGATTCTTACTAGTCAGGTATATTCTTAGGCGTTTAATATGGGGTGTTGAGTCCACTTCGTTGAGCAAGGAGTAGCTCTTGTCTATTACATATTTGGCTTATGGAACGGTATCTGTGCTAATTTCAATCTCTGGTTTTATGCAGCACCCCAACTCACCTTTCCCCTTAAGCAAGCATAAGTTGGTTTTCTACATTTGAGACCCTGTTCTGTTTTGTAATTCAGTTCCTGTGTAGCCAAGTTTACATTCCCTGTATTAGTGATATCTTATGATGTTTCTTTTTCTGTGTGACTAATTTCACTTAGAATCATCGTACCTGAATCCACTCATTATGCTGCTACGGGCCTGATGACATAGATTTCATTGCTGAGTGATATTGCATTGTACGTAAGTACCACGACTTCTTTATCCATTTTTTGCTTTCTGCGACATTGAACTTGTACCGTAAACGAGGTTCTTGTAAACAGAGCCGGCCCAAACTTTGGGGTGGCTGTGTCTTTTTGATTTTAATTTCCCTAAGTTATAGGAGTATAAGAGGAAGTGCCCTAGGCTCTGTTTCTTTGTATTTTGGATGTTTCAGGAAACACCATACCCTTCTCCAGAGTGGCTGTTGGCAATTTACATCCCACCCATCAGCATAACAAGGCTGCCAGTTCTCCATGGCCTGTCCTGCCTTTCTGGATTTTACACTTTTTTCAGATGGCCCTTTTGACCGGGGGTCAGTGAGACTTCATTGTAGTGCAGATTACCTTTGCAAGCTTGCTGGGTTGGCCAAAAAGGGCATATGTGTTTTTTCCTGAATATATTGGTTTTCTATATTTGAGACGCTGTTCTGTTTTGTATTTCAGTTCCTGTGTAGCCAAGTTTACATTCCGTGTATTAGTGATATCTTATGATGTTTCTTTTTCTGTGTGACTTATTTCACTTAGAATCAGTGTACCTGAATCCACTCATCATGCTGCTATGGGCCTGATGACATAGATTTCATTGCTGAGTGATATTGCATTGTACGTAAGTACCACAACTTCTTTATCCATTTTTCGCTTTCTGTGATATTGAACTTATACCATAAAGGAGGTTCTTGTAAACAGAGCCGTCCGAAAATTTGGGGTGGCTGTGTCTTTTTGATTTTAATTTCCCTAAGCTCTAGGACCATAAGTGGAAGTGTCCTAGGCTCTGTTGCTTTGTTTTTTAGATGTTTCAGGAAACACCATACACTTCTCCAGAGTGGCTGTTGGCAATTTACATCCCAACCGTCAGCATAACAAGGCCTCCAGTTCTCCGTGGCCTGTCCTGCCTTTCTGGATTTTACACTTTTTTCAAATGGCCCTTTTGACCGGGGGGCAGTGAGACTTCATTGTAGTGCAGATTTCCTTTGCAAGCTTGCTTGGTTGGCCAAAAAGTGCCTATGCTTTTTTCCTGAATATATTCAGGAAGAAACACATACGCCCTTTTTGGCCAAGGGCATCATTGTGGACGTTCTGCCTCTTTTCCTATGCTTTACATGCAATTCCAGTCTACCTCCTGAAATCGGTTTCCTGCAATTCTGCCCCGCTTTAAAGTCCTCTTAGCAGCCTTACTTCAATATATTTTTGGACGATAGCTGTCATTTATAACTCTGCAGGTTTGTGAATGACAGTGCCCCTGAGCTCCTTTCTTCAACTCGCTTTCTTGTGAGCTGGCCGCAACACCGCAGGATTGCATCAGGCCCTAGTGTGGTTCCGGCCCGGCACGCTGAGCCTTTGGTTAATTCCTCTTCCTGGTGGGAAATGAGAGTTAAATTTGCCCGTCCAGACACCTCCAGCTAGTCTCTCATTGGTTCTCCCTATTCCTGTTCATTTTCCGCAGAAATTGCAAACTGGGCCAAACAGGAGGTTAAAGGCACTGACTCTCCAAGTGGGGAGAGTGTTAGTAAAGCGTCTGAAATGTTGCACCTGAGTACCAGGCGACAAAATCTGAGACACATTTGAACACGTTTCCCGATCACACGTTTGATCATACTCTGGGTTCCACATGCATGTTTTAGCTAAAGGAAGAATCCCTTAAACCCGGAGAGTTGAGACCCATGGAACGGGTACCAACATTATGAATTCAAAGGGTCTGCATTTGCTCAGCGAACCTCACCAATCCTATCACTGCTGCATTTATGCCGCTGTACACACGCTTGATTCTCTTTCGGAGACATATAAATCCATAGGTTTTAAGATTCTTACTAGTCAGGTATATTCTTAGGCGTTTAATATGGGGTGTTGAGTCCACTTCGTTGAGCAAGGAGTAGCTCTTGTCTATTACATATTTGGCTTATGGAACGGTATCTGTGCTAATTTCAATCTCTGGTTTATGCATCACCCCAACTCACCTTTCCCCTTCAGCAAGCATAAGTTGGTTTTCTACATTTGAGACCCTGTTCTGTTTTGTAATTCAGTTCCTGTGTAGCCAAGTTTACATTCCGTGTAGTAGTGATATCTTATGATGTTTCTTTATCTGTGACTTATTTCACATAGAATCATCGTACCTGAATCCACTCATTATGCTGCTATGAGCCTGATGACATAGACTTCATTGCTGAGGGATATTGCATTGTACGTAAGTACCACAACTTCTTTATCCATTTTATGCTTTCTGTGATATTGAACTTAAACCGTAAACGAGGTTCTTGCAAAGAGAGCCGTCCCAAAGTTTGGGGTGGCTATGTCTTTTTGATTTTAATTTCCCTAAGCTATAGGACCATAAGTGGAATTGCCCTAAACTCTGCTTCTTTGTTTTCTAGATGTTTCAGGAAACACCATACACTTCTCCAGAGTGGCTATTGGCAATTTACGTCCCGCCCATCAGCATAACAAGGCTCCCAGGTCTCCATGGCCTGTCCTGCATTTCTGGAGTTTACACGTTTTTCAGATCGCTCTTTTGACCGGGGGGCAGTGAGACTTCGTTGTACTGCAGATTTCCTTTGCAAGCTTGCTTGGTTGGCCAAAAAGAGCGTATGCGTTTTTTCCTGAATATATTCAGGAAAAAACGCATACGCCCGTTTTGGCCAAGTGCATCATTGTGGACGTTCTGCCTCTTTTCCTATGCTTTACATGCAATTCCAGTCTACCTCCTGAAATCGGTTTCCTGCAATTCTGCCCCGCTTTCAAGTCCTCTTGGCAGCCTTACTTCAATATATTTTTGGACGATAGCTGTCATTTATAACTCTGCAGGGTTGTGAATGACAGTGCCCGTGAGCTCCTTTCTTCAACTCGCTTTCTTGTGAGCTTGCCGCAACACCGCAGGATTGCTTCAGGCCCTAGTGTGGTTCCGGCACGGCACGCAGAGCCTTTGGTTAATTCCTCTTCTTGGTGGGAAATGAGAGTTAAATTTGCCCGTCCAGACACCTCCAGCTAGTCTCTCATTGGTTCTCCCTATTCCTGTTCATTTTCCGTAGAAATTGCAAACTGGGCCAAACAGGAGGTTAAACGCACTGACTCTCCAAGTCGGGAAAGTGTTAGTAAAGCGTCTGGAATGTTGCTCCTGAGTACCAGGGGACAAAAACTGAGACACATTTGAACACGTTTCCCGATCACATGGTGGATCATACTCTGGGTTCCACATGCATGTTTTAGCTAAAGGAAGAATCCCTTAAACCTGGAGAGTTGAGACCTATGGAATGGGTACCAGGCAATATGACTTCAAAGGGTCTGCATTTGCTCACCGAACCTCACCAATCCTATCACTGCTGCGTTTATGCTGCTGTTCACACGCTTGATTCTCTTTCGGAGACATATAAATCCATAGGTTTTAAGATTCTTACTAGTCAGGTATATTCTTAGGCGTTTAATATGGGGTGTTGAGTCCACTTCGTTGAGCAAGGAGTAGCTCTTGTCTATTACATATTTGGCTTATGGAACGGTATCTGTGCTAATTTCACTCTCTGGTTTTATGCAGCACCCCAACTCACCTTTCCCCTTAAGCAAGCATAAGTTGGTTTTCTACATTTGAGACCCTGTTCTGTTTTGTAATTCAGTTCCTGAGTAGCCAAGTTTACATTCCGTGTAGTAGTGATATCTTATGATGTTTTTTTTTCTGTGTGACTTATTTCACTTAGAATCATCATACCTGAATCCACTCATTATGCTGCTATGTGCCTGATGACATAGATTTCATTGCTGAGGGATATTGCATTTTACGTATGTACCACAACTTCTTTATCCATTTTTCGCTTTCTGTGATATTGAACTTGTACAGTAAACGAGGTTCTTGCAAACAGAGCCGTCCCAAAGTTTGGGGTGGCTGTGTCTCTTTGATTTTAATTTCCCTAAGCTATAGGACCATAAGCAGATTGCCCTAAGCTCTGCTTCTTTGTTTTTTAGATGTTTCAGGAAACACCATACACTTCTCCAGAGTGGCTGTTGGCAATTTACATCCCTCCCATCAGCATAACAAGGCTCCCAGTTCTCCATGGCCTGTCCTGCCTTTCTGGATTTTACACTTTTTTCAGAAGGCCCTTTTGACCGGGGGGCAGTGAGACTTCATTGTAGTGCAGATTTCCTTTGCAAGCTTGCTTGGTTGGCCAAAAAGGGCGTATGCGTTTTTTCCTGAATATATTCAGGAGAAAACGCATACGCCCTTTTTGGCCAAGTGCATCATTGTGGACGTTCTGCCTCTTTTCCTATGCTTTACATGCAATTCCAGTCTACCTCCTGAAATCGGTTTCCTGCAATTCTGCCCCACTTTCAAGTCCTCTTGGCAGCCTTATTTCAATATATTTTTGGACGATAGCTGTCATTTATAACTCTGCAGGTTTGTGAATTACAGTGCCCCTGAGCTCCTTTCTTCAACTCGCTTTCTTGTGAGCTGGCCGCAACACCACAGGATTGCTTCAGGCCCTAGTGTGGTTCTGGCACGGCACGCTGAGCCTTTGGTTAATTCCTCCTCCTGGTTGGAAATGAGAGTTAAATTTGCCCGTCCAGACACCTCCAGCTAGTCTCTCATTGGTTCTCCCTATTCCTGTTCATTTTCCGCAGAAATTGCAAACTGGGCCAAACAGGAGGTTAAAGGCACTGACTCTCCAAGTGGGGAGAGTGTTAGTAAAGCGTCTGAAATGTTGCACCTGAGTACCAGGCGACAAAATCTGAGACACATTTGAACACGTTTCCCGATCACACGTTTGATCATACTCTGGGTTCCACATGCATGTTTTAGCTAAAGGAAGAATCCCTTAAACCTGGAGAGTTGAGACCCATGGAACGGGTACCAACATTATGAATTCAAAGGGTCTGCATTTGCTCAGCGAACCTCACCAATCCTATCACTGCTGCATTTATGCCGCTGTACACACGCTTGATTCTCTTTCGGAGACATATAAATCCATAGGTTTTAAGATTCTTACTAGTCAGGTATATTCTTAGGCGTTTAATATGGGGTGTTGAGTCCACTTCGTTGAGCAAGGAGTAGCTCTTGTCTATTACATATTTGGCTTATGGAACGGTATCTGTGCTAATTTCAATCTCTGGTTTATGCATCACCCCAACTCACCTTTCCCCTTAAGCAAGCATAAGTTGGTTTTCTACATTTGAGACCCTGTTCTGTTTTGTAATTCAGTTCCTGTGTAGCCAAGTTTACATTCCGTGTAGTAGTGATATCTTATGATGTTTCTTTATCTGTGACTTATTTCACTTAGAATCATCGTACCTGAATCCACTCATTATGCTGCTATGGGCCTGATGACATAGACTTCATTGCTGAGGGATATTGCATTGTACGTAAGTACCACAACTTCTTTATCCATTTTATGCTTTCTGTGATATTGAACTTAAACCGTAAACGAGGTTCTTGCAAAGAGAGCCGTCCCAAAGTTTGGGGTGGCTGTGTCTTTTTTATTTTAATTTCCCTAAGCTATAGGACCATAAGTGGAATTGCCCTAAGCTCTGCTTCTTTGTTTTCTAGATGTTTCAGGAAACACCATACACTTCTCCAGAGTGGCTGTTGGCAATTTACATCCCGCCCATCAGCATAACAAGGCTCCCAGGTCTCCGTGGCCTGTCCTGCATTTCTGGAGTTTACACTTTTTTCAGATGGCTCTTTTGACCGGGGGGCAGTGAGACTTCGTTGTACTGCAGATTTCCTTTGCAAGCTTGCTTGGTTGGCCAAAAAGAGCGTATGCGTTTTTTCCTGAATATATTCAGGAAAAAACGCATACGCCCGTTTTGGCCAAGTGCATCATTGTGGACGTTCTGCCTCTTTTCCTATGCTTTACATGCAATTCCAGTCTACCTCGTGAAATCGGTTTCCTGCAATTCTGCCCCACTTTCAAGTCCTCTTGGCAGCCTTACTTCAATATATTTTTGGACGATAGCTGTCATTTATAACTCTGCAGGGTTGTGAATGACAGTGCCCGTGAGCTCCTTTCTTCAACTCGCTTTCTTGTGAGCTTGCCGCAACACCGCAGGATTGCTTCAGGCCCTAGTGTGGTTCCGGCACGGCACGCAGAGCCTTTGGTTAATTCCTCTTCTTGGTGGGAAATGAGAGTTAAATTTGCCCGTCCAGACACCTCCAGCTAGTCTCTCATTGGTTCTCCCTATTCCTGTTCATTTTCCGTAGAAATTGCAAACTGGGCCAAACAGGAGGTTAAACGCACTGACTCTCCAAGTCGGGAAAGTGTTAGTAAAGCGTCTGGAATGTTGCTCCTGAGTACCAGGGGACAAAAACTGAGACACATTTGAACACGTTTCCCGATCACATGGTGGATCATACTCTGGGTTCCACATGCATGTTTTAGCTAAAGGAAGAATCCCTTAAACCTGGAGAGTTGAGACCTATGGAATGGGTACCAGGCAATATGACTTCAAAGGGTCTGCATTTGCTCACCGAACCTCACCAATCCTATCACTGCTGCGTTTATGCTGCTGTTCACACACTTGATTCTCTTTTGGAGACATATAAATCCATAGGTTTTAAGATTCTTACTAGTCAGGTATATTCTTAGGCGTTTAATATGGGGTGTTGAGTCCACTTCGTTGAGCAAGGAGTAGCTCTTGTCTATTACATATTTGGCTTATGGAATGGTATCTGTGCTAATTTAACTCTCTGGTTTTATGCAGCACCCCAACTCACCTTTCCCCTTAAGCAAGCATAAGTTGGTTTTCTACATTTGAGACCCTGTTCTGTTTTGTAATTCAGTTCCTGAGTAGCCAAGTTTACATTCCGTGTAGTAGTGATATCTTATGATGTTTTTTTTTCTGTGTGACTTATTTCACTTAGAATCATCATACCTGAATCCACTCATTATGCTGCTATGTGCCTGATGACATAGATTTCATTGCTGAGGGATATTGCATTTTACGTATGTACCACAACTTCTTTATCCATTTTTCGCTTTCTGTGATATTGAACTTGTACAGTAAACGAGGTTCTTGCAAACAGAGCCGTCCCAAAGTTTGGGGTGGCTGTGTCTCTTTGATTTTAATTTCCCTAAGCTATAGGACCATAAGCAGATTGCCCTAAGCTCTGCTTCTTTGTTTTTTAGATGTTTCAGGAAACACCATACACTTCTCCAGAGTGGCTGTTGGCAATTTACATCCCTCCCATCAGCATAACAAGGCTCCCAGTTCTCCATGGCCTGTCCTGCCTTTCTGGATTTTACACTTTTTTCAGATCGCCCTTTTGACCGGGGGGCAGTGAGACTTCATTGTAGTGCAGATTTCCTTTGCAAGCTTGCTTGGTTGGCCAAAAAGGGCGTATGCGTTTTTTCCTGAATATATTCAGGAAAAAACGCATACGCCCTTTTTGGCCAAGTGCATCATTGTGGACGTTCTGCCTCTTTTCCTATGCTTTACATGCAATTCCAGTCTACCTCCTGAAATCGGTTTCCTGCAATTCTGCCCCACTTTCAAGTCCTCTTGGCAGCCTTACTTCAATATATTTTTGGACGATAGCTGTCATTTATAACTCTGCAGGGTTGTGAATTACAGTGCCCCTGAGATCCTTTCTTCAACTCGCTTTCTTGTGAGCTGGCCGCAACACCACAGGATTGCTTCAGGCCCTAGTGTGGTTCCGGCACGGCACGCTGAGCCTTTGGTTAATTCCTCCTCCTGGTTGGAAATGAGAGTTAAATTTGCCCGTCCAGACACCTCCAGCTAGTCTCTCATTGGTTCTCCCTATTCCTGTTCATCTTACGCAGAAATTGCAAACTGGGCCAAACAGGAGGTTAAAGGCACTGACTCTCCAAGTGGGGAGAGTGTTAGTAAAGCGTCTGGAATGTTGCACCCGAGTACCAGGGGACGAAAACTGAGACACATTTGAACACGTTTCCCGATCACACTGTGGATCATACTCTGGGTTCCACATGCATGTTTTAGCTGAAGGAAGAATCCCTGAAACCTGGAGAGTGGAGACCCATGGAATGGGTACCATGCAATATGACTTCAAAGGGTCTGGATTTGCTCACAGAACCTCACCAATCCTATCACTGCTGCGTTTATGCCGCTGTACACACGCTTGGTTCTCTTTCGGAGACTTATAAATCCATAGGTTTTAAGATTCTTACTAGTCAGGTATATTCTTAGGCGTTTAATATGGGGTGTTGAGTCCACTTCGTTGAGCAAGGAGTAGCTCTTGTCTATTACATATTTGGCTTATGGAACGGTATCTGTGCTAATTTCAATCTCTGGTTTTATGCAGCACCCCAACTCACCTTTCCCCTTAAGAAAGCATAAG
Source organism: Lagenorhynchus albirostris (assembly GCF_949774975.1). Taxonomy (NCBI): domain Eukaryota; kingdom Metazoa; phylum Chordata; class Mammalia; order Artiodactyla; family Delphinidae; genus Lagenorhynchus; species Lagenorhynchus albirostris. The sequence continues at coordinate 560,722 of NW_026783569.1, read as the reverse complement.
TTGGTTTTCTACATTTGAGACCCTGTTCTGTTTTGTAATTCAGTTCCTGAGTAGCCAAGTTTACATTCCGTGTAGTAGTGATATCTTATGATGTTTCTTTTTCGGTGTGACTTATTTCACTTAGAATCATCGTACCTGAATCCACTCATTATGCTGCTACGGGCCTGATGACATAGATTTCATTGCTGAGTGATATTGCATTGTACGTAAGTACCACAACTTCTTTATCCATTGTTCGCTTTCTGTGATATTGAACTTGTACCGTAAACGAAGTTCTTGTAAACAGAGCCGTCCCAAAGTTTGGGGTGGCTGTGTCTTTTTGAATTTAATTTCCATAAGCTATAGGACCATAAGTGGAAGTGCCCTAGGCTCTGTTGCTTTGTTTTTTGGATGTTTCAGGAAACACCATACACTTCTCCAGAGTGGCTGTTGGCAATTTACATCCCACCCGTCAGCATAACAAGGCCTCCAGTTCTCCGTGGCCTGTCCTGCCTTTCTGGATTTTACACTTTTCTCAGATGGCCCTTTTGACCGGGGGGCAGTGAGACTTCATTGTAGTGCAGATTTCCTTTGCAAGCTTGCTTGGTTGGCCAAAAAGTGCCTATGCTTTTTTCCTGAATATATTCAGGAAGAAACACATACGCCCTTTTTGGCCAAGGGCATCATTGTGGACGTTCTGCCTCTTTTCCTATGCTTTACATGCAATTCCAGTCTACCTCCTGAAACCGGTTTCCTGAAATTCTGCCCCGCTTTAAAGTCCTCTTAGCAGCCTTACTTCAATATATTTTTGGAATATATCTGTCATTTATAACTCTGCAGGTTTGTGAATTACAGTGCCCCTGAGCTCCTTTCTTCAACTCGCTTTCTTGTGAGCTGGCCGCAACACCACAGGATTGCTTCAGGCCCTAGTGTGGTTCTGGCACGGCACGCTGAGCCTTTGGTTAATTCCTCTTCCTGTTGGGAAATGAGAGTTAAATTTGCCCGTCCAGACACCTCCAGCTAGTCTCTCATTGGTTCTCCCTATTCCTGTTCATTTTCCGCAGAAATTGCAAACTGGGCCAAACAGGAGGTTAAAGGCACTGACTCTCCAAGTGGGGAGAGTGTTAGTAAAGCGTCTGGAATGTTGCACCCGAGTACCAGGCGACGAAAACTGAGACACATTTGAACACGTTTCCCGATCACACGTTTGATCATACTCTGGGTTCCACATGCATGTTTTAGCTAAAGGAAGAATCCCTTAAACCTGGAGAGTTGAGACCCATGGAACGGGTACCAACATTATGAATTCAAAGGGTCTGCATTTGCTCAGCGAACCTCACCAATCCTATCACTGCTGCATTTATGCCGCTGTACACACGCTTGATTCTCTTTCGGAGACATATAAATCCATAGGTTTTAAGATTCTTACTAGTCAGGTATATTCTTAGGCGTTTAATATGGGGTGTTGAGTCCACTTCGTTGAGCAAGGAGTAGCTCTTGTCTATTACATATTTGGCTTATGGAACGGTATCTGTGCTAATTTCAATCTCTGGTTTATGCATCACCCCAACTCACCTTTCCCCTTAAGCAAGCATAAGTTGGTTTTCTACATTTGAGACCCTGTTCTGTTTTGTAATTCAGTTCCTGTGTAGCCAAGTTTACATTCCGTGTAGTAGTGATATCTTATGATGTTTCTTTATCTGTGACTTATTTCACTTAGAATCATCGTACCTGAATCCACTCATTATGCTGCTATGGGCCTGATGACATAGACTTCATTGCTGAGGGATATTGCATTGTACGTAAGTACCACAACTTCTTTATCCATTTTATGCTTTCTGTGATATTGAACTTAAACCGTAAACGAGGTTCTTGCAAAGAGAGCCGTCCCAAAGTTTGGGGTGGCTGTGTCTTTTTGATTTTAATTTCCCTAAGCTATAGGACCATAAGTGGAATTGCCCTAAGCTCTGCTTCTTTGTTTTCTAGATGTTTCAGGAAACACCATACACTTCTCCAGAGTGGCTGTTGGCAATTTACATCCCGCCCATCAGCATAACAAGGCTCCCAGGTCTCCGTGGCCTGTCCTGCATTTCTGGAGTTTACACTTTTTTCAGATGGCTCTTTTGACCGGGGGGCAGTGAGACTTCGTTGTACTGCAGATTTCCTTTGCAAGCTTGCTTGGTTGGCCAAAAAGAGCGTATGCGTTTTTTCCTGAATATATTCAGGAAAAAACGCATACGCCCGTTTTGGCCAAGTGCATCATTGTGGACGTTCTGCCTCTTTTCCTATGCTTTACATGCAATTCCAGTCTACCTCGTGAAATCGGTTTCCTGCAATTCTGCCCCACTTTCAAGTCCTCTTGGCAGCCTTACTTCAATATATTTTTGGACGATAGCTGTCATTTATAACTCTGCAGGGTTGTGAATGACAGTGCCCGTGAGCTCCTTTCTTCAACTCGCTTTCTTGTGAGCTTGCCGCAACACCACAGGATTGCTTCAGGCCCTAGTGTGGTTCCGGCACGGCACGCAGAGCCTTTGGTTAATTCCTCTTCTTGTTGGGAAATGAGAGTTAAATTTGCCCGTCCAGACACCTCCAGCTAGTCTCTCATTGGTTCTCCCTATTCCTGTTCATTTTCCGTAGAAATTGCAAACTGGGCCAAACAGGAGGTTAAACGCACTGACTCTCCAAGTCGGGAAAGTGTTAGTAAAGCGTCTGGAATGTTGCTCCTGAGTACCAGGGGACAAAAACTGAGACACATTTGAACACGTTTCCCGATCACATGGTGGATCATACTCTGGGTTCCACATGCATGTTTTAGCTAAAGGAAGAATCCCTTAAACCTGGAGAGTTGAGACCTATGGAATGGGTACCAGGCAATATGACTTCAAAGGGTCTGCATTTGCTCACCGAACCTCACCAATCCTATCACTGCTGCGTTTATGCTGCTGTTCACACACTTGATTCTCTTTTGGAGACATATAAATCCATAGGTTTTAAGATTCTTACTAGTCAGGTATATTCTTAGGCGTTTAATATGGGGTGTTGAGTCCACTTCGTTGAGCAAGGAGTAGCTCTTGTCTATTACATATTTGGCTTATGGAATGGTATCTGTGCTAATTTAACTCTCTGGTTTTATGCAGCACCCCAACTCACCTTTCCCCTTAAGCAAGCATAAGTTGGTTTTCTACATTTGAGACCCTGTTCTGTTTTGTAATTCAGTTCCTGAGTAGCCAAGTTTACATTCCGTGTAGTAGTGATATCTTATGATGTTTTTTTTTCTGTGTGACTTATTTCACTTAGAATCATCATACCTGAATCCACTCATTATGCTGCTATGTGCCTGATGACATAGATTTCATTGCTGAGTGATATTGCATTTTACGTATGTACCACAACTTCTTTATCCATTTTTCGCTTTCTGTGATATTGAACTTGTACAGTAAACGAGGTTCTTGCAAACAGAGCCGTCCCAAAGTTTGGGGTGGCTGTGTCTCTTTGATTTTAATTTCCCTAAGCTATAGGACCATAAGCAGATTGCCCTAAGCTCTGCTTCTTTGTTTTTTAGATGTTTCAGGAAACACCATACACTTCTCCAGAGTGGCTGTTGGCAATTTACATCCCTCCCATCAGCATAACAAGGCTCCCAGTTCTCCATGGCCTGTCCTGCCTTTCTGGATTTTACACTTTTTTCAGATCGCCCTTTTGACCGGGGGGCAGTGAGACTTCATTGTAGTGCAGATTTCCTTTGCAAGCTTGCTTGGTTGGCCAAAAAGGGCGTATGCGTTTTTTCCTGAATATATTCAGGAAAAAACGCATACGCCCTTTTTGGCCAAGTGCATCATTGTGGACGTTCTGCCTCTTTTCCTATGCTTTACATGCAATTCCAGTCTACCTCCTGAAATCGGTTTCCTGCAATTCTGCCCCACTTTCAAGTCCTCTTGGCAGCCTTACTTCAATATATTTTTGGACGATAGCTGTCATTTATAACTCTGCAGGTTTGTGAATTACAGTGCCCCTGAGATCCTTTCTTCAACTCGCTTTCTTGTGAGCTGGCCGCAACACCACAGGATTGCTTCAGGCCCTAGTGTGGTTCCGGCACGGCACGCTGAGCCTTTGGTTAATTCCTCCTCCTGGTTGGAAATGAGAGTTAAATTTGCCCGTCCAGACACCTCCAGCTAGTCTCTCATTGGTTCTCCCTATTCCTGTTCATCTTACGCAGAAATTGCAAACTGGGCCAAACAGGAGGTTAAAGGCACTGACTCTCCAAGTGGGGAGAGTGTTAGTAAAGCGTCTGGAATGTTGCACCCGAGTACCAGGGGACGAAAACTGAGACACATTTGAACACGTTTCCCGATCACACTGTGGATCATACTCTGGGTTCCACATGCATGTTTTAGCTGAAGGAAGAATCCCTGAAACCTGGAGAGTGGAGACCCATGGAATGGGTACCATGCAATATGACTTCAAAGGGTCTGCATTTGCTCACAGAACCTCACCAATCCTATCACTGCTGCGTTTATGCCGCTGTACACACGCTTGGTTCTCTTTCGGAGACTTATAAATCCATAGGTTTTAAGATTCTTACTAGTCAGGTATATTCTTAGGCGTTTAATATGGGGTGTTGAGTCCACTTCGTTGAGCAAGGAGTAGCTCTTGTCTATTACATATTTGGCTTATGGAACGGTATCTGTGCTAATTTCAATCTCTGGTTTTATGCAGCACCCCAACTCACCTTTCCCCTTAAGAAAGCATAAGTTGGTTTTCTACATTTGAGACCCTGTTCTGTTTTGTAATTCAGTTCCTGAGTAGCCAAGTTTACATTCCGTGTAGTAGTGATATCTTATGATGTTTCTTTTTCGGTGTGACTTATTTCACTTAGAATCATCGTACCTGAATCCACTCATTATGCTGCTACGGGTCTGATGACATAGATTTCATTGCTGAGTGATATTGCATTGTACGTAAGTACCACAACTTCTTTATCCATTGTTCGCTTTCTGTGATATTGAACTTGTACCGTAAACGAAGTTCTTGTAAACAGAGCCGTCCCAAACTTTGGGGTGGCTGTGTCTTTTTGAATTTAATTTCCCTAAGCTATAGGACCATAAGTGGAAGTGCCCTAGGCTCTGTTGCTTTGTTTTTTGGATGTTTCAGGAAACACCATACACTTCTCCAGAGTGGCTGTTGGCAATTTACATCCCACCCGTCAGCATAACAAGGCCTCCAGTTCTCCGTGGCCTGTCCTGCCTTTCTGGATTTTACACTTTTCTCAGATGGCCCTTTTGACCGGGGGGCAGTGAGACTTCATTGTAGTGCAGATTTCCTTTGCAAGCTTGCTTGGTTGGCCAAAAAGTGCCTATGCTTTTTTCCTGAATATATTCAGGAAGAAACACATACGCCCTTTTTGGCCAAGGGCATCATTGTGGACGTTCTGCCTCTTTTCCTATGCTTTACATGCAATTCCAGTCTACCTCCTGAAACCGGTTTCCTGAAATTCTGCCCCGCTTTAAAGTCCTCTTAGCAGCCTTACTTCAATATATTTTTGGAATATATCTGTCATTTATAACTCTGCAGGTTTGTGAATTACAGTGCCCCTGAGCTCCTTTCTTCAACTCGCTTACTTGTGTGCCTGCCGCAACACCGCAGGATTGCTTCAGGCCCTAGTGTGGTTATGGCACGGCACGCTGAGCCTTTGGTTAATTCCTCCTCCTGGTTGGAAATGAGAGTTAAATTTGCCCGTCCAGACACCTCCAGCTAGTCTCTCATTGGTTCTCCCTATTCCTGTTCATTTTCCGCAGAAATTGCAAACTGGGCCAAACAGGAGGTTAAAGGCACTGACTCTCCAAGTGGGGAGAGTGTTAGTAAAGCGTCTGGAATGTTGCACCCGAGTACCAGGGGACGAAAACTGAGACACATTTGAACACTTTTCCCGATCACACCGTGGATCATACTCTGGGTTCCACATGCATGTTTTAGCTGAAGGAAGAATCCCTTAAACCTGGAGAGTTCAGAACCATGGAATGGGTACCATGCAATATAACTTCAAAGGGTCTGCATTTGCTCACCTATCCTCACCAATCCTATCACTGCTGCGTTTATACTCCTGAGCATACGCTCAATTCTCTTTCGGAGACATATAAATCCATAGGTTTTAAGATCCTTACTAGTCAGTTATATTCTTAGCCGTTTAATATGGGCTGTTGAGTCCACTTCGTTGAGCAAGGAGTAGCTCTTGTCTATTACATATTTGGCTTATGGAACGGTATCTTTGCTAATTTCAATATCTGGTTTTATGCAGCACCCCAACTCACCTTTCCCCTTAAGCAAGCTTAAGGTGGTTTTCTACATTTGAGACCTTGTTTTGTTTTGTAATTCAGTTCCTATGTAGCCTAGTTTACATTCCGTGTAGTAGTGATATCTTATGATGTTTCTTTTTCTGTGTGACTTATTTCACTTGGAATCATCGTACCTGAATCCACTCATTATGCTGCTACGGGCCTGATGACATAAATTTCATTGCTGAGTGATATTGCATTATACGTAAGTACCACAACTTCTTTATCCATTTTTCGCTTTGTTCGATATTGAACTTGTACCATAAACGAGGTTCCTGTAAACAGAGCCGTCCCAAACTTTGGGGTGGCTGTGTCTTTTTGAGTTTAATTTCCCTAAGCTATAGGACCATAAGTGGAAGTGCCCTAGGCTCTGTTGCTTTGTATTTTAGATGTTTCAGGAAACACCATACACTTCTCCAGAGTGGCTGTTGGCAATTTACATCCCGCCCATCAGCATAACAAGGCTCCCAGTTCTCCATGGCCTGTCCTGCCTTTCTGGATGTTACACTTTTTTCAGATGGCCCTTTTGACCGGGTGGCAGTGAGACTTCATTGTAGTGCAGATTTCCTTTGCAAGCTTGCTTGGTTGGCCAAAAAGGGCATATGCGTGTTTTCCTGAATATATTCAGGAAAAAATTCATACCCACTTTGTGGCCAACTGCATCATTGTGGACGTTCTGCCTCTTTTCCTATGCCTACCTGCAATTCCAGTCTACCTCCTGAAATTGGTGTCCTGCAATTCTGCCCCGCTTTCAAGTCCTCTTGGCAGCCTTACTTCAATATATTTTTGGACGATAGCTGTCATTTATAACTCTGCAGGTTTGTGAATGACAGTGCCCGTGAGCTCCTTTCTTCAAATCGCTTTCTTGTGAGCTGGCCGCAACACTGCAGGATTACTTCAGGCCCTAGTGTGGTTCCAGCATGGCACGCTGAGCCTTTGGTTAATTCCTCTTCCTGGTGGGAAATGAGAGGTAAATTTGCCCGTCCAGACACCTCCAGCTAGTGTCTCATTGGTTCTCCCTATTCCTGTTCATTTTCCGCAGATATTGCAAACTGGGCCAAACAGGAGGTTAAAGGCACTGACTCTCCAAGTGGGGAGAGTGTTAGTAAAGTGTCTGGAATGTTGCGCCCGTGTACCAGGGGACGAAAACTGAGACACATTGAACACGTTTCCCGATCACACCGTGGATCATACTCTGGGTTCCACATGCATGTTTTAGCTGAAGGAAGAATCCCTTAAACCTGGAGAGTTGAGACCCATCGAATGGATACCATGCAATATGACTTCAAAGGGTTTGCATTTGGTCACCGAACCTCACCAATCCTATCACTGCTGCCTTTATGCTGCTGTACACATGCTTGATTCTTTTCGGAGACATATAAATCCATAGGTTTTAAGATTCTTACTAGTCAGGTATATTCTTAGGCTTTTAATATGGGATGTTGAGTCCACTTCGTTGAGCAAGGAGTAGCTCTTGTGTATTACATATTTGGCTTATGGAATGGTATCTGTGCTAATTTTAATCTCTGGTTTTATGCAGCAACCCAACTCACCTTTCCCCTTAAGCAAGCATAAGTTGGTTTTCTACATTTGAGACCCTGTTCTGTTTTGTAATTCAGTTCCTATGTAGCCAAGTTTACACTCCGTGTAGTAGTGATATCTTATGATGTTTCATTTTCTGTGTGACTTATTTCACTTAGAATCATCGTACCTGAATCCACTCATTATGGTGCTACGGGCCTGATGACATAGATTTCATTGCTGAGTGATATTGCATTGTACGTAAGTACCACAACTTCTTTTTCCATTTTTCGCTTACTGTGATATTGAACTTGTACCGTAAACGAGGTTCTTGTAAACAGAGCCGTCCCAAACTTTGGGGTGGCTGTGTCTTTTTGAGTTTAAATTCCCTAAGCTATAGGACCATAAGTGGAAGTGCCCCAGGCTCTGTTGCTTTGTTTTTTAGATGTTTCAGGAAACACCATACACTTCTCCAGAGTGGCTGTTGGCAATTTACATCCCGCCCATCAGCATAACAAGGCTCCCAGTTCTCCATGGCCTGTACTGCCTTTCTGGATGTTACACTTTTTTCAGATGGCCCTTTTGACCAGGGGGCAGTGAGACTTCATTGTAGTGCAGATTTCCTTTGCAAGCTTGCTTGGTTGGCCAAAAAGGGCGTATGCATTTCTTCCTGAATGTATTCAGGAAAAAAGGCATACGCACTTGTTGGCCAAGTGCATCATTGTGGACGTTCTGCCTCTTCTCCTATGCTTTACCTGCAATTCCAGTCTACCTCCTGAAATCGGTTTCCTGCAATTCTGACCCTCTTTCAAGTCCTCTTGGCAGCCTTACTTCAATATATTTTTGGACGATAGCTGTCATTTATAACTCTGCAGGTTTGTGAATGACAGTGCCCCTGAGCTCCTTTCTTCAACTCGCTTTCTTGTGAGCTGGCCGCAACCCCGCAGGATTGCTTCAGGCCCTAGTGTGGTTCCGGCATGGCACGCTGAGCCTTTGGTTAATTCCTCTTCCTGGTGGGAAATGAGAGTTAAATTTGCCCATCCAGACACCTCCAGCTAGTCTCTCATTGGTTCTCCCTACTCCTGTTCATTTTCCGCAGAAATTGCAAACTGTGTGAAACAGGAGGGTAAACGCAGTGACTCTCCGAGTGGGGAGAGTGTTAGTGAAGCATCTGGAATGTTGCGCCCGAGTACCAGGGGATGAAAACTGAGACACATTTGAACACGTTTCCCGATCACACGGTGGATCATACTCTGGGTTCCACATGCATGTTTTAGCTGAAGGAAGAATCTCTTAAAACTGGAGAGTTGAGACCCATGGAATGGGTACCATGCAATATGACTTCAAAGGGTTTGCATTCGGTCACCGAACATCACCAATCCTATCACTGCTGCCTTTATGCTGCTGTACACATGCTTGATTCTTTTCGGAGACATATAAATACATAGGTTTTAAGATTCTTACTAGTCAGGTATATTCTTAGGTGTTTAATATAGGGTGTTGAGTCCACTTCGTTGAGCAAGGAGTAGCTCTTGTCTATTACATATTTGTCTTATGGAACGGTATCTGTGCTAATTTCAATCTCTGGTAATGCAGCATCCCAACTCACCTTTCCCCTTAAACAAGCATAAGTTGGTTTTCTACATTTGAGACCCTGTTGTGTTTTGCAATTCAGTTCCTGTGTAGCCAAGTTTATATGCCGTGTATTAGTGATATCTTATGATGTTTCTTTTTCTGTGTGACTTATTTCACTTAGAATCATCGTACCTGAATCCACTCATTATGCTGCTACGAGCCTGATGACATAGATTTCATAGCTGAGTGATATTGCATTGTACGTAAGTACCACAACTTCTTTATCCATTTTTCGCTTTCTGCGATATTGAACTTGTACCGTAAACAAGGTTCTTGTAAACAGAGCCGTCCCAAATTTTGCGGTGGCTGTGTCTTTTTGATTTTAAATTCCCTAAGCTATAGGACCATAAGATGAGGTGCCCTAGGCTCTGTTGCTTTGTTTTTTAGATGTTTCAGGAAACACCATACACTTCTTCAGCATGGCTGTTGGCAATTTACATCCCGCTCATCAGCATAACAAGGCTCCCAGTTCTCCATGGCCTGTCCTGCCTTTCTGGATGTTACACTTTTTTCAGATGGCCCTTTTGACCGGGTGGCAGTGAGACTTCATTGTAGTGCAGATTTCCTTTTCAAGCTTGCTTGGTTGGCCAAAAAGGGCTTATGCGTGTTTTCCTGAATATATTCAGGAAAAAATTCATACCCACTTTTTGGCCAACTGCATCATTGTGGACGTTCTGCCTCTTTTCCTATGCCTACCTGCAATTCCAGTCTACCTCCTGAAATTGGTGTCCTGCAATTCTGCCCCGCTTTCAAGTCCTCTTGGCAGCCTTACTTCAATAAATTTTTGGACGATAGCTGTCATTTATAACTCTGCAGGTTTGTGAATGACAGTGCCCCTGAGCTCCTTTCTTCAAATCGCTTTCTTGTGAGCTGGCCGCAACACTGCAGGATTACTTCAGGCCCTAGTGTGGTTCCAGCATGGCACGCTGAGCCTTTGGTTAATTCCTCTTCCTGGTGGGAAATGAGAGGTAAATTTGCCCGTCCAGACACCTCCAGCTAGTCTCTCATTGGTTCTCCCTATTCCTGTTCATTTTCCGCAGAAATTGCAAACTGGGCCAAACAGGAGGTTAAAGGCACTGACTCTCCAAGTGGGGAGAGTGTTAGTAAAACGTCTGGAATGTTGCACCCGAGTACCAGGGGACGAAAACTGAGACACATTTGAACACTTTTCCCGATCACACCGTGGATCATACTCTGGGTTCCACATGCATGTTTTAGCTGAAGGAAGAATCCCTTAAACCTGGAGAGTTCAGAACCATGGAATGGGTACCATGCAATATAACTTCAAAGGGTCTGCATTTGCTCACCTATCCTCACCAATCCTATCACTGCTGCGTTTATACTCCTGAGCATACGCTCAATTCTCTTTCGGAGACATATAAATCCATAGGTTTTAAGATCCTTACTAGTCAGTTATATTCTTAGCCGTTTAATATGGGCTGTTGAGTCCACTTCGTTGAGCAAGGAGTAGCTCTTGTCTATTACATATTTGGCTTATGGAACGGTATCTTTGCTAATTTCAATATCTGGTTTTATGCAGCACCCCAACTCACCTTTCCCCTTAAGCAAGCTTAAGGTGGTTTTCTACATTTGAGACCTTGTTTTGTTTTGTAATTCAGTTCCTATGTAGCCTAGTTTACATTCCGTGTAGTAGTGATATCTTATGATGTTTCTTTTTCTGTGTGACTTATTTCACTTGGAATCATCGTACCTGAATCCACTCATTATGCTGCTATGGGCCTGATGACATAAATTTCATTGCTGAGTGATATTGCATTATACGTAAGTACCACAACTTCTTTATCCATTTTTCGCTTTCTTCGATATTGAACTTGTACCATAAACGAGGTTCCTGTAAACAGAGCCGTCCCAAACTTTGGGGTGGCTGTGTCTTTTTGAGTTTAATTTCCCTAAGCTATAGGACCATAAGTGGAAGTGCCCTAGGCTCTGTTGCTTTGTATTTTAGATGTTTCAGGAAACACCATACACTTCTCCAGAGTGGCTGTTGGCAATTTACATCCCGCCCATCAGCATAACAAGGCTCCCAGTTCTCCATGGCCTGTCCTGCCTTTCTGGATGTTACACTTTTTTCAGATGGCCCTTTTGACCGGGTGGCAGTGAGACTTCATTGTAGTGCAGATTTCCTTTGCAAGCTTGCTTGGTTGGCCAAAAAGGGCGTATGCGTGTTTTCCTGAATATATTCAGGAAAAAATTCATACCCACTTTTTGGCCAACTGCATCATTGTGGACGTTCTGCCTCTTTTCCTATGCCTACCTGCAATTCCAGTCTACCTCCTGAAATTGGTGTCCTGCAATTCTGCCCCGCTTTCAAGTCCTCTTGGCAGCCTTACTTCAATATATTTTTGGACGATAGCTGTCATTTATAACTCTGCAGGTTTGTGAATGACAGTGCCCCTGAGCTCCTTTCTTCAAATCGCTTTCTTGTGAGCCGGCCGCAACACTGCATGATTACTTCAGGCCCTAGTGTGGTTCCAGCATGGCACGCTGAGGCTTTGGATAATTCCTCTTCCTGGTGGGAAATGAGAGTTAAATTTGCCCGTCCAGACACCTCCAGCTAGTCTCTCATTGGTTCTCCCTATTCCTGTGCATCTTACGCAGAAATTGCCAACAGGAGGTTAAAGGCACTGACTCTCCAAGTGGGGAGAGTGTTAGTAAAGTGTCTGGAATGTTGCACCGGAGTACCAGGGGACGAAAACTGAGACACATTTGAACATGTTTCCCGATCACACGGTGTATCAAACTCTGGGTTCCACATGCACGTTTTAGCTGAAGGAAGAATCCCATAAACCTGGAGAGTTGAGACCCGTGAAATGGGTACCATGCAATATGACTTCAAAGGGTCTGCATTTGCTCACCGAACCTCACCAATCCTATCACTGCTGCGTTTATGCCGCTGTCCACACGCTTGATTCTCTTTCAGAGACATATAAATCCATAGGCTTTAAGATTCTTACTAGTCAGGTATATTCTTAGGCGTTTAATATGGGGTGTTGAGTCCACTTCGTTGAGGAAGGAGTAGCTCTTGTCTATTACATATTTGGCTTATGGAACGGTATCTGTGCTAATTTCAATCTCTGGTTTTAGGCAGCACCCCAACTCACCTTTCCCCTTAAGCAAGCATAAGTTGGTTTTCAACATTTGAGACCCTGTTCTGTTTTGTAATTCAGTTCCTGTGTAGCCAAGTTTACATTCCGTGTAGTAGTGATATCTTATGATGTTTCTTTTTCTGTGTGACTTATTTCACTTAGAATCATCGTACCTGAATCCACTCATTATGCTGCTATGGGCCTGATGACATAGATTTCATTGCCTAGTGATATTGCATTGTACGTAAGTACCACAACATCTTTATCCATTTTTCGCTGTCTGCGACCTTGAACTTGTACTGTAAACGAGGTTCTTGTAAACAGAGCCGTCCCAAACTTTGGGGTGGCTGTGTCTTTTTGATTTTAATTTCCCTAAGTTATAGGACTATAAGACGAAGTGCCCTAGGCTCTGTTGCTTTGTTTTTTGGATGTTTCAGGAAACACCATACACTTCTCCAGAGTGGCTGTTGGCAATTTACATCCCGCCCATCAGCATAACAAGGCTCCCAGTTCTCCATGGCCTGTCCTGCCTTTCTGGATGTTACACTTTTTTCAGATGGCCCTTTTGACCGGGTGGCAGTGAGACTTCATTGTAGTGCAGATTTCCTTTGCAAGCTTGCTTGGTTGGCCAAAAAGGGCGTATGCGTGTTTTCCTGAATATATTCAGGAAAAAATTCATACCCACTTTTTGGCCAACTGCATCATTGTGGACGTTCTGCCTCTTTTCCTATGCCTACCTGCAATTCCAGTCTACCTCCTGAAATTGGTGTCCTGCAATTCTGCCCCGCTTTCAAGTCCTCTTGGCAGCCTTACTTCAATATATTTTTGGACGATAGCTGTCATTTATAACTCTGCAGGTTTGTGAATGACAGTGCCCCTGAGCTCCTTTCTTCAAATCGCTTTCTTGTGAGCTGGCCGCAACACTGCAGGATTACTTCAGGCCCTAGTGTGGTTCCAGCATGGCACGCTGAGCCTTTGGTTAATTCCTCTTCCTGGTGGGAAATGAGAGGTAAATTTGCCCGTCCAGACACCTCCAGCTAGTCTCTCATTGGTTCTCCCTATTCCTGTTCATTTTCCGCAGAAATTGCAAACTGGGCCAAACAGGAGGTTAAAGGCACTGACTCTCCAAGTGGGGAGAGTGTTAGTAAAGCGTCTGGAATGTTGCACCCGAGTACCAGGGGACGAAAACTGAGACACATTTGAACACTTTTCCCGATCACACCGTGGATCATACTCTGGGTTCCACATGCATGTTTTAGCTGAAGGAAGAATCCCTTAAACCTGGAGAGTTCAGAACCATGGAATGGGTACCATGCAATATAACTTCAAAGGGTCTGCATTTGCTCACCTATCCTCACCAATCCTATCACTGCTGCGTTTATACTCCTGAGCATACGCTCAATTCTCTTTCGGAGACATATAAATCCATAGGTTTTAAGATCCTTACTAGTCAGTTATATTCTTAGCCGTTTAATATGGGCTGTTGAGTCCACTTCGTTGAGTAAGGAGTAGCTCTTGTCTATTACATATTTGGCTTATGGAACGGTATCTTTGCTAATTTCAATATCTGGTTTTATGCAGCACCCCAACTCACCTTTCCCCTTAAGCAAGCTTAAGGTGGTTTTCTACATTTGAGACCTTGTTTTGTTTTGTAATTCAGTTCCTATGTAGCCTAGTTTACATTCCGTGTAGTAGTGATATCTTATGATGTTTCTTTTTCTGTGTGACTTATTTCACTTGGAATCATCGTACCTGAATCCACTCATTATGCTGCTACGGGCCTGATGACATAAATTTCATTGCTGAGTGATATTGCATTATACGTAAGTACCACAACTTCTTTACCCATTTTTCGCTTTCTTCGATATTGAACTTGTACCATAAACGAGGTTCCTGTAAACAGAGCCGTCCCAAACTTTGGGGTGGCTGTGTCTTTTTGAGTTTAATTTCCCTAAGCTATAGGACCATAAGTGGAAGTGCCCTAGGCTCTGTTGCTTTGTATTTTAGATGTTTCAGGAAACACCATACACTTCTCCAGAGTGGCTGTTGGCAATTTACATCCCGCCCATCAGCATAACAATGCTCCCAGTTCCCCCTGGCCTGTCCTGCCTTTCTGGATGTTACACTTTTTTCAGATGGCCCTTTTGACCGGGTGGCAGTGAGACTTCATTGTAGTGCAGATTTCCTTTGCAAGCTTGCTTGGTTGGCCTAAAAGGGCGTATGCGTGTTTTCCTGAATATATTCAGGAAAAAATTCATACCCATTTTTGGCCAACTGCATCATTGTGGACGTTCTGCCTCTTTTCCTATGCTTTACATGCAATTCCAGTCTACCTCCTAAAATCGGTTTCCTGCAATTCTGCCCCTCTTTCAAGTCCTCTTGGCAGCCTTACTTCAATATATTTTTGGACGATAGCTGTCATTTATAACTCTGCAGGTTTGTGAATTACACTGCCCCTGAGCTCCTTTCTTCAACTCGCTTTCTTGTGAGCTAGCGGCAACACAGCAGGATTACTTCAGGCCCTAGTGTGGTTCCGGCATGGCACGCTGAGCCTTTGGTTAATTCCTCTTCCTGGTGGGAAATGAGAGTTAAATTTGCCCGGCAAGACACCTACAGCTAGTCTCTCATTGGTTCTCCCTATTCCTGTTCATTTTGCGCAGAAATTGCAAACTGGGCCAAACAGGAGGTTAAAGGCACTAACTCTCCAAGTGGGGAGAGTGTTAGTAAAGCGTCTGGAATGTTGCGCCCATGTACCAGGGGACGAAAACTGAGACACATTTGAACACGTTTGCCGATCACACTGTGGATCATACTCTGGGTTCCACATTCATGTTTTAACTGTAGGAAGAATCCCTGAAACTTGGAGAGTTGAAACCCATGGAATGGGTACCATGCAATATGACTTCAAAGGGTCTGCATTTGCTCACCGAACCTCACCAATCCTATCACTGCTGCGTTTATGCCGCTGTACACACGCTTGATTCTCTTTCGGAGACATATAAATCCATAGGTTTTAAGATTCTTACTAGTCAGGTATATTCTTAGGCGTTTAATATGGGGTGTTGAGTCCACTTCGTTGAGCAAGGAGTAGCTCTTGTCTATTACATATTTGGCTTATGGAACGGTATCTGTGCTAATTTCAATCTCTGTTTTTATGCAGCACCCCAAATCACCTTTCCCCTTAAGCAAGCATAAGTTGGTTTTCTACATTTGAGACCCTGTTCTGTTTTGTAATTCAGTTCCTCTGTAGCCAAGTTTACATTCCGTGTAGTAGTCATATCTTATGATGTTTCTTTTTCTCTGTGACTTATTTCACTTAGAATCATAGTGCCTGAATCCACTCATTATGCTGCTATGGGCCTGATGACATAGATTTCATTGCTGAGTGATATTGCATTGTACGTAAGTACCACACCTTCTTTATCCATTTTTCGCTCTCTGTGATATTGAACTTGTACCGTAAGCGAGGTTGCTGTAAACAGAGCTGTCCCAAACTTTCGGGTGGCTGTGTCTTTTTGAATTTAATTTCCCTAAACTATAGGACCATAAGTGGAAGTGCCCTAGGCTCTGTTGCTTTGTTTTTTAGATGTTTCAGGAAACACCATACACTTCCCAAGATTGGCTATTGGCAATTACATCCCACCCATCAGCATAACAAGGCTCCCAGTTCTACATGGCCTGTCCTGCTTTTCTGGATTTTACACTTTTTTCAGATGGCCCTTTTGCCTGGGGGGCAGTGAGACTTCATTGTAGTGCAGATTTCCTTTGCAAGCTCTTGGTTGGTCAAAAGGGGCATATGTATTTTTTCCTGAATATATTCAGGAAAAAACGCATATGCACTTTTTGGCCAAGTGCATCATTGTGGACGTTCTGCCTCTTTTCCTATGCTTTACATGCAATTCCGGTCTACCTCCTGAAATCAGATTCCTGCAATTCTGCCCCGCTTTCAAGTCATCTTGGCAGCCTTACTTCAATATATTTTTGGAGGATAGCTGTCATTTATAACTCTGCAGGTTTGTGAATTACCGTGCCCCTGAGCTCCTTTCTTCAACTCGCTTTCTTGTGAGCTGGCCGCAACACCGCAGGATTGCTTCAGACCCTAGTGTGGTTCCGGCATGGCATGCTGAGCCTTTGGTTAATTCCTCTTCCTGGTGGGAAATGAGAGTTAAATTTGCCCGTCCAGACACCTCCAGCTAGTCTCTCATTGGTTCTCCCTATTCCTGTGCATCTTACGCAGAAATTGCCAACAGGAGGTTAAAGGCACTGACTCTCCAAGTGGGGAGAGTGTTAGTAAAGCGTCTGGAATGTTGCACCGGAGTAACAGGGGACGAAAACTGAGACGCATTTGAACATGTTTCCCGATCACACGGTGGATCATACTCTGGGTTCCACATGCACGTTTTAGCTTAAAGAAGAATCCCATAAACCTGGAGAGTTGAGACCCGTGGAATGGGTACCATGCAATATGACTTCAAAGGGTCTGCATTTGCTCACCGAACCTCACCAATCCTATCACTGTTGCGTTTATGCTGCTGTCCACACGCTTGATTCTCTTTCGGAGACATATAAATCCATAGGTTTTAAGATTCTTACTAGTCAGGTATATTCTTAGGCGTTTAATATGGGGTGTTGAGTCCACTTCGTTGAGGAAGGAGTAGCTCTTGTCTATTACAAATTTGGCTTATGGAACGGTATCTGTGCTAATTTCAATCTCTGGTTTTAGGCAGCACCCCAACTCACCTTTCCCCTTAAGCAAGCAGAAGTTGGTTTTCAACATTTGAGACCCTGTTCTGTTTTGTAATTCAGTTCCTGTGTAGCCAAGTTTACATTCCGTGTAGTAGTGATATCTTATGATGTTTCTTTTTCTCTGTGACTTATTTCACTTAGAATCATCGTACCTGAATCCACTCATTATGCTGCTACGGGCCTGATGACATAGATTTCATTGCTGAGTGATATTGCATTGTACGTAAGTACCACACCTTCTTTATCCATTTTTCGCTCTCTGTGATATTGAACTTGTACCGTAAACGAGGTTGCTGTAAACAGAGCAGTCCCAAACTTTCGGGTGGCTGTGTCTTTTTGAATTTAATTTCCCTAAACTATAGGACCATAAGTGGAAGTGCCCTAGGCTCTGTTGCTTTGTTTTTTAGATGTTTCAGGAAACACCATACACTTCCCAAGATTGGCTATTGGCAATTACATCCCACCCATCAGCATAACAAGGCTCCCAGTTCTACATGGCCTGTCCTGCTTTTCTGGATTTTACACTTTTTTCAGATGGCCCTTTTGACTGGGGGGCAGTGAGACTTCATTGTAGTGCAGATTTCCTTTGCAAGCTCTTGGTTTGTCAAAAGGGGCATATGTCTTTTTTCCTGAATATATTCAGGAAAAAACGCATATGCACTTTTTGGCCAAGTGCATCATTGTGGACGTTCTGCCTCTTTTCCTATGCTTTACATGCAATTCCGGTCTACCTCCTGAAATCGGATTCCTGCAATTCTGCCCCGCTTTCAAGTCATCTTGGCAGCCTTACTTCAATATATTTTTGGAGGATAGCTGTCATTTATAACTCTGCAGGTTTGTGAATTACCGTGCCCCTGAGCTCCTTTCTTCAACTCGCTTTCTTGTGAATTGGCCGCAACACCGCAGGATTGCTTCAGACCCTAGTGTGGTTCCGGCATGGCATGCTGAGCCTTTGGTTAATTCCTCTTCCTGGTGGGAAATGAGAGTTAAATTTGCCCGTCCAGACACCTCCAGCTAGTCTCTCATTGGTTCTCCCTATTCCTGTGCATCTTACGCAGAAATTGCCAACAGGAGGTTAAAGGCACTGACTCTCCAAGTGGGGAGAGTGTTAGTAAAGCGTCTGGAATGTTGCACCGGAGTAACAGGGGACGAAAACTGAGACGCATTTGAACATGTTTCCCGATCACACGGTGGATCATACTCTGGGTTCCACATGCACGTTTTAGCTTAAAGAAGAATCCCATAAACCTGGAGAGTTGAGACCCGTGGAATGGGTACCATGCAATATGACTTCAAAGGGTCTGCATTTGCTCACCGAACCTCACCAATCCTATCACTGCTGCGTTTATGCCGCTGTCCACACGCTTGATTCTCTTTCAGAGACATATAAATCCATAGGCTTTAAGATTCTTACTAGTCAGGTATATTCTTAGGCGTTTAATATGGGGTGTTGAGTCCACTTCGTTGAGGAAGGAGTAGCTCTTGTCTATTACATATTTGGCTTATGGAACGGTATCTGTGCTAATTTCAATCTCTGGTTTTAGGCAGCACCCCAACTCACCTTTCCCCTTAAGCAAGCATAAGTTGGTTTTCAACATTTGAGACCCTGTTCTGTTTTGTAATTCAGTTCCTGTGTAGCCAAGTTTACATTCCGTGTAGTAGTGATATCTTATGATGTTTCTTTTTCTGTGTGACTTATTTCACTTAGAATCATCGTACCTGAATCCACTCATTATGCTGCTATGGGCCTGATGACATAGATTTCATTGCCTAGTGATATTGCATTGTACGTAAGTACCACAACATCTTTATCCATTTTTCGCTGTCTGCGACCTTGAACTTGTACTGTAAACGAGGTTCTTGTAAACAGAGCCGTCCCAAACTTTGGGGTGGCTGTGTCTTTTTGATTTTAATTTCCCTAAGTTATAGGACTATAAGACGAAGTGCCCTAGGCTCTGTTGCTTTGTTTTTTGGATGTTTCAGGAAACACCATACACTTCTCCAGAGTGGCTGTTGGCAATTTACATCCCGCCCATCAGCATAACAAGGCTCCCAGTTCTCCATGGCCTGTCCTGCCTTTCTGGATTTTACACTTTTTTCAGATGGCCCTTTTGACCGGGGGGCAGTGAGACTTCATTGTAGTGCAGATTTCCTTTGCAAGCTTGCTTGGTTGGCCAAAAACTGCGTATGCGTTTTTTCCTGAATATATTCAGGAAAAAACGCATACGCCCTTTTTGGCCAAGTGCATCATTGTGGACGTTCTGCCTCTTTTCCTATGCTTTACATGCAATTCCAGTCTACCTCCTGAAATCGGTTCCCTGCAATTCTGCCCCGCTTTCAAGTCCTCTTGGCAGCCTTACTTCAATATATTTTTGGAGGATAGCTGTCATTTATAACTCTGCAGGTTTGTGAATTACAGTGCCCCTGAGCTCCTTTCTTCATCTCGCTTTCTTGTGAGCTGGCCGCAACACCGCAGGATTGCTTCAGGCCCTAGTGTGGTTCTGGCACGGCACGCTGAGCCTTTGGTTAATTCCTCTTCCTGGTGGGAAATGAGAGATAAATTTGCCCGTCCAGACACCTCCAGCTAGTCTCTCATTGGTTCTCCCTATTCCTGTTCACCTTACGCAGAAATTGCCAACAGGAGGTTAAAGGCACTGACTCTCCTAGTGGGGAGAGTGTTAGTAAAGCGTCTGGAATGTTGCTCCTGAGTACCAGGGGACAAAAACTGAGACACATTTGAACATGTTTCCCGATCACACGGTGGATCATACTCTGGGTTCCACATGCACGTTTTAGCTTAAAGAAGAATCCCATAAACCTGGAGAGTTGAGACCCGTGGAATGGGTACCATGCAATATGACTTCAAAGGGTCTGCATTTGCTCACAGAACCTCACCAATCCTATCACTGTTGCGTTTATGCCGCTGTCCACATGCTTGATTCTCTTTCGGAGACATATAAATCCATAGGTTTTAAGATTCTTACTAGTCAGGTATATTCTTAGGCGTTTAATATGGGGTGTTGAGTCCACTTCGTTGAGCAAGGAGTAGCTCTTGTCTATTACATATTTGGCTTATGGAACGGTATCTGTGCTAATTTCAATCTCTGGTTTTAGGCAGCACCCCAACTCACCTTTCCCCTTAAGCAAGCAGAAGTTGGTTTTCAACATTTGAGACCCTGTTCTGTTTTGTAATTCAGTTCCTGTGTAGCCAAGTTTACATTCCGTGTAGTAGTGATATCTTATGATGTTTCTTTTTCTCTGTGACTTATTTCACTTAGAATCATCGTACCTGAATCCACTCATTATGCTGCTACGGGCCTGATGACATAGATTTCATTGCTGAGTGATATTGCATTGTACGTAAGTACCACAACTTCTTTATCCTTTTTCGCTTTCTGCGACATTGAACTTGTACCGTAAATGAGGTTCTTGTAAACAGAGTCGTCCCAAACTTTGGGGTGGCTGTGTCTTTTTGATTTTAATTTCCCTAAGATATACGACTATAAGGGGAAGTGCCCAAGGCTCTGTTGCTTTGTTTTTTGGATGTTTCAGGAAACACCTACACTTCTCCAGAATGGCTGTTGGCAATTTACATCCCGCCCATCAGCATAACAAGGCTCCCAGTTCTCCATGGCCTGTCCTGCCTTTCTGGATTTTACACTTTTTTCAGATGGCCCTTTGACCGGGGGGCAGTGAGACTTCATTGTAGTGCAGATTTCCTTTGCAAGCTTGCTTGGTTGGCCAAAAAGGGCGTATGCGTTTTTTCCTGAATATATTCAGGAAAAAACGCATACGCCCTTTTTGGCCAAGTGCATCATTGTGGACGTTCTGCCTCTTTTCCTATGCTTTACATGCAATTCCAGTCTACCTCCAGAAATCGGTTTCCTGCAATTCTGCCCCGCATTCAAGTGCTCTTGGCAGCCTTACTTCAATATATTTTTGGAGGATAGCTGTCATTTATAACTCTGCAGGTTTGTGAATGACAGTGCCCCTGAGCTCCTTTCTTCAACTCGCTTTCTTGTGAGCTGGCCGCAACACCGCAGGATTGCTTCAGGCCCTAGTGTGGTTCCGGCACGGCACGCTGAGCCTTTGGTTAATTCCTCTTCCTGGTGGGAAATGAGAGTTAAATTTGCCCGTCCAGACACCTCCAGCTAGTCTCTCATTGGTTCTCCCTATTCCTGTGCATCTTACGCAGAAATTGCCAACAGGAGGTTAAAGGCACTGACTCTCCAAGTGGGGAGAGTGTTAGTAAAGTGTCTGGAATGTTGCACCGGAGTACCAGGGGACGAAAACTGAGACACATTTGAACATGTTTCCCGATCACACGGTGGATCAAACTCTGGGTTCCACATGCACGTTTTAGCTGAAGGAAGAATCCCATAAACCTGGAGAGTTGAGACCCGTGAAATGGGTACCATGCAATATGACTTCAAAGGGTCTGCATTTGCTCACCGAACCTCACCAATCCTATCACTGCTGCGTTTATGCCGCTGTCCACACGCTTGATTCTCTTTCAGAGACATATAAATCCATAGGCTTTAAGATTCTTACTAGTCAGGTATATTCTTAGGCGTTTAATATGGGGTGTTGAGTCCACTTCGTTGAGGAAGGAGTAGCTCTTGTCTATTACATATTTGGCTTATGGAACGGTATCTGTGCTAATTTCAATCTCTGGTTTTAGGCAGCACCCCAACTCACCTTTCCCCTTAAGCAAGCATAAGTTGGTTTTCAACATTTGAGACCCTGTTCTGTTTTGTAATTCAGTTCCTGTGTAGCCAAGTTTACATTCCGTGTAGTAGTGATATCTTATGATGTTTCTTTTTCTGTGTGACTTATTTCACTTAGAATCATCGTACCTGAATCCACTCATTATGCTGCTATGGGCCTGATGACATAGATTTCATTGCCTAGTGATATTGCATTGTACGTAAGTACCACAACATCTTTATCCATTTTTCGCTGTCTGCGACCTTGAACTTGTACTGTAAACGAGGTTCTTGTAAACAGAGCCGTCCCAAACTTTGGGGTGGCTGTGTCTTTTTGATTTTAATTTCCCTAAGTTATAGGACTATAAGACGAAGTGCCCTAGGCTCTGTTGCTTTGTTTTTTGGATGTTTCAGGAAACACCATACACTTCTCCAGAGTGGCTGTTGGCAATTTACATCCCGCCCATCAGCATAACAAGGCTCCCAGTTCTCCATGGCCTGTCCTGCCTTTCTGGATTTTACACTTTTTTCAGATGGCCCTTTTGACCGGGGGGCAGTGAGACTTCATTGTAGTGCAGATTTCCTTTGCAAGCTTGCTTGGTTGGCCAAAAACTGCGTATGCGTTTTTTCCTGAATATATTCAGGAAAAAACGCATACGCCCTTTTTGGCCAAGTGCATCATTGTGGACGTTCTGCCTCTTTTCCTATGCTTTACATGCAATTCCAGTCTACCTCCTGAAATCGGTTTCCTGCAGTTCTGACCCTCTTTCAAGTCCTCTTGGCAGCCTTACTTCAATATATTTTTGGACGATAGCTGTCATTTATAACTCTGCAGGTTTGTGAATTACACTGCCCCTGAGCTCCTTTCTTCAACTCGCTTTCTTGTGACCTGGCGGCAATACAGCAGTATTACTTCAGGCCCTAGTGTGGTTCCGGCATGGCACGGTGAGCCTTTGGTTAATTCCTCTTCCTGGTGGGAAATGAGAGTTAAATTTGCCCGGCAAGACACCTACAGCTAGTCTCTCATTGGTTCTCCCTATTCCTGTTCATTTTGCGCAGAAATTGCAAACTGGGCCAAACAGGAGGTTAAAGGCACTGACTCTCCAAGTGGGGAGAGTGTTAGTAAAGCGTCTGGAATGTTGCGCCCATGTACCAGGGGACGAAAACTGAGACACATTTGAACACGTTTGCCGATCACACGGTGGATCATACTCTGGGTTCCACATTCATGTTTTAACTGAAGGAAGAATCCCTGAAACTTGGAGAGTTGAAACCCATGGAATGGGTACCATGCAATATGACTTCAAAGGGTCTGCATTTGCTCACCGAACCTCACCAATCCTATCACTGCTGCGTTTATGCCGCTGTACACACGCTTGATTCTCTTTCGGAGACATATAAATCCATAGGTTTTAAGATTCTTACTAGTCAGGTATATTCTTAGGCGTTTAATATGGGGTGTTGAGTCCACTTCGTTGAGCAAGGAGTAGCTCTTGTCTATTACATATTTGGCTTATGGAACGGTATCTGTGCTAATTTCAATCTCTGTTTTTATGCAGCACCCCAAATCACCTTTCCCCTTAAGCAAGCATAAGTTGGTTTTCTACATTTGAGACCCTGTTCTGTTTTGTAATTCAGTTCCTCTGTAGCCAAGTTTACATTCCGTGTAGTAGTCATATCTTATGATGTTTCTTTTTCTCTGTGACTTATTTCACTTAGAATCATAGTGCCTGAATCCACTCATTATGCTGCTATGGGCCTGATGACATAGATTTCATTGCTGAGTGATATTGCATTGTACGTAAGTACCACACCTTCTTTATCCATTTTTCGCTCTCTGTGATATTGAACTTGTACCGTAAACGAGGTTGCTGTAAACAGAGCAGTCCCAAACTTTCGGGTGGCTGTGTCTTTTTGAATTTAATTTCCCTAAACTATAGGACCATAAGTGGAAGTGCCCTAGGCTCTGTTGCTTTGTTTTTTAGATGTTTCAGGAAACACCATACACTTCCCAAGATTGGCTATTGGCAATTACATCCCACCCATCAGCATAACAAGGCTCTCAGTTCTACATGGCCTGTCCTGCTTTTCTGGATTTTACACTTTTTTCAGATGGCCCTTTTCACTGGGGGGCAGTGAGACTTCATTGTAGTGCAGATTTCCTTTGCAAGCTCTTGGTTTGTCAAAAGGGGCATATGTCTTTTTTCCTGAATATATTCAGGAAAAAACGCATATGCACTTTTTGGCCAAGTGCATCATTGTGGACGTTCTGCCTCTTTTCCTATGCTTTACATGCAATTCCGGTCTACCTCCTGAAATCGGATTCCTGCAATTCTGCCCCGCTTTCAAGTGCTCTTGGCAGCCTTACTTCAATATATTTTTGGAGGATAGCTGTCATTTATAACTCTGCAGGTTTGTGAATGACAGTGCCCCTGAGCTCCTTTCTTCAACTCGCTTTCTTGTGAGCTGGCCGCAACACCGCAGGATTGCTTCAGACCCTAGTGTGGTTCCGGCATGGCATGCTGAGCCTTTGGTTAATTCCTCTTCCTGGTGGGAAATGAGAGTTAAATTTGCCCGTCCAGACACCTGCAGCTAGTCTCTCATTGGTTCTCCCTATTCCTGTGCATCTTACGCAGAAATTGCCAACAGGAGGTTAAAGGCACTGACTCTCCAAGTGGGGAGAGTGTTAGTAAAGCGTCTGGAATGTTGCACCGGAGTAACAGGGGACGAAAACTGAGACGCATTTGAACATGTTTCCCGATCACACGGTGGATCATACTCTGGGTTCCACATGCACGTTTTAGCTTAAAGAAGAATCCCATAAACCTGGAGAGTTGAGACCCGTGGAATGGGTACCATGCAATATGACTTCAAAGGGTCTGCATTTGCTCACCGAACCTCACCAATCCTATCACTGTTGCGTTTATGCTGCTGTCCACACGCTTGATTCTCTTTCGGAGACATATAAATCCATAGGTTTTAAGATTCTTACTAGTCAGGTATATTCTTAGGCGTTTAATATGGGGTGTTGAGTCCACTTCGTTGAGGAAGGAGTAGCTCTTGTCTATTACAAATTTGGCTTATGGAACGGTATCTGTGCTAATTTCAATCTCAGGTTTTAGGCAGCACCCCAACTCACCTTTCCCCTTAAGCAAGCATAAGTTGGTTTTCAACATTTGAGACCCTGTTCTGTTTTGTAATTCAGTTCCTGTGTAGCCAAGTTTACATTCCGTGTAGTAGTGATATCTTATGATGTTTCTTTTTCTGTGTGACTTATTTCACTTAGAATCATCGTACCTGAATCCACTCATTATGCTGCTACGGGCCTGATGACATAGATTTCATTGCTGAGTGATATTGCATTGTACGTAAGTACCACAACTTCTTTATCCTTTTTCGCTTTCTGCGACATTGAACTTGTACCGTAAACGAGGTTCTTGTAAACAGAGCCGTCCCAAACATTGGGGTGGCTGTGTGTTTTTGATTTTAATTTCCCTAAGATATACGACTATAAGTGGAAGTGCCCTAGGCTCTGTTGCTTTGTTTTTTGGATGTTTCAGGAAACACCTACACTTCTCCAGAATGGCTGTTGGCAATTTACATCCCGCCCATCAGCATAACAAGGCTCCCAGTTCTCCGTGGCCTGTCCTGCCTTTCTGGATTTTACACTTTTTTCAGATGGCCCTTTTGACCGGGGGGCAGTGAGACTTCATTGTAGTGCAGATTTCCTTTGCAAGCTTGCTTGGTTGGCCAAAAAGGGCGTATGCGTTTTTTCCTGAATATATTCAGGAAAAAACGCATACGCCCTTTTTGGCCAAGTGCATCATTGTGGACGTTCTGCCTCTTTTCCTATGCTTTACATGCAATTCCAGTCTACCTCCAGAAATCGGTTTCCTGCAATTCTGCCCCGCATTCAAGTGCTCTTGGCAGCCTTACTTCAATATATTTTTGGAGGATAGCTGTCATTTATAACTCTGCAGGTTTGTGAATGACAGTGTCCCTGAGCTCCTTTCTTCAACTCGCTTTCTTGTGAGCTGGCCGCAACACCGCAGGATTGCTTCAGGCCCTAGTGTGGTTCTGGCACGGCACGCTGAGCCTTTGGTTAATTCCTCTTCCTGGTGGGAAATGAGAGATAAATTTGCCCGTCCAGACACCTCCAGCTAGTCTCTCATTGGTTCTCCCTATTCCTGTTCACCTTACGCAGAAATTGCCAACAGGAGGTTAAAGGCACTGACTCTCCTAGTGGGGAGAGTGTTAGTAAAGCGTCTGGAATGTTGCACCGGAGTACCAGGGGACGAAAACTGAGACACATTTGAACATGTTTCCCGATCACACGGTGGATCATACTCTGGGTTCCACATGCACGTTTTAGCTTAAAGAAGAATCCCATAAACCTGGAGAGTTGAGACCCGTGGAATGGGTACCATGCAATATGACTTCAAAGGGTCTGCATTTGCTCACAGAACCTCACCAATCCTATCACTGTTGCGTTTATGCCGCTGTCCACATGCTTGATTCTCTTTCGGAGACATATAAATCCATAGGTTTTAAGATTCTTACTAGTCAGGTATATTCTTAGGCGTTTAATATGGGGTGTTGAGTCCACTTCTTTGAGGAAGGAGTAGCTCTTGTCTATTACATATTTGGCTTATGGAACGGTATCTGTGCTAATTTCAATCTCTGGTTTTAGGCAGCACCCCAACTCACCTTTCCCCTTAAGCAAGCATAAGTTGGTTTTCAACATTTGAGACCCTGTTCTGTTTTGTAATTCAGTTCCTGTGTAGCCAAGTTTACATTCCGTGTAGTAGTGATATCTTATGATGTTTCTTTTTCTGTGTGACTTATTTCACTTAGAATCATCGTACCTGAATCCACTCATTATGCTGCTACGGGCCTGATGACATAGATTTCATTGCTGAGTGATATTGCATTGTACGTAAGTACCACAACTTCTTTATCCTTTTTCGCTTTCTGCGACATTGAACTTGTACCGTAAATGAGGTTCTTGTAAACAGAGTCGTCCCAAACTTTGGGGTGGCTGTGTCTTTTTGATTTTAATTTCCCTAAGATATACGACTATAAGGGGAAGTGCCCTAGGCTCTGTTGCTTTGTTTTTTGGATGTTTCAGGAAACACCTACACTTCTCCAGAATGGCTGTTGGCAATTTACATCCCGCCCATCAGCATAACAAGGCTCCCAGTTCTCCATGGCCTGTCCTGCCTTTCTGGATTTTACACTTTTTTCAGATGGCCCTTTTGACCGGGGGGCAGTGAGACTTCATTGTAGTGCAGATTTCCTTTGCAAGCTTGCTTGGTTGGCCAAAAACTGCGTATGCGTTTTTTCCTGAATATATTCAGGAAAAAACGCATACGCCCTTTTTGGCCAAGTGCATCATTGTGGACGTTCTGCCTCTTTTCCTATGCTTTACATGCAATTCCAGTCTACCTCCAGAAATCGGTTTCCTGCAATTCTGCCCCGCATTCAAGTGCTCTTGGCAGCCTTACTTCAATATATTTTTGGAGGATAGCTGTCATTTATAACTCTGCAGGTTTGTGAATGACAGTGCCCCTGAGCTCCTTTCTTCAACTCGCTTTCTTGTGAGCTGGCCGCAACACCGCAGGATTGCTTCAGGCCCTAGTGTGGTTCCGGCACGGCACGCTGAGCCTTTGGATAATTCCTCTTCCTGGTGGGAAATGAGAGGTAAATTTGCCCGTCCAGACACCTCCAGCTAGTCTCTCATTGGTTCTCCCTATTCCTGTGCATCTTACGCAGAAATTGCCAACAGGAGGTTAAAGGCACTGACTCTCCAAGTGGGGAGAGTGTTAGTAAAGTGTCTGGAATGTTGCACCGGAGTACCAGGGGATGAAAACTGAGACACATTTGAACATGTTTCCCGATCACACGGTGGATCAAACTCTGGGTTCCACATGCACGTTTTAGCTGAAGGAAGAATCCCATAAACCTGGAGAGTTGAGACCCGTGAAATGGGTACCATGCAATATGACTTCAAAGGGTCTGCATTTGCTCACCGAACCTCACCAATCCTATCACTGCTGCGTTTATGCCGCTGTCCACACGCTTGATTCTCTTTCAGAGACATATAAATCCATAGGCTTTAAGATTCTTACTAGTCAGGTATATTCTTAGGCGTTTAATATGGGGTGTTGAGTCCACTTCGTTGAGGAAGGAGTAGCTCTTGTCTATTACATATTTGGCTTATGGAACGGTATCTGTGCTAATTTCAATCTCTGGTTTTAGGCAGCACCCCAACTCACCTTTCCCCTTAAGCAAGCATAAGTTGGTTTTCAACATTTGAGACCCTGTTCTGTTTTGTAATTCAGTTCCTGTGTAGCCAAGTTTACATTCCGTGTAGTAGTGATATCTTATGATGTTTCTTTTTCTGTGTGACTTATTTCACTTGGAATCATCGTACCTGAATCCACTCATTATGCTGCTACGGGCCTGATGACATAAATTTCATTGCTGAGTGATATTGCATTATACGTAAGTACCACAACTTCTTTACCCATTTTTCGCTTTCTTCGATATTGAACTTGTACCATAAACGAGGTTCCTGTAAACAGAGCCGTCCCAAACTTTGGGGTGGCTGTGTCTTTTTGAGTTTAATTTCCCTAAGCTATAGGACCATAAGTGGAAGTGCCCTAGGCTCTGTTGCTTTGTATTTTAGATGTTTCAGGAAACACCATACACTTCTCCAGAGTGGCTGTTTGCAATTTACATCCCGCCCATCAGCATAACAAGGCTCCCAGTTCTCCATGGCCTGTCCTGCCTTTCTGGATGTTACACTTTTTTCAGATGGCCCTTTTGACCGGGTGGCAGTGAGACTTCATTGTAGTGCAGATTTCCTTTGCAAGCTTGCTTGGTTGGCCAAAAAGGGCGTATGCGTGTTTTCCTGAATATATTCAGGAAAAAATTCATACCCACTTTTTGGCCAACTGCATCATTGTGGACGTTCTGCCTCTTTTCCTATGCCTACCTGCAATTCCAGTCTACCTCCTGAAATTGGTGTCCTGCAATTCTGCCCCACTTTCAAGTCCTCTTGGCAGCCTTACTTCAATATATTTTTGGACGATAGCTGTCATTTATAACTCTGCAGGTTTGTGAATGACAGCGCCCCTGAGCTCCTTTCTTCAACTCGCTTTCTTGTGAGCTGGCCGCAACACTGCAGGATTACTTCAGGCCCTAGTGTGGTTCCAGCATGGCACGCTGAGCCTTTGGTTAATTCCTCTTCCTGGTGGGAAATGAGAGGTAAATTTGCCCGTCCAGACACCTCCAGCTAGTCTCTCATTGGTTCTCCCTATTCCTGTTCATTTTCCGCAGAAATTGCAAACTGGGCCAAACAGGAGGTTAAAGGCACTGACTCTCCAAGTGGGGAGAGTGTTAGTAAAGCGTCTGGAATGTTGCGCCCGTGTACCAGGGGACGAAAACTGAGACACATTTGAACACGTTTCCCGATCACACGGTGGATCATACTCTGGGTTCCACATGCATGTTTTAGCTGAAGGAAGAATCCCTTAAACCTGGAGAGTTGAGACCCATCGAATGGATACCATGCAATATGACTTCAAAGGGTTTGCATTTGGTCACCGAACCTCACCAGTCCTATCACTGCTGCCTTTATGCTGCTGTACACATGCTTGATTCTTTTCGGAGACATATAAATACATAGGTTTTAAGATTCTTACTAGTCAGGTATATTCTTAGGTGTTTAATATAGGGTGTTGAGTCCACTTCGTTGAGCAAGGAGTAGCTCTTGTCTATTACATATTTGTCTTATGGAACGGTATCTGTGCTAATTTCAATCTCTGGTAATGCAGCATCCCAACTCACCTTTCCCCTTAAACAAGCATAAGTTGGTTTTCTACATTTGAGACCCTGTTGTGTTTTGCAATTCAGTTCCTGTGTAGCCAAGTTTATATGCCGTGTATTAGTGATATCTTATGATGTTTCTTTTTCTGTGTGACTTATTTCACTAAGAATCATCGTACCTGAATCCACTCATTATGCTGCTACGGGCTTGATGACATAGATTTCATTGCTGAGTGATATTGCATTGTACGTAAGTACCACAAATTCTTTATCCATTTTTCGCTTTCTGCGATATTGAACTTGTACCGTAAACAAGGTTCTTGTAAACAGAGCCGTCCCAAATTTTGCGGTGGCTGTGTCTTTTTGATTTTAATTTCCCTAAGCTATAGGACCATAAGATGAGGTGCCCTAGGCTCTGTTGCTTAGTTTTTTAGATGTTTCAGGAAACACCATACACTTCTCCAGAGTGGCTGTTGGCAATTTACATCCCGCCCATCAGCATAACAAGGCTCCCAGTTCTCCCTGGCCTGTCCTGCCTTTCTGGATTTTACACTTTTTTCAGATGGCCCTTTTGACCGGGGGGCAGTGAGACTTCATTGTAGTTCAGATTTCCTTTGCAAGCTTGCTTGGTTGGCCAAAACGGGCGTATGCGTTTTTTCCTGAATATATTCAGGAAAAAACGCCTACGCCCTTTTTGGCCAAGTGCATCATTGTGGACGTTCTGCCTCTTTTCCTATGCTTTACATGCAATTCCAGTCTACCTCCTAAAATCGGTTTCCTGCAATTCTGCCCCTCTTTCAAGTCCTCTTGGCAGCCTTACTTCAATATATTTTTGGACGATAGCTGTCATTTATAACTCTGCAGGTTTGTGAATGACAGCGCCCCTGAGCTCCTTTCTTCAACTCGCTTTCTTGTGAGCTGGCGGCAACACAGCAGGATTACTTCACGCCCTAGTGTGGTTCTGGCATGGCACGCTGAGCCTTTGGTTAATTCCTCTTCCTG
This sequence comes from Lagenorhynchus albirostris, assembly GCF_949774975.1. NCBI lineage: Eukaryota > Metazoa > Chordata > Mammalia > Artiodactyla > Delphinidae > Lagenorhynchus > Lagenorhynchus albirostris. The sequence continues at coordinate 529,861 of NW_026783569.1, read as the reverse complement.
GTGGGAAATGAGAGTTAAATTTGCCCGGCAAGACACCTACAGCTAGTCTCTCATTGGTTCTCCCTATTCCTGTTCATTTTGTGCAGAAATTGCAAACTGGGCCAAACAGGAGGTTAAAGGCACTGACTCTCCAAGTGGGGAGAGTGTTAGTAAAGCGTCTGGAATGTTGCGCCCATGTACCAGGGGACGAAAACTGAGACACATTTGAACACGTTTGCCGATCACACGGTGGATCATACTCTGGGTTCCACATTCATGTTTTAACTGAAGGAAGAATCCCTGAAACTTGGAGAGTTGAAACCCATGGAATGGGTACCATGCAATATGACTTCAAAGGGTCTGCATTTGCTCACCGAACCTCACCAATCCTATCACTGCTGCGTTTATGCCGCTGTACACACGCTTGATTCTCTTTCGGAGACATATAAATCCATAGGTTTTAAGATTCTTACTAGTCAGGTATATTCTTAGGCGTTTAATATGGGGTGTTGAGTCCACTTCGTTGAGCAAGGAGTAGCTCTTGTCTATTACATATTTGGCTTATGGAACGGTATCTGTGCTAATTTCAATCTCTGTTTTTATGCAGCACCCCAAATCACCTTTCCCCTTAAGCAAGCATAAGTTGGTTTTCTACATTTGAGACCCTGTTCTGTTTTGTAATTCAGTTCCTCTGTAGCCAAGTTTACATTCCGTGTAGTAGTCATATCTTATGATGTTTCTTTTTCTCTGTGACTTATTTCACTTAGAATCATAGTGCCTGAATCCACTCATTATGCTGCTATGGGCCTGATGACATAGATTTCATTGCTGAGTGATATTGCATTGTACGTAAGTACCACACCTTCTTTATCCATTTTTCGCTCTCTGTGATATTGAACTTGTACCGTAAACGAGGTTGCTGTAAACAGAGCAGTCCCAAACTTTCGGGTGGCTGTGTCTTTTTGAATTTAATTTCCCTAAACTATAGGACCATAAGTGGAAGTGCCCTAGGCTCTGTTGCTTTGTTTTTTAGATGTTTCAGGAAACACCATACACTTCCCAAGATTGGCTATTGGCAATTACATCCCACCCATCAGCATAACAAGGCTCCCAGTTCTACATGGCCTGTCCTGCTTTTCTGGATTTTACACTTTTTTCAGATGGCCCTTTTGACTGGGGGGCAGTGAGACTTCATTGTAGTGCAGATTTCCTTTGCAAGCTCTTGGTTTGTCAAAAGGGGCATATGTCTTTTTTCCTGAATATATTCAGGAAAAAACGCATATGCACTTTTTGGCCAAGTGCATCATTGTGGACGTTCTGCCTCTTTTCCTATGCTTTACATGCAATTCCGGTCTACCTCCTGAAATCGGATTCCTGCAATTCTGCCCCGCTTTCAAGTCATCTTGGCAGCCTTACTTCAATATATTTTTGGAGGATAGCTGTAATTTATAACTCTGCAGGTTTGTGAATTACCGTGCCCCTGAGCTCCTTTCTTCAACTCGCTTTCTTGTGAGCTGGCCGCAACACCGCAGGATTGCTTCAGACCCTAGTGTGGTTCCGGCATGGCATGCTGAGCCTTTGGTTAATTCCTCTTCCTGGTGGGAAATGAGAGTTAAATTTGCCCGTCCAGACACCTCCAGCTAGTCTCTCATTGGTTCTCCCTATTCCTGTGCATCTTACGCAGAAATTGCCAACAGGAGGTTAAAGGCACTGACTCTCCAAGTGGGGAGAGTGTTAGTAAAGTGTCTGGAATGTTGCACCGGAGTACCAGGGGATGAAAACTGAGACACATTTGAACATGTTTCCCGATCACACGGTGGATCAAACTCTGGGTTCCACATGCACGTTTTAGCTGAAGGAAGAATCCCATAAACCTGGAGAGTTGAGACCCGTGAAATGGGTACCATGCAATATGACTTCAAAGGGTCTGCATTTGCTCACCGAACCTCACCAATCCTATCACTACTGCGTTTATGCCGCTGTCCACACGCTTGATTCTCTTTCAGAGACATATAAATCCATAGGCTTTAAGATTCTTACTAGTCAGGTATATTCTTAGGCGTTTAATATGGGGTGTTGAGTCCACTTCGTTGAGGAAGGAGTAGCTCTTGTCTATTACATATTTGGCTTATGGAACGGTATCTGTGCTAATTTCAATCTCTGGTTTTAGGCAGCACCCCAACTCACCTTTCCCCTTAAGCAAGCATAAGTTGGTTTTCAACATTTGAGACCCTGTTCTGTTTTGTAATTCAGTTCCTGTGTAGCCAAGTTTACATTCCGTGTAGTAGTGATATCTTATGATGTTTCTTTTTCTGTGTGACTTATTTCACTTAGAATCATCGTACCTGAATCCACTCATTATGCTGCTATGGGCCTGATGACATAGATTTCATTGCCTAGTGATATTGCATTGTACGTAAGTACCACAACATCTTTATCCATTTTTCGCTGTCTGCGACCTTGAACTTGTACTGTAAACGAGGTTCTTGTAAACAGAGCCGTCCCAAACTTTGGGGTGGCTGTGTCTTTTTGATTTTAATTTCCCTAAGTTATAGGACTATAAGACGAAGTGCCCTAGGCTCTGTTGCTTTGTTTTTTGGATGTTTCAGGAAACACCATACACTTCTCCAGAGTGGCTGTTGGCAATTTACATCCCGCCCATCAGCATAACAAGGCTCCCAGTTCTCCATGGCCTGTCCTGCCTTTCTGGATGTTACACTTTTTTCAGATGGCCCTTTTTACCGGGTGGCAGTGAGACTTCATTGTAGTGCAGATTTCCTTTGCAAGCTTGCTTGGTTGACCAAAAAGGGCGTATGCGTGTTTTCCTGAATATATTCAGGAAAAAATTCATACCCACTTTGTGGCCAACTGCATCATTGTGGACGTTCTGCCTCTTTTCCTATGCCTACCTGCAATTCCAGTCTACCTCCTGAAATTGGTGTCCTGCAATTCTGCCCCGCTTTCAAGTCCTCTTGGCAGCCTTACTTCAATATATTTTTGGACGATAGCTGTCATTTATAACTCTGCAGGTTTGTGAATGACAGTGCCCCTGAGCTCCTTTCTTCAAATCGCTTTCTTGTGAGCTGGCCGCAACACTGCAGGATTACTTCAGGCCCTAGTGTGGTTCCAGCATGGCACGCTGAGCCTTTGGTTAATTCCTCTTCCTGGTGGGAAATGAGAGGTAAATTTGCCCGTCCAGACACCTCCAGCTAGTCTCTCATTGGTTCTCCCTATTCCTGTTCATTTTCCGCAGAAATTGCAAACTGGGCCAAACAGGAGGTTAAAGGCACTGACTCTCCAAGTGGGGAGAGTGTTAGTAAAGCGTCTGGAATGTTGCACCCGAGTACCAGGGGACGAAAACTGAGACACATTTGAACACTTTTCCCGATCACACCGTGGATCATACTCTGGGTTCCACATGCATGTTTTAGCTGAAGGAAGAATCCCTTAAACCTGGAGAGTTCAGAACCATGGAATGGGTACCATGCAATATAACTTCAAAGGGTCTGCATTTGCTCACCTATCCTCACCAATCCTATCACTGCTGCGTTTATACTCCTGAGCATACGCTCAATTCTCTTTCGGAGACATATAAATCCGTAGGTTTTAAGATCCTTACTAGTCAGTTATATTCTTAGCCGTTTAATATGGGCTGTTGAGTCCACTTCGTTGAGCAAGGAGTAGCTCTTGTCTATTACATATTTGGCTTATGGAACGGTATCTTTGCTAATTTCAATATCTGGTTTTATGCAGCACCCCAACTCACCTTTCCCCTTAAGCAAGCTTAAGGTGGTTTTCTACATTTGAGACCTTGTTTTGTTTTGTAATTCAGTTCCTATGTAGCCTAGTTTACATTCCGTGTAGTAGTGATATCTTATGATGTTTCTTTTTCTGTGTGACTTATTTCACTTGGAATCATCGTACCTGAATCCACTCATTATGCTGCTACGGGCCTGATGACATAAATTTCATTGCTGAGTGATATTGCATTATACGTAAGTACCACAACTTCTTTATCCATTTTTCGCTTTCTTCGATATTGAACTTGTACCATAAACGAGGTTCCTGTAAACAGAGCCGTCCCAAACTTTGGGGTGGCTGTGTCTTTTTGAGTTTAATTTCCCTAAGCTATAGGACCATAAGTGGAAGTGCCCTAGGCTCTGTTGCTTTGTATTTTAGATGTTTCAGGAAACACCATACACTTCTCCAGAGTGGCTGTTGGCAATTTACATCCCGCCCATCAGCATAACAAGGCTCCCAGTTCTCCATGGCCTGTCCTGCCTTTCTGGATGTTACACTTTTTTCAGATGGCCCTTTTGACCGGGTGGCAGTGAGACTTCATTGTAGTGCAGATTTCCTTTGCAAGCTTGCTTGGTTGGCCAAAAAGGGCGTATGCGTGTTTTCCTGAATATATTCAGGAAAAAATTCATACCCACTTTTTGGCCAACTGCATCATTGTGGACGTTCTGCCTCTTTTCCTATGCCTACCTGCAATTCCAGTCTACCTCCTGAAATTGGTGTCCTGCAATTCTGCCCCACTTTCAAGTCCTCTTGGCAGCCTTACTTCAATATATTTTTGGACGATAGCTGTCATTTATAACTCTGCAGGTTTGTGAATGACAGCGCCCCTGAGCTCCTTTCTTCAACTCGCTTTCTTGTGAGCTGGCCGCAACACTGCAGGATTACTTCAGGCCCTAGTGTGGTTCCAGCATGGCACGCTGAGCCTTTGGTTAATTCCTCTTCCTGGTGGGAAATGAGAGGTAAATTTGCCCGTCCAGACACCTCCAGCTAGTCTCTCATTGGTTCTCCCTATTCCTGTTCATTTTCCGCAGAAATTGCAAACTGGGCCAAACAGGAGGTTAAAGGCACTGACTCTCCAAGTGGGGAGAGTGTTAGTAAAGCGTCTGGAATGTTGCGCCCGTGTACCAGGGGACGAAAACTGAGACACATTTGAACACGTTTCCCGATCACACGGTGGATCATACTCTGGGTTCCACATGCATGTTTTAGCTGAAGGAAGAATCCCTTAAACCTGGAGAGTTGAGACCCATCGAATGGATACCATGCAATATGACTTCAAAGGGTTTGCATTTGGTCACCGAACCTCACCAGTCCTATCACTGCTGCCTTTATGCTGCTGTACACATGCTTGATTCTTTTCGGAGACATATAAATACATAGGTTTTAAGATTCTTACTAGTCAATTATATTCTTAGGTGTTTAATATAGGGTGTTGAGTCCACTTCGTTGAGCAAGGAGTAGCTCTTGTCTATTACATATTTGTCTTATGGAACGGTATCTGTGCTAATTTCAATCTCTGGTAATGCAGCATCCCAACTCACCTTTCCCCTTAAACAAGCATAAGTTGGTTTTCTACATTTGAGACCCTGTTGTGTTTTGCAATTCAGTTCCTGTGTAGCCAAGTTTATATGCCGTGTATTAGTGATATCTTATGATGTTTCTTTTTCTGTGTGACTTATTTCACTAAGAATCATCGTACCTGAATCCACTCATTATGCTGCTACGGGCGTGATGACATAGATTTCATTGCTGAGTGATATTGCATTGTACGTAAGTACCACAAATTCTTTATCCATTTTTCGCTTTCTGCGATATTGAACTTGTACCGTAAACAAGGTTCTTGTAAACAGAGCCGTCCCAAATTTTGCGGTGGCTGTGTCTTTTTGATTTTAATTTCCCTAAGCTATAGGACCATAAGATGAGGTGCCCTAGGCTCTGTTGCTTAGTTTTTTAGATGTTTCAGGAAACACCATACACTTCTCCAGAGTGGCTGTTGGCAATTTACATCCCGCCCATCAGCATAACAAGGCTCCCAGTTCTCCCTGGCCTGTCCTGCCTTTCTGGATTTTACACTTTTTTCAGATGGCCCTTTTGACCGGGGGGCAGTGAGACTTCATTGTAGTTCAGATTTCCTTTGCAAGCTTGCTTGGTTGGCCAAAACGGGCGTATGCGTTTTTTCCTGAATATATTCAGGAAAAAACGCCTACGCCCTTTTTGGCCAAGTGCATCATTGTGGACGTTCTGCCTCTTTTCCTATGCTTTACATGCAATTCCAGTCTACCTCCTAAAATCGGTTTCCTGCAATTCTGCCCCTCTTTCAAGTCCTCTTGGCAGCCTTACTTCAATATATTTTTGGACGATAGCTGTCATTTATAACTCTGCAGGTTTGTGAATTACACTGCCCCTGAGCTCCTTTCTTCAACTCGCTTTCTTGTGAGCTGGCGGCAACACAGCAGGATTACTTCACGCCCTAGTGTGGTTCTGGCATGGCACGCTGAGCCTTTGGTTAATTCCTCTTCCTGGTGGGAAATGAGAGTTAAATTTGCCCGGCAAGACACCTACAGCTAGTCTCTCATTGGTTCTCCCTATTCCTGTTCATTTTGCGCAGAAATTGCAAACTGGGCCAAACAGGAGGTTAAAGGAACTGACTCTCCAAGTGGGGAGAGTGTTAGTAAAGCGTCTGGAATGTTGCGCCCATGTACCAGGGGACGAAAACTGAGACACATTTGAACACGTTTGCCGATCACACGGTGGATCATACTCTGGGTTCCACATTCATGTTTTAACTGAAGGAAGAATCCCTGAAACTTGGAGAGTTGAAACCCATGGAATGGGTACCATGCAATATGACTTCAAAGGGTCTGCATTTGCTCACCGAACCTCACCAATCCTATCACTGCTGCGTTTATGCCGCTGTACACACGCTTGATTCTCTTTCGGAGACATATAAATCCATAGGTTTTAAGATTCTTACTAGTCAGGTATATTCTTAGGCGTTTAATATGGGGTGTTGAGTCCACTTCGTTGAGCAAGGAGTAGCTCTTGTCTATTACATATTTGGCTTATGGAACGGTATCTGTGCTAATTTCAATCTCTGTTTTTATGCAGCACCCCAAATCACCTTTCCCCTTAAGCAAGCATAAGTTGGTTTTCTACATTTGAGACCCTGTTCTGTTTTGTAATTCAGTTCCTCTGTAGCCAAGTTTACATTCCGTGTAGTAGTGATATCTTATGATGTTTCTTTTTCTCTGTGACTTATTTCACTTAGAATCATAGTGCCTGAATCCACTCATTATGCTGCTATGGGCCTGATGACATAGATTTCATTGCTGAGTGATATTGCATTGTATGTAAGTACCACACCTTCTTTATCCATTTTTCGCTCTCTGTGATATTGAACTTGTACCGTAAACGAGGTTGCTGTAAACAGAGCAGTCCCAAACTTTCGGGTGGCTGTGTCTTTTTGAATTTAATTTCCCTAAACTATAGGACCATAAGTGGAAGTGCCCTAGGCTCTGTTGCTTTGTTTTTTAGATGTTTCAGGAAACACCATACACTTCCCAAGATTGGCTATTGGCAATTACATCCCACCCATCAGCATAACAAGGCTCCCAGTTCTACATGGCCTGTCCTGCTTTTCTGGATTTTACACTTTTTTCAGATGGCCCTTTTGACTGGGGGGCAGTGAGACTTCATTGTAGTGCAGATTTCCTTTGCAAGCTCTTGGTTTGTCAAAAGGGGCATATGTCTTTTTTCCTGAATATATTCAGGAAAAAACGCATATGCACTTTTTGGCCAAGTGCATCATTGTGGACGTTCTGCCTCTTTTCCTATGCTTTACATGCAATTCCGGTCTACCTCCTGAAATCGGATTCCTGCAATTCTGCCCCGCTTTCAAGTCATCTTGGCAGCCTTACTTCAATATATTTTTGGAGGATAGCTGTCATTTATAACTCTGCAGGTTTGTGAATTACCGTGCCCCTGAGCTCCTTTCTTCAACTCGCTTTCTTGTGAGCTGGCCGCAACACCGCAGGATTGCTTCAGACCCTAGTGTGGTTCCGGCATGGCATGCTGAGCCTTTGGTTAATTCCTCTTCCTGGTGGGAAATGAGAGTTAAATTTGCCCGTCCAGACACCTCCAGCTAGTCTCTCATTGGTTCTCCCTATTCCTGTGCATCTTACGCAGAAATTGCCAACAGGAGGTTAAAGGCACTGACTCTCCAAGTGGGGAGAGTGTTAGTAAAGCGTCTGGAATGTTGCACCGGAGTAACAGGGGACGAAAACTGAGACGCATTTGAACATGTTTCCCGATCACACGGTGGATCATACTCTGGGTTCCACATGCACGTTTTAGCTTAAAGAAGAATCCCATAAACCTGGAGAGTTGAGACCCGTGGAATGGGTACCATGCAATATGACTTCAAAGGGTCTGCATTTGCTCACCGAACCTCACCAATCCTATCACTGCTGCGTTTATGCCGCTGTCCACACGCTTGATTCTCTTTCAGAGACATATAAATCCATAGGCTTTAAGATTCTTACTAGTCAGGTATATTCTTAGGCGTTTAATATGGGGTGTTGAGTCCACTTCGTTGAGGAAGGAGTAGCTCTTGTCTATTACATATTTGGCTTATGGAACGGTATCTGTGCTAATTTCAATCTCTGGTTTTAGGCAGCACCCCAACTCACCTTTCCCCTTAAGCAAGCATAAGTTGGTTTTCAACATTTGAGACCCTGTTCTGTTTTGTAATTCAGTTCCTGTGTAGCCAAGTTTACATTCCGTGTAGTAGTGATATCTTATGATGTTTCTTTTTCTGTGTGACTTATTTCACTTAGAATCATCGTACCTGAATCCACTCATTATGCTGCTATGGGCCTGATGACATAGATTTCATTGCCTAGTGATATTGCATTGTACGTAAGTACCACAACATCTTTATCCATTTTTCGCTGTCTGCGACCTTGAACTTGTACTGTAAACGAGGTTCTTGTAAACAGAGCCGTCCCAAACTTTGGGGTGGCTGTGTCTTTTTGATTTTAATTTCCCTAAGTTATAGGACTATAAGACGAAGTGCCCTAGGCTCTGTTGCTTTGTTTTTTGGATGTTTCAGGAAACACCATACACTTCTCCAGAGTGGCTGTTGGCAATTTACATCCCGCCCATCAGCATAACAAGGCTCCCAGTTCTCCATGGCCTTTCCTGCCTTTCTGGATTTTACACTTTTTTCAGATGGCCCTTTTGACCGGGGGGCAGTGAGACTTCATTGTAGTGCAGATTTCCTTTGCAAGCTTGCTTGGTTGGCCAAAAACTGCGTATGCGTTTTTTCCTGAATATATTCAGGAAAAAACGCATACGCCCTTTTTGGCCAAGTGCATCATTGTGGACGTTCTGCCTCTTTTCCTATGCTTTACATGCAATTCCAGTCTACCTCCTGAAATCGGTTCCCTGCAATTCTGCCCCGCTTTCAAGTCCTCTTGGCAGCCTTACTTCAATATATTTTTGGAGGATAGCTGTCATTTATAACTCTGCAGGTTTGTGAATTACAGTGCCCCTGAGCTCCTTTCTTCATCTCGCTTTCTTGTGAGCTGGCCGCAACACCGCAGGATTGCTTCAGGCCCTAGTGTGGTTCTGGCACGGCACGCTGAGCCTTTGGTTAATTCCTCGTCCTGGTGGGAAATGAGAGATAAATTTGCCCGTCCAGACACCTCCAGCTAGTCTCTCATTGGTTCTCCCTATTCCTGTTCACCTTACGCAGAAATTGCCAACAGGAGGTTAAAGGCACTGACTCTCCTAGTGGGGAGAGTGTTAGTAAAGCGTCTGGAATGTTGCACCGGAGTACCAGGGGACGAAAACTGAGACACATTTGAACATGTTTCCCGATCACACGGTGGATCATACTCTGGGTTCCACATGCACGTTTTAGCTTAAAGAAGAATCCCATAAACCTGGAGAGTTGAGACCCGTGGAATGGGTACCATGCAATATGACTTCAAAGGGTCTGCATTTGCTCACAGAACCTCACCAATCCTATCACTGTTGCGTTTATGCCGCTGTCCACATGCTTGATTCTCTTTCGGAGACATATAAATCCATAGGTTTTAAGATTCTTACTAGTCAGGTATATTCTTAGGCGTTTAATATGGGGTGTTGAGTCCACTTCGTTGAGCAAGGAGTAGCTCTTGTCTATTACATATTTGGCTTATGGAACGGTATCTGTGCTAATTTCAATCTCTGGTTTTAGGCAGCACCCCAACTCACCTTTCCCCTTAAGCAAGCAGAAGTTGGTTTTCAACATTTGAGACCCTGTTCTGTTTTGTAATTCAGTTCCTGTGTAGCCAAGTTTACATTCCGTGTAGTAGTGATATCTTATGATGTTTCTTTTTCTCTGTGACTTATTTCACTTAGAATCATCGTACCTGAATCCACTCATTATGCTGCTACGGGCCTGATGACATAGATTTCATTGCTGAGTGATATTGCATTGTACGTAAGTACCACAACTTCTTTATCCTTTTTCGCTTTCTGCGACATTGAACTTGTACCGTAAATGAGGTTCTTGTAAACAGAGTCGTCCCAAACTTTGGGGTGGCTGTGTCTTTTTGATTTTAATTTCCCTAAGATATACGACTATAAGGGGAAGTGCCCTAGGCTCTGTTGCTTTGTTTTTTGGATGTTTCAGGAAACACCTACACTTCTCCAGAATGGCTGTTGGCAATTTACATCCCGCCCATCAGCATAACAAGGCTCCCAGTTCTCCATGGCCTGTCCTGCCTTTCTGGATTTTACACTTTTTTCAGATGGCCCTTTTGACCGGGGGGCAGTGAGACTTCATTGTAGTGCAGATTTCCTTTGCAAGCTTGCTTGGTTGGCCAAAAAGGGCGTATGCGTTTTTTCCTGAATATATTCAGGAAAAAACGCATACGCCCTTTTTGGCCAAGTGCATCATTGTGGACGTTCTGCCTCTTTTCCTATGCTTTACATGCAATTCCAGTCTACCTCCAGAAATCGGTTTCCTGCAATTCTGCCCCGCATTCAAGTGCTCTTGGCAGCCTTACTTCAATATATTTTTGGAGGATAGCTGTCATTTATAACTCTGCAGGTTTGTGAATGACAGTGTCCCTGAGCTCCTTTCTTCAACTCGCTTTCTTGTGAGCTGGCCGCAACACCGCAGGATTGCTTCAGGCCCTAGTGTGGTTCCGGCACGGCACGCTGAGCCTTTGGTTAATTCCTCTTCCTGGTGGGAAATGAGAGTTAAATTTGCCCGTCCAGACACCTCCAGCTAGTCTCTCATTGGTTCTCCCTATTCCTGTGCATCTTACGCAGAAATTGCCAACAGGAGGTTAAAGGCACTGACTCTCCAAGTGGGGAGAGTGTTAGTAAAGTGTCTGGAATGTTGCACCGGAGTACCAGGGGACGAAAACTGAGACACATTTGAACATGTTTCCCGATCACACGGTGGATCAAACTCTGGGTTCCACATGCACGTTTTAGCTGAAGGAAGAATCCCATAAACCTGGAGAGTTGAGACCCGTGAAATGGGTACCATGCAATATGACTTCAAAGGGTCTGCATTTGCTCACCGAACCTCACCAATCCTATCACTGCTGCGTTTATGTCGCTGTCCACACGCTTGATTCTCTTTCAGAGACATATAAATCCATAGGCTTTAAGATTCTTACTAGTCAGGTATATTCTTAGGCGTTTAATATGGGGTGTTGAGTCCACTTCGTTGAGGAAGGAGTAGCTCTTGTCTATTACATATTTGGCTTATGGAACGGTATCTGTGCTAATTTCAATCTCTGGTTTTAGGCAGCACCCCAACTCACCTTTCCCCTTAAGCAAGCATAAGTTGGTTTTCAACATTTGAGACCCTGTTCTGTTTTGTAATTCAGTTCCTGTGTAGCCAAGTTTACATTCCGTGTAGTAGTGATATCTTATGATGTTTCTTTTTCTGTGTGACTTATTTCACTTAGAATCATCGTACCTGAATCCACTCATTATGCTGCTATGGGCCTGATGACATAGATTTCATTGCCTAGTGATATTGCATTGTACGTAAGTACCACAACATCTTTATCCATTTTTCGCTGTCTGCGACCTTGAACTTGTACTGTAAACGAGGTTCTTGTAAACAGAGCCGTCCCAAACTTTGGGGTGGCTGTGTCTTTTTGATTTTAATTTCCCTAAGTTATAGGACTATAAGACGAAGTGTCTTAGGCTCTGTTGCTTTGTTTTTTGGATGTTTCAGGAAACACCATACACTTCTCCAGAGTGGCTGTTGGCAATTTACATCCCGCCCATCAGCATAACAAGGCTCCCAGTTCTCCATGGCCTGTCCTGCCTTTCTGGATTTTACACTTTTTTCAGATGGCCCTTTTGACCGGGGGGCAGTGAGACTTCATTGTAGTGCAGATTTCCTTGCAAGCTTGCTTGGTTGGCCAAAAACTGCGTATGCGTTTTTTCCTGAATATATTCAGGAAAAAACGCATACGCCCTTTTTGGCCAAGTGCATCATTGTGGACGTTCTGCCTCTTTTCCTATGCTTTACATGCAATTCCAGTCTACCTCCTGAAATCGGTTCCCTGCAATTCTGCCCCGCTTTCAAGTCCTCTTGGCAGCCTTACTTCAATATATTTTTGGAGGATAGCTGTCATTTATAACTCTGCAGGTTTGTGAATTACAGTGCCCCTGAGCTCCTTTCTTCATCTCGCTTTCTTGTGAGCTGGCCGCAACACCGCAGGATTGCTTCAGGCCCTAGTGTGGTTCTGGCACGGCACGCTGAGCCTTTGGTTAATTCCTCTTCCTGGTGGGAAATGAGAGATAAATTTGCCCGTCCAGACACCTCCAGCTAGTCTCTCATTGGTTCTCCCTATTCCTGTTCACCTTACGCAGAAATTGCCAACAGGAGGTTAAAGGCACTGACTCTCCAAGTGGGGAGAGTGTTAGTAAAGCGTCTGGAATGTTGCACCGGAGTACCAGGGGACGAAAACTGAGACACATTTGAACATGTTTCCCGATCACACGGTGGATCATACTCTGGGTTCCACATGCACGTTTTAGCTTAAAGAAGAATCCCATAAACCTGGAGAGTTGAGACCCGTGGAATGGGTACCATGCAATATGACTTCAAAGGGTCTGCATTTGCTCACAGAACCTCACCAATCCTATCACTGTTGCGTTTATGCCGCTGTCCACATGCTTGATTCTCTTTCGGAGACATATAAATCCATAGGTTTTAAGATTCTTACTAGTCAGGTATATTCTTAGGCGTTTAATATGGGGTGTTGAGTCCACTTCGTTGAGCAAGGAGTAGCTCTTGTCTATTACATATTTGGCTTATGGAACGGTATCTGTGCTAATTTCAATCTCTGGTTTTAGGCAGCACCCCAACTCACCTTTCCCCTTAAGCAAGCATAAGTTGGTTTTCAACATTTGAGACCCTGTTCTGTTTTGTAATTCAGTTCCTGTGTAGCCAAGTTTACATTCCGTGTAGTAGTGATATCTTATGATGTTTCTTTTTCTGTGTGACTTATTTCACTTGGAATCATCGTACCTGAATCCACTCATTATGCTGCTACGGGCCTGATGACATAAATTTCATTGCTGAGTGATATTGCATTATACGTAAGTACCACAACTTCTTTACCCATTTTTCGCTTTCTTCGATATTGAACTTGTACCATAAACGAGGTTCCTGTAAACAGAGCCGTCCCAAACTTTGGGGTGGCTGTGTCTTTTTGAGTTTAATTTCCCTAAGCTATAGGACCATAAGTGGAAGTGCCCTAGGCTCTGTTGCTTTGTATTTTAGATGTTTCAGGAAACACCATACACTTCTCCAGAGTGGCTGTTTGCAATTTACATCCCGCCCATCAGCATAACAAGGCTCCCAGTTCTCCATGGCCTGTCCTGCCTTTCTGGATGTTACACTTTTTTCAGATGGCCCTTTTGACCGGGTGGCAGTGAGACTTCATTGTAGTGCAGATTTCCTTTGCAAGCTTGCTTGGTTGGCCAAAAAGGGCGTATGCGTGTTTTCCTGAATATATTCAGGAAAAAATTCATACCCACTTTTTGGCCAACTGCATCATTGTGGACGTTCTGCCTCTTTTCCTATGCCTACCTGCAATTCCAGTCTACCTCCTGAAATTGGTGTCCTGCAATTCTGCCCCACTTTCAAGTCCTCTTGGCAGCCTTACTTCAATATATTTTTGGACGATAGCTGTCATTTATAACTCTGCAGGTTTGTGAATGACAGCGCCCCTGAGCTCCTTTCTTCAACTCGCTTTCTTGTGAGCTGGCCGCAACACTGCAGGATTACTTCAGGCCCTAGTGTGGTTCCAGCATGGCACGCTGAGCCTTTGGTTAATTCCTCTTCCTGGTGGGAAATGAGAGGTAAATTTGCCCGTCCAGACACCTCCAGCTAGTCTCTCATTGGTTCTCCCTATTCCTGTTCATTTTCCGCAGAAATTGCAAACTGGGCCAAACAGGAGGTTAAAGGCACTGACTCTCCAAGTGGGGAGAGTGTTAGTAAAGCGTCTGGAATGTTGCGCCCGTGTACCAGGGGACGAAAACTGAGACACATTTGAACACGTTTCCCGATCACACGGTGGATCATACTCTGGGTTCCACATGCATGTTTTAGCTGAAGGAAGAATCCCTTAAACCTGGAGAGTTGAGACCCATCGAATGGATACCATGCAATATGACTTCAAAGGGTTTGCATTTGGTCACCGAACCTCACCAGTCCTATCACTGCTGCCTTTATGCTGCTGTACACATGCTTGATTCTTTTCGGAGACATATAAATACATAGGTTTTAAGATTCTTACTAGTCAGGTATATTCTTAGGTGTTTAATATAGGGTGTTGAGTCCACTTCGTTGAGCAAGGAGTAGCTCTTGTCTATTACATATTTGTCTTATGGAACGGTATCTGTGCTAATTTCAATCTCTGGTAATGCAGCATCCCAACTCACCTTTCCCCTTAAACAAGCATAAGTTGGTTTTCTACATTTGAGACCCTGTTGTGTTTTGCAATTCAGTTCCTGTGTAGCCAAGTTTATATGCCGTGTATTAGTGATATCTTATGATGTTTCTTTTTCTGTGTGACTTATTTCACTAAGAATCATCGTACCTGAATCCACTCATTATGCTGCTACGGGCTTGATGACATAGATTTCATTGCTGAGTGATATTGCATTGTCCGTAAGTACCACAAATTCTTTATCCATTTTTCGCTTTCTGCGATATTGAACTTGTACCGTAAACAAGGTTCTTGTAAACAGAGCCGTCCCAAATTTTGCGGTGGCTGTGTCTTTTTGATTTTAATTTCCCTAAGCTATAGGACCATAAGATGAGGTGCCCTAGGCTCTGTTGCTTAGTTTTTTAGATGTTTCAGGAAACACCATACACTTCTCCAGAGTGGCTGTTGGCAATTTACATCCCGCCCATCAGCATAACAAGGCTCCCAGTTCTCCCTGGCCTGTCCTGCCTTTCTGGATTTTACACTTTTTTCAGATGGCCCTTTTGACCGGGGGGCAGTGAGACTTCATTGTAGTTCAGATTTCCTTTGCAAGCTTGCTTGGTTGGCCAAAACGGGCGTATGCGTTTTTTCCTGAATATATTCAGGAAAAAACGCCTACGCCCTTTTTGGCCAAGTGCATCATTGTGGACGTTCTGCCTCTTTTCCTATGCTTTACATGCAATTCCAGTCTACCTCCTAAAATCGGTTTCCTGCAATTCTGCCCCTCTTTCAAGTCCTCTTGGCAGCCTTACTTCAATATATTTTTGGACGATAGCTGTCATTTATAACTCTGCAGGTTTGTGAATTACACTGCCCCTGAGCTCCTTTCTTCAACTCGCTTTCTTGTGAGCTGGCGGCAACACAGCAGGATTACTTCACGCCCTAGTGTGGTTCTGGCATGGCACGCTGAGCCTTTGGTTAATTCCTCTTCCTGGTGGGAAATGAGAGTTAAATTTGCCCGGCAAGACACCTACAGCTAGTCTCTCATTGGTTCTCCCTATTCCTGTTCATTTTGTGCAGAAATTGCAAACTGGGCCAAACAGGAGGTTAAAGGCACTGACTCTCCAAGTGGGGAGAGTGTTAGTAAAGCGTCTGGAATGTTGCGCCCATGTACCAGGGGACGAAAACTGAGACACATTTGAACACGTTTGCCGATCACACGGTGGATCATACTCTGGGTTCCACATTCATGTTTTAACTGAAGGAAGAATCCCTGAAACTTGGAGAGTTGAAACCCATGGAATGGGTACCATGCAATATGACTTCAAAGGGTCTGCATTTGCTCACCGAACCTCACCAATCCTATCACTGCTGCGTTTATGCCGCTGTACACACGCTTGATTCTCTTTCGGAGACATATAAATCCATAGGTTTTAAGATTCTTACTAGTCAGGTATATTCTTAGGCGTTTAATATGGGGTGTTGAGTCCACTTCGTTGAGCAAGGAGTAGCTCTTGTCTATTACATATTTGGCTTATGGAACGGTATCTGTGCTAATTTCAATCTCTGTTTTTATGCAGCACCCCAAATCACCTTTCCCCTTAAGCAAGCATAAGTTGGTTTTCTACATTTGAGACCCTGTTCTGTTTTGTAATTCAGTTCCTCTGTAGCCAAGTTTACATTCCGTGTAGTAGTCATATCTTATGATGTTTCTTTTTCTCTGTGACTTATTTCACTTAGAATCATAGTGCCTGAATCCACTCATTATGCTGCTATGGGCCTGATGACATAGATTTCATTGCTGAGTGATATTGCATTGTACGTAAGTACCACACCTTCTTTATCCATTTTTCGCTCTCTGTGATATTGAACTTGTACCGTAAACGAGGTTGCTGTAAACAGAGCAGTCCCAAACTTTCGGGTGGCTGTGTCTTTTTGAATTTAATTTCCCTAAACTATAGGACCATAAGTGGAAGTGCCCTAGGCTCTGTTGCTTTGTTTTTTAGATGTTTCAGGAAACACCATACACTTCCCAAGATTGGCTATTGGCAATTACATCCCACCCATCAGCATAACAAGGCTCCCAGTTCTACATGGCCTGTCCTGCTTTTCTGGATTTTACACTTTTTTCAGATGGCCCTTTTGACTGGGGGGCAGTGAGACTTCATTGTAGTGCAGATTTCCTTTGCAAGCTCTTGGTTTGTCAAAAGGGGCATATGTCTTTTTTCCTGAATATATTCAGGAAAAAACGCATATGCACTTTTTGGCCAAGTGCATCATTGTGGACGTTCTGCCTCTTTTCCTATGCTTTACATGCAATTCCGGTCTACCTCCTGAAATCGGATTCCTGCAATTCTGCCCCGCTTTCAAGTCATCTTGGCAGCCTTACTTCAATATATTTTTGGAGGATAGCTGTAATTTATAACTCTGCAGGTTTGTGAATTACCGTGCCCCTGAGCTCCTTTCTTCAACTCGCTTTCTTGTGAGCTGGCCGCAACACCGCAGGATTGCTTCAGACCCTAGTGTGGTTCCGGCATGGCATGCTGAGCCTTTGGTTAATTCCTCTTCCTGGTGGGAAATGAGAGTTAAATTTGCCCGTCCAGACACCTCCAGCTAGTCTCTCATTGGTTCTCCCTATTCCTGTGCATCTTACGCAGAAATTGCCAACAGGAGGTTAAAGGCACTGACTCTCCAAGTGGGGAGAGTGTTAGTAAAGCGTCTGGAATGTTGCACCGGAGTACCAGGGGATGAAAACTGAGACACATTTGAACATGTTTCCCGATCACACGGTGGATCAAACTCTGGGTTCCACATGCACGTTTTAGCTGAAGGAAGAATCCCATAAACCTGGAGAGTTGAGACCCGTGAAATGGGTACCATGCAATATGACTTCAAAGGGTCTGCATTTGCTCACCGAACCTCACCAATCCTATCACTGCTGCGTTTATGCCGCTGTCCACACGCTTGATTCTCTTTCAGAGACATATAAATCCATAGGCTTTAAGATTCTTACTAGTCAGGTATATTCTTAGGCGTTTAATATGGGGTGTTGAGTCCACTTCGTTGAGGAAGGAGTAGCTCTTGTCTATTACATATTTGGCTTATGGAACGGTATCTGTGCTAATTTCAATCTCTGGTTTTAGGCAGCACCCCAACTCACCTTTCCCCTTAAGCAAGCATAAGTTGGTTTTCAACATTTGAGACCCTGTTCTGTTTTGTAATTCAGTTCCTGTGTAGCCAAGTTTACATTCCGTGTAGTAGTGATATCTTATGATGTTTCTTTTTCTGTGTGACTTATTTCACTTAGAATCATCGTACCTGAATCCACTCATTATGCTGCTATGGGCCTGATGACATAGATTTCATTGCCTAGTGATATTGCATTGTACGTAAGTACCACAACATCTTTATCCATTTTTCGCTGTCTGCGACCTTGAACTTGTACTGTAAACGAGGTTCTTGTAAACAGAGCCGTCCCAAACTTTGGGGTGGCTGTGTCTTTTTGATTTTAATTTCCCTAAGTTATAGGACTATAAGACGAAGTGCCCTAGGCTCTGTTGCTTTGTTTTTTGGATGTTTCAGGAAACACCATACACTTCTCCAGAGTGGCTGTTGGCAATTTACATCCCGCCCATCAGCATAACAAGGCTCCCAGTTCTCCATGGCCTGTCCTGCCTTTCTGGATGTTACACTTTTTTCAGATGGCCCTTTTTACCGGGTGGCAGTGAGACTTCATTGTAGTGCAGATTTCCTTTGCAAGCTTGCTTGGTTGACCAAAAAGGGCGTATGCGTGTTTTCCTGAATATATTCAGGAAAAAATTCATACCCACTTTGTGGCCAACTGCATCATTGTGGACGTTCTGCCTCTTTTCCTATGCCTACCTGCAATTCCAGTCTACCTCCTGAAATTGGTGTCCTGCAATTCTGCCCCGCTTTCAAGTCCTCTTGGCAGCCTTACTTCAATATATTTTTGGACGATAGCTGTCATTTATAACTCTGCAGGTTTGTGAATGACAGTGCCCCTGAGCTCCTTTCTTCAAATCGCTTTCTTGTGAGCTGGCCGCAACACTGCAGGATTACTTCAGGCCCTAGTGTGGTTCCAGCATGGCACGCTGAGCCTTTGGTTAATTCCTCTTCCTGGTGGGAAATGAGAGGTAAATTTGCCCGTCCAGACACCTCCAGCTAGTCTCTCATTGGTTCTCCCTATTCCTGTTCATTTTCCGCAGAAATTGCAAACTGGGCCAAACAGGAGGTTAAAGGCACTGACTCTCCAAGTGGGGAGAGTGTTAGTAAAGCGTCTGGAATGTTGCACCCGAGTACCAGGGGACGAAAACTGAGACACATTTGAACACTTTTCCCGATCACACCGTGGATCATACTCTGGGTTCCACATGCATGTTTTAGCTGAAGGAAGAATCCCTTAAACCTGGAGAGTTCAGAACCATGGAATGGGTACCATGCAATATAACTTCAAAGGGTCTGCATTTGCTCACCTATCCTCACCAATCCTATCACTGCTGCGTTTATACTCCTGAGCATACGCTCAATTCTCTTTCGGAGACATATAAATCCGTAGGTTTTAAGATCCTTACTAGTCAGTTATATTCTTAGCCGTTTAATATGGGCTGTTGAGTCCACTTCGTTGAGCAAGGAGTAGCTCTTGTCTATTACATATTTGGCTTATGGAACGGTATCTTTGCTAATTTCAATATCTGGTTTTATGCAGCACCCCAACTCACCTTTCCCCTTAAGCAAGCTTAAGGTGGTTTTCTACATTTGAGACCTTGTTTTGTTTTGTAATTCAGTTCCTATGTAGCCTAGTTTACATTCCGTGTAGTAGTGATATCTTATGATGTTTCTTTTTCTGTGTGACTTATTTCACTTGGAATCATCGTACCTGAATCCACTCATTATGCTGCTACGGGCCTGATGACATAAATTTCATTGCTGAGTGATATTGCATTATACGTAAGTACCACAACTTCTTTATCCATTTTTCGCTTTCTTCGATATTGAACTTGTACCATAAACGAGGTTCCTGTAAACAGAGCCGTCCCAAACTTTGGGGTGGCTGTGTCTTTTTGAGTTTAATTTCCCTAAGCTATAGGACCATAAGTGGAAGTGCCCTAGGCTCTGTTGCTTTGTATTTTAGATGTTTCAGGAAACACCATACACTTCTCCAGAGTGGCTGTTGGCAATTTACATCCCGCCCATCAGCATAACAAGGCTCCCAGTTCTCCATGGCCTGTCCTGCCTTTCTGGATGTTACACTTTTTTCAGATGGCCCTTTTGACCGGGTGGCAGTGAGACTTCATTGTAGTGCAGATTTCCTTTGCAAGCTTGCTTGGTTGGCCAAAAAGGGCGTATGCGTGTTTTCCTGAATATATTCAGGAAAAAATTCATACCCACTTTTTGGCCAACTGCATCATTGTGGACGTTCTGCCTCTTTTCCTATGCCTACCTGCAATTCCAGTCTACCTCCTGAAATTGGTGTCCTGCAATTCTGCCCCACTTTCAAGTCCTCTTGGCAGCCTTACTTCAATATATTTTTGGACGATAGCTGTCATTTATAACTCTGCAGGTTTGTGAATGACAGCGCCCCTGAGCTCCTTTCTTCAACTCGCTTTCTTGTGAGCTGGCCGCAACACTGCAGGATTACTTCAGGCCCTAGTGTGGTTCCAGCATGGCACGCTGAGCCTTTGGTTAATTCCTCTTCCTGGTGGGAAATGAGAGGTAAATTTGCCCGTCCAGACACCTCCAGCTAGTCTCTCATTGGTTCTCCCTATTCCTGTTCATTTTCCGCAGAAATTGCAAACTGGGCCAAACAGGAGGTTAAAGGCACTGACTCTCCAAGTGGGGAGAGTGTTAGTAAAGCGTCTGGAATGTTGCGCCCGTGTACCAGGGGACGAAAACTGAGACACATTTGAACACGTTTCCCGATCACACGGTGGATCATACTCTGGGTTCCACATGCATGTTTTAGCTGAAGGAAGAATCCCTTAAACCTGGAGAGTTGAGACCCATCGAATGGATACCATGCAATATGACTTCAAAGGGTTTGCATTTGGTCACCGAACCTCACCAGTCCTATCACTGCTGCCTTTATGCTGCTGTACACATGCTTGATTCTTTTCGGAGACATATAAATACATAGGTTTTAAGATTCTTACTAGTCAGGTATATTCTTAGGTGTTTAATATAGGGTGTTGAGTCCACTTCGTTGAGCAAGGAGTAGCTCTTGTCTATTACATATTTGTCTTATGGAACGGTATCTGTGCTAATTTCAATCTCTGGTAATGCAGCATCCCAACTCACCTTTCCCCTTAAACAAGCATAAGTTGGTTTTCTACATTTGAGACCCTGTTGTGTTTTGCAATTCAGTTCCTGTGTAGCCAAGTTTATATGCCGTGTATTAGTGATATCTTATGATGTTTCTTTTTCTGTGTGACTTATTTCACTAAGAATCATCGTACCTGAATCCACTCATTATGCTGCTACGGGCGTGATGACATAGATTTCATTGCTGAGTGATATTGCATTGTACGTAAGTACCACAAATTCTTTATCCATTTTTCGCTTTCTGCGATATTGAACTTGTACCGTAAACAAGGTTCTTGTAAACAGAGCCGTCCCAAATTTTGCGGTGGCTGTGTCTTTTTGATTTTAATTTCCCTAAGCTATAGGACCATAAGATGAGGTGCCCTAGGCTCTGTTGCTTAGTTTTTTAGATGTTTCAGGAAACACCATACACTTCTCCAGAGTGGCTGTTGGCAATTTACATCCCGCCCATCAGCATAACAAGGCTCCCAGTTCTCCATGGCCTGTCCTGCCTTTCTGGATTTTACACTTTTTTCAGATGGCCCTTTTGACCGGGGGGCAGTGAGACTTCATTGTAGTGCAGATTTCCTTGCAAGCTTGCTTGGTTGGCCAAAAACTGCGTATGCGTTTTTTCCTGAATATATTCAGGAAAAAACGCATACGCCCTTTTTGGCCAAGTGCATCATTGTGGACGTTCTGCCTCTTTTCCTATGCTTTACATGCAATTCCAGTCTACCTCCTGAAATCGGTTCCCTGCAATTCTGCCCCGCTTTCAAGTCCTCTTGGCAGCCTTACTTCAATATATTTTTGGAGGATAGCTGTCATTTATAACTCTGCAGGTTTGTGAATTACAGTGCCCCTGAGCTCCTTTCTTCATCTCGCTTTCTTGTGAGCTGGCCGCAACACCGCAGGATTGCTTCAGGCCCTAGTGTGGTTCTGGCACGGCACGCTGAGCCTTTGGTTAATTCCTCTTCCTGGTGGGAAATGAGAGATAAATTTGCCCGTCCAGACACCTCCAGCTAGTCTCTCATTGGTTCTCCCTATTCCTGTTCACCTTACGCAGAAATTGCCAACAGGAGGTTAAAGGCACTGACTCTCCAAGTGGGGAGAGTGTTAGTAAAGCGTCTGGAATGTTGCACCGGAGTACCAGGGGACGAAAACTGAGACACATTTGAACATGTTTCCCGATCACACGGTGGATCATACTCTGGGTTCCACATGCACGTTTTAGCTTAAAGAAGAATCCCATAAACCTGGAGAGTTGAGACCCGTGGAATGGGTACCATGCAATATGACTTCAAAGGGTCTGCATTTGCTCACAGAACCTCACCAATCCTATCACTGTTGCGTTTATGCCGCTGTCCACATGCTTGATTCTCTTTCGGAGACATATAAATCCATAGGTTTTAAGATTCTTACTAGTCAGGTATATTCTTAGGCGTTTAATATGGGGTGTTGAGTCCACTTCGTTGAGCAAGGAGTAGCTCTTGTCTATTACATATTTGGCTTATGGAACGGTATCTGTGCTAATTTCAATCTCTGGTTTTAGGCAGCACCCCAACTCACCTTTCCCCTTAAGCAAGCAGAAGTTGGTTTTCAACATTTGAGACCCTGTTCTGTTTTGTAATTCAGTTCCTGTGTAGCCAAGTTTACATTCCGTGTAGTAGTGATATCTTATGATGTTTCTTTTTCTCTGTGACTTATTTCACTTAGAATCATCGTACCTGAATCCACTCATTATGCTGCTACGGGCCTGATGACATAGATTTCATTGCTGAGTGATATTGCATTGTACGTAAGTACCACAACTTCTTTATCGTTTTTCGCTTTCTGCGACATTGAACTTGTACCGTAAATGAGGTTCTTGTAAACAGAGTCGTCCCAAACTTTGGGGTGGCTGTGTCTTTTTGATTTTAATTTCCCTAAGATATACGACTATAACGGGAAGTGCCCTAGGCTCTGTTGCTTTGTTTTTTGGATGTTTCAGGAAACACCTACACTTCTCCAGAATGGCTGTTGGCAATTTACATCCCGCCCATCAGCATAACAAGGCTCCCAGTTCTCCATGGCCTGTCCTGCCTTTCTGGATTTTACACTTTTTTCAGATGGCCCTTTTGACCGGGGGGCAGTGAGACTTCATTGTAGTGCAGATTTCCTTTGCAAGCTTGCTTGGTTGGCCAAAACGGGCGTATGCGTTTTTTCCTGAATATATTCAGGAAAAAACGCATACGCCCTTTTTGGCCAAGTGCATCATTGTGGACGTTCTGCCTCTTTTCCTATGCTTTACATGCAATTCCAGTCTACCTCCTAAAATCGGTTTCCTGCAATTCTGCCCCTCTTTCAAGTCCTCTTGGCAGCCTTACTTCAATATATTTTTGGACGATAGCTGTCATTTATAACTCTGCAGGTTTGTGAATTACACTGCCCCTGAGCTCCTTTCTTCAACTCGCTTTCTTGTGAGCTGGCGGCAACACAGCAGGATTACTTCACGCCCTAGTGTGGTTCTGGCATGGCACGCTGAGCCTTTGGTTAATTCCTCTTCCTGGTGGGAAATGAGAGTTAAATTTGCCCGGCAAGACACCTACAGCTAGTCTCTCATTGGTTCTCCCTATTCCTGTTCATTTTGCGCAGAAATTGCAAACTGGGCCAAACAGGAGGTTAAAGGAACTGACTCTCCAAGTGGGGAGAGTGTTAGTAAAGCGTCTGGAATGTTGCGCCCATGTACCAGGGGACGAAAACTGAGACACATTTGAACACGTTTGCCGATCACACGGTGGATCATACTCTGGGTTCCACATTCATGTTTTAACTGAAGGAAGAATCCCTGAAACTTGGAGAGTTGAAACCCATGGAATGGGTACCATGCAATATGACTTCAAAGGGTCTGCATTTGCTCACCGAACCTCACCAATCCTATCACTGCTGCGTTTATGCCGCTGTACACACGCTTGATTCTCTTTCGGAGACATATAAATCCATAGGTTTTAAGATTCTTACTAGTCAGGTATATTCTTAGGCGTTTAATATGGGGTGTTGAGTCCACTTCGTTGAGCAAGGAGTAGCTCTTGTCTATTACATATTTGGCTTATGGAACGGTATCTGTGCTAATTTCAATCTCTGTTTTTATGCAGCACCCCAAATCACCTTTCCCCTTAAGCAAGCATAAGTTGGTTTTCTACATTTGAGACCCTGTTCTGTTTTGTAATTCAGTTCCTCTGTAGCCAAGTTTACATTCCGTGTAGTAGTCATATCTTATGATGTTTCTTTTTCTCTGTGACTTATTTCACTTAGAATCATAGTGCCTGAATCCACTCATTATGCTGCTATGGGCCTGATGACATAGATTTCATTGCTGAGTGATATTGCATTGTACGTAAGTACCACACCTTCTTTATCCATTTTTCGCTCTCTGTGATATTGAACTTGTACCGTAAACGAGGTTGCTGTAAACAGAGCAGTCCCAAACTTTCGGGTGGCTGTGTCTTTTTGAATTTAATTTCCCTAAACTATAGGACCATAAGTGGAAGTGCCCTAGGCTCTGTTGCTTTGTTTTTTAGATGTTTCAGGAAACACCATACACTTCCCAAGATTGGCTATTGGCAATTACATCCCACCCATCAGCATAACAAGGCTCCCAGTTCTACATGGCCTGTCCTGCTTTTCTGGATTTTACACTTTTTTCAGATGGCCCTTTTGACTGGGGGGCAGTGAGACTTCATTGTAGTGCAGATTTCCTTTGCAAGCTCTTGGTTTGTCAAAAGGGGCATATGTCTTTTTTCCTGAATATATTCAGGAAAAAACGCATATGCACTTTTTGGCCAAGTGCATCATTGTGGACGTTCTGCCTCTTTTCCTATGCTTTACATGCAATTCCGGTCTACCTCCTGAAATCGGATTCCTGCAATTCTGCCCCGCTTTCAAGTCATCTTGGCAGCCTTACTTCAATATATTTTTGGAGGATAGCTGTCATTTATAACTCTGCAGGTTTGTGAATTACCGTGCCCCTGAGCTCCTTTCTTCAACTCGCTTTCTTGTGAGCTGGCCGCAACACCGCAGGATTGCTTCAGACCCTAGTGTGGTTCCGGCATGGCATGCTGAGCCTTTGGTTAATTCCTCTTCCTGGTGGGAAATGAGAGTTAAATTTGCCCGTCCAGACACCTCCAGCTAGTCTCTCATTGGTTCTCCCTATTCCTGTGCATCTTACGCAGAAATTGCCAACAGGAGGTTAAAGGCACTGACTCTCCAAGTGGGGAGAGTGTTAGTAAAGCGTCTGGAATGTTGCACCGGAGTAACAGGGGACGAAAACTGAGACGCATTTGAACATGTTTCCCGATCACACGGTGGATCATACTCTGGGTTCCACATGCACGTTTTAGCTTAAAGAAGAATCCCATAAACCTGGAGAGTTGAGACCCGTGGAATGGGTACCATGCAATATGACTTCAAAGGGTCTGCATTTGCTCACCGAACCTCACCAATCCTATCACTGCTGCGTTTATGCCGCTGTCCACACGCTTGATTCTCTTTCAGAGACATATAAATCCATAGGCTTTAAGATTCTTACTAGTCAGGTATATTCTTAGGCGTTTAATATGGGGTGTTGAGTCCACTTCGTTGAGGAAGGAGTAGCTCTTGTCTATTACATATTTGGCTTATGGAACGGTATCTGTGCTAATTTCAATCTCTGGTTTTAGGCAGCACCCCAACTCACCTTTCCCCTTAAGCAAGCATAAGTTGGTTTTCAACATTTGAGACCCTGTTCTGTTTTGTAATTCAGTTCCTGTGTAGCCAAGTTTACATTCCGTGTAGTAGTGATATCTTATGATGTTTCTTTTTCTGTGTGACTTATTTCACTTAGAATCATCGTACCTGAATCCACTCATTATGCTGCTATGGGCCTGATGACATAGATTTCATTGCCTAGTGATATTGCATTGTACGTAAGTACCACAACATCTTTATCCATTTTTCGCTGTCTGCGACCTTGAACTTGTACTGTAAACGAGGTTCTTGTAAACAGAGCCGTCCCAAACTTTGGGGTGGCTGTGTCTTTTTGATTTTAATTTCCCTAAGTTATAGGACTATAAGACGAAGTGCCCTAGGCTCTGTTGCTTTGTTTTTTGGATGTTTCAGGAAACACCATACACTTCTCCAGAGTGGCTGTTGGCAATTTACATCCCGCCCATCAGCATAACAAGGCTCCCAGTTCTCCATGGCCTTTCCTGCCTTTCTGGATTTTACACTTTTTTCAGATGGCCCTTTTGACCGGGGGGCAGTGAGACTTCATTGTAGTGCAGATTTCCTTTGCAAGCTTGCTTGGTTGGCCAAAAACTGCGTATGCGTTTTTTCCTGAATATATTCAGGAAAAAACGCATACGCCCTTTTTGGCCAAGTGCATCATTGTGGACGTTCTGCCTCTTTTCCTATGCTTTACATGCAATTCCAGTCTACCTCCTGAAATCGGTTCCCTGCAATTCTGCCCCGCTTTCAAGTCCTCTTGGCAGCCTTACTTCAATATATTTTTGGAGGATAGCTGTCATTTATAACTCTGCAGGTTTGTGAATTACAGTGCCCCTGAGCTCCTTTCTTCATCTCGCTTACTTGTGTGCCTGCCGCAACACCGCAGGATTGCTTCAGGCCCTAGTGTGGTTCTGGCACGGCACGCTGAGCCTTTGGTTAATTCCTCGTCCTGGTGGGAAATGAGAGATAAATTTGCCCGTCCAGACACCTCCAGCTAGTCTCTCATTGGTTCTCCCTATTCCTGTTCACCTTACGCAGAAATTGCCAACAGGAGGTTAAAGGCACTGACTCTCCTAGTGGGGAGAGTGTTAGTAAAGCGTCTGGAATGTTGCACCGGAGTACCAGGGGACGAAAACTGAGACACATTTGAACATGTTTCCCGATCACACGGTGGATCATACTCTGGGTTCCACATGCACGTTTTAGCTTAAAGAAGAATCCCATAAACCTGGAGAGTTGAGACCCGTGGAATGGGTACCATGCAATATGACTTCAAAGGGTCTGCATTTGCTCACAGAACCTCACCAATCCTATCACTGTTGCGTTTATGCCGCTGTCCACATGCTTGATTCTCTTTCGGAGACATATAAATCCATAGGTTTTAAGATTCTTACTAGTCAGGTATATTCTTAGGCGTTTAATATGGGGTGTTGAGTCCACTTCGTTGAGCAAGGAGTAGCTCTTGTCTATTACATATTTGGCTTATGGAACGGTATCTGTGCTAATTTCAATCTCTGGTTTTAGGCAGCACCCCAACTCACCTTTCCCCTTAAGCAAGCAGAAGTTGGTTTTCAACATTTGAGACCCTGTTCTGTTTTGTAATTCAGTTCCTGTGTAGCCAAGTTTACATTCCGTGTAGTAGTGATATCTTATGATGTTTCTTTTTCTCTGTGACTTATTTCACTTAGAATCATCGTACCTGAATCCACTCATTATGCTGCTACGGGCCTGATGACATAGATTTCATTGCTGAGTGATATTGCATTGTACGTAAGTACCACAACTTCTTTATCCTTTTTCGCTTTCTGCGACATTGAACTTGTACCGTAAATGAGGTTCTTGTAAACAGAGTCGTCCCAAACTTTGGGGTGGCTGTGTCTTTTTGATTTTAATTTCCCTAAGATATACGACTATAAGGTGAAGTGCCCTAGGCTCTGTTGCTTTGTTTTTTGGATGTTTCAGGAAACACCTACACTTCTCCAGAATGGCTGTTGGCAATTTACATCCCGCCCATCAGCATAACAAGGCTCCCAGTTCTCCATGGCCTGTCCTGCCTTTCTGGATTTTACACTTTTTTCAGATGGCCCTTTTGACCGGGGGGCAGTGAGACTTCATTGTAGTGCAGATTTCCTTTGCAAGCTTGCTTGGTTGGCCAAAAAGGGCGTATGCGTTTTTTCCTGAATATATTCAGGAAAAAACGCATACGCCCTTTTTGGCCAAGTGCATCATTGTGGACGTTCTGCCTCTTTTCCTATGCTTTACATGCAATTCCAGTCTACCTCCAGAAATCGGTTTCCTGCAATTCTGCCCCGCATTCAAGTGCTCTTGGCAGCCTTACTTCAATATATTTTTGGAGGATAGCTGTCATTTATAACTCTGCAGGTTTGTGAATGACAGTGTCCCTGAGCTCCTTTCTTCAACTCGCTTTCTTGTGAGCTGGCCGCAACACCGCAGGATTGCTTCAGGCCCTAGTGTGGTTCCGGCACGGCACGCTGAGCCTTTGGTTAATTCCTCTTCCTGGTGGGAAATGAGAGTTAAATTTGCCCGTCCAGACACCTCCAGCTAGTCTCTCATTGGTTCTCCCTATTCCTGTGCATCTTACGCAGAAATTGCCAACAGGAGGTTAAAGGCACTGACTCTCCAAGTGGGGAGAGTGTTAGTAAAGTGTCTGGAATGTTGCACCGGAGTACCAGGGGACGAAAACTGAGACACATTTGAACATGTTTCCCGATCACACGGTGGATCAAACTCTGGGTTCCACATGCACGTTTTAGCTGAAGGAAGAATCCCATAAACCTGGAGAGTTGAGACCCGTGAAATGGGTACCATGCAATATGACTTCAAAGGGTCTGCATTTGCTCACCGAACCTCACCAATCCTATCACTGCTGCGTTTATGTCGCTGTCCACACGCTTGATTCTCTTTCAGAGACATATAAATCCATAGGCTTTAAGATTCTTACTAGTCAGGTATATTCTTAGGCGTTTAATATGGGGTGTTGAGTCCACTTCGTTGAGGAAGGAGTAGCTCTTGTCTATTACATATTTGGCTTATGGAACGGTATCTGTGCTAATTTCAATCTCTGGTTTTAGGCAGCACCCCAACTCACCTTTCCCCTTAAGCAAGCATAAGTTGGTTTTCAACATTTGAGACCCTGTTCTGTTTTGTAATTCAGTTCCTGTGTAGCCAAGTTTACATTCCGTGTAGTAGTGATATCTTATGATGTTTCTTTTTCTGTGTGACTTATTTCACTTAGAATCATCGTACCTGAATCCACTCATTATGCTGCTATGGGCCTGATGACATAGATTTCATTGCCTAGTGATATTGCATTGTACGTAAGTACCACAACATCTTTATCCATTTTTCGCTGTCTGCGACCTTGAACTTGTACTGTAAACGAGGTTCTTGTAAACAGAGCCGTCCCAAACTTTGGGGTGGCTGTGTCTTTTTGATTTTAATTTCCCTAAGTTATAGGACTATAAGACGAAGTGTCTTAGGCTCTGTTGCTTTGTTTTTTGGATGTTTCAGGAAACACCATACACTTCTCCAGAGTGGCTGTTGGCAATTTACATCCCGCCCATCAGCATAACAAGGCTCCCAGTTCTCCATGGCCTGTCCTGCCTTTCTGGATTTTACACTTTTTTCAGATGGCCCTTTTGACCGGGGGGCAGTGAGACTTCATTGTAGTGCAGATTTCCTTGCAAGCTTGCTTGGTTGGCCAAAAACTGCGTATGCGTTTTTTCCTGAATATATTCAGGAAAAAACGCATACGCCCTTTTTGGCCAAGTGCATCATTGTGGACGTTCTGCCTCTTTTCCTATGCTTTACATGCAATTCCAGTCTACCTCCTGAAATCGGTTCCCTGCAATTCTGCCCCGCTTTCAAGTCCTCTTGGCAGCCTTACTTCAATATATTTTTGGAGGATAGCTGTCATTTATAACTCTGCAGGTTT
The DNA here is from genome assembly GCF_949774975.1 of Lagenorhynchus albirostris. Classification (NCBI taxonomy): domain Eukaryota; kingdom Metazoa; phylum Chordata; class Mammalia; order Artiodactyla; family Delphinidae; genus Lagenorhynchus; species Lagenorhynchus albirostris. The sequence goes on along the minus strand of NW_026783569.1, from coordinate 500,110 downwards.
GTGAATTACAGTGCCCCTGAGCTCCTTTCTTCATCTCGCTTTCTTGTGAGCTGGCCGCAACACCGCAGGATTGCTTCAGGCCCTAGTGTGGTTCTGGCACGGCACGCTGAGCCTTTGGTTAATTCCTCTTCCTGGTGGGAAATGAGAGATAAATTTGCCCGTCCAGACACCTCCAGCTAGTCTCTCATTGGTTCTCCCTATTCCTGTTCACCTTACGCAGAAATTGCCAACAGGAGGTTAAAGGCACTGACTCTCCAAGTGGGGAGAGTGTTAGTAAAGCGTCTGGAATGTTGCACCGGAGTACCAGGGGACGAAAACTGAGACACATTTGAACATGTTTCCCGATCACACGGTGGATCATACTCTGGGTTCCACATGCACGTTTTAGCTTAAAGAAGAATCCCATAAACCTGGAGAGTTGAGACCCGTGGAATGGGTACCATGCAATATGACTTCAAAGGGTCTGCATTTGCTCACAGAACCTCACCAATCCTATCACTGTTGCGTTTATGCCGCTGTCCACATGCTTGATTCTCTTTCGGAGACATATAAATCCATAGGTTTTAAGATTCTTACTAGTCAGGTATATTCTTAGGCGTTTAATATGGGGTGTTGAGTCCACTTCGTTGAGCAAGGAGTAGCTCTTGTCTATTACATATTTGGCTTATGGAACGGTATCTGTGCTAATTTCAATCTCTGGTTTTAGGCAGCACCCCAACTCACCTTTCCCCTTAAGCAAGCATAAGTTGGTTTTCAACATTTGAGACCCTGTTCTGTTTTGTAATTCAGTTCCTGTGTAGCCAAGTTTACATTCCGTGTAGTAGTGATATCTTATGATGTTTCTTTTTCTGTGTGACTTATTTCACTTAGAATCATCGTACCTGAATCCACTCATTATGCTGCTACGGGCCTGATGACATAGATTTCATTGCTGAGTGATATTGCATTGTACGTAAGTACCACAACTTCTTTATCGTTTTTCGCTTTCTGCGACATTGAACTTGTACCGTAAATGAGGTTCTTGTAAACAGAGTCGTCCCAAACTTTGGGGTGGCTGTGTCTTTTTGATTTTAATTTCCCTAAGATATACGACTATAACGGGAAGTGCCCTAGGCTCTGTTGCTTTGTTTTTTGGATGTTTCAGGAAACACCTACACTTCTCCAGAATGGCTGTTGGCAATTTACATCCCGCCCATCAGCATAACAAGGCTCCCAGTTCTCCATGGCCTGTCCTGCCTTTCTGGATTTTACACTTTTTTCAGATGGCCCTTTTGACCGGGGGGCAGTGAGACTTCATTGTAGTGCAGATTTCCTTTGCAAGCTTGCTTGGTTGGCCAAAAACTGCGTATGCGTTTTTTCCTGAATATATTCAGGAAAAAACGCATACGCCCTTTTTGGCCAAGTGCATCATTGTGGACGTTCTGCCTCTTTTCCTATGCTTTACATGCAATTCCAGTCTACCTCCTGAAATCGGTTCCCTGCAATTCTGCCCCGCTTTCAAGTCCTCTTGGCAGCCTTACTTCAATATATTTTTGGAGGATAGCTGTCATTTATAACTTTGAAGGTTTGTGAATGACAGTGCCCCTGAGCTCCTTTCTTCAACTCGCTTTCTTGTGAGCTGGCCACAACACCGCAGGACTGCTTCAGGCCCTAGTGTGGTTCCGGCACGGCACGCTGAGCCTTTGGTTAATTCCTCTTCCTGGTGGGAAATGAGAGATAAATTTGCCCGTCCAGACACCTCCAGCTAGTCTCTCAATGGTTCTCCCTATTCCAGTTCATCTTACGCAGAAATTGCAAACTGGGCCAAACAGGAGGTTAAAGGCACTGACTCTCCAAGTGGGGAGAGTGTTAATAAAGCGTCTGGAATGTTGCACCCGAGTACCAGGGGACGAAAACTGAGACACATTTGAACACGTTTCCCAATCACATGGTGGATCATACTCTGGGTTATACATGGATGTTTTATCTGAAGGAAGAATCCCTTAAACCTGGAGAGTTGAGACCCATGGAATGGGTACCATGCAATATAACTTCAAAGGGTCTGCATTTGCTCACCGAACCTCACCAATCCTATCACTGCTGCGTTTATGCCGCTGTACACACGCTTGATTCTCTTTCGGAGACATATAAATCCATAGGTTTTAAGATTCTTACTAGTCAGGTATATTCTTAGGCGTTTAATATGGGGTGTTGAGTCCACTTCGTTGAGCAAGGAGTAGCTCTTGTCTATTACATATTTGGCTTATGGAACGGTATCTGTGCTAATTTCAATCTCTGTTTTTATGCAGCACCCCAAATCACCTTTCCCCTTAAGCAAGCATAAGTTGGTTTTCTACATTTGAGACCCTGTTCTGTTTTGTAATTCAGTTCCTCTGTAGCCAAGTTTACATTCCGTGTAGTAGTCATATCTTATGATGTTTCTTTTTCTCTGTGACTTATTTCACTTAGAATCATAGTGCCTGAATCCACTCATTATGCTGCTATGGGCCTGATGACATAGATTTCATTGCTGAGTGATATTGCATTGTACGTAAGTACCACACCTTCTTTATCCATTTTTCGCTCTCTGTGATATTGAACTTGTACCGTAAACGAGGTTGCTGTAAACAGAGCAGTCCCAAACTTTCGGGTGGCTGTGTCTTTTTGAATTTAATTTCCCTAAACTATAGGACCATAAGTGGAAGTGCCCTAGGCTCTGTTGCTTTGTTTTTTAGATGTTTCAGGAAACACCATACACTTCCCAAGATTGGCTATTGGCAATTACATCCCACCCATCAGCATAACAAGGCTCCCAGTTCTACATGGCCTGTCCTGCTTTTCTGGATTTTACACTTTTTTCAGATGGCCCTTTTGACTGGGGGGCAGTGAGACTTCATTGTAGTGCAGATTTCCTTTGCAAGCTCTTGGTTTGTCAAAAGGGGCATATGTCTTTTTTCCTGAATATATTCAGGAAAAAACGCATATGCACTTTTTGGCCAAGTGCATCATTGTGGACGTTCTGCCTCTTTTCCTATGCTTTACATGCAATTCCGGTCTACCTCCTGAAATCGGATTCCTGCAATTCTGCCCCGCTTTCAAGTCATCTTGGCAGCCTTACTTCAATATATTTTTGGAGGATAGCTGTCATTTATAACTCTGCAGGTTTGTGAATTACCGTGCCCCTGAGCTCCTTTCTTCAACTCGCTTTCTTGTGAGCTGGCCGCAACACCGCAGGATTGCTTCAGACCCTAGTGTGGTTCCGGCATGGCATGCTGAGCCTTTGGTTAATTCCTCTTCCTGGTGGGAAATGAGAGTTAAATTTGCCCGTCCAGACACCTCCAGCTAGTCTCTCATTGGTTCTCCCTATTCCTGTGCATCTTACGCAGAAATTGCCAACAGGAGGTTAAAGGCACTGACTCTCCAAGTGGGGAGAGTGTTAGTAAAGCGTCTGGAATGTTGCACCGGAGTAACAGGGGACGAAAACTGAGACGCATTTGAACATGTTTCCCGATCACACGGTGGATCATACTCTGGGTTCCACATGCACGTTTTAGCTTAAAGAAGAATCCCATAAACCTGGAGAGTTGAGACCCGTGGAATGGGTACCATGCAATATGACTTCAAAGGGTCTGCATTTGCTCACCGAACCTCACCAATCCTATCACTGCTGCGTTTATGCCGCTGTCCACACGCTTGATTCTCTTTCAGAGACATATAAATCCATAGGCTTTAAGATTCTTACTAGTCTGGTATATTGTTAGGCGTTTAATATGGGGTGTTGAGTCCACTTCGTTGAGGAAGGAGTAGCTCTTGTCTATTACATATTTGGCTTATGGAACGGTATCTGTGCTAATTTCAATCTCTGGTTTTAGGCAGCACCCCAACTCACCTTTCCCCTTAAGCAAGCATAAGTTGGTTTTCAACATTTGAGACCCTGTTCTGTTTTGTAATTCAGTTCCTGTGTAGCCAAGTTTACATTCCGTGTAGTAGTGATATCTTATGATGTTTCTTTTTCTGTGTGACTTATTTCACTTAGAATCATCGTACCTGAATCCACTCATTATGCTGCTATGGGCCTGATGACATAGATTTCATTGCCTAGTGATATTGCATTGTACGTAAGTACCACAACATCTTTATCCATTTTTCGCTGTCTGCGACCTTGAACTTGTACTGTAAACGAGGTTCTTGTAAACAGAGCCGTCCCAAACTTTGGGGTGGCTGTGTCTTTTTGATTTTAATTTCCCTAAGTTATAGGACTATAAGACGAAGTGCCCTAGGCTCTGTTGCTTTGTTTTTTGGATGTTTCAGGAAACACCATACACTTCTCCAGAGTGGCTGTTGGCAATTTACATCCCGCCCATCAGCATAACAAGGCTCCCAGTTCTCCATGGCCTTTCCTGCCTTTCTGGATTTTACACTTTTTTCAGATGGCCCTTTTGACCGGGGGGCAGTGAGACTTCATTGTAGTGCAGATTTCCTTTGCAAGCTTGCTTGGTTGGCCAAAAACTGCGTATGCGTTTTTTCCTGAATATATTCAGGAAAAAACGCATACGCCCTTTTTGGCCAAGTGCATCATTGTGGACGTTCTGCCTCTTTTCCTATGCTTTACATGCAATTCCAGTCTACCTCCTGAAATCGGTTCCCTGCAATTCTGCCCCGCTTTCAAGTCCTCTTGGCAGCCTTACTTCAATATATTTTTGGAGGATAGCTGTCATTTATAACTCTGCAGGTTTGTGAATTACAGTGCCCCTGAGCTCCTTTCTTCATCTCGCTTTCTTGTGAGCTGGCCGCAACACCGCAGGATTGCTTCAGGCCCTAGTGTGGTTCTGGCACGGCACGCTGAGCCTTTGGTTAATTCCTCGTCCTGGTGGGAAATGAGAGATAAATTTGCCCGTCCAGACACCTCCAGCTAGTCTCTCATTGGTTCTCCCTATTCCTGTTCACCTTACGCAGAAATTGCCAACAGGAGGTTAAAGGCACTGACTCTCCTAGTGGGGAGAGTGTTAGTAAAGCGTCTGGAATGTTGCACCGGAGTACCAGGGGACGAAAACTGAGACACATTTGAACATGTTTCCCGATCACACGGTGGATCATACTCTGGGTTCCACATGCACGTTTTAGCTTAAAGAAGAATCCCATAAACCTGGAGAGTTGAGACCCGTGGAATGGGTACCATGCAATATGACTTCAAAGGGTCTGCATTTGCTCACAGAACCTCACCAATCCTATCACTGTTGCGTTTATGCCGCTGTCCACATGCTTGATTCTCTTTCGGAGACATATAAATCCATAGGTTTTAAGATTCTTACTAGTCAGGTATATTCTTAGGCGTTTAATATGGGGTGTTGAGTCCACTTCGTTGAGCAAGGAGTAGCTCTTGTCTATTACATATTTGGCTTATGGAACGGTATCTGTGCTAATTTCAATCTCTGGTTTTAGGCAGCACCCCAACTCACCTTTCCCCTTAAGCAAGCAGAAGTTGGTTTTCAACATTTGAGACCCTGTTCTGTTTTGTAATTCAGTTCCTGTGTAGCCAAGTTTACATTCCGTGTAGTAGTGATATCTTATGATGTTTCTTTTTCTCTGTGACTTATTTCACTTAGAATCATCGTACCTGAATCCACTCATTATGCTGCTACGGGCCTGATGACATAGATTTCATTGCTGAGTGATATTGCATTGTACGTAAGTACCACAACTTCTTTATCCTTTTTCGCTTTCTGCGACATTGAACTTGTACCGTAAATGAGGTTCTTGTAAACAGAGTCGTCCCAAACTTTGGGGTGGCTGTGTCTTTTTGATTTTAATTTCCCTAAGATATACGACTATAAGGGGAAGTGCCCTAGGCTCTGTTGCTTTGTTTTTTGGATGTTTCAGGAAACACCTACACTTCTCCAGAATGGCTGTTGGCAATTTACATCCCGCCCATCAGCATAACAAGGCTCCCAGTTCTCCATGGCCTGTCCTGCCTTTCTGGATTTTACACTTTTTTCAGATGGCCCTTTTGACCGGGGGGCAGTGAGACTTCATTGTAGTGCAGATTTCCTTTGCAAGCTTGCTTGGTTGGCCAAAAAGGGCGTATGCGTTTTTTCCTGAATATATTCAGGAAAAAACGCATACGCCCTTTTTGGCCAAGTGCATCATTGTGGACGTTCTGCCTCTTTTCCTATGCTTTACATGCAATTCCAGTCTACCTCCAGAAATCGGTTTCCTGCAATTCTGCCCCGCATTCAAGTGCTCTTGGCAGCCTTACTTCAATATATTTTTGGAGGATAGCTGTCATTTATAACTCTGCAGGTTTGTGAATGACAGTGTCCCTGAGCTCCTTTCTTCAACTCGCTTTCTTGTGAGCTGGCCGCAACACCGCAGGATTGCTTCAGGCCCTAGTGTGGTTCCGGCACGGCACGCTGAGCCTTTGGTTAATTCCTCTTCCTGGTGGGAAATGAGAGTTAAATTTGCCCGTCCAGACACCTCCAGCTAGTCTCTCATTGGTTCTCCCTATTCCTGTGCATCTTACGCAGAAATTGCCAACAGGAGGTTAAAGGCACTGACTCTCCAAGTGGGGAGAGTGTTAGTAAAGTGTCTGGAATGTTGCACCGGAGTACCAGGGGACGAAAACTGAGACACATTTGAACATGTTTCCCGATCACACGGTGGATCAAACTCTGGGTTCCACATGCACGTTTTAGCTGAAGGAAGAATCCCATAAACCTGGAGAGTTGAGACCCGTGAAATGGGTACCATGCAATATGACTTCAAAGGGTCTGCATTTGCTCACCGAACCTCACCAATCCTATCACTGCTGCGTTTATGTCGCTGTCCACACGCTTGATTCTCTTTCAGAGACATATAAATCCATAGGCTTTAAGATTCTTACTAGTCAGGTATATTCTTAGGCGTTTAATATGGGGTGTTGAGTCCACTTCGTTGAGGAAGGAGTAGCTCTTATCTATTACATATTTGGCTTATGGAACGGTATCTGTGCTAATTTCAATCTCTGGTTTTAGGCAGCACCCCAACTCACCTTTCCCCTTAAGCAAGCATAAGTTGGTTTTCAACATTTGAGACCCTGTTCTGTTTTGTAATTCAGTTCCTGTGTAGCCAAGTTTACATTCCGTGTAGTAGTGATATCTTATGATGTTTCTTTTTCTGTGTGACTTATTTCACTTAGAATCATCGTACCTGAATCCACTCATTATGCTGCTATGGGCCTGATGACATAGATTTCATTGCCTAGTGATATTGCATTGTACGTAAGTACCACAACATCTTTATCCATTTTTCGCTGTCTGCGACCTTGAACTTGTACTGTAAACGAGGTTCTTGTAAACAGAGCCGTCCCAAACTTTGGGGTGGCTGTGTCTTTTTGATTTTAATTTCCCTAAGTTATAGGACTATAAGACGAAGTGTCTTAGGCTCTGTTGCTTTGTTTTTTGGATGTTTCAGGAAACACCATACACTTCTCCAGAGTGGCTGTTGGCAATTTACATCCCGCCCATCAGCATAACAAGGCTCCCAGTTCTCCATGGCCTGTCCTGCCTTTCTGGATTTTACACTTTTTTCAGATGGCCCTTTTGACCGGGGGGCAGTGAGACTTCATTGTAGTGCAGATTTCCTTGCAAGCTTGCTTGGTTGGCCAAAAACTGCGTATGCGTTTTTTCCTGAATATATTCAGGAAAAAACGCATACGCCCTTTTTGGCCAAGTGCATCATTGTGGACGTTCTGCCTCTTTTCCTATGCTTTACATGCAATTCCAGTCTACCTCCTGAAATCGGTTCCCTGCAATTCTGCCCCGCTTTCAAGTCCTCTTGGCAGCCTTACTTCAATATATTTTTGGAGGATAGCTGTCATTTATAACTCTGCAGGTTTGTGAATTACAGTGCCCCTGAGCTCCTTTCTTCATCTCGCTTTCTTGTGAGCTGGCCGCAACACCGCAGGATTGCTTCAGGCCCTAGTGTGGTTCTGGCACGGCACGCTGAGCCTTTGGTTAATTCCTCGTCCTGGTGGGAAATGAGAGATAAATTTGCCCGTCCAGACACCTCCAGCTAGTCTCTCATTGGTTCTCCCTATTCCTGTTCACCTTACGCAGAAATTGCCAACAGGAGGTTAAAGGCACTGACTCTCCTAGTGGGGAGAGTGTTAGTAAAGCGTCTGGAATGTTGCACCGGAGTACCAGGGGACGAAAACTGAGACACATTTGAACATGTTTCCCGATCACACGGTGGATCATACTCTGGGTTCCACATGCACGTTTTAGCTTAAAGAAGAATCCCATAAACCTGGAGAGTTGAGACCCGTGGAATGGGTACCATGCAATATGACTTCAAAGGGTCTGCATTTGCTCACAGAACCTCACCAATCCTATCACTGTTGCGTTTATGCCGCTGTCCACATGCTTGATTCTCTTTCGGAGACATATAAATCCATAGGTTTTAAGATTCTTACTAGTCAGGTATATTCTTAGGCGTTTAATATGGGGTGTTGAGTCCACTTCGTTGAGCAAGGAGTAGCTCTTGTCTATTACATATTTGGCTTATGGAACGGTATCTGTGCTAATTTCAATCTCTGGTTTTAGGCAGCACCCCAACTCACCTTTCCCCTTAAGCAAGCATAAGTTGGTTTTCAACATTTGAGACCCTGTTCTGTTTTGTAATTCAGTTCCTGTGTAGCCAAGTTTACATTCCGTGTAGTAGTGATATCTTATGATGTTTCTTTTTCTGTGTGACTTATTTCACTTAGAATCATCGTACCTGAATCCACTCATTATGCTGCTACGGGCCTGATGACATAGATTTCATTGCTGAGTGATATTGCATTGTACGTAAGTACCACAACTTCTTTATCCTTTTTCGCTTTCTGCGACATTGAACTTGTACCGTAAATGAGGTTCTTGTAAACAGAGTCGTCCCAAACTTTGGGGTGGCTGTGTCTTTTTGATTTTAATTTCCCTAAGATATACGACTATAACGGGAAGTGCCCTAGGCTCTGTTGCTTTGTTTTTTGGATGTTTCAGGAAACACCTACACTTCTCCAGAATGGCTGTTGGCAATTTACATCCCGCCCATCAGCATAACAAGGCTCCCAGTTCTCCATGGCCTGTCCTGCCTTTCTGGATTTTACACTTTTTTCAGATGGCCCTTTTGACCGGGGGGCAGTGAGACTTCATTGTAGTGCAGATTTCCTTTGCAAGCTTGCTTGGTTGGCCAAAAACTGCGTATGCGTTTTTTCCTGAATATATTCAGGAAAAAACGCATACGCCCTTTTTGGCCAAGTGCATCATTGTGGACGTTCTGCCTCTTTTCCTATGCTTTACATGCAATTCCAGTCTACCTCCTGAAATCGGTTCCCTGCAATTCTGCCCCGCTTTCAAGTCCTCTTGGCAGCCTTACTTCAATATATTTTTGGAGGATAGCTGTCATTTATAACTTTGAAGGTTTGTGAATGACAGTGCCCCTGAGCTCCTTTCTTCAACTCGCTTTCTTGTGAGCTGGCCACAACACCGCAGGACTGCTTCAGGCCCTAGTGTGGTTCCGGCACGGCACGCTGAGCCTTTGGTTAATTCCTCTTCCTGGTGGGAAATGAGAGATAAATTTGCCCGTCCAGACACCTCCAGCTAGTCTCTCAATGGTTCTCCCTATTCCAGTTCATCTTACGCAGAAATTGCAAACTGGGCCAAACAGGAGGTTAAAGGCACTGACTCTCCAAGTGGGGAGAGTGTTAATAAAGCGTCTGGAATGTTGCACCCGAGTACCAGGGGACGAAAACTGAGACACATTTGAACACGTTTCCCAATCACATGGTGGATCATACTCTGGGTTATACATGGATGTTTTATCTGAAGGAAGAATCCCTTAAACCTGGAGAGTTGAGACCCATGGAATGGGTACCATGCAATATGACTTCAAAGGGTCTGCATTTGCTCACAGAACCTCACCAATCCTATCACTGCTGCGTTTATGCCGCTGTCCACACGCTTGATTCTCTTTTGGAGACATATAAATCCATAGGTTTTAAGATTCTTACTAGTCAGGTATATTCTTAGGCGTTTAATATGGGGTGTTGAGTCCACTTCGTTGAGCAAGGAGTAGATCTTCTCTATTACATATTTGGCTTATGGAACGGTATCTGTGCTAATTTCAATCTCTGGTTTTATGCAGCACCCCAACACACCTTTCCCCTTAAGCAAGCATAAGTTGGTTTTCGACATTTGAGACCCTGTTCTGTTTTGTAATTCAGTTCCTGTGTAGCCAAGTTTACATTCCGTGTAGTAGTGATATCTTATGATGTTTCATTTTCTGTGTGACTTATTTCACTTAGAATCATCGTACCTGAATCCACTCATTATGCTGCTACGGACCTGATGACATAGATTTCATTGCTGATTGATATTGCATTGTACGTAAGTACCACAACATCTTTATCCATTTTTCGCTTTCTGCGACATTGAACTTATACCGTAAACGAGGTTCTTGTAAACAGAGCCGGCCCAAACTTTGGGGTGGCTGTGTCTTTTTGATTTTAATTTCCCTAAGTTATAGGACTATAAGACGAAGTGCCCTAGGCTCTGTTGCTTTGTTTTTTGGATGTTTCAGGAAACACCATACACTTCTCCAGAGTGGCTGTTGGCAATTTACATCCCGCCCATCAGCATAACAAGGCTCCCAGTTCTCCATGGCCTGTCCTGCCTTTCTGGATGTTACACTTTTTTCAGATGGCCCTTTTTACCGGGTGGCAGTGAGACTTCATTGTAGTGCAGATTTCCTTTGCAAGCTTGCTTGGTTGGCCAAAAAGGGCGTATGCGTGTTTTCCTGAATATATTCAGGAAAAAATTCATACCCACTTTTTGGCCAACTGCATCATTGTGGACGTTCTGCCTCTTTTCCTATGCCTACCTGCAATTCCAGTCTACCTCCTGAAATTGGTGTCCTGCAATCTGCCCCGCTTTCAAGTCCTCTTGGCAGCCTTACTTCTATATATTTTTGGACGATAGCTGTCATTTATAACTCTGCAGGTTTGTGAATGACAGTGCCCCTGAGCTCCTTTCTTCAAATCGCTTTCTTGTGAGCTGGCCGCAACACTGCAGGATTACTTCAGGCCCTAGTGTGGTTCCAGCATGGCACGCTGAGCCTTTGGTTAATTCCTCTTCCTGGTGGGAAATGAGAGGTAAATTTGCCCGTCCAGACACCTCCAGCTAGTCTCTCATTGGTTCTCCCTATTCCTGTTCATTTTCCGCAGAAATTGCAAACTGGGCCAAACAGGAGGTTAAAGGCACTGACTCTCCAAGTGGGGAGAGTGTTAGTAAAGCGTCTGGAATGTTGCACCCGAGTACCAGGGGACGAAAACTGAGACACATTTGAACACTTTTCCCGATCACACCGTGGATCATACTCTGGGTTCCACATGCATGTTTTAGCTGAAGGAAGAATCCCTTAAACCTGGAGAGTTCAGAACCATGGAATGGGTACCATGCAATATAACTTCAAAGGGTCTGCATTTGCTCACCTATCCTCACCAATCCTATCACTGCTGCGTTTATACTCCTGAGCATACGCTCAATTCTCTTTCGGAGACATATAAATCCATAGGTTTTAAGATCCTTACTAGTCAGTTATATTCTTAGCCGTTTAATATGGGCTGTTGAGTCCACTTCGTTGAGCAAGGAGTAGCTCTTGTCTATTACATATTTGGCTTATGGAACGGTATCTTTGCTAATTTCAATATCTGGTTTTATGCAGCACCCCAACTCACCTTTCCCCTTAAGCAAGCTTAAGGTGGTTTTCTACATTTGAGACCTTGTTTTGTTTTGTAATTCAGTTCCTATGTAGCCTAGTTTACATTCCGTGTAGTAGTGATATCTTATGATGTTTCTTTTTCTGTGTGACTTATTTCACTTGGAATCATCGTACCTGAATCCACTCATTATGCTGCTACGGGCCTGATGACATAAATTTCATTGCTGAGTGATATTGCATTATACGTAAGTACCACAACTTCTTTATCCATTTTTCGCTTTCTTCGATATTGAACTTGTACCATAAACGAGGTTCCTGTAAACAGAGCCGTCCCAAACTTTGGGGTGGCTGTGTCTTTTTGAGTTTAATTTCCCTAAGCTATAGGACCATAAGTGGAAGTGCCCTAGGCTCTGTTGCTTTGTATTTTAGATGTTTCAGGAAACACCATACACTTCTCCAGAGTGGCTGTTGGCAATTTACATCCCGCCCATCAGCATAACAAGGCTCCCAGTTCCCCCTGGCCTGTCCTGCCTTTCTGGATGTTACACTTTTTTCAGATGGCCCTTTTGACCGGGTGGCAGTGAGACTTCATTGTAGTGCAGATTTCCTTTGCAAGCTTGCTTGGTTGGCCAAAAAGGGCGTATGCGTGTTTTCCTGAATATATTCAGGAAAAAATTCATACCCATTTTTGGCCAACTGCATCATTGTGGACGTTCTGCCTCTTTTCCTAGGCTTTACATGCAATTCCAGTCTATCTCCTAAAATCGGTTTCCTGCAATTCTGCCCCTCTTTCAAGTCCTCTTGGCAGCCTTACTTCAATATATTTTTGGACGATAGCTGTCATTTATAACTCTGCAGGTTTGTGAATTACACTGCCCCTGAGCTCCTTTCTTCAACTCGCTTTCTTGTGAGCTAGCGGCAACACAGCAGGATTACTTCAGGCCCTAGTGTGGTTCCGGCATGGCACGCTGAGCCTTTGGTTAATTCCTCTTCCTGGTGGGAAATGAGAGTTAAATTTGCCCGGCAAGACACCTCCAGCTAGTCTCTCATTGGTTCTCCCTATTCCTGTTCATTTTGCGCAGAAATTGCAAACTGGGCCAAACAGGAGGTTAAAGGCACTAACTCTCCAAGTGGGGAGAGTGTTAGTAAAGCGTCTGGAGTGTTGCGCCCATGTACCAGGGGACGAAAACTGAGACACATTTGAACACGTTTGCCGATCACACGGTGGATCATACTCTGGGTTCCACATTCATGTTTTAACTGAAGGAAGAATCCCTGAAACTTGGAGAGTTGAAACCCATGGAATGGGTACCATGCAATATGACTTCAAAGGGTCTGCATTTGCTCACCGAACCTCACCAATCCTATCACTGCTGCGTTTATGCCGCTGTACACACGCTTGATTCTCTTTCGGAGACATATAAATCCATAGGTTTTAAGATTCTTACTAGTCAGGTATATTCTTAGGCGTTTAATATGGGGTGTTGAGTCCACTTCGTTGAGCAAGGAGTAGCTCTTGTCTATTACATATTTGGCTTATGGAACGGTATCTGTGCTAATTTCAATCTCTGGTTTTAGGCAGCACCCCAAATCACCTTTCCCCTTAAGCAAGCATAAGTTGGTTTTCTACATTTGAGACCCTGTTCTGTTTTGTAATTCAGTTCCTCTGTAGCCAAGTTTACATTCCGTGTAGTAGTCATATCTTATGATGTTTCTTTTTCTCTGTGACTTATTTCACTTAGAATCATAGTGCCTGAATCCACTCATTATGCTGCTATGGGCCTGATGACATAGATTTCATTGCTGAGTGATATTGCATTGTACGTAAGTACCACACCTTCTTTATCCATTTTTCGCTCTCTGTGATATTGAACTTGTACCGTAAGCGAGGTTGCTGTAAACAGAGCTGTCCCAAACTTTCGGGTGGCTGTGTCTTTTTGAATTTAATTTCCCTAAACTATAGGACCATAAGTGGAAGTGCCCTAGGCTCTGTTGCTTTGTTTTTTAGATGTTTCAGGAAACACCATACACTTCCCAAGATTGGCTATTGGCAATTACATCCCACCCATCAGCATAACAAGGCTCCCAGTTCTACATGGCCTGTCCTGCTTTTCTGGATTTTACACTTTTTTCAGATGGCCCTTTTGACTGGGGGGCAGTGAGACTTCATTGTAGTGCAGATTTCCTTTGCAAGCTCTTGGTTGGTCAAAAGGGGCATATGTCTTTTTTCCTGAATATATTCAGGAAAAAACGCATATGCACTTTTTGGCCAAGTGCATCATTGTGGACGTTCTGCCTCTTTTCCTATGCTTTACATGCAATTCCGGTCTACCTCCTGAAATCAGATTCCTGCAATTCTGCCCCGCTTTCAAGTCATCTTGGCAGCCTTACTTCAATATATTTTTGGAGGATAGCTGTCATTTATAACTCTGCAGGTTTGTGAATTACCGTGCCCCTGAGCTCCTTTCTTCAACTCGCTTTCTTGTGAGCTGGCCGCAACACCGCAGGATTGCTTCAGACCCTAGTGTGGTTCCGGCATGGCATGCTGAGCCTTTGGTTAATTCCTCTTCCTGGTGGGAAATGAGAGTTAAATTTGCCCGTCCAGACACCTGCAGCTAGTCTCTCATTGGTTCTCCCTATTCCTGTGCATCTTACGCAGAAATTGCCAACAGGAGGTTAAAGGCACTGACTCTCCAAGTGGGGAGAGTGTTAGTAAAGCGTCTGGAATGTTGCACCGGAGTAACAGGGGACGAAAACTGAGACGCATTTGAACATGTTTCCCGATCACACGGTGGATCATACTCTGGGTTCCACATGCACGTTTTAGCTTAAAGAAGAACCCATAAACCTGGAGAGTTGAGACCCGTGGAATGGGTACCATGCAATATGACTTCAAAGGGTCTGCATTTGCTCACAGAACCTCACCAATCCTATCACTGTTGCGTTTATGCTGCTGTCCACACGCTTGATTCTCTTTCGGAGACATATAAATCCATAGGTTTTAAGATTCTTACTAGTCAGGTATATTCTTAGGCGTTTAATATGGGGTGTTGAGTCCACTTCGTTGAGCAAGGAGTAGCTCTTGTCTATTACATATTTGGCTTATGGAACGGTATCTGTGCTAATTTCAATCTCTGGTTTTAGGCAGCACCCCAACTCACCTTTCCCCTTAAGCAAGCATAAGTTGGTTTTCAACATTTGAGACCCTGTTCTGTTTTGTAATTCAGTTCCTGAGTAGCCAAGTTTACATTCCGTGTAGTAGTGATATCTTATGATGTTTCTTTTTCTGTGTGACTTATTTCACTTAGAATCATCGTACCTGAATCCACTCATTATGCTGCTATGGGCCTGATGACATAGATTTCATTGCCTAGTGATATTGCATTGTACGTAAGTACCACAACTTCTTTATCCTTTTTCGCTTTCTGCGACATTGAACTTGTACCGTAAACGAGGTTCTTGTAAACAGAGCCGTCCCAAACTTTGGGGTGGCTGTGTCTTTTTGATTTTAATTTCCCTAAGATATACGACTATAAGGGGAAGTGCCCTAGGCTCTGTTGCTTTGTTTTTTGGATGTTTCAGGAAACACCTACACTTCTCCAGAATGGCTGTTGGCAATTTACATCCCGCCCATCAGCATAACAAGGCTCCCAGTTCTCCATGGCCTGTCCTGCCTTTCTGGATTTTACACTTTTTTCAGATGGCCCTTTTGACCGGGGGGCAGTGAGACTTCATTGTAGTGCAGATTTCCTTTGCAAGCTTGCTTGGTTGGCCAAAAAGGGCGTATGCGTTTTTTCCTGAATATATTCAGGAAAAAACGCATACGCCCTTTTTGGCCAAGTGCATCATTGTGGACGTTCTGCCTCTTTTCCTATGCTTTACATGCAATTCCAGTCTACCTCCAGAAATCGGTTTCCTGCAATTCTGCCCCGCATTCAAGTGCTCTTGGCAGCCTTACTTCAATATATTTTTGGAGGATAGCTGTCATTTATAACTCTGCAGGTTTGTGAATGACAGTGCCCCTGAGCTCCTTTCTTCAACTCGCTTTCTTGTGAGCTGGCCGCAACACCGCAGGATTGCTTCAGGCCCTAGTGTGGTTCCGGCACGGCACGCTGAGCCTTTGGTTAATTCCTCTTCCTGGTGGGAAATGAGAGTTAAATTTGCCCGTCCAGACACCTCCAGCTAGTCTCTCATTGGTTCTCCCTATTCCTGTGCATCTTACGCAGAAATTGCCAACAGGAGGTTAAAGGCACTGACTCTCCAAGTGGGGAGAGTGTTAGTAAAGTGTCTGGAATGTTGCACCGGAGTACCAGGGGACGAAAACTGAGACACATTTGAACATGTTTCCCGATCACACGGTGGATCAAACTCTGGGTTCCACATGCACGTTTTAGCTGAAGGAAGAATCCCATAAACCTGGAGAGTTGAGACCCGTGAAATGGGTACCATGCAATATGACTTCAAAGGGTCTGCATTTGCTCACCGAACCTCACCAATCCTATCACTGCTGCGTTTATGCCGCTGTCCACACGCTTGATTCTCTTTCAGAGACATATAAATCCATAGGCTTTAAGATTCTTACTAGTCAGGTATATTCTTAGGCGTTTAATATGGGGTGTTGAGTCCACTTCGTTGAGGAAGGAGTAGCTCTTGTCTATTACATATTTGGCTTATGGAACGGTATCTGTGCTAATTTCAATCTCTGGTTTTAGGCAGCACCCCAACTCACCTTTCCCCTTAAGCAAGCAGAAGTTGGTTTTCAACATTTGAGACCCTGTTCTGTTTTGTAATTCAGTTCCTGTGTAGCCAAGTTTACATTCCGTGTAGTAGTGATATCTTATGATGTTTCTTTTTCGGTGTGACTTATTTCACTTAGAATCATCGTACCTGAATCCACTCATTATGCTGCTATGGGCCTGATGACATAGATTTCATTGCCTAGTGATATTGCATTGTACGTAAGTACCACAACATCTTTATCCATTTTTCGCTGTCTGCGACCTTGAACTTGTACTGTAAACGAGGTTCTTGTAAACAGAGCCGTCCCAAACTTTGGGGTGGCTGTGTCTTTTTGATTTTAATTTCCCTAAGTTATAGGACTATAAGACGAAGTGCCCTAGGCTCTGTTGCTTTGTTTTTTGGATGTTTCAGGAAACACCATACACTTCTCCAGAGTGGCTGTTGGCAATTTACATCCCGCCCATCAGCATAACAAGGCTCCCAGTTCTCCATGGCCTGTCCTGCCTTTCTGGATGTTACACTTATTTCAGATGGCCCTTTTGACCGGGTGGCAGTGAGACTTCATTGTAGTGCAGATTTCCTTTGCAAGCTTGCTTGGTTGGCCAAAAAGGGCGTATGCGTGTTTTCCTGAATATATTCAGGAAAAAATTCATACCCACTTTTTGGCCAACTGCATCATTGTGGACGTTCTGCCTCTTTTCCTATGCCTACCTGCAATTCCAGTCTACCTCCTGAAATTGGTGTCCTGCAATTCTGCCCCGCTTTCAAGTCCTCTTGGCAGCCTTACTTCTATATATTTTTGGACGATAGCTGTCATTTATAACTCTGCAGGTTTGTGAATGACAGTGCCCCTGAGCTCCTTTCTTCAAATCGCTTTCTTGTGAGCTGGCCGCAACACTGCAGGATTACTTCAGGCCCTAGTGTGGTTCCAGCATGGCACGCTGAGCCTTTGGTTAATTCCTCTTCCTGGTGGGAAATGAGAGGTAAATTTGCCCGTCCAGACACCTCCAGCTAGTCTCTCATTGGTTCTCCCTATTCCTGTTCATTTTGCGCAGAAATTGCAAACTGGGCCAAACAGGAGGTTAAAGGCACTGACTCTCCAAGTGGGGAGAGTGTTAGTAAAGCGTCTGGAATGTTGCACCCGAGTACCAGGGGACGAAAACTGAGACACATTTGAACACTTTTCCCGATCACACCGTGGATCATACTCTGGGTTCCACATGCATGTTTTAGCTGAAGGAAGAATCCCTTAAACCTGGAGAGTTCAGAACCATGGAATGGGTACCATGCAATATAACTTCAAAGGGTCTGCATTTGCTCACCTATCCTCACCAATCCTATCACTGCTGCGTTTATACTCCTGAGCATACGCTCAATTCTCTTTCGGAGACATATAAATCCATAGGTTTTAAGATCCTTACTAGTCAGTTATATTCTTAGCCGTTTAATATGGGCTGTTGAGTCCACTTCGTTGAGCAAGGAGTAGCTCTTGTCTATTACATATTTGGCTTATGGAACGGTATCTTTGCTAATTTCAATATCTGGTTTTATGCAGCACCCCAACTCACCTTTCCCCTTAAGCAAGCTTAAGGTGGTTTTCTACATTTGAGACCTTGTTTTGTTTTGTAATTCAGTTCCTATGTAGCCTAGTTTACATTCCGTGTAGTAGTGATATCTTATGATGTTTCTTTTTCTGTGTGACTTATTTCACTTGGAATCATCGTACCTGAATCCACTCATTATGCTGCTACGGGCCTGATGACATAAATTTCATTGCTGAGTGATATTGCATTATACGTAAGTACCACAACTTCTTTATCCATTTTTCGCTTTCTTCGATATTGAACTTGTACCATAAACGAGGTTCCTGTAAACAGAGCCGTCCCAAACTTTGGGGTGGCTGTGTCTTTTTGAGTTTAATTTCCCTAAGCTATAGGACCATAAGTGGAAGTGCCCTAGGCTCTGTTGCTTTGTATTTTAGATGTTTCAGGAAACACCATACACTTCTCCAGAGTGGCTGTTGGCAATTTACATCCCGCCCATCAGCATAACAAGGCTCCCAGTTCTCCATGGCCTGTCCTGCCTTTCTGGATGTTACACTTTTTTCAGATGGCCCTTTTGACCGGGTGGCAGTGAGACTTCATTGTAGTGCAGATTTCCTTTGCAAGCTTGCTTGGTTGGCCAAAAAGGGCGTATGCGTGTTTTCCTGAATATATTCAGGAAAAAATTCATACCCACTTTTTGGCCAACTGCATCATTGTGGACGTTCTGCCTCTTTTCCTATGCCTACCTGCAATTCCAGTCTACCTCCTGAAATTGGTGTCCTGCAATTCTGCCCCGCTTTCAAGTCCTCTTGGCAGCCTTACTTCAATATATTTTTGGACGATAGCTGTCATTTATAACTCTGCAGGTTTGTGAATGACAGTGCCCCTGAGCTCCTTTCTTCAAATCGCTTTCTTGTGAGCTGGCCGCAACACTGCAGGATTACTTCAGGCCCTAGTGTGGTTCCAGCATGGCACGCTGAGTCTTTGGTTAATTCCTCTTCCTGGTGGGAAATGAGAGGTAAATTTGCCCGTCCAGACACCTCCAGCTAGTCTCTCATTGGTTCTCCCTATTCCTGTTCATTTTCCGCAGAAATTGCAAACTGGGCCAAACAGGAGGTTAAAGGCACTGACTCTCCAAGTGGGGAGAGTGTTAGTAAAGCGTCTGGAATGTTGCGCCCGTGTACCAGGGGACGAAAACTGAGACACATTTGAACACGTTTCCCGATCACACGGTGGATCATACTCTGGGTTCCACATGCATGTTTTAGCTGAAGGAAGAATCCCTTAAACCTGGAGAGTTGAGACCCATCGAATGGATACCATGCAATATGACTTCAAAGGGTTTGCATTTGGTCACCGAACCTCACCAGTCCTATCACTGCTGCCTTTATGCTGCTGTACACATGCTTGATTCTTTTCGGAGACATATAAATACATAGGTTTTAAGATTCTTACTAGTCAGGTATATTCTTAGGTGTTTAATATAGGGTGTTGAGTCCACTTCGTTGAGCAAGGAGTAGCTCTTGTCTATTACATATTTGTCTTATGGAACGGTATCTGTGCTAATTTCAATCTCTGGTAATGCAGCATCCCAACTCACCTTTCCCCTTAAACAAGCATAAGTTGGTTTTCTACATTTGAGACCCTGTTGTGTTTTGCAATTCAGTTCCTGTGTAGCCAAGTTTATATGCCGTGTATTAGTGATATCTTATGATGTTTCTTTTTCTGTGTGACTTATTTCACTAAGAATCATCGTACCTGAATCCACTCATTATGCTGCTACGGGCCTGATGACATAGATTTCATTGCTGAGTGATATTGCATTGTACGTAAGTACCACAACTTCTTTATCCATTTTTCGCTTTCTGCGATATTGAACTTGTACCGTAAACAAGGTTCTTGTAAACAGAGCCGTCCCAAATTTTGCGGTGGCTGTGTCTTTTTGATTTTAATTTCCCTAAGCTATAGGACCATAAGATGAGGTGCCCTAGGCTCTGTTGCTTAGTTTTTTAGATGTTTCAGGAAACACCATACACTTCTCCAGAGTGGCTGTTGGCAATTTACATCCCGCCCATCAGCATAACAAGGCTCCCAGTTCTCCCTGGCCTGTCCTGCCTTTCTGGATTTTACACTTTTTTCAGATGGCCCTTTTGACCGGGGGGCAGTGAGACTTCATTGTAGTTCAGATTTCCTTTGCAAGCTTGCTTGGTTGGCCAAAACGGGCGTATGCGTTTTTTCCTGAATATATTCAGGAAAAAACGCATACGCCCTTTTTGGCCAAGTGCATCATTGTGGACGTTCTGCCTCTTTTCCTATGCTTTACATGCAATTCCAGTCTACCTCCTAAAATCGGTTTCCTGCAATTCTGCCCCGCTTTCAAGTCCTCTTGGCAGCCTTACTTCAATATATTTTTGGACGATAGCTGTCATTTATAACTCTGCAGGTTTGTGAATTACACTGCCCCTGAGCTCCTTTCTTCAACTCGCTTCCTTGTGAGCTGGCGGCAACACAGCAGTATTACTTCAGGCCCTAGTGTGGTTCCGGCATGGCACGCTGAGCCTTTGGTTAATTCCTCTTCCTGGTGGGAAATGAGAGTTAAATTTGCCCGGCAAGACACCTACAGCTAGTCTCTCATTGGTTCTCCCTATTCCTGTTCATTTTGCGCAGAAATTGCAAACTGGGCCAAACAGGAGGTTAAAGGCACTGACTCTCCAAGTGGGGAGAGTGTTAGTAAAGCGTCTGGAATGTTGCGCCCATGTACCAGGGGACGAAAACTGAGACACATTTGAACACGTTTGCCGATCACACGGTGGATCATACTCTGGGTTCCACATTCATGTTTTAACTGAAGGAAGAATCCCTGAAACTTGGAGAGTTGAAACCCATGGAATGGGTACCATGCAATATGACTTCAAAGGGTCTGCATTTGCTCACCGAACCTCACCAATCCTATCACTGCTGCGTTTATGCCGCTGTACACACGCTTGATTCTCTTTCGGAGACATATAAATCCATAGGTTTTAAGATTCTTACTAGTCAGGTATATTCTTAGGCGTTTAATATGGGGTGTTGAGTCCACTTCGTTGAGCAAGGAGTAGCTCTTGTCTATTACATATTTGGCTTATGGAACGGTATCTGTGCTAATTTCAATCTCTGGTTTTAGGCAGCACCCCAACTCACCTTTCCCCTTAAGCAAGCATAAGTTGGTTTTCTACATTTGAGACCCTGTTCTGTTTTGTAATTCAGTTCCTCTGTAGCCAAGTTTACATTCCGTGTAGTAGTCATATCTTATGATGTTTCTTTTTCTCTGTGACTTATTTCACTTAGAATCATAGTGCCTGAATCCACTCATTATGCTGCTATGGGCCTGATGACATAGATTTCATTGCTGAGTGATATTGCATTGTACGTAAGTACCACACCTTCTTTATCCATTTTTCGCTCTCTGTGATATTGAACTTGTACCGTAAACGAGGTTGCTGTAAACAGAGCAGTCCCAAACTTTCGGGTGGCTGTGTCTTTTTGAATTTAATTTCCCTAAACTATAGGACCATAAGTGGAAGTGCCCTAGGCTCTGTTGCTTTGTTTTTTAGATGTTTCAGGAAACACCATACACTTCCCAAGATTGGCTATTGGCAATTACATCCCACCCATCAGCATAACAAGGCTCCCAGTTCTACATGGCCTGTCCTGCTTTTCTGGATTTTACACTTTTTTCAGATGGCCCTTTTGACTGGGGGGCAGTGAGACTTCATTGTAGTGCAGATTTCCTTTGCAAGCTCTTGGTTGGTCAAAAGGGGCATATGTCTTTTTTCCTGAATATATTCAGGAAAAAACGCATATGCACTTTTTGGCCAAGTGCATCATTGTGGACGTTCTGCCTCTTTTCCTATGCTTTACATGCAATTCCGGTCTACCTCCTGAAATCAGATTCCTGCAATTCTGCCCCGCTTTCAAGTCATCTTGGCAGCCTTACTTCAATATATTTTTGGAGGATAGCTGTCATTTATAACTCTGCAGGTTTGTGAATGACAGTGCCCCTGAGCTCCTTTCTTCAACTCGCTTTCTTGTGAGCTGGCCGCAACACCGCAGGATTGCTTCAGGCCCTAGTGTGGTTCTGGCACGGCACGCTGAGCCTTTGGTTAATTCCTCTTCCTGGTGGGAAATGAGAGATAAATTTGCCCGTCCAGACACCTCCAGCTAGTCTCTCATTGGTTCTCCCTATTCCTGTTCACCTTACGCAGAAATTGCCAACAGGAGGTTAAAGGCACTGACTCTCCTAGTGGGGAGAGTGATAGTAAAGCGTCTGGAATGTTGAACCGGAGTACCAGGGGACGAAAACTGAGACACATTTGAACATGTTTCCCGATCACACGGTGGATCATACTCTGGGTTCCACATGCACGTTTTAGCTTAAAGAAGAATCCCATAAACCTGGAGAGTTGAGACCCGTGGAATGGGTACCATGCAATATGACTTCAAAGGGTCTGCATTTGCTCACAGAACCTCACCAATCCTATCACTGTTGCGTTTATGCCGCTGTCCACATGATTGATTCTCTTTCGGAGACATATAAATCCATAGGTTTTAAGATTCTTACTAGTCAGGTATATTCTTAGGCGTTTAATATGGGGTGTTGAGTCCACTTCTTTGAGGAAGGAGTAGCTCTTGTCTATTACATATTTGGCTTATGGAACGGTATCTGTGCTAATTTCAATCTCTGGTTTTAGGCAGCACCCCAACTCACCTTTCCCCTTAAGCAAGCATAAGTTGGTTTTCAACATTTGAGACCCTGTTCTGTTTTGTAATTCAGTTCCTGTGTAGCCAAGTTTACATTCCGTGTAGTAGTGATATCTTATGATGTTTCTTTTTCTCTGTGACTTATTTCACTTAGAATCATCGTACCTGAATCCACTCATTATGCTGCTACGGGCCTGATGACATAGATTTCATTGCTGAGTGATATTGCATTGTACGTAAGTACCACAACTTCTTTATCCTTTTTCGCTTTCTGCGACATTGAACTTGTACCGTAAATGAGGTTCTTGTAAACAGAGTCGTCCCAAACTTTGGGGTGGCTGTGTCTTTTTGATTTTAATTTCCCTAAGATATACGACTATAAGGGGAAGTGCCCTAGGCTCTGTTGCTTTGTTTTTTGGATGTTTCAGGAAACACCTACACTTCTCCAGAATGGCTGTTGGCAATTTACATCCCGCCCATCAGCATAACAAGGCTCCCAGTTCTCCATGGCCTGTCCTGCCTTTCTGGATTTTACACTTTTTTCAGATGGCCCTTTTGACCGGGGGGCAGTGAGACTTCATTGTAGTGCAGATTTCCTTTGCAAGCTTGCTTGGTTGGCCAAAAACTGCGTATGCGTTTTTTCCTGAATATATTCAGGAAAAAACGCATATGCCCTTTTTGGCCAAGTGCATCATTGTGGACGTTCTGCCTCTTTTCCTATGCTTTACATGCAATTCCAGTCTACCTCCTGAAATCGGTTCCCTGCAATTCTGCCCCGCTTTCAAGTCCTCTTGGCAGCCTTACTTCAATATATTTTTGGAGGATAGCTGTCATTTATAACTTTGAAGGTTTGTGAATGACAGTGCCCCTGAGCTCCTTTCTTCAACTCGCTTTCTTGTGAGCTGGCCACAACACCGCAGGACTGCTTCAGGCCCTAGTGTGGTTCCGGCACGGCACGCTGAGCCTTTGGTTAATTCCTCTTCCTGGTGGGAAATGAGAGATAAATTTGCCCGTCCAGACACCTCCAGCTAGTCTCTCAATGGTTCTCCCTATTCCAGTTCATCTTACGCAGAAATTGCAAACTGGGCCAAACAGGAGGTTAAAGGCACTGACTCTCCAAGTGGGGAGAGTGTTAATAAAGCGTCTGGAATGTTGCACCCGAGTACCAGGGGACGAAAACTGAGACACATTTGAACACGTTTCCCAATCACATGGTGGATCATACTCTGGGTTATACATGGATGTTTTATCTGAAGGAAGAATCCCTTAAACCTGGAGAGTTGAGACCCATGGAATGGGTACCATGCAATATGACTTCAAAGGGTCTGCATTTGCTCACAGAACCTCACCAATCCTATCACTGCTGCGTTTATGCCGCTGTCCACACGCTTGATTCTCTTTTGGAGACATATAAATCCATAGGTTTTAAGATTCTTACTAGTCAGGTATATTCTTAGGCGTTTAATATGGGGTGTTGAGTCCACTTCGTTGAGCAAGGAGTAGATCTTCTCTATTACATATTTGGCTTATGGAACGGTATCTGTGCTAATTTCAATCTCTGGTTTTATGCAGCACCCCAACACACCTTTCCCCTTAAGCAAGCATAAGTTGGTTTTCGACATTTGAGACCCTGTTCTGTTTTGTAATTCAGTTCCTGTGTAGCCAAGTTTACATTCCGTGTAGTAGTGATATCTTATGATGTTTCATTTTCTGTGTGACTTATTTCACTTAGAATCATCGTACCTGAATCCACTCATTATGCTGCTACGGACCTGATGACATAGATTTCATTGCTGATTGATATTGCATTGTACGTAAGTACCACAACATCTTTATCCATTTTTCGCTTTCTGCGACATTGAACTTATACCGTAAACGAGGTTCTTGTAAACAGAGCCGGCCCAAACTTTGGGGTGGCTGTGTCTTTTTGATTTTAATTTCCCTAAGTTATAGGACTATAAGACGAAGTGCCCTAGGCTCTGTTGCTTTGTTTTTTGGATGTTTCAGGAAACACCATACACTTCTCCAGAGTGGCTGTTGGCAATTTACATCCCGCCCATCAGCATAACAAGGCTCCCAGTTCTCCATGGCCTGTCCTGCCTTTCTGGATGTTACACTTTTTTCAGATGGCCCTTTTGACCGGGTGGCAGTGAGACTTCATTGTAGTGCAGATTTCCTTTGCAAGCTTGCTTGGTTGGCCAAAAAGGGCGTATGCGTGTTTTCCTGAATATATTCAGGAAAAAATTCATACCCACTTTTTGGCCAACTGCATCATTGTGGACGTTCTGCCTCTTTTCCTATGCCTACCTGCAATTCCAGTCTACCTCCTGAAATTGGTGTCCTGCAATTCTGCCCCGCTTTCAAGTCCTCTTGGCAGCCTTACTTCAATATATTTTTGGACGATAGCTGTCATTTATAACTCTGCAGGTTTGTGAATGACAGTGCCCCTGAGCTCCTTTCTTCAAATCGCTTTCTTGTGAGCTGGCCGCAACACTGCAGGATTACTTCAGGCCCTAGTGTGGTTCCAGCATGGCACGCTGAGCCTTTGGTTAATTCCTCTTCCTGGTGGGAAATGAGAGGTAAATTTGCCCGTCCAGACACCTCCAGCTAGTCTCTCATTGGTTCTCCCTATTCCTGTTCATTTTCCGCAGAAATTGCAAACTGGGCCAAACAGGAGGTTAAAGGCACTGACTCTCCAAGTGGGGAGAGTGTTAGTAAAGCGTCTGGAATGTTGCACCCGAGTACCAGGGGACGAAAACTGAGACACATTTGAACACTTTTCCCGATCACACCGTGGATCATACTCTGGGTTCCACATGCATGTTTTAGCTGAAGGAAGAATCCCTTAAACCTGGAGAGTTCAGAACCATGGAATGGGTACCATGCAATATAACTTCAAAGGGTCTGCATTTGCTCACCTATCCTCACCAATCCTATCACTGCTGCGTTTATACTCCTGAGCATACGCTCAATTCTCTTTCGGAGACATATAAATCCATAGGTTTTAAGATCCTTACTAGTCAGTTATATTCTTAGCCGTTTAATATGGGCTGTTGAGTCCACTTCGTTGAGCAAGGAGTAGCTCTTGTCTATTACATATTTGGCTTATGGAACGGTATCTTTGCTAATTTCAATATCTGGTTTTATGCAGCACCCCAACTCACCTTTCCCCTTAAGCAAGCTTAAGGTGGTTTTCTACATTTGAGACCTTGTTTTGTTTTGTAATTCAGTTCCTATGTAGCCTAGTTTACATTCCGTGTAGTAGTGATATCTTATGATGTTTCTTTTTCTGTGTGACTTATTTCACTTGGAATCATCGTACCTGAATCCACTCATTATGCTGCTACGGGCCTGATGACATAAATTTCATTGCTGAGTGATATTGCATTATACGTAAGTACCACAACTTCTTTATCCATTTTTCGCTTTCTTCGATATTGAACTTGTACCATAAACGAGGTTCCTGTAAACAGAGCCGTCCCAAACTTTGGGGTGGCTGTGTCTTTTTGAGTTTAATTTCCCTAAGCTATAGGACCATAAGTGGAAGTGCCCTAGGCTCTGTTGCTTTGTATTTTAGATGTTTCAGGAAACACCATACACTTCTCCAGAGTGGCTGTTGGCAATTTACATCCCGCCCATCAGCATAACAAGGCTCCCAGTTCTCCATGGCCTGTCCTGCCTTTCTGGATGTTACACTTTTTTCAGATGGCCCTTTTGACCGGGTGGCAGTGAGACTTCATTGTAGTGCAGATTTCCTTTGCAAGCTTGCTTGGTTGGCCAAAAAGGGCGTATGCGTGTTTTCCTGAATATATTCAGGAAAAAATTCATACCCACTTTTTGGCCAACTGCATCATTGTGGACGTTCTGCCTCTTTTCCTATGCCTACCTGCAATTCCAGTCTACCTCCTGAAATTGGTGTCCTGCAATTCTGCCCCGCTTTCAAGTCCTCTTGGCAGCCTTACTTCAATATATTTTTGGACGATAGCTGTCATTTATAACTCTGCAGGTTTGTGAATGACAGTGCCCCTGAGCTCCTTTCTTCAAATCGCTTTCTTGTGAGCTGGCCGCAACACTGCAGGATTACTTCAGGCCCTAGTGTGGTTCCAGCATGGCACGCTGAGTCTTTGGTTAATTCCTCTTCCTGGTGGGAAATGAGAGGTAAATTTGCCCGTCCAGACACCTCCAGCTAGTCTCTCATTGGTTCTCCCTATTCCTGTTCATTTTCCGCAGAAATTGCAAACTGGGCCAAACAGGAGGTTAAAGGCACTGACTCTCCAAGTGGGGAGAGTGTTAGTAAAGCGTCTGGAATGTTGCGCCCGTGTACCAGGGGACGAAAACTGAGACACATTTGAACACGTTTCCCGATCACACGGTGGATCATACTCTGGGTTCCACATGCATGTTTTAGCTGAAGGAAGAATCCCTTAAACCTGGAGAGTTGAGACCCATCGAATGGATACCATGCAATATGACTTCAAAGGGTTTGCATTTGGTCACCGAACCTCACCAGTCCTATCACTGCTGCCTTTATGCTGCTGTACACATGCTTGATTCTTTTCGGAGACATATAAATACATAGGTTTTAAGATTCTTACTAGTCAGGTATATTCTTAGGTGTTTAATATAGGGTGTTGAGTCCACTTCGTTGAGCAAGGAGTAGCTCTTGTCTATTACATATTTGTCTTATGGAACGGTATCTGTGCTAATTTCAATCTCTGGTAATGCAGCATCCCAACTCACCTTTCCCCTTAAACAAGCATAAGTTGGTTTTCTACATTTGAGACCCTGTTGTGTTTTGCAATTCAGTTCCTGTGTAGCCAAGTTTATATGCCGTGTATTAGTGATATCTTATGATGTTTCTTTTTCTGTGTGACTTATTTCACTAAGAATCATCGTACCTGAATCCACTCATTATGCTGCTACGGGCCTGATGACATAGATTTCATTGCTGAGTGATATTGCATTGTACGTAAGTACCACAACTTCTTTATCCATTTTTCGCTTTCTGCGATATTGAACTTGTACCGTAAACAAGGTTCTTGTAAACAGAGCCGTCCCAAATTTTGCGGTGGCTGTGTCTTTTTGATTTTAATTTCCCTAAGCTATAGGACCATAAGATGAGGTGCCCTAGGCTCTGTTGCTTAGTTTTTTAGATGTTTCAGGAAACACCATACACTTCTCCAGAGTGGCTGTTGGCAATTTACATCCCGCCCATCAGCATAACAAGGCTCCCAGTTCTCCCTGGCCTGTCCTGCCTTTCTGGATTTTACACTTTTTTCAGATGGCCCTTTTGACCGGGGGGGCAGTGAGACTTCATTGTAGTTCAGATTTCCTTTGCAAGCTTGCTTGGTTGGCCAAAACGGGCGTATGCGTTTTTTCCTGAATATATTCAGGAAAAAACGCATACGCCCTTTTTGGCCAAGTGCATCATTGTGGACGTTCTGCCTCTTTTCCTATGCTTTACATGCAATTCCAGTCTACCTCCTGAAATCGGTTTCCTGCAATTCTGACCCTCTTTCAAGTCCTCTTGGCAGCCTTACTTCAATATATTTTTGGACGATAGCTGTCATTTATAACTCTGCAGGTTTGTGAATTACACTGCCCCTGAGCTCCTTTCTTCAACTCGCTTTCTTGTGAGCTGGCGGCAACACAGCAGTATTACTTCAGGCCCTAGTGTGGTTCCGGCATGGCACGCTGAGCCTTTGGTTAATTCCTCTTCCTGGTGGGAAATGAGAGTTAAATTTGCCCGGCAAGACACCTACAGCTAGTCTCTCATTGGTTCTCCCTATTCCTGTTCATTTTGCGCAGAAATTGCAAACTGGGCCAAACAGGAGGTTAAAGGCACTGACTCTCCAAGTGGGGAGAGTGTTAGTAAAGCGTCTGGAATGTTGCGCCCATGTACCAGGGGACGAAAACTGAGACACATTTGAACACGTTTGCCGATCACACGGTGGATCATACTCTGGGTTCCACATTCATGTTTTAACTGAAGGAAGAATCCCTGAAACTTGGAGAGTTGAAACCCATGGAATGGGTACCATGCAATATGACTTCAAAGGGTCTGCATTTGCTCACCGAACCTCACCAATCCTATCACTGCTGCGTTTATGCCGCTGTACACACGCTTGATTCTCTTTCGGAGACATATAAATCCATAGGTTTTAAGATTCTTACTAGTCAGGTATATTCTTAGGCGTTTAATATGGGGTGTTGAGTCCACTTCGTTGAGCAAGGAGTAGCTCTTGTCTATTACATATTTGGCTTATGGAACGGTATCTGTGCTAATTTCAATCTCTGGTTTTAGGCAGCACCCCAAATCACCTTTCCCCTTAAGCAAGCATAAGTTGGTTTTCTACATTTGAGACCCTGTTCTGTTTTGTAATTCAGTTCCTCTGTAGCCAAGTTTACATTCCGTGTAGTAGTCATATCTTATGATGTTTCTTTTTCTCTGTGACTTATTTCACTTAGAATCATAGTGCCTGAATCCACTCATTATGCTGCTATGGGCCTGATGACATAGATTTCATTGCTGAGTGATATTGCATTGTACGTAAGTACCACACCTTCTTTATCCATTTTTCGCTCTCTGTGATATTGAACTTGTACCGTAAACGAGGTTGCTGTAAACAGAGCAGTCCCAAACTTTCGGGTGGCTGTGTCTTTTTGAATTTAATTTCCCTAAACTATAGGACCATAAGTGGAAGTGCCCTAGGCTCTGTTGCTTTGTTTTTTAGATGTTTCAGGAAACACCATACACTTCCCAAGATTGGCTATTGGCAATTACATCCCACCCATCAGCATAACAAGGCTCCCAGTTCTACATGGCCTGTCCTGCTTTTCTGGATTTTACACTTTTTTCAGATGGCCCTTTTGACTGGGGGGCAGTGAGACTTCATTGTAGTGCAGATTTCCTTTGCAAGCTCTTGGTTGGTCAAAAGGGGCATATGTCTTTTTTCCTGAATATATTCAGGAAAAAACGCATATGCACTTTTTGGCCAAGTGCATCATTGTGGACGTTCTGCCTCTTTTCCTATGCTTTACATGCAATTCCGGTCTACCTCCTGAAATCAGATTCCTGCAATTCTGCCCCGCTTTCAAGTCATCTTGGCAGCCTTACTTCAATATATTTTTGGAGGATAGCTGTCATTTATAACTCTGCAGGTTTGTGAATGACAGTGCCCCTGAGCTCCTTTCTTCAACTCGCTTTCTTGTGAGCTGGCCGCAACACCGCAGGATTGCTTCAGGCCCTAGTGTGGTTCTGGCACGGCACGCTGAGCCTTTGGTTAATTCCTCTTCCTGGTGGGAAATGAGAGATAAATTTGCCCGTCCAGACACCTCCAGCTAGTCTCTCATTGGTTCTCCCTATTCCTGTTCACCTTACGCAGAAATTGCCAACAGGAGGTTAAAGGCACTGACTCTCCTAGTGGGGAGAGTGATAGTAAAGCGTCTGGAATGTTGAACCGGAGTACCAGGGGACGAAAACTGAGACACATTTGAACATGTTTCCCGATCACACGGTGGATCATACTCTGGGTTCCACATGCACGTTTTAGCTTAAAGAAGAATCCCATAAACCTGGAGAGTTGAGACCCGTGGAATGGGTACCATGCAATATGACTTCAAAGGGTCTGCATTTGCTCACAGAACCTCACCAATCCTATCACTGTTGCGTTTATGCCGCTGTCCACATGATTGATTCTCTTTCGGAGACATATAAATCCATAGGTTTTAAGATTCTTACTAGTCAGGTATATTCTTAGGCGTTTAATATGGGGTGTTGAGTCCACTTCTTTGAGGAAGGAGTAGCTCTTGTCTATTACATATTTGGCTTATGGAACGGTATCTGTGCTAATTTCAATCTCTGGTTTTAGGCAGCACCCCAACTCACCTTTCCCCTTAAGCAAGCATAAGTTGGTTTTCAACATTTGAGACCCTGTTCTGTTTTGTAATTCAGTTCCTGTGTAGCCAAGTTTACATTCCGTGTAGTAGTGATATCTTATGATGTTTCTTTTTCTGTGTGACTTATTTCACTTAGAATCATCGTACCTGAATCCACTCATTATGCTGCTACGGGCCTGATGACATAGATTTCATTGCTGAGTGATATTGCATTGTACGTAAGTACCACAACTTCTTTATCCTTTTTCGCTTTCTGCGACATTGAACTTGTACCGTAAACGAGGTTCTTGTAAACAGAGCCGTCCCAAACATTGGGGTGGCTGTGTGTTTTTGATTTTAATTTCCCTAAGATATACGACTATAAGTGGAAGTGCCCTAGGCTCTGTTGCTTTGTTTTTTGGATATTTCAGGAAACACCTACACTTCTCCAGAATGGCTGTTGGCAATTTACATCCCGCCCATCAGCATAACAATGCTCCCAGTTCTCCATGGCCTGTCCTGCCTTTCTGGATTTTACACTTTTTTCAGATGGCCCTTTTGACCGGGTGGCAGTGAGACGTCATTGTAGTGCAGATTTCCTTTGCAAGCTTGCTTGGTTGGCCAAAAACTGCGTATGCGTTTTTTCCTGAATATATTCAGGAAAAAACGCATACGCCCTTTTTGGCCAAGTGCATCATTGTGGACGTTCTGCCTCTTTTCCTATGCTTTACATGCAATTCCAGTCTACCTCCTGAAATCGGTTCCCTGCAATTCTGCCCCGCTTTCAAGTCCTCTTGGCAGCCTTACTTCAATATATTTTTGGAGGATAGCTGTCATTTATAACTCTGCAGGTTTGTGAATTACAGTGCCCCTGAGCTCCTTTCTTCAACTCGCTTTCTTGTGAGCTGGCCGCAACACCGCAGGATTGCTTCAGGCCCTAGTGTGGTTCCGGCACGGCACGCTGAGCCTTTGGTTAATTCCTCTTCCTGGTGGGAAATGAGAGTTAAATTTGCCCGTCCAGACACCTCCAGCTAGTCTCTCATTGGTTCTCCCTATTCCTGTGCATCTTACGCAGAAATTGCCAACAGGAGGTTAAAGGCACTGACTCTCCAAGTGGGGAGAGTGTTAGTAAAGTGTCTGGAATGTTGCACCGGAGTACCAGGGGACGAAAACTGAGACACATTTGAACATGTTTCCCGATCACACGGTGGATCAAACTCTGGGTTCCACATGCACGTTTTAGCTGAAGGAAGAATCCCATAAACCTGGAGAGTTGAGACCCGTGAAATGGGTACCATGCAATATGACTTCAAAGGGTCTGCATTTGCTCACCGAACCTCACCAATCCTATCACTACTGCGTTTATGCCGCTGTCCACACGCTTGATTCTCTTTCAGAGACATATAAATCCATAGGCTTTAAGATTCTTACTAGTCTGGTATATTGTTAGGCGTTTAATATGGGGTGTTGAGTCCACTTCGTTGAGGAAGGAGTAGCTCTTGTCTATTACATATTTGGCTTATGGAACGGTATCTGTGCTAATTTCAATCTCTGGTTTTAGGCAGCACCCCAACTCACCTTTCCCCTTAAGCAAGCATAAGTTGGTTTTCAACATTTGAGACCCTGTTCTGTTTTGTAATTCAGTTCCTGTGTAGCCAAGTTTACATTCCGTGTAGTAGTGATATCTTATGATGTTTCTTTTTCTGTGTGACTTATTTCACTTAGAATCATCGTACCTGAATCCACTCATTATGCTGCTATGGGCCTGATGACATAGATTTCATTGCCTAGTGATATTGCATTGTACGTAAGTACCACAACATCTTTATCCATTTTTCGCTGTCTGCGACCTTGAACTTGTACTGTAAACGAGGTTCTTGTAAACAGAGCCGTCCCAAACTTTGGGGTGGCTGTGTCTTTTTGATTTTAATTTCCCTAAGTTATAGGACTATAAGACGAAGTGCCCTAGGCTCTGTTGCTTTGTTTTTTGGATGTTTCAGGAAACACCATACACTTCTCCAGAGTGGCTGTTGGCAATTTACATCCCGCCCATCAGCATAACAAGGCTCCCAGTTCTCCATGGCCTGTCCTGCCTTTCTGGATTTTACACTTTTTTCAGATGGCCCTTTTGACCGGGGGGCAGTGAGACTTCATTGTAGTGCAGATTTCCTTTGCAAGCTTGCTTGGTTGGCCAAAAACTGTGTATGCGTTTTTTCCTGAATATATTCAGGAAAAAACGCATACGCCCTTTTTGGCCAAGTGCATCATTGTGGACGTTCTGCCTCTTTTCCTATGCTTTACATGCAATTCCAGTCTACCTCCTGAAATCGGTTCCCTGCAATTCTGCCCCGCTTTCAAGTCCTCTTGGCAGCCTTACTTCAATATATTTTTGGAGGATAGCTGTCATTTATAACTCTGCAGGTTTGTGAATTACAGTGCCCCTGAGCTCCTTTCTTCATCTCGCTTTCTTGTGAGCTGGCCGCAACACCGCAGGATTGCTTCAGGCCCTAGTGTGGTTCTGGCACGGCACGCTGAGCCTTTGGTTAATTCCTCTTCCTGGTGGGAAATGAGAGATAAATTTGCCCGTCCAGACACCTCCAGCTAGTCTCTCATTGGTTCTCCCTATTCCTGTTCACCTTACGCAGAAATTGCCAACAGGAGGTTAAAGGCACTGACTCTCCTAGTGGGGAGAGTGTTAGTAAAGCGTCTGGAATGTTGAACCGGAGTACCAGGGGACGAAAACTGAGACACATTTGAACATGTTTCCCGATCACACGGTGGATCATACTCTGGGTTCCACATGCACGTTTTAGCTTAAAGAAGAATCCCATAAACCTGGAGAGTTGAGACCCGTGGAATGGGTACCATGCAATATGACTTCAAAGGGTCTGCATTTGCTCACAGAACCTCACCAATCCTATCACTGTTGCGTTTATGCCGCTGTCCACATGCTTGATTCTCTTTCGGAGACATATAAATCCATAGGTTTAAGATTCTTACTAGTCAGGTATATTCTTAGGCGTTTAATATGGGGTGTTGAGTCCACTTCTTTGAGGAAGGAGTAGCTCTTGTCTATTACATATTTGGCTTATGGAACGGTATCTGTGCTAATATCAATCTCTGGTTTTAGGCAGCACCCCAACTCACCTTTCCCCTTAAGCAAGCATAAGTTGGTTTTCAACATTTGAGACCCTGTTCTGTTTTGTAATTCAGTTCCTGTGTAGCCAAGTTTACATTCCGTGTAGTAGTGATATCTTATGATGTTTCTTTTTCTCTGTGACTTATTTCACTTAGAATCATCGTACCTGAATCCACTCATTATGCTGCTACGGGCCTGATGACATAGATTTCATTGCTGAGTGATATTGCATTGTACGTAAGTACCACAACTTCTTTATCCATTTTTCGCTTTCTGCGACATTGAACTTGTACCGTAAATGAGGTTCTTGTAAACAGAGTCGTCCCAAACTTTGGGGTGGCTGTGTCTTTTTGATTTTAATTTCCCTAAGATATACGACTATAAGGGGAAGTGCCCTAGGCTCTGTTGCTTTGTTTTTTGGATGTTTCAGGAAACACCTACACTTCTCCAGAATGGCTGTTGGCAATTTACATCCCGCCCATCAGCATAACAAGGCTCCCAGTTCTCCATGGCCTGTCCTGCCTTTCTGGATTTTACACTTTTTTCAGATGGCCCTTTTGACCGGGGGGCAGTGAGACTTCATTGTAGTGCAGATTTCCTTTGCAAGCTTGCTTGGTTGGCCAAAAACTGCGTATGCGTTTTTTCCTGAATATATTCAGGAAAAAACGCATACGCCCTTTTTGGCCAAGTGCATCATTGTGGACGTTCTGCCTCTTTTCCTATGCTTTACATGCAATTCCAGTCTACCTCCTGAAATCGGTTCCCTGCAATTCTGCCCCGCTTTCAAGTCCTCTTGGCAGCCTTACTTCAATATATTTTTGGAGGATAGCTGTCATTTATAACTTTGAAGGTTTGTGAATGACAGTGTCCCTGAGCTCCTTTCTTCAACTCGCTTTCTTGTGAGCTGGCCACAACACCGCAGGACTGCTTCAGGCCCTAGTGTGGTTCCGGCACGGCACGCTGAGCCTTTGGTTAATTCCTCTTCCTGGTGGGAAATGAGAGATAAATTTGCCCGTCCAGACACCTCCAGCTAGTCTCTCAATGGTTCTCCCTATTCCAGTTCATCTTACGCAGAAATTGCAAACTGGGCCAAACAGGAGGTTAAAGGCACTGACTCTCCAAGTGGGGAGAGTGTTAATAAAGCGTCTGGAATGTTGCACCCGAGTACCAGGGGACGAAAACTGAGACACATTTGAACACGTTTCCCAATCACATGGTGGATCATACTCTGGGTTATACATGGATGTTTTATCTGAAGGAAGAATCCCTTAAACCTGGAGAGTTGAGACCCATGGAATGGGTACCATGCAATATGACTTCAAAGGGTCTGCATTTGCTCACAGAACCTCACCAATCCTATCACTGCTGCGTTTATGCCGCTGTCCACACGCTTGATTCTCTTTTGGAGACATATAAATCCATAGGTTTTAAGATTCTTACTAGTCAGGTATATTCTTAGCCGTTTAATATGGGGTGTTGAGTCCACTTCGTTGAGCAAGGAGTAGATCTTCTCTATTACATATTTGGCTTATGGAACTGTATCTGTGCTAATTTCAATCTCTGGTTTTATGCAGCACCCCAACACACCTTTCCCCTTAAGCAAGCATAAGTTGGTTTTCGACATTTGAGACCCTGTTCTGTTTTGTAATTCAGTTCCTGTGTAGCCAAGTTTACATTCCGTGTAGTAGTGATATCTTATGATGTTTCATTTTCTGTGTGACTTATTTCACTTAGAATCATCGTACCTGAATCCACTCATTATGCTGCTATGGACCTGATGACATAGATTTCATTGCTGATTGATATTGCATTGTACGTAAGTACCACAACATCTTTATCCATTTTTCGCTTTCTGCGACATTGAACTTATACCGTAAACGAGGTTCTTGTAAACAGAGCCGGCCCAAACTTTGGGGTGGCTGTGTCTTTTTGAGTTTAATTTCCCTAAGCTATAGGACCATAAGTGGAAGTGCCCTAGGCTCTGTTGCTTTGTATTTTAGATGTTTCAGGAAACACCATACACTTCTCCAGAGTGGCTGTTGGCAATTTACATCCCGCCCATCAGCATAACAAGGCTCCCAGTTCTCCATGGCCTGTCCTGCCTTTCTGGATGTTACACTTTTTTCAGATGGCCCTTTTGACCGGGTGGCAGTGAGACTTCATTGTAGTGCAGATTTCCTTTGCAAGCTTGCTTGGTTGGCCAAAAAGGGCGTATGCGTGTTTTCCTGAATATATTCAGGAAAAAATTCATACCCACTTTTTGGCCAACTGCATCATTGTGGACGTTCTGCCTCTTTTCCTATGCCTACCTGCAATTCCAGTCTACCTCCTGAAATTGGTGTCCTGCAATTCTGCCCCGCTTTCAAGTCCTCTTGGCAGCCTTACTTCAATATATTTTTGGACGATAGCTGTCATTTATAACTCTGCAGGTTTGTGAATGACAGTGCCCCTGAGCTCCTTTCTTCAAATCGCTTTCTTGTGAGCTGGCCGCAACACTGCAGGATTACTTCAGGCCCTAGTGTGGTTCCAGCATGGCACGCTGAGCCTTTGGTTAATTCCTCTTCCTGGTGGGAAATGAGAGGTAAATTTGCCCGTCCAGACACCTCCAGCTAGTCTCTCATTGGTTCTCCCTATTCCTGTTCATTTTCCGCAGAAATTGCAAACTGGGCCAAACAGGAGGTTAAAGGCACTGACTCTCCAAGTGGGGAGAGTGTTAGTAAAGCGTCTGGAATGTTGCACCCGAGTACCAGGGGACGAAAACTGAGACACATTTGAACACTTTTCCCGATCACACCGTGGATCATACTCTGGGTTCCACATGCATGTTTTAGCTGAAGGAAGAATCCCTTAAACCTGGAGAGTTCAGAACCATGGAATGGGTACCATGCAATATAACTTCAAAGGGTCTGCATTTGCTCACCTATCCTCACCAATCCTATCACTGCTGCGTTTATACTCCTGAGCATACGCTCAATTCTCTTTCGGAGACATATAAATCCATAGGTTTTAAGATCCTTACTAGTCAGTTATATTCTTAGCCGTTTAATATGGGCTGTTGAGTCCACTTCGTTGAGCAAGGAGTAGCTCTTGTCTATTACATATTTGGCTTATGGAACGGTATCTTTGCTAATTTCAATATCTGGTTTTATGCAGCACCCCAACTCACCTTTCCCCTTAAGCAAGCTTAAGGTGGTTTTCTACATTTGAGACCTTGTTTTGTTTTGTAATTCAGTTCCTATGTAGCCTAGTTTACATTCCGTGTAGTAGTGATATCTTATGATGTTTCTTTTTCTGTGTGACTTATTTCACTTGGAATCATCGTACCTGAATCCACTCATTATGCTGCTACGGGCCTGATGACATAAATTTCATTGCTGAGTGATATTGCATTATACGTAAGTACCACAACTTCTTTATCCATTTTTCGCTTTCTTCGATACTGAACTTGTACCATAAACGAGGTTCCTGTAAACAGAGCCGTCCCAAACTTTGGGGTGGCTGTGTCTTTTTGAGTTTAATTTCCCTAAGCTATAGGACCATAAGTGGAAGTGCCCTAGGCTCTGTTGCTTTGTATTTTAGATGTTTCAGGAAACACCATACACTTCTCCAGAGTGGCTGTTGGCAATTTACATCCCGCCCATCAGCATAACAAGGCTCCCAGTTCCCCCTGGCCTGTCCTGCCTTTCTGGATGTTACACTTTTTTCAGATGGCCCTTTTGACCGGGTGGCAGTGAGACTTCATTGTAGTGCAGATTTCCTTTGCAAGCTTGCTTGGTTGGCCAAAAAGGGCGTATGCGTGTTTTCCTGAATATATTCAGGAAAAAATTCATACCAATTTTTGGCCAACTGCATCATTGTGGACGTTCTGCCTCTTTTCCTAGGCTTTACATGCAATTCCAGTCTACCTCCTAAAATCGGTTTCCTGCAATTCTGCCCCTCTTTCAAGTCCTCTTGGCAGCCTTACTTCAATATATTTTTGGACGATAGCTGTCATTTATAACTCTGCAGGTTTGTGAATTACACTGCCCCTGAGCTCCTTTCTTCAACTCGCTTTCTTGTGAGCTAGCGGCAACACAGCAGGATTACTTCAGGCCCTAGTGTGGTTCCGGCATGGCACGCTGAGCCTTTGGTTAATTCCTCTTCCTGGTGGGAAATGAGAGTTAAATTTGCCCGGCAAGACACCTCCAGCTAGTCTCTCATTGGTTCTCCCTATTCCTGTTCATTTTGCGCAGAAATTGCAAACTGGGCCAAACAGGAGGTTAAAGGCACTAACTCTCCAA
Organism: Lagenorhynchus albirostris; assembly: GCF_949774975.1. NCBI lineage: Eukaryota > Metazoa > Chordata > Mammalia > Artiodactyla > Delphinidae > Lagenorhynchus > Lagenorhynchus albirostris. Next base: position 462,074 of record NW_026783569.1, on the reverse strand, counting down.
GTGGGGAGAGTGTTAGTAAAGCGTCTGGAATGTTGCGCCCATGTACCAGGGGACGAAAACTGAGACACATTTGAACACGTTTGCCGATCACACTGTGGATCATACTCTGGGTTCCACATTCATGTTTTAACTGAAGGAAGAATCCCTGAAACTTGGAGAGTTGAAACCCATGGAATGGGTACCATGCAATATGACTTCAAAGGGTCTGCATTTGCTCACCGAACCTCACCAATCCTATCACTGCTGCGTTTATGCCGCTGTACACACGCTTGATTCTCTTTCGGAGACATATAAATCCATAGGTTTTAAGATTCTTACTAGTCAGGTATATTCTTAGGCGTTTAATATGGGGTGTTGAGTCCACTTCGTTGAGCAAGGAGTAGCTCTTGTCTATTACATATTTGGCTTATGGAACGGTATCTGTGCTAATTTCAATCTCTGTTTTTATGCAGCACCCCAAATCACCTTTCCCCTTAAGCAAGCATAAGTTGGTTTTCTACATTTGAGACCCTGTTCTGTTTTGTAATTCAGTTCCTCTGTAGCCAAGTTTACATTCCGTGTAGTACTCATATCTTATGATGTTTCTTTTTCTCTGTGACTTATTTCACTTAGAATCATAGTGCCTGAATCCACTCATTATGCTGCTATGGGCCTGATGACATAGATTTCATTGCTGAGTGATATTGCATTGTACGTAAGTACCACACATTCTTTATCCATTTTTCGCTCTCTGTGATATTGAACTTGTACCGTAAGCGAGGTTGCTGTAAACAGAGCTGTCCCAAACTTTCGGGTGGCTGTGTCTTTTTGAATTTAATTTCCCTAAACTATAGGACCATAAGTGGAAGTGCCCTAGGCTCTGTTGCTTTGTTTTTTAGATGTTTCAGGAAACACCATACACTTCCCAAGATTGGCTATTGGCAATTACATCCCACCCATCAGCATAACAAGGCTCCCAGTTCTACATGGCCTGTCCTGCTTTTCTGGATTTTACACTTTTTTCAGATGGCCCTTTTGACTGGGGGGCAGTGAGACTTCATTGTAGTGCAGATTTCCTTTGCAAGCTCTTGGTTGGTCAAAAGGGGCATATGTCTTTTTTCCTGAATATATTCAGGAAAAAACGCATATGCACTTTTTGGCCAAGTGCATCATTGTGGACGTTCTGCCTCTTTTCCTATGCTTTACATGCAATTCCGGTCTACCTCCTGAAATCAGATTCCTGCAATTCTGCCCCGCTTTCAAGTCATCTTGGCAGCCTTACTTCAATATATTTTTGGAGGATAGCTGTCATTTATAACTCTGCAGGTTTGTGAATTACCGTGCCCCTGAGCTCCTTTCTTCAACTCGCTTTCTTGTGAGCTGGCCGCAACACCGCAGGATTGCTTCAGACCCTAGTGTGGTTCCGGCATGGCATGCTGAGCCTTTGGTTAATTCCTCTTCCTGGTGGGAAATGAGAGTTAAATTTGCCCGTCCAGACACCTCCAGCTAGTCTCTCATTGGTTCTCCCTATTCCTGTGCATCTTACGCAGAAATTGCCAACAGGAGGTTAAAGGCACTGACTCTCCAAGTGGGGAGAGTGTTAGTAAAGCGTCTGGAATGTTGCACCGGAGTAACAGGGGACGAAAACTGAGACGCATTTGAACATGTTTCCCGATCACACGGTGGATCATACTCTGGGTTCCACATGCACGTTTTAGCTTAAAGAAGAATCCCATAAACCTGGAGAGTTGAGACCCGTGGAATGGGTACCATGCAATATGACTTCAAAGGGTCTGCATTTGCTCACAGAACCTCACCAATCCTATCACTGTTGCGTTTATGCTGCTGTCCACACGCTTGATTCTCTTTCGGAGACATATAAATCCATAGGTTTTAAGATTCTTACTAGTCAGGTATATTCTTAGGCGTTTAATATGGGGTGTTGAGTCCACTTCGTTGAGGAAGGAGTAGCTCTTGTCTATTACATATTTGGCTTATGGAACGGTATCTGTGCTAATTTCAATCTCTGGTTTTAGGCAGCACCCCAACTCACCTTTCCCCTTAAGCAAGCATAAGTTGGTTTTCAACATTTGAGACCCTGTTCTGTTTTGTAATTCAGTTCCTGAGTAGCCAAGTTTACATTCCGTGTAGTAGTGATATCTTATGATGTTTCTTTTTCTGTGTGACTTATTTCACTTAGAATCATCGTACCTGAATCCACTCATTATGCTGCTACGGGCCTGATGACATAGATTTCATTGCTGAGTGATATTGCATTGTACGTAAGTACCACAACTTCTTTATCCTTTTTCGCTTTCTGCGACATTGAACTTGTACCGTAAACGAGGTTCTTGTAAACAGAGCCGTCCCAAACTTTGGGGTGGCTGTGTCTTTTTGATTTTAATTTCCCTAAGATATACGACTATAAGGGGAAGTGCCCTAGGCTCTGTTGCTTTGTTTTTTGGATGTTTCAGGAAACACCTACACTTCTCCAGAATGGTTGTTGGCAATTTACATCCCGCCCATCAGCATAACAAGGCTCCCAGTTCTCCATGGCCTGTCCTGCCTTTCTGGATTTTACACTTTTTTCAGATGGCCCTTTTGACCGGGGGGCAGTGAGACTTCATTGTAGTGCAGATTTCCTTTGCAAGCTTGCTTGGTTGGCCAAAAACTGCGTATGCGTTTTTTCCTGAATATATTCAGGAAAAAACGCATACGCCCTTTTTGGCCAAGTGCATCATTGTGGACGTTCTGCCTCTTTTCCTATGCTTTACATGCAATTCCAGTCTACCTCCAGAAATCGGTTTCCTGCAATTCTGCCCCGCATTCAAGTGCTCTCGGCAGCCTTACTTCAATATATTTTTGGAGGATAGCTGTCATTTATAACTCTGCAGGTTTGTGAATGACAGTGCCCCTGAGCTCCTTTCTTCAACTCGCTTTCTTGTGAGCTGGCCGCAACACCGCAGGATTGCTTCAGGCCCTAGTGTGGTTCCGGCACGGCACGCTGAGCCTTTGGTTAATTCCTCTTCCTGGTGGGAAATGAGAGTTAAATTTGCCCGTCCAGACACCTCCAGCTAGTCTCTCATTGGTTCTCCCTATTCCTGTGCATCTTACGCAGAAATTGCCAACAGGAGGTTAAAGGCACTGACTCTCCAAGTGGGGAGAGTGTTAGTAAAGTGTCTGGAATGTTGCACCGGAGTACCAGGGGACGAAAACTGAGACACATTTGAACATGTTTCCCGATCACACGGTGGATCAAACTCTGGGTTCCACATGCACGTTTTAGCTGAAGGAAGAATCCCATAAACCTGGAGAGTTGAGACCCGTGAAATGGGTACCATGCAATATGACTTCAAAGGGTCTGCATTTGCTCACCGAACCTCACCAATCCTATCACTGCTGCGTTTATGCCGCTGTCCACACGCTTGATTCTCTTTCAGAGACATATAAATCCATAGGCTTTAAGATTCTTACTAGTCAGGTATATTCTTAGGCGTTTAATATGGGGTGTTGAGTCCACTTCGTTGAGGAAGGAGTAGCTCTTGTCTATTACATATTTGGCTTATGGAACGGTATCTGTGCTAATTTCAATCTCTGGTTTTAGGCAGCACCCCAACTCACCTTTCCCCTTAAGCAAGCATAAGTTGGTTTTCAACATTTGAGACCCTGTTCTGTTTTGTAATTCAGTTCCTGAGTAGCCAAGTTTACATTCCGTGTAGTAGTGATATCTTATGATGTTTCTTTTTCGGTGTGACTTATTTCACTTAGAATCATCGTACCTGAATCCACTCATTATGCTGCTATGGGCCTGATGACATAGATTTCATTGCCTAGTGATATTGCATTGTACGTAAGTACCACAACATCTTTATCCATTTTTCGCTGTCTGCGACCTTGAACTTGTACTGTAAACGAGGTTCTTGTAAACAGAGCCGTCCCAAACTTTGGGGTGGCTGTGTCTTTTTGATTTTAATTTCCCTAAGTTATAGGACTATAAGACGAAGTGCCCTAGGCTCTGTTGCTTTGTTTTTTGGATGTTTCAGGAAACACCATACACTTCTCCAGAGTGGCTGTTGGCAATTTACATCCCGCCCATCAGCATAACAAGGCTCCCAGTTCTCCATGGCCTGTCCTGCCTTTCTGGATGTTACACTTTTTTCAGATGGCCCTTTTGACCGGGTGGCAGTGAGACTTCATTGTAGTGCAGATTTCCTTTGCAAGCTTGCTTGGTTGGCCAAAAAGGGCGTATGCGTGTTTTCCTGAATATATTCAGGAAAAAATTCATACCCACTTTTTGGCCAACTGCATCATTGTGGACGTTCTGCCTCTTTTCCTATGCCTACCTGCAATTCCAGTCTACCTCCTGAAATTGGTGTCCTGCAATTCTGCCCCGCTTTCAAGTCCTCTTGGCAGCCTTACTTCAATATATTTTTGGACGATAGCTGTCATTTATAACTCTGCAGGTTTGTGAATGACAGTGCCCCTGAGCTCCTTTCTTCAAATCGCTTTCTTGTGAGCTGGCCGCAACACTGCAGGATTACTTCAGGCCCTAGTGTGGTTCCAGCATGGCACGCTGAGCCTTTGGTTAATTCCTCTTCCTGGTGGGAAATGAGAGGTAAATTTGCCCGTCCAGACACCTCCAGCTAGTCTCTCATTGGTTCTCCCTATTCCTGTTCATTTTCCGCAGAAATTGCAAACTGGGCCAAACAGGAGGTTAAAGGCACTGACTCTCCAAGTGGGGAGAGTGTTAGTAAAGCGTCTGGAATGTTGCACCCGAGTACCAGGGGACGAAAACTGAGACACATTTGAACACTTTTCCCGATCACACCGTGGATCATACTCTGGGTTCCACATGCATGTTTTAGCTGAAGGAAGAATCCCTTAAACCTGGAGAGTTCAGAACCATGGAATGGGTACCATGCAATATAACTTCAAAGGGTCTGCATTTGCTCACCTATCCTCACCAATCCTATCACTGCTGCGTTTATACTCCTGAGCATACGCTCAATTCTCTTTCGGAGACATATAAATCCATAGGTTTTAAGATCCTTACTAGTCAGTTATATTCTTAGCCGTTTAATATGGGCTGTTGAGTCCACTTCGTTGAGCAAGGAGTAGCTCTTGTCTATTACATATTTGGCTTATGGAACGGTATCTTTGCTAATTTCAATATCTGGTTTTATGCAGCACCCCAACTCACCTTTCCCCTTAAGCAAGCTTAAGGTGGTTTTCTACATTTGAGACCTTGTTTTGTTTTGTAATTCAGTTCCTATGTAGCCTAGTTTACATTCCGTGTAGTAGTGATATCTTATGATGTTTCTTTTTCTGTGTGACTTATTTCACTTGGAATCATCGTACCTGAATCCACTCATTATGCTGCTACGGGCCTGATGACATAAATTTCATTGCTGAGTGATATTGCATTATACGTAAGTACCACAACTTCTTTATCCATTTTTCGCTTTCTTCGATATTGAACTTGTACCATAAACGAGGTTCCTGTAAACAGAGCCGTCCCAAACTTTGGGGTGGCTGTGTCTTTTTGAGTTTAATTTCCCTAAGCTATAGGACCATAAGTGGAAGTGCCCTAGGCTCTGTTGCTTTGTATTTTAGATGTTTCAGGAAACACCATACACTTCTCCAGAGTGGCTGTTGGCAATTTACATCCCGCCCATCAGCATAACAAGGCTCCCAGTTCTCCATGGCCTGTCCTGCCTTTCTGGATGTTACACTTTTTTCAGATGGCCCTTTTGACCGGGTGGCAGTGAGACTTCATTGTAGTGCAGATTTCCTTTGCAAGCTTGCTTGGTTGGCCAAAAAGGGCGTATGCGTGTTTTCCTGAATATATTCAGGAAAAAATTCATACCCACTTTTTGGCCAACTGCATCATTGTGGACGTTCTGCCTCTTTTCCTATGCCTACCTGCAATTCCAGTCTACCTCCTGAAATTGGTGTCCTGCAATTCTGCCCCGCTTTCAAGTCCTCTTGGCAGCCTTACTTCAATATATTTTTGGACGATAGCTGTCATTTATAACTCTGCAGGTTTGTGAATGACAGTGCCCCTGAGCTCCTTTCTTCAAATCGCTTTCTTGTGAGCTGGCCGCAACACTGCAGGATTACTTCAGGCCCTAGTGTGGTTCCAGCATGGCACGCTGAGTCTTTGGTTAATTCCTCTTCCTGGTGGGAAATGAGAGGTAAATTTGCCCGTCCAGACACCTCCAGCTAGTCTCTCATTGGTTCTCCCTATTCCTGTTCATTTTCCGCAGAAATTGCAAACTGGGCCAAACAGGAGGTTAAAGGCACTGACTCTCCAAGTGGGGAGAGTGTTAGTAAAGCGTCTGGAATGTTGCGCCCGTGTACCAGGGGACGAAAACTGAGACACATTTGAACACGTTTCCCGATCACACGGTGGATCATACTCTGGGTTCCACATGCATGTTTTAGCTGAAGGAAGAATCCCTTAAACCTGGAGAGTTGAGACCCATCGAATGGATACCATGCAATATGACTTCAAAGGGTTTGCATTTGGTCACCGAACCTCACCAGTCCTATCACTGCTGCCTTTATGCTGCTGTACACATGCTTGATTCTTTTCGGAGACATATAAATACATAGGTTTTAAGATTCTTACTAGTCAGGTATATTCTTAGGTGTTTAATATAGGGTGTTGAGTCCACTTCGTTGAGCAAGGAGTAGCTCTTGTCTATTACATATTTGTCTTATGGAACGGTATCTGTGCTAATTTCAATCTCTGGTAATGCAGCATCCCAACTCACCTTTCCCCTTAAACAAGCATAAGTTGGTTTTCTACATTTGAGACCCTGTTGTGTTTTGCAATTCAGTTCCTGTGTAGCCAAGTTTATATGCCGTGTATTAGTGATATCTTATGATGTTTCTTTTTCTGTGTGACTTATTTCACTAAGAATCATCGTACCTGAATCCACTCATTATGCTGCTACGGGCCTGATGACATAGATTTCATTGCTGAGTGATATTGCATTGTACGTAAGTACCACAAATTCTTTATCCATTTTTCGCTTTCTGCGATATTGAACTTGTACCGTAAACAAGGTTCTTGTAAACAGAGCCGTCCCAAATTTTGCGGTGGCTGTGTCTTTTTGATTTTAATTTCCCTAAGCTATAGGACCATAAGATGAGGTGCCCTAGGCTCTGTTGCTTAGTTTTTTAGATGTTTCAGGAAACACCATACACTTCTCCAGAGTGGCTGTTGGCAATTTACATCCCGCCCATCAGCATAACAAGGCTCCCAGTTCTCCCTGGCCTGTCCTGCCTTTCTGGATTTTACACTTTTTTCAGATGGCCCTTTTGACCGGGGGGCAGTGAGACTTCATTGTAGTTCAGATTTCCTTTGCAAGCTTGCTTGGTTGGCCAAAACGGGCGTATGCGTTTTTTCCTGAATATATTCAGGAAAAAACGCATACGCCCTTTTTGGCCAAGTGCATCATTGTGGACGTTCTGCCTCTTTTCCTATGCTTTACATGCAATTCCAGTCTACCTCCTAAAATCGGTTTCCTGCAATTCTGCCCCGCTTTCAAGTCCTCTTGGCAGCCTTACTTCAATATATTTTTGGACGATAGCTGTCATTTATAACTCTGCAGGTTTGTGAATTACACTGCCCCTGAGCTCCTTTCTTCAACTCGCTTCCTTGTGAGCTGGCGGCAACACAGCAGTATTACTTCAGGCCCTAGTGTGGTTCCGGCATGGCACGCTGAGCCTTTGGTTAATTCCTCTTCCTGGTGGGAAATGAGAGTTAAATTTGCCCGGCAAGACACCTACAGCTAGTCTCTCATTGGTTCTCCCTATTCCTGTTCATTTTGCGCAGAAATTGCAAACTGGGCCAAACAGGAGGTTAAAGGCACTGACTCTCCAAGTGGGGAGAGTGTTAGTAAAGCGTCTGGAATGTTGCGCCCATGTACCAGGGGACGAAAACTGAGACACATTTGAACACGTTTGCCGATCACACGGTGGATCATACTCTGGGTTCCACATTCATGTTTTAACTGAAGGAAGAATCCCTGAAACTTGGAGAGTTGAAACCCATGGAATGGGTACCATGCAATATGACTTCAAAGGGTCTGCATTTGCTCACCGAACCTCACCAATCCTATCACTGCTGCGTTTATGCCGCTGTACACACGCTTGATTCTCTTTCGGAGACATATAAATCCATAGGTTTTAAGATTCTTACTAGTCAGGTATATTCTTAGGCGTTTAATATGGGGTGTTGAGTCCACTTCGTTGAGCAAGGAGTAGCTCTTGTCTATTACATATTTGGCTTATGGAACGGTATCTGTGCTAATTTCAATCTCTGTTTTTATGCAGCACCCCAACTCACCTTTCCCCTTAAGCAAGCATAAGTTGGTTTTCTACATTTGAGACCCTGTTCTGTTTTGTAATTCAGTTCCTCTGTAGCCAAGTTTACATTCCGTGTAGTAGTCATATCTTATGATGTTTCTTTTTCTCTGTGACTTATTTCACTTAGAATCATAGTGCCTGAATCCACTCATTATGCTGCTATGGGCCTGATGACATAGATTTCATTGCTGAGTGATATTGCATTGTACGTAAGTACCACACCTTCTTTATCCATTTTTCGCTCTCTGTGATATTGAACTTGTACCGTAAACGAGGTTGCTGTAAACAGAGCAGTCCCAAACTTTCGGGTGGCTGTGTCTTTTTGAATTTAATTTCCCTAAACTATAGGACCATAAGTGGAAGTGCCCTAGGCTCTGTTGCTTTGTTTTTTAGATGTTTCAGGAAACACCATACACTTCCCAAGATTGGCTATTGGCAATTACATCCCACCCATCAGCATAACAAGGCTCCCAGTTCTACATGGCCTGTCCTGCTTTTCTGGATTTTACACTTTTTTCAGATGGCCCTTTTGACTGGGGGGCAGTGAGACTTCATTGTAGTGCAGATTTCCTTTGCAAGCTCTTGGTTGGTCAAAAGGGGCATATGTATTTTTTCTTGAATATATTCAGGAAAAAACGCATATGCACTTTTTGGTCAAGTGCATCATTGTGGACGGTCTGCCTCTTTTCCTATGCTTTACATGCAATTCCGGTCTACCTCCTGAAATCGGTTTCCTGCAATTCTGCCCCGCTTTCAAGTCCTCTTGGCAGCCTTACTTCAATATATTTTTGGACGATAGCTGTCTTTTATAACTCTGCAGGTTTGTGAATGACAGGGCCCCTGAGCTCCTTTCTTCAACTCGCCTTCTTGTGAGCTGGCTGCAACACCGCAGGATTGCTTCAGGCCCTAGTGTGGTTCTGGCATGTCACGCTGAGCCTTTGGTTAATTCCTCTTCCTGGTGGGAAATGAGAGTTAAATTTGCCCGGCCAGACACCTCCAGCTAGTCTCTCATTGGTTCTCCCTATTCCTGTTCATCTTCCGCAGAAATTGCAAACTGGGCCAAACAGGAGGTTAAACGCACTGACTCTCCAAGTGGGGAGAGTGTTAGTGAAGCATCTGGAATGTTGCGCCCGAGTACCAGGGGACGAAAACTGAGACACATTTGAACACGTTTCCCGATCACACGGTGGATCATACTCTGGGTTCCACATGCATGTTTTAGCTGAAGGAAGAATCCCTTAAACCTGGAGAGTTGAGACCCTTGCAATGGGTACCATGCAGTATAACTACAAAGGGTCTTCATTTCCTCACCGAACCTCTCCAATCCTATCACTGCTGCGTTTATGCCCCTGTACACACGCTTGATTCTCTTTCGGAGACATAGCAATCCATAGGTTTTAAGATACTTACTAGTCAGGTACATTCTTAGGCGTTTAATATGGGATGTTGAGTCCATCTTGTTGAGCAAAAGTAGGTCTTGTCTATTCCATATTTGGCTTAAGGAACTTTATATGTTCTCATTTCTATCTCTGGTTTTATGCAGCACCCCAACTCACCTTTCCCCTTAAGCAAGCATAGTAGGTTTTCTAAATTTGAGACCCTGTTCTGTTTTGTAATCCAGTTCCTGTGTAGCCAAGTTTACATTCCGTGTATTAGTGATATCTTATGATGTTTCTTTTTCTGTGTGACTTATTTCACTTAGAATCATCGTACCTGAATCCACTCATTATGCTGCTACGGGCCTGATGACATAGATTTCATTGCTGAGTGATATTGCATTGTTCGTAAGTACCACAACTTCTTTATCCATTTTTCACTTTCTGCGATATTTAACTTGTCCCGTAAATGAGGTTCTTGTAAACAGAGCCATCCCAAACTTTGGGGTGGCTGTGTCTTTTTTATTTTAATTTCCCTAAGCTATAGGACCATAAGTGGAAGTGCCCTAGGCTCTGTTGCTTTGTTTTTTAGATGTTTCAGGAAACACCATACACTTCTCACCAGTGGCTGTTGTCAATTTACATCCCTCCCATCAGCATAACAAGGCTCCCAGTTCTCCATGGCCTGTCCTGCCTGTCTGGATTTTACAGTTTTTAGAGATGACCCTTTTGACCAGGGGGCAGTGAGACTTCATTGTAGTGCAGATTTCCTTTGCAAGCTTGCTTGGTTGGCCAAAAAGGGCGTATGCGTTTTTTCCTGAATAAATTCAGGTAAAAACGCATACGCCCTTTTTGGCCAAGTGCATCATTGTCGACGTTCTGCCTGTTTTCCTATGCTTTAAATGCAATTCCAGTCTACCTCCTGAAATCGGTTTCCTGCAATTCTGCCTTGCTTTCAATGCCTCTTCATATCCTTTCCTCAATATTCTTTTTGATAATAGTTGGCCTTTGTAACTCTGCACGTTTTTGAAATACAGTGGCCCTTAGCTCCATTTTTCAGCTCTTATTTTTGTGATCTTGCCTCATAAGCACAGGATTCCTTCAGGCCCTATTCTTCTTCTGGACCCCTTGCTGTGCCTTTGGGTAATTCTTCTTACTGATGTGAAATTAGAGTGACATGTGCCCATTGAAACCGCTACAGCTAGTTTCTCACTGTTTCCCCCTATTCCCATTCATCCTCTGCACTAACTGCAGACTGTGCGATACCGGAACTTAAAGGCATTGACTCTCCATGTGGGGTTGTTGTTAGTAAAGCGGCTGGAATGTTGATCCGGAGCCCCAGGAGAGGAACAATGAGGTGCATTTTAGAAACCTTTCCCGTTCATATGGTATACCAGTCGCTGGGTTTACCAAGCATGGTTTAGCTGTAGGAAGATTCCCTTCAACCTGGAGTGTTGGGACCCTTGGAATGAGTAGCATGAAGTATTGCATTAAAATTTCAGCAGTTGCTCACCAAAGCACACCAATCCTCTCAGCCCCAAGTGTCCAGCCTTATGTCTTATCCAGCTGTGGGTTTATATGTGGTCAATCCAGGTTGCATCACATCCCCTGAGCGAATATTGTAAGAATTTTTCTCTCTTTGATTGTTTCTGCGTTGTGTTTTTAAAATTTATTTCTATAATTGGGTTTAGCTCATTTTCACTGCTGTGTTTGTTCTGTTCTGCACACACTTGATTCCCTTATGGAGATATATCAATACATGGGTTTTAAGATTCTTATTACTCAGATATATTTCTGTGTAGTGTATAGGGTGTGTTGAGGCCAGTTCATTGAGCAAGGTGTAGATCTTGTCTAATATCTATTTGGTTTATTGAACGGTATCTGTGCTAATTTCAAACTCTGGTTTTATGCATCACCCCACCTCTCCTTTCCCCTTAAGCTGACATAAGTGTGTTTTCTAAATGTGAGACACTGTTCTGTTTTGTAATTCATTTTTTGTGCAGCCATATTTACCCTCCCTCTATAAGTGATATCTTATGATATGTCTCTTTTTCTGTTTGACTTATTTCAAGTAGTATTATCGGACCTAAATCCACTCTTTATCCTTCTACTAGCCTTATTACATTGATTTCATGGTGAAGAGATATTCCATTGTACATAAGTACCACATTTTCTTTATCCATTGTTCTCTTTCCTGGGATATTTAAGGTGTACTGAAGTTGAGGTTCTTGTAAACAGAGTAACCCTAAACTGTGGTGTGCTTGTGTCTTGTTGATTTTTAGACTTCCCTAGATATACTCCCATGATTGGAAGTGTCCTATGCTCTGTAGCTCTGTTTTTTAGATGATTTAGGAACCACCATACACTTCTCCAGAGTGGCTCTCGGCAGTTCACACACTGCCCATCCGTGTATAAAGGCTCCCTGTTCTCCATGGCCTGTCCTGCATTTCTGGTTTTTATAATTTTTTATGATGGCCCTTTTGACCGGTGGGAAATGAGACTTCTTTGTTGTGCACATTTGCATTGCTTGCTTTCTTCCTTGCCCATAAGGTGCATATGCGTTTTTTCCTGGATATAATCAGGAAAAAACGCATACGCCCTTTTGGGCCAACTGCATCATTGTCGAAATTCTGCCGCTTTTCATGTGCTTTAAAGACGAGTCCAATCTATCTCTTGAAATCTGTTTCTTGCAATTCTGTCTTGCATTCAGATCCTCTTCTTTGCCTTACCTCAACATAGTTTTGGACGTTAGTTTTCATTTATAACTCTGCAGGTTTGTGAATTGCAGTGACCCTGAGCTCCATTTTTTAAGTTGCTCTTTTGTGAGCTGGCCTCAAACCCGCAGGATTGCTTCAGGCCCTATTTTGGCTCCGGCGAGGCGGGCTGAGCCTTTTCTCAATTCTTATTCTTAATGGGAAATTAGAGTGATATGTGCCCGTCCAAACCCCTACAACTCTTCTCTCATTGGTTCCCCCTCTTCCCGTTCATCCTCCTCACAATTTGCAAAATGTGTGAAACAAAAGTTTAAATGTGCTGATTCTCCAAGTGGGGAGATTCTAAGTAACGTGGCTGGAATGGTGAACAGGAGCACCAGGAGAGGATAAATGAGCTGCATTTTAGACACATCTCCCGATCACATGGTGTACAGTCCTCTGGGTTTTCCATGCATGTTTTAGCTGTAGGAAGATCCCTTGAACCTGCAGATTTGGGACCCATTGAATGGGTACCAGGTAGTATTACTTTAAAGGGTGTGCATTTCCTCACCCAACCTCACATTTCACTTAGCGCGAACAGTTTCCAGCCTTATGTCTCATCCTGCTGTGGGTCTAGACGTGTTCAATCCATGTTGCATCACCGTCCCCGAGGAAAAGTTGTAAGAGGTTTTCTCTGTCTCTCTGTCGTTTATTTTTTCAATTTATTACTATATTGGTTACAGCTGATTTTCAAAGCTCTGTTTCTTGCTGCTGTACATCCACTTGATTCACGTACAGAGAGACATCAATAAATTCTTTTTCAGATTCTTACCAGTCATATATATTCTTTTCCGGTGACTTGAGTGTGCTGAGTGCAGTTCTTTTAGCTACCGTGTAGGCCTTGTTGATTATCAGTTTGGTATTTGGAATGGTATCTTTGCTAATTTCAACCTCCTGGATGATGCCTCACCCCTCCCCACCTTTCCCGTTTAGCAGCCTTATGCGTGTTTTCTACATATTTGACTATGTTTTTGTTTTGTAATTTATTTCATGTGTAGCTATTTTGGATTCCACCGTTAAGTGATATCTTATGATATGTGTCTTTTTCTTTTTGAATTATGTCACTTAGAATGATCATACGTAACTCCTCTGGAGTTGTTACAACTGGCCATATTTCATTGATTTCCAGGCTGAGTAATATTCCACTCTACATAAGTACCACATCTCTATCCATTTTTTCCCTCCAGAGACATTTAAGTTATATCCTAGTCGAGGATCTTTTAAACAGAGAGGCAGTAAACATTGGGGTGCCTGTGTCCTCTCGATTTTTGTTTTTCCCAAGATATACGCCCATGAGTGCAAGTGCCCTATGCTCTGTAGCTCATTTTTTAGATGCTTTAGTAAACACAATACACTTCTCCAGAATGGCCGTTGGCAATATACATTTCCACTATAAGTCTCACAGGGCTCCCTCTTTTCCTTGCCCTGTCCTGCATTTCTGTTGTTTACGCTTTATGAGGATGGCTCTTCTGACTGATGCGAAGTGATATCTTTTGTAGTATTGATTTCCAGTGCCCACCTGTTTGGTTGGTTAAAAAAGTGTATGCCCTTTTCTTGAATATATACAGAAAAAAACGCATACAGCCTTTTTGGCCAACTGCAATGTTGGCAATGTTCAGCCCCTTTTCTTGTGCTTAATGGCGAGTCCTTTCTACCTCCTCAAATCCCTTTCCTGCCATTCTACCTTGCTTACAAGTCCTTTTCTCTGACTTTCCTCAAGACATTTTTCAGTGATGGATATTTTCAACTCTGCAGTTTCGTGAATTTTACTGCCCCTGAGTTCCATTGTTCAACTTGTGTTTATGGGAACTGGCCACAAAGCAGTGGGATTTCCTCAAGCCCTATACTGTTTCCATGGGCAACACTAGCCTTTGGTCAATTCGTCTTCCTGATTGGAAATTAGAGTGACATGTGCCTGTCTGAACACCTAGTACTTGTCTCTCATTGTTCCTCATCCTTCTGCTTCATCCTCTGGACAAATTCCAAACTGTACGCAACAGGATGTTGACAGTGCTGACATCTCCAAGTGGGGAGACTGTTAGTAAAGAGGCTGGAGGGGTGAACCCAAGCACCAGGAGATGAGGAGATGAGATGCCTTTTCCAAACTCTTCCCGATCAGACGGTATACTATCCTCTGTGTGTGACAGACATGTTTTAGCAGTAGGAAGAGTCCCATTCATGTAAGGAGAACACCAGGGCTTTTTCAAAATCAGTGTCTCCCCGAAACCCAAACTGGGGAATTTTTTAAGCTACGGCTACACATACATTCATTAAGGGCCTTGGGAAGTAGGCAGAGTCCAAACTTTAGATGATTGAAGTCTTCAGGGTCAGAAGCACTCACCACCAGCTTCCCTTAGGTTACACTTTAACTGTCATTGATAGATGATGTCAATAAAAATAGCTATTCTTTTTCAGATTATTTCCCCTTATAGGTTATTGCAAAATGTTGAGTGTAGTTCCCTGTGCTATACAGTAGTTCCTTGTTGATGATCTATTTTATACATAGCAGTGTGTATGTGTTAATCCCAAACTGTTAATTTATCCCTCCTCCCACCTTTCCCCTTTGGTAATAATAAATTATAAGATTTTATACTTCTCAGAAATGGGGGAGCTGAAAGAGAGGTATCATTTTCAATGGAAAAGCATTTAAAACAAGATTGAAGCTTTAACCAAGATTATTAGATGTACATCCTTGGAAAGAAATCACTTCATTTCTCTAATATTGACCTGACAAATAAGACAAACCCTTTCACTGAACTTGCTTATAATAAAGTGATGGAAATATCAAATGGAAGTGTTAGAAACATCTTATTTTACCCGAGCCTTATACACTGTTCTATGTTAACTACAGTTTGGCTCACACATCTGTTCATTGAAGTTACAATAGTCTCAATTTCTGTTACTGATCCTCCAGAGTGGACCCCAACAAGTGTCCCCCTGCCCAGTGTCATTGGGGCCAACAGATCGAGACTGAGTTTGGTTCACAAGCAAAGGAAACTTTATATTTTGATCAGAGAATGGAGAGGTGAGAGCATGCACTACCCCGTGGGCTGTGGGCTGGGCTGCTGTGTAGAGATCCTGTCAGAGTCAGTGGGAGGGAGGGGACGGAGCTTTCAAGGGCTGGGTTGGCTGCAGCTCAGGCTCTATATCTCGGAGTCTGCACTGGGCCCCAGGAGCTGAGGTGTCGACCCAGCCATTCTGCACTAGGAAATCTGGTCTGAAGTGCCGGGTGTGGAACCTCTGCATGCGGGACCCTAGGAGCACGTGAAATTAGACAAAGCACAAAGGATAAAAAAGGTCAGACTTGACTTTATTGCCCAGATTCTATTTTTATCTCCCAGGGATTTTTAATGGGCTTTGCTGGGGACAAACCCCTCCTCTGCCTTTTGTCCCGTTCCTCATTCTTGGAGTGCTGAGGGTGCAGACCCTTCTTCTGTAACTGCTGAGTGCTGAGTTGGGAGCCCTCATACCCAGGGGCGAGGGTCAGAACTTCTCCCCAGCAGCCTCCAGGTGACGTTGATTGTCCGCAGGCCCCCTGCCTCCTTGCTCGTCCGCCTGAGCACCAGCATTGGAAGTGTTATAGATTCTAATGACCTTTAAGGGTCCAGGAAAGAGATGTGCAGAGATGCTGTGGGGGCTGGTTTCACCCCACCCCACATTTGTTCGGCCACCTTAGGCTGACCGTTTCTGCCAGCCTAGATGCTCTGAACAGTAGTCTGTGCTTTCTTCAATTAGGCCCCTGAATTAACGTACAAACAGCACCAGGTGTCAGAGCCCTGCCCACTCAACTCCCAGACAGTCCAGGGTCAGTGGTGATCAAGGATCATGATGGCCACTGAGTCAACAGCCTTTTGAAGTAAACAGGAGTCCAGCCGGTCTTATTGGCCACCATCATCATGGTGTCTGTAGGCTTTTCTATGGTGACAGTGTGATATACGGTTCCCCCGCCAAGATTATTAGCTCCCCTCCGGGTGCAGTAAGTCCTGCAAGCAGTAGTCTACTCTTTTGGGACACACTCTTGTTGTTTTATGAGAGAAACTCCAGGTCAAGTGATGTTCACACGAGTCGTCATGGTGCCCTGTTGCCTCCGGTTATCTCTCTGGATGTTGGAGTTGGAGGGCCTCCTCACTCGAGGTTGGTGTGCCCACGGAGCGAACCCTGCAACTTCAGGCCATGGTTGGTGGTTAGGATCACCATGTGGGGTCCTTTTCCCTTAGGAAGGAGGTGGCCTTTTGGGCTGCTGATTTCCAGGTTTTTAGGTACCGCCAGTATCTTGGCCAGATGTGGCAGTGGGCCAAGCCCCTTGGTGACCGTAGTTTATCCTACCTGGATGGCATTCTTGCATTGTTCCATTTCAAGTGGTCCCAGTTTTTGCACTAATTCTCCAATGGTGATTCACCTTTCACCGGGAATGGAAAGGTCAAAGGGTTTAGCTAAATTAGGGAGTTCCAGGGCAAGGGTCTGAATTGACTGCTCTTTCCATTCTTGAAAGGCCACTTCTGGATTCTATTCAAAAGGATCATCATCTTTTCCTTTCAGTGTTTCATATAGAGGCCCAGCTAGTAGACTGTAGTTAGGGATCCAGAAGCAGCAAACCCTGGCCTCCCCAGGAACCCCTAAGCTGTCTTCTAGTTTTAGAAAGGGGTAAAGCTGAAAATGGTTTCTTCCCTTTCCTGGGATGGGCTTCTCCGACCTTCTGTGAGAATGAAGCCCAGGCAGGTCACCGCAGTCTGTGATATTTGAGCTTTTTCTTGGACAACTTCTATCCTTTATTGGCTTGGTAGTTCAGAGGCCTCCTTAGTAGGGCTGGCGATCAGAATGTCATCTGCGTACTGAAGGAGGGTTTCCTTTTCCAGAGGTAGAACTTTTAGGTCTTTACCTAAGCTTTCCCCAAAGACGGTGTGGGAATTTTTGAACCCTTGGGGCAAGACGGCCCGGAAGTATTGTTTTAGTTGTATGTTGAGTCCTGCCACTCACAAGCCAAAATTTCTTGTGACTCTGGGACTAATAGAATACAAAAGAAGGCATCATTGAAGACTAATACAGAATACCATGTCCTGGTGGTTGGTAGAATGACCAGCAGGGTGTAGGAATTAGGAGCAACTGGGGGTATATCCTCGGTGGCTTCACTGACTGTCCTGACATCCTTTACCAGGTCCCCAGCAGCCCATGGGGCTCTCGTGGTCAGACCAATCCCAGGATACAGAGCTACCCTTGCAGGTACCGTGGCAGGGCTGGGCACACAGGAACCATGCACATAGCCCTCATTGCAGAGCACCCCCAGCTCACCTGTCACTCAGAGCTGACACAGAGCACCTCAGAGCAGGACTTGAACTAACAAACAGCAGCTCCGACAGGTCTGTGACCCTGGGCATCACTCTGTGCGGCCTCCCTCCACCTGGTCTTCCAGAGACTTCCACTGCACCCAGGGCACCAGGCCTCTGTCTCCAACCACCACCCACCCCTCCTCTCCCTGACTCCTGGGTTCCTCTCATTAGGAGAGGGTTTTCTTGAAGTTGTCTCCCACTCATGGGCCAGATAAAATGATTAGAAAACAAGCCAAAGCTGCAGCCCCTTGTCTATCCTGACTCTCAGGAGCCCACACCTGTTCCTTGGACCTGGCCGGTTCAGCAAGTTCCATTTTCTGCAACTGTGAGCCCCTGAGGGTTGATGATTGGCTGACCTGGGCAGCCTTACCGTGCCGGCCAGCCCTCCCCAGGTGTGCCTGGGTTGAGATCAATATAAATACCACTCCAGGCAGCAAGAGCCCCTGCAGCTGTGCCTGACGCCATTTTCTCTGCCCTGTCAGCAGTCTCGGGGCTGGGCTGGTGGGAGGGAGTGAGAGGCCACAGCTTTGTGGGTGGCCCAGTGTGAGTGGGGCTCTGCTGGACTTTCTGCAGCAGTTGCCAGGCTGCCACCTGCTAAAGAAGAGGATGTGTCACCCATACCTGCTGCTTGAATGTCTCCCTGGGCAGAGGTGAGGAAGGAAAAAAGCAGTGGGGGCAGGGACAGGACGGGTATCTCAGGCAGGGAAATGGAAATCTTCCAGAAGAGCACCCAGGGCCAGGACCATCCTGGCTGGCCTGCAGGCACCAAGTCGGCTGGCATGCTGTCACTCGTGTGGCTCCATGGCCCTTCCTCTAGGCTTTCAAGTCCTTGTATATATTCAGGTGTTTTACCTGGGAAGGTTGGGAACAGTTCAGCAGCAGCTGGCCTGGGGCTCATCTCACGTTTACTCACAGATGCCTCGGCATGGTCCCCCAGGCTTGTAATGAGGACACTCCTTGCGGAGGGGCTGCTGGCTGCATGCGAGACGATTCCCCACCACTGACCAACTTCAGAATTGTCTACCACTGGAGCAAGTGCCCTGATAGGGTTTTCATCTGTATAACTGGTGGGTTCTGTTTTGTTTTTTTCTTTTTTGTTTCAAGGTAGGTTTTATTCCTCTTTTTTGTACTTATGGATGTAAGCATGGAAATAATTCATTCATATAAATACATGTATGTGAAGGGAATAACTTTTTTCCGTTTTTTAAAAAATTTTATTTTTCATTTTATTTTATTTATTTTTTATACAGCAGGTTCTTATTGGTTATCTATTTTATACATATAAATGTATACATGTCAATCCCAATCTCCCAACTCCTCCCACCGCCACCCCCCCATGGCTTTCCCCTCTTTGTGTCCATACATTTGTTCTCTACATCTGTGTCTCTCTTTCTGCCCTTCAAACCTGTTCATCTGTACCATTTTTCTAGGTTCCACATATATGCGTTAATATACAATATTTGTTTTTCTCTTTCTGACTTACTTCACTCTGTATGACAGTCTCTAGATCCATCGACGTCTCTACAAATGACCCAATTTCATTCCTTTTTATGGCTAATAGTCCATTTTATATATGTACCACATCTTTATCCATTCGTCTGTCTGTGGGCATTTAGGTTGCTTCCATTACCTGGCTATTGTAAATAGTGCTGCAATGAACATTGTGGTGAATGTGTCTTTTTGATTTATGGTTTTCTCTGGGTATATGCCCAGTAGTGGGTTGCTGGATCATATGGTAATTCTATTTTTAGTTTTTTAAGGAACCTCCATACTGTTCTCCATAGTGACTATCAATTTACATTCCCACCAATCGTGGAAGAGGGTTCCTTTTCTCCACACCCTCTCCAGCATTTGTTGTTTGTAGATTTTCTGATGATGCCCATTCTAACAGGTGTGAGGTGATACCTCATTGTAGTTTTGATTTGCATTTCTCTAATAATTAGTGATGTAGAGCAGCTTTTCATGTGCTCCTTGGCCATCTCTACGTCTTCTTGGAAGAAATGTCTATTTAGATCTTCTGCACATTTTTGTATTGGGTTGTTTGTTTTTTTAATATTGAGCTGCATGAGCTGTTTATATATATTGGAGATTAATCCTTTGTCCATTGATTCAGTTGCAAATATATTCTCCCATTCTGAGGGTTGTCTTTTTGTGTTTGTAGTTTCCATTGCTTTGCAAAAGCTTTTACGTTTCATTAGGTCCCATTTGTTTAGTTTTCTTTTGTATGTCATTACTCTAGGAGGTGGATCAAAAAAGATCTTGCTGTGATTTATGTTATTCTTCCTATGTTTTCCTCTAAGAGTTTTATACTGTCCGGTCTTACATTAAGGTCTGTAATCCATTTTGAATTTATTTTTGTGTATGGTGTTAGGGGGTGTTCTAATTTCATTCTTTTACATGTAGCTGTCCATTTTTCCCAGCACCACTGATTGAAGACACTGTCTTTTCTCCATTGTATAGTCTTGCCTACTTTGTCATAGATTAGTTGACCATAGGTGTGTAGGTTTATCTCTGGGCTTCTTTCTTTTTTATTTTCCTTTTACACCTTTATTGGAGTATAATTGCTTTACAATGGAGTGTTAGTTTCTGCTGTATAACAAAGTGAATCAATTATACATATACATATATCACCATATCCCCTCCCTCTTACATCTCCCTCCCACCCTCCACATCCCACCCCTTTAGGTGGTCGCAAAGCACCGAGCTGATCTCCCTGTGCTATGTGGCTGCTTCCCAGTAGCTATCGATGTTACATTTGGTAATGTATATATGTCCATGGCACTCTCTCACTTCGTCCCAGCTTACCCTTCCCCCTCCCCGTGTCCTCAAGTCCTTTCTCTATGTCTGTGTCCTTAATCCTGTCCTGCCCCTAGGTTCTTCATAAACTTTTTTCTTTAGATTCCATATATCTCTGTTAGCACACGGTATTTATTTTTCTCTTTCTGACTTACTTCACTGTGTAGGACAGACTCTAAGTCCATCCCCCTCACTACAAATAACTCAGTTTTGTTTCTTTTTATGGCTGAGTAATATTCCATTTATATATGTGCCAGATATTCTTTATCCATTCATCTGTCGATGGACACTTAGGTTGCTTCCATGTCCTGGCTATTGTAAGTAGAACTGCAATGAACATTGTTGTATATAACTCTTTTTGAATTATGGTTTTCTCAGGGCAAATGCCCAGTAATTGGATTGCTGGGTCGTATGGTACTTCTATTTTTAGTTTTTTAAGGAACCTCTATACTGTTATCCCTAGTGGGTATAGCAATTTACATTCCCAGCAACAGTGCAAGAACGTTCCCTTTTCTCCAGTAAATGCCTCTCCAGCATTTATTGTTTGTAGATTTTTTGATGATTACCATTCTGACTGCTGGGAAGTGATACCTCACTGTAGTTTTGATTTGCATTTCTCTAATGATTAGTGATGTTCAGCATCCTTTCATGTGTTTATTGGCAATCTGTATATCTCCTTTGGAGAAATGTCTATTTAGGTCTTCTGCCCATTTTTTGGATTGTGTTGTTTGTTTTTGTGATATTGAGCTACACGAGCTGCTTGTAAATTTTGGAGATTAATCTTTTGTCATTTGCTTCATTTGAAAACATTTTCTCCCATTCTGAGGGTTGTATTTTCGTCTTGTTTATGTTTTCCTTTGCTGTGCAAAAGCTTTGAAGTTTCATTAGGTCCCATTTGTTTATTTTTGTTTTTATTTCCACTTCTCTAGGAGGTGGGTCAAAAAGGATCTTGCTGTGATTTATGTCATAGAGTGTTCTGCCTATGTTTTCCTCTAATAATTTTATAGTGTCTGGTCTAACATTCAGATCTCTAATTCATTTTGAGTTTATTTTTGTGTATGGTGTTATGGAATGTTCTAATTTCATTCTTTCACGTGTAGTTGTCCAGTTTTCCCAGCACCACTTACTGAAGAGACTGTCTTTTCTTCATTGTATATCTTTGCCTCCTTTGTCATAGATGAGTTAGCCATAGGTATGTAGGTTTATCTCTGGGCTTTCTATCTTGTTCAGTTGATCTATATTTCTGTTTTTGTGCCAGTACCATATAGTCTTGATTAATGTAGCTTTGTAGTATAGTCTGAAGTTAGGAAGTCTGATTCTTCCAGCTCTTTTAATTTCCCTCAAGACTGCTTTGGCTATTCGGGGTCTTTTGTGTCTCCATACAAATTTTAAGATTTTTTTGTTCTAGTTCTGTAGAAAATGCCAGTGGTATTTGATAGGGATTGCATTGAATCTGTAGCTTGCTTTGGGTACTATAGTCATTTTCACAATATTGATTCTTCTAATCCAAGAACATGGTTTATACCTCCATATGTTTATATCATCTTTGATTTCCTTCAGCAGTGTCTTATAGTTTTCTGAGTACAGGTCTTTTACCTCCTTATGTAGGTTCATTCCTCCGTATTTTATTCTTTTTGTTGCAATGGTGAATGAGATTGTTTCCTTAATTTCTCTTTCTGATCTTTCATTGTTAGTGTATAGGAATGCAAGAGATTTCTGTGCATTAATTTTGTATCCTGCAACTTTACCAAATTCATTGATTAGCTCTAGTAGTTTTCTGGTGGCATCTTTAGGATTCACTATGTGTAGTATCGTGTCATTTGCAAACAGTGACAATTTTACTTCTTCTTTTCCAGTTTGTATTCCTTTTATTTCTTTTTCTTCTCTGATTACTGTGTCTAGGACTTCCAAAACTATGTTGAGTAATAGTGGTGAGAGTGGACATCCTTGTCTTGTTCCTGATCTTAGAGGAAATGCTTTTAGTTTTTCACTATTGAGAATGATGTTTGCTGTGGGTTTGTCATATACTGCCTTTATTATGTTGAGGTAGATTCCCTCTATGCCCACTTTTTGGAGACTTTTAATCATAAATTGGTGTTGAATTTTGTTGAAAGCTTTTCCTGCATCTATTGGGATGATCATATTTTTATTCTACAATTTGTTAATATGGTGTATCACATTGATTGATTTGTGTATATTGAAGAATTCTTGCATCCCTGGGATAAACCCCACCTGATCATGGAGCATGATCCTTTTAATGTGTTGTTCAATTCTGTTTCCTAGTATTTTGTTGAGGATTTTTACATCTATATTCATCAGTGATATTGGTCTCTAATTTTCTTTTTCTGTAGTATCTTTGTCTGGTTTTGGTATCAGGGTGATGGTGGCCTCATATAATGAGTTTGGGAGTGTTCCTTCCCCTGAAAAGTTCTGAAGAGTTTGAGAAGATTGGGTGTTAGCTCTTGTCTAAATGTTTGATAGAATTCACCTCTGATGCCATCTAGTTCTGGACTTTTGTTTGTTGGAAGATTTTTAACCACACTTTCAATTTCATTACTTGTGATAGGTCTGTTCATATTTTCTATTTCTTCCCGGTTCAGTCTTGGAAGGTTATACTTTTCTAAGAATTTGTCCATTTCTTCCAGGTTGTCCATTTTATTGGCATAGAGTTGCTTGTAGAAGTCTCTTAGCATGCTTTGTATTTCTGTGGTGTCTGTTGCAACTTCTCCTTTTTCACTTCTAATTTTATTGATTTGAGTCCTCTCCCTCTTTTCCTTGAGTCTGGCTAACGATTTATCATTTTTGTTTATCTTCTCAAAGAACCAGCTTTTAGTTTTATTGATCTTTGCTATTGTTTTTATTTCATTTATTTCTGCTCTGATCTTTATGATTTCTTTCCTTCTATTAACTTTGGGTTTTGTTCTTCGTTCTCTAGTTCCTTTAGGTGTAGGGTTAGATTGTTTATTTGAGATTTTTCTGGTTTATTGAGGTAGGCTTTTATTGCTATAAACTTCCCTCTTAGAACTGTTTTTGCTGCATCCCATAGGTTTTCAATCATCGTGTTTTTGTTGTCATTTGTCTCTAGGTAGTTTTTGATTTCCTCTTTTATTTCTTCAGTGATCTCTTGGTTATTTAGAAACGTATTGTTTAGCCTCCATGTGTTTGTTTTTTACGTTATTTTCCCTGTAATTGAGTTCTAATCTCATAGCATTGTGGTCGGAACAGCAGCTTGATATGATTTCAGTTTTCTTAAATTTACTGAGGCTTTATTTGTGACCCAAGATGTGATCTATCCCGGAGAATGTTCCGTGTACCATTGAGAAGAACTTGTAGTCTGCTGTTTTTGGATGGAATGTCCTATAAATATCCATTAAATCTATCTGGTCTATTGTGTCATTTAAAGCTTGTGTTTCCTTATTAATTTTCTGTCTGGATGATCTCCATTGGTGTAAGTGAGGTGTTAAAGTCCCTTGCTATTATTGTGTTACTGTTGATTTCCTCTTTTATAGCTGTTAGCAGTTGCCTTATATATTGAGGTGTTCCTGTGTTGGGTACATATATATTTATAATTGTTATATCTTGGATTGATCCCTTGATCATTATGTAGTGTCCTTCCTTGTCTCTTGTAACATTCTTTATTTTAAAATCTATTTTATCTGATATGAGTATTGCTACTCCAGCTTTCTTTTGATTTTCATTTGCATGGAATATATTTTTCCATCCCCTCACTTTCAGTCTGTATGTGTCCCTAGGTCTGAAATGGGTCTCTTGTAGACAGCATATATATGGATCTTGTTTTTGTATCCACTCAGTGAGCCTGTGTCATTTGGTTGGAGCATTTAATCCATTCATGTTTAAGGTAATTATCAATATGTATGTTCCTATTATTATTTTCTTAATTGTTATGGGTTTGTCTTAGTGGGTCCTTTTCTTCTCTTGTGTTTCCCACTTAGAGAAGTTCCTTTAGCATTTGTTGTAGAGCTGGTTTCATGGTGCTGAATTCTCTTAGCTTTTGCTTGTCTGTAAAGCTTTTGATTTCTCCATCAAATCTGAATGAGATACTTGCTGGGTGGAGTACTCTTGGTGGTAGGTTCTTCCCTTTCATCACGTTAAATTTATCATGCCACTCCCTTCTGGCTTGTAGATTTTCTGCTGAGAAATCAGCTGTTAACCTTATGGGAGTTCCGTTGTATGTTGTCATTTTTCCCTTGTTGCTTTCAATAATTTTTCTTTGTCTTTAATTTTTTCAATTTGATTACTGTGTGTCTCGGCATTTTTCTCCTTTGGTTTATCCTGCCTGGGACTCTCTGCGCTTCGTGGACTTCGGTGGTTATTTCTTTTCCCATGCTAGGGAAGTTTTCAACTATAATCTCTTCAGATATTTCCTCGAGTCCTTTCTCTCTCTGTTCTCCATCTGGGACCCCTATAATGCGAATGTTGTTGCATTTAATGTTGTCCCAGAAGTCTCTTAGGTTGTCTTCATTTATTTTCATTCTTTTTCTTTATTCTGTTCCATGGCAGTGATTTCCACCTTTCTGTCTTCCAGGTCACTTATCCGTTCTTCTGTCACAGTTATTCTGCTACTGATTCCTTCTAGTGTATTTTTCATTTCAGTTATTGTATTGTTCATCTCTGTTTGTTTGTTCTTTAATTCTTCTAGGTATTTGTTCCTTAATTCTTCTAGGTCTTTGTTAAGCATTTCTTGCATCTTCTCGATCTTTGCCTCCATTATTTTTCTAAGGTCTTGGATCATCTTCACTATCATTATTCTGAATTCTTTTACTGGAAGGTTACCTATCCCCACTTCATTTCGTTGTTTTTCTGAGGATTTATCTTGTTCCTTGATCTGGTATAAAGTCCTCTGCCTTTTCATTTTCTCTATCTTTCTGTGAATGTGGTTTTCCTTCCACAGGCTGCAGAATTGTAGTTCTTCTTGCTTCTGCTGTCTGCTCTCCAGTGATTGAGTCTATCTGAGAGGCTTGTGCAAGCTTCCTTATGCGAGGGACTGGTGGTGGGTAGAGCTGGGTGTTGCTCTGGTGGGCAGAGCTTTAATCTGCTTGTCTGTGGATTAAATAAAAGTTTAATAAAAAGTTTAATCCGCTTGTCTGCTGATGCATGGGGCTGGGTTCCCTCCCTGTTGGTTGTTTGGACTGAGGCGACCCAGCACTGGAGCCTACCTTGCTCTTGGTGAGGCTAATGGTGGACTCTGGGAGAGTTCACGCCAAGGAGTATTTACCAGAACTTCTGCTGTCAGTGTCCTTGTCCCCATGGTGAGCCGCAGCCACACCCCACCTCTGCAGGAGACCCTCTAAAACTAGCAGCTAGGTATGATCATTCACCTATGGGGTGACTGCTCCTTCCCCTGGGTCCTGATGTGCACACTACTTTGTGTGTGTCCTCCAAGAGGGGAGTCTCTGTTGAGACTCTGAGTCTCTGAGTGCAGTTGAGACTCTGAGTGGAGTCGCACAGACTCTGGGTCCTGTGAAGCTTCGATGTTTTGTGGTTCTAGAAATCCTATAGGAGACGGTCCACAGCAGGTGAAGCTAATGCTGTCATAGAGGTGGTGAAACCAAAGATCTGCAGTTCCGACTAGAGGTGCTGATGTACAAACAGGACAAAATCATCTCATGTGAATGTAGTTCAGACATGTTTAAAATGAATGCAGTCATGTTAATGCCTAACATCTTCTATCTTGTGCCTCTCCTCAAGGACCCCCTCCTCAGTTCCTGAGGCTCCTGTAAGTCATGTACAGGGGAATGGAGAGTGGGCTCTGTCCAGTCTGAGCCCTGAGTTACCCTGTGTGTATCTTAGGATACTTTGTATTTCTGTGGTGGCTCTTGTAACATCATCTCTTTCAGTTCTGATTTATTTGGGCCCTTTCTTTTAAAAAAAGTACTACTGTTGTCTTTTATTCTTTACAGAAGTTTAATAAGTGTTTGATCTACTACCCTTACTCTATGTATACTTTTTGCCGTGAGATTTTTACTTTTGTTTGTTTTCTTGTTACTGTCAATAATTAGCGAGAATTCTTTTAAGCTACCTTCAACATTGCTTATAAAGCTGCTTTATTAGTGATGACAGAGCTTTAATGGAAGTCGTGTTCTGGTTGTAAACTAGAATGCAATGTGCCAGCAAAAAGTCCCTTAAGTGTATGTCTCATTACTTCTTGTTCTTTTTTTTTCCTTTTTTCTCTCTTTTTTTTCTTGTTCTTTTTTTAATTTTTATTTTTTATCAGAGCAAATTTGATTAAAATGTTTTGTTTGTTCTAGGTGTGTAAGATGTGGTTCTTTTACACATATACATGTATCTATACTTCTTCAGATCGTTTTCTCATGTAGCTTGTGACACAATGTTGAGTAGTCTTCTCTTGGTATTCCGTAGGTCTTTGGTGATTATATATTTCACATGTGTTTCTATATCTATGTTAACCCCAATATCCTAATATATCCAGTCCTCACACCTTTCCATTTGGTGAACCTTAACTTTGTTTAATGAATCTGTGATTGCCTTTCTCTGTGGAAATATCTTCATTGGTATCAATTTTTAGCTAACACCTATAAGTGATATTATAGGATATGTGTCTTTTGCTGTCTGACTTAGTACAATTTGCCTGATTACCTCTAGAATCATCTACGGTGCTGCAAATGGCATTGTTTCATTTTTTTCCCTAGATAATATTCCATCTGTACATGTACCAGTTCTTCTTTGTCCACTCACCTCTTGATGGACTTTTTGGTTGCCTCCATGTCTTGGCTATTGTAATACTGCTGCACTGCACATTTGCCTGCCTGTGTCTTTCCAATTCTGTCTTCTTATGTTATAGGCCCAAGAGTGGGCCTCCTGTATCATATAGTATCTCAGGGTTTACCATTTAAATGCACCACGATTCTGTGCTCATTAGTGGCTCTTTCCAGGTTACATCTCACTTAAAGTTGAGGGTATGCATTTCTCCACAACACCTTCAGCATTTATTTATTTATTTATTTTTAACATCTTTATTGAAGTATAATTGCTTTACAATGGTGTGCTAGCTTGTGCTTTACAACAAAATGAATCAGTTATGCATATACATATGTTCCCATATCACTTCCCTCTTGCGTCTCCCTCCCTCCCACCCTCCCTCCCCTCCAGGCGGTCACAAAGCACCGAGCTGATCTCCCTGTGCCATGCTGCTGCTTCCCACTAGCTATCTACCTTATGTTTGGTAGTGTATATATGTCCATGCCTCTCTCTCCCTTTGTCACAGCTTACCCTTCCCCCTCCCCATATCCTCAAGTCCATTCTCTAGTAGGTTCTGTCTTTATTCATCTTTTACCCCTAGGTTCTTCATGACATTTTTTTTCTTAAATTCCAGGTATATGTGTTAGCATACGGTATTTGTCTCTCTCTTTCTGACTTACTTCACTGTGTATGACAGACTCTAGGTCTATCCACCTCATTACAAATAGCTCAATTTCGTTTCCTTTTATGGCTTCAGCATTTATTGTTTGTAGTTTTCTTGCTGATGGATATTCTGACTGGTGTGAGCTGATACCTCTTTGTGGTTGAATTTGCATATGACTCATAATCCTTTGAAATTGAGCTTTAAGGCATGTCCTTTTTATTTTTCAAACTGTGATTACAGCTTATCTCTTCAAAGTGTTTTCTAAAGTATGTGTTACATTTTGAAATTTATTGGCCATTACCTCCCTCAAAACATTTTGAGGGCAGGTTTCATTTACGGCCCTGCAGTACTTGTTCACATGAAGTGACCATTAGCACAGGCTTTAAAGCTGCTTTTGCAGGTAACGGCCAGATTGCGGCAGCCTTTCTTTGTTCCCCATGCTGGTACTAGGGAAACAGAGCTTCCGGCCAGTGGTCTTCCTCGGTTATAAATTAGAGTGGAATGTGCCCGGATAAACCCCCAAAGGCTGATGTCTCCTTATTTTTGTTTGTTTTTTAAATTTAATTTATATTTTTATCGGAGTAATATTCCATTGTGTATATGGACCACTTCTTGGTGCATAGCTCTGTTGAGGGACATTTTCGTTGCTTCCAAGTGTTGGCTATATTAAATATTGCTGGAGTGCAAGATTGCCAGCCTGTGAATTTTTGATTCTCATTTTCTCAGGTGATAGGCCCAGCCGTGGGTGTGACTGATTGACTAGTAGCTCAATGTTTACCTTTTCAAAGCACCTCCATTGTGTTTTCATTAGTGGCTCTTACCATGTCTCCCTTAGAACCGAGGGTACGAACTTCTCCACAATCCCTTCAGCATTTATAGTTTGCAGCATTTTTGCTAATGGCCAATCTGACTGCTGTGACCTGATAAGTTTTTGTAATTTGGGTTTGCATGACTTTAAAAATTCCTAAAATTCATCATTTTCCACGCCTTTTTCCTTTCTGTTAAAAATCAAGTGTGAGTACAATATATCTCTTGAAGCTCCCTTCTTGGAAGGTTGCCCTCTTTTGAATTTTTGGTGGATATTCGACCCCAGGATTTTTTTGGAGGGCAGATGTCATTACAGAACTGCAAGTTTGGTGAATATTTAGTGACCATTAGCACTGGGTTTAAAGCTGCTGTTGTGGGAAGCGGCCACAAGGAGGCAGCATTTGTCCTTTCCCAAATCTGAGTACTAGGGCAGCAGAGCCTTTCTGGAAGTCGTGGTCCTAGGTTTTAAGTTAGAATGGAATGTGCCAGGAGGAACACCCATAAGTTTATGTCTCATTACATCTTGGTTTTTAAAATTTATTTAATCGGGGTAATGATTAGATATTGTTTGTCCAGATGTACACAATCTGGTTCATTTGTACAATATATATGTCTATTCATGTTCAGATCCTCTTCCCATGTAAAATATTACAGTGTTCCGTAGACCTCCCTTGCTATATGGTCCGTCTTTTTGATATATGTTTATTATATGTATTTGTATACGTATGGTAACGTTAATCTTAATTTATCCATTCTGCCCACCTTTCCTTTTAGATAAGCATACTTAATTTCTAAGTCTGTGAGTGTCTTTCTCTGTGGAAATATGTTCATTTGTGTTAGTTATTAGATAACGCCTATAAGTGATATCATAGGATATAGGTCTTTTGCTTTCTGACTTACCTCATATTCTGTGATTATCTCCAAGCTCATCTATGGCACCTCAAATAGCAGTGTTTCATTGTTTTCCATGGCTAATATTCTATTGTGAACGTGGACCACTTCTTCTTCATCCATACATCTGTTGATGGCTTCACTGTCTTGGCTATTGTGAATAAGGCTGCAGTGCAGCTTTTGCAGCCCGCGTCTTCTCGATTCTGGTCTTCTCAGGTGAGAGGCCCTGTGGTGTGACTGCTTCATCGAATGGTATCTCAACTTTTACTTTTAATCGTAGCTCCTTTCTGTTCTCATTATTGGCTCTTACCACGTTACATCTCACCAGCAGCTAGAGGGTACACAGTTCTCTAAAACCCCTTCAGAATTTATTGTTTGTAGACCTTTTGCTGATGGTCAGTCGACTGGTGTGAGTTGAAACCTTTTTGTACATTATATTTGCATGAGTCTAATAATTCCTGAGGTTGAGCTTTCACCCATTTTCCTTTTTTTAAACAAGAGAGTGAGTCAAACTTACCTCTTCATACTATCGTCTTGAAAAATTTGTCAGTTTTGAATTTTATTGTCCATTCCCTACCTCAGCACAGTTGTTTAGGGCAGGTGTCCTTTGCAGCCCTGAGTCCTTGTGAATGTTAAGAGAACATTAGCTCTGGGCTTAACGCCGCTCTTGCGGAAAACGGCCACAAGGCAGCAGAATTTCTACATTTCCAACTCTGGGTTTTTGGGCAGCAGAGCCTTCCTGGAAATCGTGTTAGTAGGCTGCAAATTAGAGTGGAATGTGCCAGAGCACATCCCCAAGAGCTTATATCTCCTTACTTCTTGTTTGTTTTATAAATTTAATTTTTATTAATTATCAGAGCAAACTTGATAAAAATATTTTGTTTCTCCTAGGTGTACAGAATCTGGTTCATTATATCAATGTATCTGTCATTTATCTTTGCATTCTTTACCGTGTAGGTTATTACAGAGTGTTGCCTAGACCTCTCTTGGTATTCCATAGGTATTTTGTGATTATATATTTCATATGTATTAGTACATGTCTGTTAACCCTCATATCCTAATTCACACATTCCTTACACTTTTCCATTTGGTTAAACATAATTTTTTTTCTTAATCCATGCTTTTCCTTCTCTTGGAAATAAGTTCATGAGTATCAACTTTTAGGTAACACCTAGAAGTGATGTCATAGGATATCTGTCTTTCACTTTCTTTCTTTAATTTGAGTGATTATCTCTAGGTCCTTATATGGTGGTGCAAACGGCACTGTTTCATTGTTTTCCATGGCTAATATTCCATTGTTTACATGGACCACTTCCTCTTTGTGCATTTTTCTGTTGATGGACATTTTGGTTTCTTCCAAGTCTTGGCTATGTTAAATATTCCTGCAGTACAGGATTGCCAGCCTGTGTCTTTTCCATTCTGCTCTGCTCAGGTGATAGGCACATCAAAGGACCTACCAGATCACATGGTAGCTCAATTTTTACCCTTAAACGCACCTCCATTATGTTCTCACTACTGGCTGTTACCAGTTTACATCCCCCCAGCAGCTGGAGGGTACACAGTTCTCTGAAACCCCTTCAGCAATTATTCTTTGTAGACTTTTTGCTGAAGAACATTCTGACGGCTGTGAGGTGAACATTTCTGTAATTGGATTTGCATGACTTTATTCATTGCTGATGTTGAGCATTTTTCAATTTCCTTTTATTTTAAAGAGAAAAAAAAGAAAAGACAAAATGTGCGTAAAATATGCCTCTTGACATTGTCTTCTTGAAATGTTGACGTCTTTTGAATTTTCTGGTCGATTACGACCCCAGGACATTTTTTGAGGCCCGGTGTCCTTTACAGTGCTGCACATATTTTGAATATTAAGTGAACATTACCTCTTGGTTTAAAGCTGCTGTTGTGTGAAACAGCCACAAGGCGGCAGCATTTCTCCTTTACCAAATCTGGTTACCAGGGCAACAGAGCCTTAATGGAAGTCCTGTTCTAGGTTGAAAATTAGAATGGGATGTGCCAGGAAAAATTCCTTTCAGTTTATGTCTCATTATTTCTTGTTCATATTTTTAATTTAATTTTTTTTATCGCAGCAAATTTGATTACAGTGGTTTTTTTTTTGTTCTAGGTGTGCAAGATGTGGTTCTTTCACACACATACATATATCTATTCTTCTTTGGAACCTTTTCCCAGGTAGGTTATGACACAATGTTGAGTAGTCTTCTCTTGGTATTCCGTAGGTCTTTGGTGATTATATATTTCACATGTGTTTCTATATCTATGTTAACCCCAATATCGTAATGTATCCAATCCTCACACCTTTCGATTTGGGGAACCATAAGTTTGTTCAATGAATCTGTGATTGCCTTTCTCTGTGGAAATATCTTCATTGTTATCAATTTTCAGGTAACACCTATAAGTGATATACGTTAGGTGTCTTTCGCTTTCTCACTTACTACAAGTTGCATGGTTACCTCTAGACTCATCTATGGTGCTGCAAATGGCATTGTTTCATTTTTTTCCCGAGCTAATATTCCATCTCTACATGTAACAGTTCCTCTTTGTCCACTCATCTGTTGATGGACTTTTGGTTGCTTCCATGTCTTGGCTATTGTAATACTGCTGCAGTGCAGATTTGCCTGCCTGTGTCTTTCCAATTATGTCTTCTTATGTTATAGGCCCAGGAGTGAGCCTGCTGGATCATATAGTAGCTCAATGTTTACCTTTTAAGGGCACCTCCACCCTGTTTCCATTAGTGACTCTTACCAGGTTACGTCCCACTTCAAATTAAGGGTATGCATTTCTCCACAACCTCTTCAGCATTGATCATTTGTAGCTTCTTTCCTGATGGTTATTCTGAATGGTGTGAGCTGATACCTCTCTGTGGTTGGATTTGCATGTGTCTCATAATCCTTTGAAATTGAGCTTTCAGGCATGTCCTTTTATTTTTCAAACGGTTATTACAGCTTAGTTCTTCAAATGGTTTTCTTGAAATATGTGCCACATTTTAAAATACTTTGGCCTTTACCTCCCGCAAAACATGATGAAGGCAGGTTTCCTTTACAGCCCTGCAGGACTTGTTCATATGAAGTGAAAATTAGCATAGGTTTTAAAGCTGCTTTTGCAGGTAATGGCCAGAGGGTGGAGCATTTCATAATTCTATGAAACGTAACTGAACACACAATATATATTTTTTCTTTTAAATTTCCATTGTTACTTTTTTAAAGTACAATTATAATTGAAGTTCTTTGTAACAAGTGAAATTTAAAAAATTAAAGGAAAAGATAATATTTTACCACTTGCCATCCTTTCCCATTTACTGAAACGACCAGCATAATGTGTAGAGTTCTCATTTTATCCAGGTGTTCTATACATCTGGAATATCATGCTTCTCACTGTAGAAAAACAGATTTAGCTCTCACACTTTTTATAGGCTACATAACAGTCCATAGAACAGAAGTACCAACTATTTCAGACTTAGCTTTTTGAGGGACACTCAGGTTACTTTCTGTTTTATTTTGTTGTTCTTTTTCTGGGGGGGGTAGGAGTTTATTATTTATTTATTTATTTTTGTTGTGTTGGGTCTGAGTTTCCGTGTGAGGGCTTTCTCTAGTTGTGGCAAGTGGGGGGCCACTCTTGATCTCGGTGCGCGGGCCTCTCACTATTGCGGCCTCTCTTGTTGCAGAGCACAGGCTCCAGATGCGAGGGCTCACTGGTTGTGGCTTATGGGCCTAGTTGCTCCATGGCATGTGGGATCCTCCCAGACCAGGGCTCGAACCTGTGTCCCCTGCATTAGCAGGCAGATTCTAACCACCGCACCACCAGCGAAGCCCCCTATTTTGTTGTTCTGCTAGTTTGTTTTAACCCAAGAAAATATTTTTTTAAATACAAAAAAACAAAATTAAGCTAGGGGTAAGGATTAGGGTTTAGGGTAAGGTTTAGGGTTAGGATACGGGTTAGGATTATTGTATGGCTTAGAGTATGGTTTAGGGTTATGATTATGGTACGGGTTAGTGTTAGGGTACAGTTTAGGGTATGGCTATGGTTTAGTGTTAGGGTACGGGTTAAGGTATGGGTTAGTGTTAGGGTATGGGTTAGGATTAGGGTATGGTTTACATTCAGGGTTATGCTTAGGTTTAGTGTATGGGTTAGTGTCACGTACGGGTTAGGGTAAGGGTTAGGGTTAGGTTTTTGTTAAGGAAGGGGTACAGTTTAGGGTACAGTATAGGGAACAACAAAGGGTTAGGGTTAGGGTACGTGTTAGGGTACAGTTTAGTGTTAGTGTACGGGTTAGGATTAAGGTATGGTTTAGGGTAAGGTTTAGGGTTAGGGTTAGGGAACGGGTATGGTTTGGGGTACAGTTTAGGGTATGACCACGGGTTAGGAGTAGGGTAAGTGTTAGGGTACGGTTTAGTGTTAGTGTACAGGTTAGGATTATGGTACGGGATAGTGTAAGGGTTAGGGTTAGGGTTAGGGAATGGGTACAGATTAGGTTACAGGTTAGGGTATGACAACGGGTTAGGGTTAGGGTACGTGTTAGTGTATGGGTTAGGATTAGGGTATGGGTTAGGTTATGGGTTAATATTAGGGGATGGGTTAGGATTAGGGTACAGGTTATGGTACGGTTTAGGGAAAGGGTTAGGATATGGGGTAGGGTAAGGATAAAGTTTAGTGTATGGCTATGTGTTACTGTTAGGGTACATGTTAGCGTACGGGTTAGTGTTTGTGTACAGTTTACGGTAAGGGTTAGGGTTAGGGGATGGGTACGGTCTCAGGTACAGGTTAGGGTACGGTAGCGGGATAGGGTTATGGTACGTGTTAGGATGAGACTTCTTTGTAGTGCAGATTTGAATTTCCCGCTTGCTTGGTTGGCCAAAAAGGGTGTATGTGTTTTATCCTGAATATATTCAGGAAAAAACGCATACGCACTCTTTGGCCAAGTGCATCGTTGCCGAAGATCTGCCGCTTTTCATATGCTTTAAATGCAATTCCAATCTACCTCCTGAAATCTGTTTCCTGCAATTGTGCCTTGTTTCAAGTCCTCTTCACAGCCATACCTCAATATATTTTTGGACGATAGTTGTCCTTTATAACTCTGCAGGTTTGTGAATTGCAGTGCCCCTGAGCTCCTTTTTTCAACTTGCTTTCTGTGAGCTGGCCACAAATCAACAGGATTGCTTCAGGCCCTATTCTGGTTCCGGCACAGCACACTGAGTCTTTGGTTAATTCTACATCCTGGTGGGAAATTAGAGTGAAATGTGCCCGTCCAAACACCTACAGCTAGTCTCTCATTGGTTCTCCCTATTCCCGTTCATCCTCCGCAGAAATTGCAGAGTGTGCCAAACAGGAGGTTACAAGCACTGACTCTCCAAGTGGGGAGATTGTTAGTAAAGCGTCTGGAATGGCGAACCCGAGTACCAGCGGACGAATAATGAGATGCGTTTTAGAAACCTTGCCCGATCACACTGTGGACCATCCTCTGGGTTTCCCACTCATGTTTTAGCTGTAGGAAGAATCCCTTAAACCTGGAGAGTTGGGACCCATGGAATGGGTAGCACGCAGTACTACTTCAAAGGGTTTGCATTTGCTCACCGAACCTCACCAATCCTCACAGCCCCAAGTGTCCAGCCTTATGTCTCTCCCAGCTGTGGGTGTAGATGTGGTAAATCCAGGTTTCGTCACAAGCCCTGAACGAATTATTTAAGAATTTATCTCTCTTTCACTGTCTTTGTGTTTTGATTTTGAAATTTTTTTTTATAATGGGGTTTAGCTGATTTTCACTGCTGTGTTTATGCTGCTCGATCCACACTTGATCCTCTTATGGAGACATATAAACACATAGGTTTTAAGATTCTTACTAGTCAGATATATTCCTCTGCAGTGAATAAGGGGTGTTGAGTCCACTTCGTTGAACAAGGAGTATGTCTTGTCTATTACTGGCTTATGGAACTGTATCTGTGCTAATTTCAATCTCTGGTTTTATGCAGCACCCCAACTCACCTTTCCCCTTAAGCAAGCAAAAGTTTGTTTTCTAAATGTGAGACTCTGTTCTGTTTTGTAATTCAGTTCATGTGTAGCCAAGTTTACATTCCCTCTATAAGTGATATCTTATGACTAGTTTCTTTTTCTGTGTGACTTATTTCACTCAGAATCATCTTACCTAAATCCACTCATTATGC
This sequence comes from Lagenorhynchus albirostris, assembly GCF_949774975.1. Lineage (NCBI taxonomy): Eukaryota > Metazoa > Chordata > Mammalia > Artiodactyla > Delphinidae > Lagenorhynchus > Lagenorhynchus albirostris. The sequence goes on along the minus strand of NW_026783569.1, from coordinate 426,212 downwards.
TGCTACGGGCCTGATGACATTGATTTCATTGCAGAGTGATATTCCATTCTATGTAAGTACCACAACTTCTTTATCCATTTTTCTCTTTCTGGGATACTTAAGTTGTTCCGTTGTCGAGGTTCTTGTAAACACAGCAGCCCTAAACTTTCGGGTGGCTGAGTCTTGTTGATTTTAATTTTCCCAAGCTATAGGGCCATAGGTGGAAGTGCCCGAGTCTCTGTAGCTTTGTTTTTTAGAGGTTTCAGGAAACACCATACACTTCTCCAGAGTGGCTGTTGGCAATTTACATCCCGCCCATCAGCATAACAAGGCTCCCTGTTCTCCATGGCCTGTCCTGCCTTTCTGGTTTTTACACTTTTTTCAGATGGCCCATTTGACCGGGGGGAAGTGAGACTTCATTGTAGTGCGGATTTCCATTGCACGCTTCCTTGGTTGGCAAAAAAGGCCGTATGCGTTTTTTCCTGGATATATTCAGGAAAAAATGCATATGCATTTTTTGGCCAAGTGCATCATTGTCGAAGTTCTGCCGCTTTTCATATGCTTTAAATGCAGTTTCCATCTATCTCCTGAAATATATTTCCTGCAATTGTGCCGTGCTTTCAAGTCCTCTTTGCAGCCTTACCTCAATATATTTTTGGACTATAGCTGTCATTTATAACTCTGCAGGTTTATGAATTACAGTGCCCCTAAGGTCCTTTCTTCAACTCGCTTTCTTGTGAGCTGGCCACAACACTGCAGGATTGCTTCAGGCCCTAATCTGGTTCCGGCATGGCACGCTGAGCCTTTTGTTAATTCCTCTTCCTGGTGGGAAATTAGAGTGAAATGTGACCGTCCAAACACCTACAGCTAGTCTCTCATTGCTTCTCCCTATTCCCGTTCAACCTCTGCAGAAACTGCTAACTGTGCTAAACAGGAGTTTTAAGGCACAGACTCCCCACGTGGGGAGATTTTTAGTAAAGCATCTGGAATGGCGAACCCGTGTACCAAGGGACAAATAATGAAATGCATTTTAGAAACGTTGCCCGATCACATGGTGTACAATCCTCTGGGTTTCCCATGCATGTTTTAGCTGTAGGAAGAATCCCTTAAACCAGGAAAGTTGGGACCCATGGAAAGGGTAGCATACAGTATTACTTCAAAGGGTCTCCATTTGCTCACCGAACCTCACCAATCCTCTCAGCCCCAAATGTCCTGCCTTATGTCTCACCCAGCTGTGGGTGTAGATGTGGTAAATCCAAGTTTCATCACAAGCCCTGAACGAATTATTTAAGAACTTTCTCTCCTTCACTGTCTTTGTTTTTGAAATTTATTTTAATAATGGGGTTTAGTTGATTTTCATGGCTGTGTATACTGCTCTACACACACCTGATTCTCTTACGGAGACATATAAATACATATGTTTTAATATTCTTATTGTCAGATATATTCCTCTGCAGTGAATAGGCGGTGTTGAGTCTAATTCGTTGAGCAAGGAATATATCTCGTCTATTACATATTTGGCTTATGGAATAGTATCTGTGCTAATTTCAATCTCTGGTTTTACGTAGCACCCCAACTCATCATTCCCCTTAAGAAAGCATAAGTTTGTTTTCTAAATGTGAGACTCTGTTCTGTTTTGTAATTCAGTTCATGTGTAGCCAAGTTTACATTCCCTCTATAAGTGATATCTTATGATAAGTTTCTTTTTCTGTGTGACTTATTTCCTTTGAATCATTGTACCTAAATCCATTCATTATGCTTGTACGGGCCAGACGACATTGATTTCATTGCTGAGTGATGTTCCATTGTACGTAAGTATGAAAACTTCTTTATCCATTTCTCTCTTTCAAGGATATTTAATTTGTACCGTAGTCGAGACTCTTGTAAACAGAGCAGCCCTAAACTTTGGGGTGGTTGTTTCTTGTTATTTTAATTTTCCTGAGTTATAGTGCTATAAGTAGGTTTAGGGTTAGGGTTAAGGTTAGGGTTAGGGAACGGGTATGGTTTAGGATGTCACAATGGTTTAGGGTGAGCGAAAGTGTTAGGGTACAGGTCAGTGTTAGTGTACCATTTAGGATTAGGGTAAGTGTTAGGGTAATGCTTCAGGTTGGGGTTATGGTTAGGGAATGGGGACGGTTTAGGGTAGAGGTTAGGGTACGACAACAGTTTAGGGATAGCGTACATGTAAGGGTAAGGGTTAGTGTTAGCGTACGGGTTAGGATTAGGGGACGGGTTAGGGTAAGGCTTCGGGTAAGGGTTAGGGTTAGCGTTAGGGATAGGGGACGGTGACCGTTTAGGGAACAGATTAGGGTATGACAATGGTCGAGAGTCAGCATTCGTGTTAGGGTATGAGTTAGAGTTAGCGTATGGGTTAGGATTAGGGGACTGGATAGGGTAAGACTTCGGGTAAGGGTTAGGGATAGGGTTAGGGGACGGGGAAAGTTTAGGGTACAGGTTAGGGTACGACAAGAGTTTAGGGTGAGCGTACGTGTTAGGGTATGGGTTAGTGTTAGAATACGGGTTAGAATTAGGGGACGGGTTAGGGTAAGGCTTCAGGTAAAGTTTAAGGTTAGGATTAGGGGACTGGGAAGGTTTAGGGTACAGGTTAGGGAACGACGATGGTTTAGGGTGAGTGTACATGTTAGGGCATGGGTTAGTGTTAGCATACGGGTTAGGATTAGGGGACAGGTTAAGGTAAGGCTTCGGGTAAAGGTTAGGGTTAGGGTTAGGGGACGGGGAAGGTTTAGGGTACAGTTTAGGGTACGACAATGGTTTAGGGTGAGTGTACGTGTTAGGGTACGGGTTAGTTTAGCGTACGGGTTAGGATTAGGGGACGGGTTAGGGTAAGGCTTCAGGTAAGGGTTAGGGTTAGGAGAGGGGGACAGTTTAGGGTACCGGTTAGGGTGTGACAGCGGTTTAGGGTGACCGTACGTGTTAGGGTATGGGTTAGTGTTAGCGTACGGGTTAGGATTAGGTGACGGGTTAGGGTAAGGTTTCAGGTAAGGGTTAGGGTTAGGGTTAGGGACGGGGACAGCTTAGGGTACAGATTAGGGTACTACAACGGTTTACGGTGAGTGTACGTGTTAGGATAAGACTTAGTGTTAGCATATGGGTTAGGATGAGGGGACAGGATGGGATAAGGCTTCGGGTAAGTGTTAGGGTTAGGCTTATGGGACGGGGAAGGTTTAGGGTATATGTTAGAGTACAACAACAGTTTAGGGTGAGCATAGGTATTAGAGTACATGTTAGTGTTAGGGTATGGCTTAGGATTAGGGGACGAGTTAGGGTAAGGCCTCGGGTAAGTGTTAGGGTTAGGGGACAGGGTCAGATTAGGGTACAGTTTAGGGTACGACAATGGTTAAGGGTGAGCGTACGTGTTAGGGTATAGGATAGTGTCAGCGTACGGGTAAGGATTAGGAGAAAGTTTAGGGTATGGCTTCCAGTAAGGGGTACGGTTAGGGTTAGGCAATGGAGACGGTTTAGGGCACAGGTTAGGGTACAACAAAGGTTTAGGGTGAGCATAAGTGTTAGGGTATGGGTTAGTGTTAGCGTACGGGTTAGGATTAGGGAACGGGTTAGGGTAAGGGTTCAGGTAAGGGTTAGGGTTAGTGTTAGGGTTAGGGTTAGGGGACGGGGATGGTTTAGGGGACAGGTTAGGATACGACAACGGTTTCGGATGAGCGTACCTGTGAGGGCACGGGTTAGTTTTAGCGTACGGGTTAGGATTATGGGACGGTTTAAAGTAAGGCTTCGGGTAAGTGTTAGGGTTAGGGTTAGGGTTAGGGTTAGGGGACCGGGACGGTTTAGGGTACACGTAAGGGTATGAAAACAGTTTAGGGTGAGCTTACGTGTGAGGGCACGAGTTAGTGTTAATGTATGGGTTAGGATTAGGGGACCAGTTAGGGTGAGGATTAGGGTTAGGGTTAAGGGACGGGGACGGTTTAGGGTTAGTGTTAGGGTTAGAGGACGGGGACATTTTAGGGGACAGGTTAAGGTACGACAGCGGTTTAGGGTGAGCGTACGTGTGAGGGCATGGGTTAGTGTTAGCGTACGGGTTAGGATTAGGGGACGGGTGAGGGGAAGGCTTCGGGGAAGGGTTAGGGTTAGGGTTCGGGCTAGGGTTAGGATTAGGGGATGGGGACGGTTTACGGTCCAGGTGAAGGTACGACAACGGTTTAGGGGGAGCGTACGTGAGAGGGCACGGGATAGTGTTAGTGTACGGGTTAGGATTAGGGGACGGGTGAGGGGAAGGCTTCGGGGAAGGATTAGGGTTAGGGTTCGGGCTAGGGTTAGGGATAGGGGACGGGGACGGTTTAGGGTCCAGGTGAGGGTACGACAACAGTTTAGGGTAAGCGTACATGTGAGGGCACGGGTTAGTGTTTCGTACGGGTTAGGATTAAGAGACGGGTTAGGGTAAGGCTTCGGGTAAGTGTTAGGGTTAGGGTTAGGGTTATGGGACGGGGACGTTTTAGGGGACAGGTTCGGGTATGACAATGGTTTAGGGTGAGCGTAAGTGTGAGGGCACTTGTTAGTGTTAGCGTACGGGTTAGGATTAGGGGACGGGTTAGGTTAAGGCTTCGGGTTATGGTTAGGTTCAGGGGATGGGGATGGTTTAGGTGACAGGTAAGGGTACGACAACGGTTTAGGGTGAGTGTACGTGTCAGGGCACAGGTTAGTGTTAGCGTACGGTTTGGGATTAGGGGACTGGTTAGGGTAAGGCTTCTGGTAAGGCTTAGGGTTAGGATTAGGGTTAGGGGATGGGGATGGTTTAGGTGACTGGTTAGGGTACGATAATGGTTTAGGTTGAGCGTACGTGTGAGGGCATGGGTTAGTGTTAGCGTACGGGTTAGGATTAGAGGACGGGTTAGGGTAAGACTTCGGGTAAGGTTTAGGGTTAGGGTTAGGGTTAGGGGACTGGGATGGTTTAGGGGACATGGTAGGGTACGACAAAGGTTTAGGGTGAGCGTACGTGTTAGGGTATGGGTTAGTGTTAGCGTACGGGTTAGGATAAGGGGACGGGCTAGGGTAAGGGTACGGGTAAGGGTTAGGGTTATTGTTAGGGTTAGGGTTAGGGGATGGCGATGGTTTAGGGGACAGGTTAGGGTACGATAATGGTTTAGGGTGAGCGTACGTGTGAGGGCATGGGTTAGTTTTAGCGTACGGGTTAGAATTATGGGACGGTTTACAGTAAGGCTTCGGGTAAGTGTTAGGGTTAGGGTTAGAGTTAGGGTTAGGGTTAGGGCTCCGGGACGGTTTAGGGTACAGGTAAGGGTATGAAACAGTTTAGGGTGAGCTTACGTGTGAGGGCACGAGTTAGTGTTAACGTATGGGTTAGGATTAGGGGACCAGTTAGGGTGAGGATTAGGGTTAGGGTTAAGGGACGGGGACATTTTAGGGGACAGGTTAGGGTACGACAGCGGTTTAGGGTGAGCGTACGTGTGAGGGCACAGGTTAGTGTTTGCGTACGGATTAGGGTTAGGGGACGGGTGAGGGGAAGGTTTAGGGTTAGGGTTCGGGCTAGGGTTAGGGTTAGGGGACGGGGACGGTTTAGGATTCAGGTGAGGGTACGACAACGGTTTAGGGGAAGCGTAAGTGTGAGGGCACTTGTTAGTGTTAGCGTACGGGTTAGGATTAGGGGACGGGTGAGGGGAAGGCTTCGGAGAAGGGTTAGGGTTAGGGTCCGGGCTAGGGTTAGGGTTAGGGGATGGCGACGGTTTAGGGGATAAGTTAGGGTACGACAACGGTTTCGGGTGAGCGTACGTGTGAGGGCACGGGTTAGTGTTAGCGTACGGTTAGGGTTAGGGGACAGGTTAGGGTAAGGCTTCGGGTAAGTGTTAGGGTTAGGGTTAGGGTTACGGGACGGGGACGATTTAGGGGACAGGTTCGGGTACGACAACGGTTTAGGGTGAGCGTAAGTGTGAGGGCATGTGCTAGTGTTAGCGTACGGGTTAGGATTAGAGGAAGGGTTAGGTTAAGGCTTCGGGTTAGCGTTTGGGTTAGGGGACAGGGACGGTTTAGGGGACAGGTTAGGGTACGACAACGGTTTAGGGTGAGTGTACGTGTCAGGGCACAGGTTAGTGTTAGCGTACGGTTTGGGATTAGGGGAATGGTTAGGGTAAGGCTTCTGGTAAGGCTTAAGGTTAGGATTAGGGTTGGGGGACTGGGATGGTTTAGGTGACTGGTTAGGGTACGATAATGGTTTAGGGTGAGCGTACGTGTGAGGGCACGGGTTAGTGTTAGCGTACGGGTAAGGATTAGGGGACGGGTTAGGGTAAGGGTTCGGGTAAGGGTTAGGGTTAGTGTTAGGGTTAGGGTTAGGGGACGGGGATGGTTTAGGGGACAGGTTAGGGTACGAAAACTGTTTAGGGTGAGCATAAGTGTGAGGGCATGGGTTAGTTTTATCGTAGGGTTAGGATTATGGGACGGTTTAAAGTAAGGCTTCGGGTAAGTGTTAGGTTTAGGGTTAGGGTTACGGTTAAGGGACCGGGATGGTTTAGGGTACAGGTGAGGGTACGTCAACGGTTTAGGGGGAGCGTACATGTGAGGGCACGGGTTACTGTTAGCGTACGGGTTAGGATTAGGGGACGGGTGAGGGGAAGGCTTCGGGGAAGGATTAGGGTTAGGGTTCGGGCTAGGGTTAGGGATAGGGGACGGGGACGGTTTAGGGTCCAGGGGAGGGGACGACAACAGTTTAGGGGGAGCGTACGTGTGAGGGCACGTGTTAGTGTTAGCGTTCGGGTTAGGATTAGGGGACGGGTGAGGGGAAGGTTTCGAGGAAGCGTTAGGGTTAGGGTTTGGGCTAGGGTTCGGGATAGGGGATTGGGACGTTTTAGGGTCCAGGTGAGGGTATGACAACGGTTTAGGGGGAGCGTACATGTGAGGGCAAGGGTTAGTGTTAGCGTACGGGTTAGGATTAGGGGACGGGTGAGGGGAAGGCTTCGGAGAAGGGATAGGGTTAGGACTTGGGCTAGGGTTAGGGTTAGGGGACAGGGACGGTTTAGGGTTCAGGTGAGGGTACGAGAACGGTTTCAGGGGAGCATACATGTGAGGGCACGGGTTAGTGTTAGCGTACGGGTGAGGATTAGGGGACGGGTGAGGGGAAGGCTTCGGGGAATGGTTAGGGTTAGAGTTCGGGGTAGGGGTAGGGTTAGGGGAAGGGGACGGTTTAGGGTCCAGGTGAGTGTACGACAACAGTTTAGGGGGAGTGTACGTGTGAGGGCACGGGTTAGTGTTAGCGTACGGTTAGGGTTAGGGGACGGGTTAGGGTAAGGCTTCGGGTAAGTGTTAGGGTTAGGGTTAGGGTTATGGGACGGGGACGTTTTAGGGGACAGGTTCGGGTACGACAACGGTTTAGGGTGAGCGTAAGTGTGAGGGCATGATTAGTGTTAGCGTACGGGTTAGGATTAGAGGAAGGGTTAGGTTAAGGCTTCGGGTTAGCGTTTGGGTTAGGGGACAGGGACGGTTTAGGGGACAGGTTAGGGTACGACAACGGTTTAGGGTGAGTGTACGTGTCAGGGCACAGGTTAGTGTTAGCGTACGGTTTGGGATTAGGGGAATGGTTAGGGTAAGGCTTCTGGTAAGGCTTAAGGTTAGGATTAGGGTTAGGGGACTGGGATGGTTTAGGTGACTGGTTAGGGTACGATAATGGTTTAGGGTGAGCGTACGTGTGAGGGCACGGGTTAGTGTTAGCGTACGGGTAAGGATTAGGGGACGGGTTAGGGTAAGGGTTCGGGTAAGGGTTAGGGTTAGTGTTAGGGTTAGGGTTAGGGGACGGGGATGGTTTAGGGGACAGGTTAGGGTACGAAAACTGTTTAGGGTGAGCGTAAGAGTGAGGGCATGGGTTAGTTTTATCGTAGGGTTAGGATTATGGGACGGTTTAAAGTAAGGCTTCGGGTAAGTGTTAGGTTTAGGGTTAGGGTTACGGTTAAGGGACCGGGATGGTTTAGGGTACAGGTGAGGGTACGTCAACGGTTTAGGGGGAGCGTACGTGTGAGGGCATGGGTTAGTGTTAGCGTACGGGTTAGGATTAGGGGACGGGTGAGGGGAAGACTTCGGGGAAGGGTTAAGTTTAGGGTTCGGGCTACGGTTAGGGTTAGGGGACGGGGACGGTTTAGCGTCCAGGTGAGAGTATGACAAAGGTTTATGGGGTGCGTACGTGTGAGGGCACGGGTTAGTTTTATCGTACGGGTTAGGATTAGGGTACGGATGAGGGGAAGGCTTCGGGGAAGGTTTAGAGTTAGGGTTCGGGCTAGGGTTAGGGATAGGGGACGGGGATGGTTTAGGGTCTAGGTGAGGGTACAACAACGGTTTAGGGGGAGCGTACGTGTGAGGGCACGGGTTAGTGTTCACGTACGGGTTAGGATTCGGGGACGGGTGAGGGGAAGGTTTCGGGGAAGGTTTAGGGTTAGGGTTCGGGCTACCTTTAGGGTTAGGGGACGGGGACGGTTTAGGGTCCAGGTGAGGGTACGACAACGGTTTAGTGTGAAAATACGTGTGAGGGCACGGGTTAGTGTTAGTGTACGGGTTAGGATTAGGGGATGGGTGAGGGGAAGGCTTCAGGGAAGGGTTAGGGTTATGGTTCGGGCTAGGGTTAGGGTTAGGGGACGGGGACGGTTTAGGGTCCATGTGAGGGTACGACAACAGTTTAGGGGGAGCGTATGTGTGAGGGCATGGGTTAGTTTTAGCGTACGGGTTAGTATTAGGGGAGGGATGAGGGGAAGGCTTCGGGGAAGGGTTAGGGTTAGTGTTCGGGCTAGGGTTAGGGTTAGGGGATGGGGACGGTTTAGGGTCCAGGTGACGGTACGACAACGGTTTAGGGGGAGCGTACGTGCGAGGGCATGTGTTAGTGTTAGCGTATGGGTTAGGATTAGGGGACGGGTGAGGGGAAGGCTTCGGGGAAAGTTTAGGGTTAGTGTTTGGGCTAGGGTTAGGGTTAGGGGACGGGGACGGTTTCGGGTCCAGGATAGGGTACGACAACGGTTTAGGGGGAGCGTACGTATGAAGGCACGGGTTAGTGTTAGTGTATGGGTCAGGATTAGGGGACGGGTGAGGGGAAGGCTTCGGGGAAGGGTTAGGGTTAGGGTTAGGTTTCGGGCTAGGGATAGGGTTAGGGGATGGGACGGTTTAGGGTCCAGGTGAGGGTACGACAACCGTTTAGGGGTAGCGTACGTGTGAGGGCACGGGTTAGGGTTCGCGTACGATTTAGGATTCGGTGACGGGTGAGGGGAATGGTTCGGGGAAGGGTTAGGTTTAGGGTTTGGACTAGGGTTAGGGTAGGGGACGGCGACGGTTTAGGGTCCAGGTGAGGGTACGACACCGGTTCAGGGGGAGCGTACATGTGAGGGCACGGGTTAGTGTTAGCATATGGGTTAGGACTAGGGGACGGATGAGGGGAAGGCTTCGGGGAAGTGTTAGGGTTAGAGTTTGGTGTAGGGTTAGGTTTAGGATTCGGGCTACGGTTAGGGTCCAGGTGAGGGTACGACAACGGTTTAGGTGGAGCGTACGTGTGAGGGCATGGGTTAGTGTTAGCGTACGGGTTAGGATTAGGGGACGGGTAATGGGAAGGCTTCGGGGAAGTGTTAAGTTTAGCGTTTGGGCTAGGGTTAGGATTAGGTGACGGCGACGGTTTAGGGTCCAGGTGAGGGTACGACACCGGTTCAGGAGGAGTGTACGTATGAGGTCATGGGCTAGTGTAGCGTACGCCTTAGGATAGGGGACAGGTGAGGGGAAGGCTTCGGGGAAGGGTTAGGTTTAGGGTTCGGGCTAGGGTTAGGGTTAGGGGATGGGGACTGTTTAGGGTCCAGGTGAGGGTACGAAAACGGTTTAGGGGGAGCGTACGTGTGAGTGCACTGGTTAGTGTTAGTGTACGGGTTAGGATTAGGGGACGGGTGAGGGTAAGGCTTCGGGGAAGTGTTAGGGTTAGGGTTCGGTGTAGGGTTACGGTTAGGATTCGGGCTAGGGTTAGGGTCCAGGTGAGTGTACGACAACGGTTTAGGGGGAGCGTACGTGTGAAGGCATGGATTAGTGTTAGCGTACAGGTTAGGATTAGGGGACGAGTGAGGGGAAGGCTTCGGGGAAGGGTTAGGGTTCGGACTAGGGTTAAGTTTACGGGACGGGGACGGTTTAGGGTCCAGGTGAGGGTACGACAACGGTTTAGGGGGAGCGTACGTTTGAAGGCACAGGTTAGTGTTAGTGTACACGTTAGGATTAGGGTACGTGTGAGGGGAAGGCTTCGGGGAAGGGTTAGGTTTAGGGTTCGGGCTAGGGTTAGGGTTAGGGGACGGGGACGGTTTAGGGTCCAGGTGAGGGTATGACAACGGTTTAGGGAGAGCGTACGTGTGAGGGCACGGGTTAGTGTTAGCGGACGGGTTAGGATTATGGGACGGGTGAGGGGAAGGCTTCGGGGAAGGCTTAGGGTTAGGTTTCGGGCTAGGGTTAGGGTTAGGGGACGGGGACGGTTTAGGGTCCAGGTGAGGGTACGACAATGCTTCAGGGGGAGCATACGTGTGAGGGCACGGGTTAATGTTACCGTACGGGTTAGGATTAGGAGACTTGTGAGGGGAAGGCTTCGGGGAAGGGTTAAGATTAGGGTTCGGGCTAGGGTTAGGGTTAGGGGACGGGGACGGCTTACGGTCCAGGTGAGGGTACGAAAATGGTTTAGGGGGAGCGTACGTGTGAGGGCACGGGTTAGTGTTAGCGTGCGGATTAGCATTAGATGAAGGGTGAGGGGAAGGCTTCAGGGAAGGGTTAGGGTTCGGTCTAGGGTTAGGGTTAGGGGACAGGGATGGTTTAGGGTCCAGGTCAGGGTACGACAACAGTTTAGGGGGAGCGTACATGTGAGGGCATGGGTTAGTGTTAGCGTACGGGTTAGGATTAGGGGACGGGTGAGAGGAAGGCTTCGGGGAAGGGTTAGGGTTAGGGTTCGGGCTAGGGTTAGGGTTAGGGGACGTGGACGGTTTAGGGTCCAGGTGAGGGTACGACAACGGTTTATGGGGAGAGTACGTGTGAGGGCTCGGGTTAGTGTTAGCGTACGGGTTATGTTTAAGGGACGGGTGAGGGGAAGGCTTCGGGGAAGGGTTAGGGTAAGTGTTCGGGCTAGGGTTAGGGTTAGGGGATGGGGACGGTTTAGGGTCCAGGTGAGGATACGACAACGGTTTAGGGGGAGCGCACGTGTGAAGGCACGGATTAGTGTTAGCGTACGGGTTAGGATTAGGGGACGGGTGAGGGGAAGGCTTCGGGGAAGGGTTAGGGTTGGGACTAGGGTTAAGGTTAGGGGACGGGGACAGTTTAGGGTCCAGGTGAGGGTACGACAACGGTTTAGGGAGAGCGTACGTGTGAGGGAACGCGTTAGTGTTAGCGTACGGGTTAGGGTTAGGGGACCGGTGAGGGGAAGGCTTCAGGGAAGGGTTAGGGTTAGGGTTCGCGCTAGGGTTAGGGTTAGGGGACGGGGACGGTTTAGGGTCCAGGTGAGGGTATGACAACGGTTTAAAGGGAAGCGTACGTTTGAGGGCACGGGTTAGTGTTAGCGTACGGGTTAGGATTGGGGCGGATGAGAGGAAGGCTTCGGGGAAGTATTAGGGTTAGGTTTCGGGCTAGGGTTAGGGTTAGTGGACGGGGACAGTTTAGGGTCCAGGTGAGGGTACGACAACCGATTAGGGGGAGCGTACGTGTGAGGGCACGGATTAGTGTTTGCCTATGGGTTAGGATTAGGGGACAGGTGAGGGGAAGACTTCAGGGAAGGGTTAGGGTTAGGGTTCGGGGTAGGTTTAGTGTTAGGGGACGGGGACGGTTTAGGGTCCAGGTGAGGGTACGACAACGGTTTGGGGGGAGCGTACGAGTGAGTGCATAGGTTAGTGTTAGCGTACGGGTTAGGATTAGGGGACAGGTGAGGGGAAGACTTCGGGAAAGTGTTAGGGTTAGTTTTCGGGCTAGGGTTTGGGTTAGGGGACAGGGACGGTTTACGGTCCAGGTGAGGGTACGAAAACGGTTGAGGGGGAGTGTACGTGTGAGGGCAAGGGTTAGTGTTAGCGTGCGGATTAGCATTAGATGACGGGTGAGGGGAAGGCATCGGGGAAGGGTTAGGGTTAGGGTTCGGGCTAGGGTTAGGGTTAGGGGACGGGAACGCTTTAGGGTCCAGGTCAGCGTACGACAACGGTTTAGGGGGAGCGTACATGTGAGGGCATGGGTTAGTGTTAGCGTACGGGTTAGTATTAAGGGAGGGATGAGGGGAAGGCTTCGGGGAAGGGTTAGGGTTAGTGTTCGGCCTAGGGTTAGGGTTAGGGGATGGAGACGGTTTAGGGTCCAGGTGAGGGTACGACAACGGTTTAGGGGGAGCGTACGTGAGAGGGTATGTGTTAGTGTTAGCATACGGGTTAGGATTAGGGAACGGGTGAGGGGAAGGCTTCGGGGAAAGTTTAGGGTTAGTGTTTGGGCTAGGGTTAGGATTAGGGGACGGGGACGGTTTAGGGTCCAGGATAGGGTACGACAACGGTTTAGGGGGAGCGTACGTATGAAGGCACGGGTTAGTGTTAGTGTATGGGTCAGGATTAGGGGATGGGTGAGGGGAAGGCTTCGGGGAAGTGTTAGGGTTAGGGTTCGGTCTAGGGTTAGGGTTAGTGGACGGGGACGGTTTAGGGTCCAGGTGAGGGTACGACAATGGTTTACGGGGAGCGTACGTGTGAGGGCAAGGGTTAGTGTTAGCGTACGTGTTAGGATTAGGGGTCGGGTGAGGGGAAGGCTTCGGGGAAGGGTTAGGGTTAGGGTTCGGGCTAGGGTTAGGGTTAGGGGATGGGGACGGTTTAGGGTCCAGGTGAGGGTATAACAACGGTTTAGGGTGTGCGTACGTGTGAGGGCACGGGTTAGTGTTAGCGTACGGGTTAGGATTAGGGGAAGGGTGAGGGGAAGGCTTCGGGGAAGGGTTAAGTTTATGTTTAGGGCTAGGGTTAGGGTTAGGGTACAGGGACGGTTTAGGGTCCAGGTGAGAGTACGACAATGGTTTAGGGGGAGCGTACGTGTGAGGGCACGGGTCAGTGTTAGCATATGGGTTTGGATTAGGGGACGGGTGAGGAGAAGGCTTCGGGGAAGTGTTAGGGTTAGGGTTTGGTGTAGGGTTAGGGTTTGGATTCGAGATAGGTTTAGGGTCCAGGTGAGGGTACGACAAAGGTTTAGGGGGAGCGTACGTGTGAGGGCACGGGTTAGTGTTAGCGTACAGTTTAGGATTAGGGAACGGGTGAGGGGAAGGCTTCGGTGAAGGGTTAGGGTTAAGGTTGGGGCTTGGGTTAGGGTTAGGGGACGGGGCCGATTTACGGTCCAGGTGATGGTACGAATCAGTTTAGGGGGAACGTACGTGTGAGGGCACGGGTTAGTGTTAGCATATGCGTTAGGATTAGGGGACGGGTGAGGGGAAGGCTTCGGGGAAGTGTTAGTGTTAGGGTTTGGTGTACGGTTAGGGTTAGGTTTCAACCTAGGTTTAGGGTCCAGGTGAGGGTACGACAATGGTTTAGGGGGAGCGTACGTGTGAGGGCACTGGTTAGTGTTAGCGTACAGGTTAGGATTACGGTACGTGTGAGGGGAAGGCTTCGGGGAAGGGTTAGGGTTAGGGTTCAGTCTAGGGTTAGTGTAAGGTGACGGGGACGGTTTAGGGTTCAAGTGAGTGTACGACAACGGTTTAGGGGGAGCGTACGTGTGAGGGCACGGGTTAGTGTTAGCGTACGGGTTAGGATTAGGAGACGTGTGAGGGGAAGGCTTCGGGGAAGTGTTAGGGTTAGGGTTCGGGCTACGGTCAGGGTTAGGTGACGGGGATGGTTTAGGGTCCAGGTGAGGGTACAACAACGGTTCAGGGGCAGCGTACGTGTGAGAGCATGGGTTAGTGTTAGCGTACGGGGTAGGATTAGGGGACGGGTGAGGGGAAGGCTTTGTGGAAGGGTTAGGGTTAGGGATCGTGCTAGGGTTAGGGTTACGGGATGGGGATGGGTTAGGGTCCAGGTGAGTGTACGACAACGGTTTAGGGGGAGCGTACGTGTGAGGGCACAGGATAGTTTTAGCATATGGGTTAGGATTAGGGGACGGGTGAGGGGATGGCTTCGGGGAAGTGTTAGGGTTAGGGTTCAGTGTAGGGTTAGGGTCAGGATTCGGGCTAGGGTTAGGGTCTAGGTGAGTGTACGACAACAGTTTAGGGGGAGCGTACGTGTGAGGGCACGGGTTAGTGTTAGCGTACGGGTTAGGATTAGGGGACGGGTGAGGGGAAGGATTCGGGAAGGGTTAGGTTTAGGGTTCGTGCTAGGGTTAGGAGACGAGGACGGGGACGGTTTAGGGTCCAGGTGAGGGTACGACAACGGTTTAGGGGGAGTGTACGTGTGAGGTCACAGGTTAGTGTTAGCATATAGGTTAGGATAGGGGACGAGTGAGGGGAAGGCTTAGGGTTCCCCTAACCCTTAGGGTTAGGGTTCGGTGTAGTGTTAGGGTTAGGATTCGGGCTAAGGTTAGGGCCCAGGTAAGGGTACGACAACAGTTTAGGGGGAGCGTACGTGTGAAGGCACGGGTTAGTGTTAGTGTACGGGTTAGGATTAGGGGACCGGTGTGGGGAAGGCTTCGGGGAAGGGTTAGGGTTAGGGTTCGGACTAGGGCTAAAGTTAGGGGACAGGGACGGTTTAGGGTCCAGGTGAGGGTACGACAACGGTTTAGGGGGAGCGTACATGTGAGGACACAGGTTAGTTTTAGCGTATGGGTTAGGATTAGGGGAAGGGTGAGGGGAAGGCTTCGGGGAAGGGTTATTGTTAGGGTTCGGGCTACGGTTAGGGTTAGGGGACGGGGACGGTTTAGGGTCAAGGTGAGGGTACGACAACGGTTTAGGGGGAGCGTACGTGTGAGAGCACGGGTTAGTGTTCGGGTACGGGTTAGGATTCGGGGACGTGTGAGGGGAAGGCTTCGGGGTAGGGTTAGGGTTAGGGTTCGGGCTAGGGTTAGGGTTAGGGGATGGGGACGGTTTAGGGTCCAGGTGAGGATACGAGAACGGTTTAGGGGGAGCGTACGTGTGAGGGCACGGGTTAGTGTTAGCGTACGGGGTAGGATTAGGAGACGTCTGAGGGGAAGGCTTCGGGGAAGTGTTAGGGTTAGGGTTCGGGCTAGGGTTAGGGTTAGGGTTAGGGCACGCTTTAGGGTCCATGTGAGGGTACGACAACGGTTCAGGGGGAGCGTACGTGTGAGTGCATGGGTTAGTGTTAGTGTACGGGTTACGATTAGGGGACGGGTGAGGGGAAGGCTTCAGGGAAGTGTTAGGGTTATGGTTCAGTGTAGGGTTAGGGTCAGGATTCGGGCTAGGGTTAGGGTCCAGGTGAGTGTACGACAACGGTTTAGGGGGAGCGTACGTGTGAGGGCACGGGTTAGTGTTAGTGTACGGATTAGGATTAGGGGACGGGTGAGGGGAAGGATTCGGGAAGGGTTAGGTTTAGGGTTCGTGCTAGGGTTAGGAGACGAGGACGGGGACGGTTTAGGGTCCAGGTGAGGGTACGACAACGGTTTAGGGGGAGTGTACATGTGAGGACACAGGTTAGTTTTAGCGTATGGGTTAGGATTAGGGGAAGGGTGAGGGGAAGGCTTCGGGGAAGGGTTATTGTTAGGGTTCGGGCTACGGTTAGGGTTAGGGGACGGGGACGGTTTAGGGTCAAGGTGACGGTACGACAACGGTTTAGGGGGAGCGTACGTGTGAGAGCACGGGTTAGTGTTCGGGTACGGGTTAGGATTCGGGGACGGGTGAGGGGAAGGCTTCGGGATAGGGTTAGGGTTAGGGTTCGGGCTAGGGTTAGGGTTAGGGGATGGGGACGGTTTAGGGTCCAGGTGAGGATACGAGAACGGTTTAGGGGGAGCGTACGTGTGAGGGCACGGGTTAGTGTTACCGTACGGTTTAGAATTAGGGGACGGGTGAGGGGAAGGCTTCGGGGAAGGTTTAGGGTTAGGGTTCGGACTAGGGTTAAGGTTAGGGGACGGGGACGTTTTAGGGTTCAGGTGAGGGTACGACAACGGTTTAGGGGAAGCGTAGGTTTGAGGGCACGGGTTAGTGTTAGCGTACGTGTTAGGATTCGGGGACGGGTGAGGGGAAGGCTTCGGGGAAGGGTTAGGTTTAGGGTTTGGGCTAGGGTTAGGGTTAGGGGACGGGGATGTTTTAGGGTCCAGGTGAGGGTACGACAACGGTTTAGGGGGTGCGTACGTGTGAGGGCACGGGTTAGTGTTAGCGTACGGGTTAGGATTAGGGGACGGGTGACGGGAAGGCTTCGGGGAAGGTTTAGGGTTAGGGTTCGGACTAGGGTTAAGGTTAGGGGACGGGGACGGTTTAGGGTTCAGGTGAGGGTACGACAACGGTTTAGGGGAAGCGTACGTTTGAGGGCATTGGTTAGTGTTAGCCTATGGGTTAGGATTAGGGGACGGGTGAGTTAAAGGCTTCTGGGAATTGTTAGGGTTAGGGTTCATTGTAGGGTTAGGGTTAGGATTCGGGCTAGGGTGAGGGTCCAGGTGAGGGTACGACAAAGGTTTAGGGGGAGCGTACGTGTGAGGGCACGGGTTAGTGTTAGCGTACAGGTTTGGATTAGGGGACGGGTGAGGGGAAGGCTTCAGGAAGGGTTAGATTTAGGGTTCGGGCCAGGGTTAGGGGACCGGGACGGGGACGGTTTAGGGTCCAGGTGAAGGTATGACAACGGTTTAGGGGGAGCGTACGTGTGAGGTCACAGGTTAGTGTTAACGTACGTGTTAGGATTAGAGGACGGGTGAGTGGAAGGCTTCGGGGAAGGGTTAGGGTTAGGGTTCAGACTAGGGTTAATGTTAGGGGACGCGGACGGGTTAGGGTCCAGGTGAGGGTACGACAACTGTTTCGGGGGAGCGTACGTGTGAGGTCACAGGTTAGTGTTAGCGTACGGGTTAGGATTAGGGAACGGGTGAGGGGAAGGCTTAGGGGAAGGGTTAGGGTTAGTTTACGGGCTAGGTTTAGGGCTAGTGGACGGGGAAGGTTTAGGGTTCAGGTGAGGGTACAACGGTTCAGAGGGAGCGTACGTGTGAGCGCACGGGTTAGTGTTACCATACGGGTTAGGATTAGGGGACGGGTGAGTGGAAGGCTTTGGGGAAGGGTTATTGTTAGGGTTCGGGCTACGGTTAGGGTTATTGGACAGGGACGGTTTAGGGTCCAGGTGAGGGTACGACAACGGTTTAGGGGGAGCGTACGTGAGAGGCCACGGGTTAGTGTTAGCGTACGGGTTAGGATTAGGGGACGGGTGAGGGGAAGGCTTCGGGGAAGGTTTAGGGTTAGGTTTCGGACTAGGGTTAAGGTTAGGGGACGGGGACGGTTTAGGGTTCAGGTGAGGGTACGACAACGGTTTAGGGGAAGCGTAGGTTTGAGGGCATGGGTTAGTGTTAGCGTACGTGTTAGGATTCGGGGACGGGTGAGGGGAAGGCTTCGGGGAAGGTTTAATTTTAGAGTTCGGGCTAGGGTTAGGGTTAGGGGACGGGGATGGTTTAGGGTCCAGGTGAGGGTACGACACTGGTTTAAGGATAGCGTACATGTGAGGACACAGGTTAGTGTTAGCGTATGGGTTATGATTAGAGGAAGGGTGAGGGGAAGGCTTCGGGGAAGGGTTATTGTTAGGGTTCGGGCTACGGTTAGGGTTAGGGGACAGGGACGGTTTAGGGTCCAGGTGAGGGTACGACACGGTTTAGGGGAAGCGTACGTGTGAGGGCACGGGTTAGTGTTAGCGTACGGGTTAGGATTAGGGGACGGGTGAGGGGATGGCTTCGGGGAAGTGTTAGGGTTAGGGTTCAGTGTAGGGTTAGGGTCAGGATTCGGGCTAGGGTTAGGGTCCAGGTGAGGGTACGACAACGGTTTAGGGGGAGCGTACGTGTGAGGGCACGGGTTAGTGTTAGCGTACGGATTAGGATTAGGGGACGGGTGAGGGGAAGGATTCGGGAAGGGTTAGGTTTAGGGTTCGGGCTAGGGTTAGGAGATGAGGACGGGGACGGTTTAGGGTCCAGGTGAGGGTACGACAACGGTTTAGGGATAGCGTACATGTGAGGACACAGGTTAGTGTTAGCGTATGGGTTATGATTAGGGGAAGGGTGAGGGGAAGGCTTCGGGGAAGGGTTATTGTTAGGGTTCGGGCTACGGTTAGGGTTAGGGGACAGGGAGGGTTTAGGGTCCAGGTGAGGGTACGACAACGGTTTAGGGGAACCGTACGTGTGAGAGCACGGGTTAGTGTTCGGGTACGGGTTAGGATTCGGGGACGGGTGAGGGGAAGGCTTCGGGGTAGGGTTAGGTTTAGGGTTCGGGCTAGGGTTAGGGTTAGGGGACGGGGACGGTTTAGGCTCCAGGTGAGGGTACGACAACGGTTTAGGGGGAGCGTTCATGTGAGGGCACGGGTTAGTGTTAGCGTACGTGTTAGGATTAGGGGACGGGTGAGGGGAAGGCTTCGGGGAAGTGTTATGGTTAGGGTTCGGGCAAGGGTTAGGGTTAGGGGATGGGGACGGTTTAGGGTCTAGGTGAGGGTATGAGTACGGTTTAGGGGGAGCGTACGTGTGAGGACACGGGTTAGTGTTAGCGTACGGGTTAGGATTAGGGGACGGGTTAGGAGAAGGCTTCGGGGAAGGGTTAGGGTTAGGGTTTGGGCTAGGGTTAGGTTTAGGGGACGGGGACGGTTTAGGGTCCAGGTGAGGGTGTGACAACCGTTTAGGGGGAGTGTATGTGTGAGAGCACTGGTTAGTGTTAGCGTACGGGTTAGGATTAGGGGACGTGTGAGGGGAAGGCTTCGGGGAAGTGTTAGGTTTAGAGTTCGGTGTAGGGTTAGGGTTAGGTTTCGGGCTAAGTTTAGGGTCCGGGTTAGAGTACGTCAACGGTTTAGGGGGAGCGTACGTGTGAGGGCACGGGTTAGTGTTAGCGTATGGATTAGGATTAGGGGACGGGTGAGAGGAAGGCTTCGGGAAAGGGTTAGGGTTAGGGTTCGGACTAGGGTTAAGGGTAGGGGACGGGGACGGTTTAGGGTCCAGATGAAGGTACGACAACGGTTTAGGGGGAGCATACGTTTGAGGGCATGTGTTAGTGTTAGTGTACGGGTTAGGATTAGGGGACGGGTTAGGGGAAGGCTTCGGGGAAGGGTTAGTGTTAGGGTACGGGCTAGGGTTAGGGGTAGGGGACAGGGACGGTTTAGGGTCCAGGTGAGTGTACGACAACGGTTTAGGGGGAGCGTACATTTGAGGGCACGGATTAGTGTTAGCGTACGGGTTAGGATTAGGGGACGGTTGAGGGGAAGGCTTTGGAGAAGGTTTAGGGTTAGAGTTCGGGCTTGGGTTAGGGTTAGTGGATGGGGACGGTTTAGGGTTCAGGTGAGGGTACAACGGTTCAGGGGTGCGTACGTGTGAGGGCACGGGTTACTGTTAGCGTACGGGGTAGGATTAGGGGATGGGTGAGGGGAAGGTTTCGGGGAAGGTTCAGGGTTAGGGTTCAGTGTAGGGTTAGGGTTAGGATTCGGGCTAGGTTTAGGGTGCAGGTGAGGGTACGACAACGGTTTAGGGGGAGCGTACGTGTGAGGGCACGGGTTAGTGTTAGCGTACGGCTAAGTATTAGGGGACGGGTGAGGGGAAGGCTTCGGGGAAGGTTTAGGGTTAGGGTTCGGGGTAGGGTTAGGGTTAGGGGACGGGGACTGTTTAGGGTCCAGGTGAGGTACGACAATGGTTCAGGGGGAGCGTACGTGTGAGGGCACGGGTTAGTGTTAGCGTACGGGTTACGATTAGGGGACGGGTGAGGGGAAGGCTTCGGGGAAGGGTTAGGGTTAGGGTTCGGGCTAGGGTTAGTGTTACGGGACGGGGACGGTTTAAGTTCCAGGTGAGGGTACGACAACGGTTCACGCGGAGTGTATATGTGAGGGCACGGGTTAGCGTTAGCGTACGGCTTAGGATTAGGGGACGGGTGAGAGGAAGGCTTCGGGGAAGGGTTAGGGTTAGGTTTGGGACTGGGGTTAGGGTTAGGGGACGGGGACGGTTTAGGGTCCAGGTGAGGTTAAGACAACGGTTTAGGGGGAGCGTACGTGTGAGGGCACGGGTTAGTGTTAGCGTACGGGTTAGGATTTGGGGACGGGTGAGGGGAAGGCTTCGGGGAAGCGTTAGGGTTAGGGTTCGCTGTAGGGTTATGGTTAGGATTCGGGCTAGGTTTAGGGTCCAGGTCAGGGTACGACAACGGTTTAGGGGGAGCGTACGTGTGAGGGAACGTGTTAGTGTTAGCGTACGGGTTAGGATTAGGGGACGGGTGAGGGGAAGGCTTCGCGGAGGAGTTACGGTTAGGGTTCGTGCGAGGCTTAGGTTTAGGGGACAGGGACGGTTTAGGGTCCAGGTGAGGGTACGACAACAGTTTATGGGAGGCGTACGTGTGAGGGCATTGGTTAGTGTTAGCGTACGGCTTAGGATAAGGGGACGGGTGGGGGGAAGGCTTCAGGGAAAGTTTAGGGTTAGGGTTCGGGCTAGGGTTAGGGTTAGGGGACGGGGACGGTTTAGGGTCCAGGTGAGGGTACGACAACGGTTTAGGGGGAAGCGTAAGATTGAGGGCACGGGTTAGTGTTAGCGTACGGCTAAGTATTAGGGGACGGGTGAGGTGAAGGCTTCAGGGAAGGGTTAGGGTTAGGGTTCGGGCTAGGGTTAGGGTTAGGGTTCGGGCTAGGGTTAGGGTTAGGGGACGGGGACGGTTTAGGGTCAGGTGAGTGTACGAGAACGGTTTAGGGGGAGCATACGTGTGAGGGCACGGGTTAGTGTTAGCGTACGGTTTAGGATTAGGGAACGGGTGAGGGGAAGGCTTCGGTGAAGGGTTAGGGATAAGGTTGGGGCTTGGGTTACGGTTAGGGGACGGGGCCGATTTAGGGTCCAGGTGATGGTACGAATCAGTTTAGGGGGAACGTACGTGTGAGGGCACGGGTTAGTGTTAGCGTATGGGTTAGGATTGGAGACGGGTGAGGGGAAGGCTTCGGGGAAGGGTTAAGGTTAGGGTTCGGGCTAGGGTTAGGGTTAGGGGACGTGGACGGTTTAGAGTCCAGGTGAGGGTACGACAACGTTTTAGGGTGAGCGTATGTGTGAGGGCACGGGTTAGTGTTAGCATATGGGTTAGGATTAGGGGACGGGTGAGGGGAGGCCTTCGAGGTAGGGTTAGTGTTAGGGTTAGGGTTCGGGCTAGAGTTAGGGTTATGGGACGGGGACGATTTAGGGTCCAGGTGAGGGTACGACAACGGTTCAGGGGGAGCGTACGTGTGAGGGGACGGGTTAGTGTTAACGTACGGGTTACGATTAGGGGACGGTGAGTGGAAGGCTTCGGGGAAGCGTTAGGGTTAGGGTTCGGTGTAGGGTTATGGTTAGGATTCGGGCTAGGTTTAGGGTCCAGGTGAGGGTACGACAACGGTTTAGGGGGAGCGTACGTGTGAGGGCACGCGTTAGTGTTAGCGTACAGATTAGGGTTAGGGGACGGGTGAGGGGAAGGCTTTGGGGAAGGGTTAGGGTTAGGGTTCGGTGTAGGGTTAGGGTTTGGATTCGGGCTAGGTTTAGGGTCCAGGTGAGGGTACGACAAGGGTTCACAGGGAGCGTTCGTGTAAGGGCACGGGTTAGTGTTAGCGTACGGCTTAGGATTAGGGGACGGTTGAGGGGAAGGGTTCGGGGAAGGGTTAGGGATAGGGTTCGGGCTAGGTTTATGGTTAGGGGACAGGGACAGTTTAGAGTCCAGGTGAGGGTACGACAACGGTTTAGGTGGAGCGTACGAGTGAGGGCACGTGTTAGTGTTAGCGTACGGGATAGGATTAGTGGACGGGTGAGGGGAAGGCTTCAGGGAAGGGTTAGCGTTCGGACTAGGGTTATGGTAGGGGACGGGAAGTGTTTAGGGTCCAGGTGAGGGTACGACAACGGTTTAGGGGGAGCGTACGTGTGAGGGCACGGGTTAGTGTTAGCGTACGGGTTACGATTAGGGGACGGGTGAGTGGAATGCTTCGCGGAAGTGTTAGGGTTAGGGTTCAGGCTAGGGTTAGGGTTAGGGGACGGGAACGGTTTAAGGTCCAGCTGAGGGTACGACAACGATTCACGGGGAGCGTACATGTGATGGCACAGGTTAGTGTTAGCGTACTGCTTAGGATTAGGGGACGGGTGAGGGGAGGGCTTCGGGAAAGGTTTAGGGTTAGGGTTAGGGCTAGAGTTAGAGTTAGGGGACGGGGACGGTTTAGGGTCCAGGTGAGGGTACAAGAACGGTTTAGGGGGAGCGTACGTGTGAGGGCACTGGTTAGTGTTAGCGTACGGGTTAGGATTAGGGGACGGGTGAAGGGAAGGCTTCGGGGAAGGGTTAGGGTTAGGTTACGGGCTAGGGTTAGGGTTAGGGGATGGGGACGGTTTAGGGTCCAGGTGAGGGTACGACAACGGTTTAGGGGGAGCGTACGTGTGAGGGCATGGGTTAGTGTTAGCGTACGGGTTAGGATTAGGGTACGGTTGAGCGGAAGGCTTCGGGGAACTGTTAGGGTTAGGGTTTGGGCTACGGGTATGGTTAGTGGACGGGGACGGTTCAGGGTCCAGGTGAGTGTACAACAACGGTTTAGGGGGAGCGAACGTGTGAGGGCACGGGTTAGTGTTAGCGTACGGGTTAGGATTAGGGGACGGATGAGGGGAAGGCTTCGGGGAAGGGTTAATGTTAGGGTTTGGAGTAGGTTTAGGATTAGGGGACGGGGAGGGTTTAGGGTCCAGGTGAGTGTATGACAACGGTTCACGGGGATCGTACGTGTTAGGGCACGGGTTAGTGTTAGCGTACGGCTTACGATTAGGGGACGGGTGATGGGAAGGGTTCGGGGAAGGGTTAGGGTTCGGGCTAGGGTTAGGGTTAGGGGACGGGGACAGTTTAGGTTCCAGGTGAGGCAACGACAACGGTTTAGGGGGAGAGTACGTGTGAGGGCACGGTTTAGTGTTAGCGTACGGGTTAGGATTAGGGATCAGGTGAAGTGAAGGCTTTGGGGAAGTGTTAGGGTTAGGGTTCGGGCTAGAGTTAGGGTTAGGGGACGGGGACGGTTTACGTTCCATGTGAGGGAAAAAAACTGTTTAGGTGGAGCGTACGTGTGAGGGCAAGTGATAGTGTTAGCATACGGGCTAGTATTAGGGGACGGGTGACGGGAAGGGTTCGGGGAAGGGTTAGGCTTAGGGTTCGGGCTAGGGTTAGGTTTAGGGTACAGGGACGGTTTAGGGTCCAGGTGAGGGTACGACAATGCTTCAGGGGGAGCGTACATGTGAGGGCACGGGTTAGTGTTAGTGTACGGGTTAGCATTAGGGGACGGGTGAGAGGAAGGCTTCGGGAAAGGGTTGGTGTTAGGGTTCGGGCTAGGGTTAGGGTTAGGGGACGGGGACGGTTTAGGGTCTAGGTGAGGGGACGAGAAGGGTTCACAGGGAGCGTACGTGTGAGGGCACGGGTTAGTGTTAGCGTCCGGCTTAGGATTAAGGGACGGGTGAGGGGAAGGCTTCGGGGAATTGTTAGAATTAGTTTTCGGGCTAGGGTTAGGGTTAGGGGATGGGGACGGTTTAGGGTCCGGGTGAGGGTTTGACAACGGTTTAGGGGGAGTGTACGTGTGAGGCCACGGGTTAGTGTTAGCGTACAGCTTAGGATTATGGGACAGGTGAGGGGAAGGCTTCGGGGAAGGGTTAGGGTTAGGGTTCGGCCTAGGGTTAGGGTTAGGGGATGGGGACGGTTTAGGGTCCAGGTGAGGGTAGGACAACGGTTCAGGGTGAGCGTTCGTGTGAGGGCATGGGTTACTGTTAGCGTACGGGTTAGGATTAGGTGACGGGTGAGGGGAAGGCTTCGGGGAAGGGTTAGGGTTAGGGTTCGGGCTAGGGTTAGGGTTAGGGGACGGGGTCGGTTTAGGGTCCAGGTGAGGGTATGACAGCGTTTTAGGGGGAGCGTACGTGTGAGGGCACGGGTTAGTGTTAGCGTACGGGTTAGGATTATGGGACGGGTGAGGGGAAGGCTTCACAGAAGGGTTAGGGTTAGGGTTCGGGCTAGGGTTAGGATTAGGGGACGGGTACGGTTTAGGGTCCAGGTGAGGATAGGACAACGGTTTAGGGGGAGCGTACTGTGAGGGCACGGGTTAGTGTTGACATATGGGTTAGGATTAGGGGAAGGGTGAGGGGAAGGCTTCGGGAAAGGGTTAGTGTTAGGGTTCGGGTTAGGGGACGGGGACAGTTCAGGATCCAGGTGAGGGTACGACAAGGGTTGACAGGGAGCGTACGTGTGAGGGCACGGGTTAGTGTTAGCATATGGGTTAGGATTAGGGGAGGGGTTAGGGTAAGGCTTCGGGGAAGTGTTAGGGTGGATCATACTCTGGGTTCCACATGCATGTTTTAGCTGAAGGAAGAGTCCCTTAAACCTGGAGAGTTGAGACCCATGGAATGGGTACCATGCAATATGACTTCAAAGGGTCTGCATTTGCTCACTGAACCTCAAAAATCCTATCACTGCTGCGCTTATGCCGCTGTACACATGCTTGATTCTCTTTCGGAGACATATAAATCCATAGGTTTTAAGCTTCTTACTAGTCAGATATATTCTTAGGCGTTTAATATGGGGTGTGAGTCCACTAAGTTGAGCAAGGAGTAGCTCTTGTCTATTACATATTTGGCTTATGGAACGGTATCAGTGCTAATTTCAATCTCTGGTTTTATGCAGCACCCCAACTCACCTTTCCCCTTAAGCAAGCATAAGTTGGTTTTCTACATTTGAGACCCTGTTCTGTTTTGTAATTCAGTTCCTGTGTAGCCAAGTTTACATTCCGTGTAGTAGTGATATCTTATGATGATTCTTTTTCTGTGTGACTTATTTCACTTAGAATCATCGTACCTGAATCCACTCATTATGCTGCTATGGGCCTGATGACATAGATTTCATTGGTGAGTGATATTGCATTGTACGTAAGTACCACAACTTGTTTATCCATTTTTCGCTTTCTGTGATATTGAACTTGTACCGTAAACGAGGTTCTTGTAAACAGAGCCGTCCCAAACTTTGGGGTGGCTGTGCCTTTTTGATTTTAATTTCCTTAAACTATAGGACCATAAGTGGAAGTGCCCTAGGCTCTGTTGCTTTGTTTTTTAGATGTTTCAGGAAACACCATACACTTCTCCAGAGTGGCTGTTGGCAATTTACATCCCGCCCATCAGCATAACAAGGCTCCCAGTTCTCCATGGCCTGTCCTGCCTTTCTGGATTTTACACTTTTTTCAGATGGCCCTTTTGACCGGGGGGCAGTGAGACTTCATTGTAGTGCAGAATTCCTTTGCAAGCTTGCTTGGTTGGCCAAAAAGGGCGTATGCGTTTTTTCCTGAATATATTCAGGAAAAAACGCATATGCCCTTTTTGGCCAAGTGCATCATTGTGGACGTTCTGCCTCTTTTCCTATGCTTTAAATGCAATTCCAGTCTACCTCCTGAAATCGGTTTCCTGCAATTCTGCCTCGCTTTCAAGTCCTCTTGGCAGCCTTACTTCAAGATATTTTTGGACGATAGCTGTCATTTATAACTCTGCAGGTTTGAGTATTACAGTGCCCCTGAGCTCCTTTCTTCAACTCACTTTCTTGTGAGCTGGCCGCAACACCGCAGCATTGCTTCAGGCCCTAGTGTGGTTCCGGCACGGCACGCTGTGCCTTTGGTTAATTCCTCTTCCTGGTGGGAAATGAGAGTTAAATTTGCCCGTCCAGACACCTCCAGCTAGTCTCTCATTGGTTCTCCCTATTTCTGTTCATTTTACACAAAAATTGCAAACTGGGCAAAACAGGAGTTTAAAGGCACTGACTCTCCATGTGGGGAGAGTGTCAGTAAAGCGTCTGGAATGTTGCACCTGAGTACCAGGGGACGAAAACTGAGACACATTTGAACACGTTTCCCGATCACATGCTGGATCATACTCTGGGTACCACATGGATGTTTTAACTGAAGGAAGAATCCCTTAAACCTGGAGAGTTGAGACCCATGGAATGAGTACCATGCATTATGACTTCAAAGGGTCTGCATTTGCTCACCGAACCTCACCAATCTTATCACTGCTGCGTTAATGCTGCTGTACACACGCTTGATTCAATTTCGGAGACATATAAATCCATAGGTCTTAAAATTGTTACTAGTCAGGTATATTCTTAGGCGTTTAATATGGGGTGTTGAGTCCACTTCATTGAGCAAGGAGTCGCTCTTGTCTATTACATATTTGGCTTATGGAACGGTATCTGTGCTAATTTCAATCTCTGGTTTTATGCAGCTCCCCAACTCACCTTTCCCCTTAAACAAGCATAACGTGATTTTCTACATTTGCGACCCTGTTCTGTTTTGTAATTCAGTTCCTGTGTAGCCAAGTTTACATTCCGTGTAGTAGTGATATCTTATGATGTTTCTCTATCTGTGTCACTTATTTCACTTAGAATCATCGTACGTGAATCCACTCATTATGCTGCTACGGGCCTGATGACATAGATTTCATTGCTGAGTGATATTGCATTGTACGTAAGTACCACAACTTCTTTATCCATTTTTCGCTTTCTGTGATATTGAACTTGTACCGTAAACGAGGTTCCTGTAAACAGAGCCGTCTGAAACTTTGGGGTGGCTGTGTCTTTTTGATTTTAATTTCCCTAAGCTGTAGGACCATAAGTGGAAGTGCCCTAGGCTCTGTTGCTTTGTTTTTTAGATGTTTCAGGAAACACCATTCACTTCTCCAGAGTGGCTGTTGGCAATTTACATCCCGCCCGTCAGCATAACAAGGCTCCCAGTTCTCCATGGCCTGTCCTGACTTTCTGGATTTTACACTTTTTTCAGATGGCCCTTTTGACCGAGGGGCAGTGAGACTTCATTGTAGTGCAGATTTCCTTTGCAAGCTTGCTTGGTTGGCCAAAAAGGGCGTATGCGTTTTCTCCTGAATATATTCAGGATAAAACGCATACGCCCTTTTTGGCCAAGTGCATCATTGTGGACGTTCTGCCTCTTTTCCTATGCTTTACATGCAATTCCAGTCTACCTCCTGAAATCGGTTTCCTGCAATTCTGCCCCGCTTTCAAGTCCTCTTGGCAGCCTTACTTCAATATATTTTTGGACGATAGCTGTCATTTATAGCTCTGCAGGTTTGTGAATGACAGTGCCCCTGAGCTCCTTTCTTCAGCTCGCTTTCTTGTGAGCTGGCCGCAACACCGCAGGATTGCTTCAGGCCCTAGTGTGGTTCCGGCTCGGCACGGTGAGCCTTTGGTCAATTCCTCTCCCTGGTGGGAAATGAGAGTGAAATTTGCCCGTCCAGACACCCCCAGCTATTCTCTCATTGGTTCTCCCTATTCCTGTTCATTTTCCGCAGAAATTGCAAACTGGGCGAAACAGGAGGTTAAAGGCACTGACTCTCCAAGTGGGGAGAGTGTTACTAAAGCATCTGGAATGTTGCACCCGAGTACCAGGGGACGAAAACTGAGACACATATGAACACGTTTCCCGATCACACGGTGGATCATACTCTGGGTTCCACATGCATGTTTTAGCTGAAGGATGAATCCCTTAAACCTGGAGAGTTGAGACCCATGGAATTGGTCCCATGCAATATGACTTCAAAAGGTCTGCATTTGCTCACCGAACGTCTCCATTCCTATCCCTGCTGCGTTTATGCTGCTGTACACACGCTTGATTCTCTTTCGGAGACATATAAATCCATAGGTTTTAAGATTCTCACTAGTCAGGTATATTCTTAGGCGTTTAATATGGGGTGTTGTGTCCACTTCGTTGAGGAAGGAGCAGCTCTTGTCTATTACATATTTGGCTTATGGAACGGTATCAGTGCTAATTTCAATCTCTGGTTTTATGTAGCACCCCAACTCACCTTTCCCCTTAAGCAAGTATAAGTTGCTTTTCTACATTTGAGACCCTGTTCTGTTTTGTAATTCAGATCCTGGGTACTCAAGTTTACATTCCGTGTAGTAGTGATATCTTATGATGTTTCTTTTTCTGTGTGACTTATTTCACTTAGAATCATCGTACCTGAATCCACTCATTATGCTGCTATGGGCCTGATGGCATAGATTTCATTGTTGGGTGATATTGCATTGTACGTAAGTACTACAACTTCTTTATCCATTTTTCGCTTTCTGTGATATTGAACTTGTACCGTAAACGAGGTTCTTGTAAACAGAGCTGTCCCAAACATTGGGGTGGCTGTGTCTTTTTGATTTTAATTTCCCTAAGCTATAGGACCATAAGTGGAAGTGCCCTAGGCTCTGTTGCTTTGTTTTTTAGATGTTTTAGGAAACACCATACACTTCTCCATAGTGGCTGTTGGCAATTTATATCCCGCCCATCAACATAACAAGCCTCCCAATTCTCCATGGCCTGTCCTGCCTTTCTGGATTTTACACTTTTTTCAGATGGCCCTTTTGACCGAGGGGCAGTGAGACTTCATTGTAGTGCAGATTTCCTTTGCAAGCTTGCTTGGTTGTCCAAAAACGGCGTAGGCGTTTTCTCCTGAATATATTCAGGAGAAAACGCATACGCCCTTTTTGGCCAAGTGCATCGTTGTGGACGTTCTGCCTCTTTTCCTATGCTTTACATGCAATTCCAGTCTACCTCCTGAAATCGGTTTCCTGCAATTCTGCCCCGCTTTCAAGTCCTCTTGGCATCCTTACTTCAATATATTTTTGGACGATAGCTGTCATTTATAACTCTGCAGGTTTGTGAATGAGAGTGTCCTTGAGCTCCTTTCTTCAAGTCGCTTTCTTGTGAGTTGGCCGCAACACCGCAGGATTGCTGCAGGCCCTAGTGTGGTTCCGGCATGGCACGCTGAGCCTTTGGTTAATTCCTCTTCCTGGTGGGAAATGAGTGTTAAATACGTCCGTCCAGACACCTACCTCACTCTCAACCCCTTGGTTATGTGGGTCCTCTGGTTTGTGGCCACCTTTGCTGGGTTCCTCACCTTTCGATGATGTGGCCCCACTAGTGTGAGGACACTCCTGCCTGGTTCTCATCCACGTGGTTATGTGGACCCCCTGGTGAGAGTCTGTTCCTGGCTGTGTTCCTCACCCTTCTGTGAGGGAGACCCTCTGCTGATAGGTCACTCCTGCATGGCTGGCACACATTGCCTTGGTGAAGTCAGCCGTGTGGTGGCAGTTGGAGCATGCTGGGAATCTCCTCCCACCGGTGATGAGGGCCCTCTTGCGTCAGGCCCTAACTGCTGGGCTCACCAACTTTTCTTAGTGAGCCCAATGATGCTTGGGCACTCCTCTTAGGATCCCATCTCCATGGGGATGTGGGCCTTCTGCTCTGAGGTCCCAACGGCTGGGTGGTTCACATTTTCATGATGTGGGCTCTCTGGTGTTAGTACACAGAGGCCTGGATCCCATAGCCTCTGTGCTCTTGGCCGCCTGCTGGGAGGTTCCAACTGCTGGATTCCTCACTTTTTAAATTTTTTGGGCCCTCTGTTGTGAGGATCCTCCTGCCTGCCTCACTCCCAGCCCCTTCGTGATGCGTGTCGTCTGGTTTGAGGCCACATGTGCTGGGTTCCTCACCTTTCGATGATGTGGGACCAATGGTCTTAGGAGACTCCTGCCTGGTTCACATCCCCTTGGTGATGTGGGCCCTCTGTTGAGAGTCTGATCCTGGCTGGGTTCCTCACCCATCTGTGAGGTGGGCCGTCTGCGGTGAGGTCACTCCTGCCTGGCTTGCTCACCTCGCCTTGTGGACATGAGCCCTCTGGTGGCACTTGGAGCCTGCTGGGAGCCTCCTCCCCTCGGTGATGAGGGCCCTCTGGCGTCAGGCCCTAACTGCTGGGCTCCCCACATTTTGTGATGTGCGCCCAGTGGTGCGAGGACACTCCAGCCGGGTTCACATCCCCATTGGGATGTGGGCCTTCTGCTCTGAGGCCCCAACGCCTGGGTTGCTCACAGTTTCATGATGTGGGCTCTCTGTTGTTAGTTCACTTCTGCCTGCATCCCATAACTTCTGTGCTCTCGGTCGCCTGCTGGGAGGTTCCAACTGCTGGATTCCTCACCTTTTTATTCTTTGGGCCCTCTGTTTTTAGGCTACTCCTACCTGCCTCACTCCCATCCCCTTTGTGATGTATGTCCTCTGATATGAGGCCGCATGAGCTGGGTTCCTCACCTTTCGATGATGTAGCCCCACTGGTGGGAGGACAGTCCTGACTGGTTCCCATCCCCTTGGTGTTGTGAGCCCTCTGGCGAGAGTCTCATCCTGCCTCGGTTCCTCACCCTTCTGTGAGATAGGCCCTCTGCTGTGAAGTCACTACTGCCTGGCTGGCGCATGCCACCTTGTAGACGTGGGCCCTCTGTTGGCAGTTGGAACCTGCTGGCAGTCTCCTCCCCTCAGTTATGAGGGCCCCCTGGCGTCAGGCCCTAACTGCTGGGCTCCTAACATTTTCTGATATGTGCTAAGTGGTGCGAGGCCACTCCTGCCAGGTTCCCATGCCAATGGGGATGTGGGCCTTCTGTTCTGAGGTCCCAACGGCTGGGCTGCTCACAGGTTCATGATGTGGGCCCTCTGCTGTGAGTTCACTGCGGCCTGGATCCCATAGCCTCGGTGCTCTGGGCCACTTGCTGGGAGGTTCCAACTGCTGGATTCCTCAACTTTTATATTCTATGGACCCTGTGTTGTGAGGCCGGTCCTGCCAGCCTCATTCCGAACCCCTTGGTGATGTGGTTCCTCTGGTTTGAGGCTACATGTGCTGGGATCCTCACCTTTCGATGATGTTGTCCCACTGGTGTGGGGACACTCCTGCCTGGTTCCCATCCCCTTGGTGATGTGGGCCCTCTGGTGCGAGTCTGATCCTGACTGGGTTCGTCACACTTCTCTGAGGTGGGCCCTCTGCTGTGAGGTCATTCGTGCCTGGTTGGCACACATCGCCTTGGCGACGTCAGCCCTCTGGTGGCAGTTGGAGCCTGCTGGGAGCCTCCTTCCCTTGGTGATGAGGGTCCTCTGACGTCAGGCCCTAACTGCTGGTCTCCCAAAATTTTCTGATACGTTCTCAGTGGTGCGAGGACACTCCTACCAGATTTCCATCCCCATGGGGATGTGGGCCTCCTGCTCTGAGGTCCCAATGGCTGGGTTGCTCAGTTTCATGACATGGGCCCTCTTCTGTGAGTTCACTGTGGCCTGGATCCCATAGCCTCGGTGCTCTGGGCTGCCTGCTGGGAGGTTCCAACGGCTGAAATCCTCACTTTTTATTCTATGGGCCCAGTGTTGTGAGGCTACTCCTGCCTGCCTCACTCCGAGGCCCTTGGTGATGTGGGTCCTCTGGTTTGAGGACACATGTGCTGAGTACCTCACCTTTCGATGATGTGGCCCCACTGGTGTGAAGACACTCCTGCCTGGTTCTCATCCCCTTGGTGATGTGGGCCCTCTGGTGAGAGTCTGATGTTGGCTGGGTTTCTCACCCTTCTGTGACGTGGGACCTCTGTTGTGAGGTAACTCCTGCCTGGCTTGCTCACGTTGCCTTGGCAACGTGAGGCCTCAGGTGGCAGTTGGAGCCTGCTGGGAATCTCCTCCCCTCAGTTATGAGAGCTCTGGATAAAACACATATGCACTTTTTTGCCAAGTGCATTATTTTCCAAGTTCTGTCTCTTTTCCTATGCTTTAAGAGTGACTCCCGTGTACCTTCTGAAATCGGTTTCCTGCAATTCTGCCCCGCTTTCAAGTCCTCTTGGCAGCCTTACTTCAATATATTTTTGGACCATAGCTGTCATTTATAACTCTGCAGGTTTGTGAATGACAGTGTCCCTGAGCTCCTTTCTTCAACTCGCTTTCTTGTGAGCTCTCCGCAACACCGCAGGATTGCTTCAGGCCCTAGTGTGGTTCCGGCATGGCACGCTGAGCCTTTGGTTAATTCCTCTTCCTGGTGGGAAATGAGAGTCAAATTTGCCCGTCCAGACACCTCCAGCTAGTCTCTCATTGGTTCTCCCTATTCCTGTTCACTTTCCGCAGAAATTGCAAACTGGGCCAACCAGGAGGTTAAAGGCACTGACTCTCCAAGTGGGGAGAGTGTCAGTAAAGCGTCTGGAATGTTGCACCCGAGTACCAGGGGACGAAAACTGAGACACATTTGAACACGTTTCCCGAACACACGGTGGATCATAC
Organism: Lagenorhynchus albirostris; assembly: GCF_949774975.1. Lineage (NCBI taxonomy): Eukaryota > Metazoa > Chordata > Mammalia > Artiodactyla > Delphinidae > Lagenorhynchus > Lagenorhynchus albirostris. The sequence continues at coordinate 394,107 of NW_026783569.1, read as the reverse complement.
TCTGGGTTCCACATGCATGTTTTAGCTGAAGGAAGAATCCCTTAAACCTGGAGAGTTGAGACCCATGGAATGGGTACCATACAATATGACTTCAAAGGGTCTGCATTTGCTCACCGAACCTCACCAATCCTATCACTGCTGTGTTTATGCCGCTGTACACACACTTGATTCTCTTTTGGAGACATATAAATCCATAGGTTTTAAGATTCTTACTAGTCGGGTATATTCTTAGGCGTTTAATATGGGGTGTTGAGTCCACTTCGTTGAGCAAGGAGTAGCTCTTGTCTATTACATATTTGGCTTATGGAACGGTATCTGTGCTAATTTCAATCTCTGGTTTTATGCAAAACCCCAACTCACCTTTCCCCTTAAGCAAGCAGTAGTTGGTTTTCTACATTTGAGACCCTGTTCTGTTTTGTAATTCAGTTCCTGTGTAGCCAAGTTTACATTCCGTGTAGTAGTGATATCTTATGATGTTTCTTTTTCTCTGTGACTTATTTCACTTAGAATCATCGTACCTCAATCCACTCATTATGCTGCTACGGGTCTGATGACATAGATTTCATTGCTGAGTGATATTGCATTGTACGTAAGTACCACAACTTCTTTATCCATTTTTCGCTTTCTGTGATATTGAACTTGTACCGTAAACGAGGTTCCTGTAAACAGAGCCGTCTGAAACTTTGGGGTGGCTGTGTCTTTTTGATTTTAATTTCCCTAAGCTATAGGACCATAAGTGGAAGTGCCCTAGGCTCTGTTGCTTTGTTTTTTAGATGTTTCAGGAAACACCATACACTTCTCCAGAGTGGCTGTTGGCAATTTACATCCCGCCCATCAGCATAACAAGGCTCCCAGTTCTCCATGGCCTGTCCTGCCTTTCTGGATTTTACACTTTTTTCAGATGGCCCTTTTGACCGGGGGGCAGTGAGACTTCATTGTAGTGCAGATTTCCTTTGCAAGCTTGCTTGGTTGGCCAAAAAGGGCGTATGCGTTTTTTCCTGAATATATTCAGGGAAAAACACATACGCCCTTTTTGGCCAAGTGCATCATTGTGGACGTTCTGCCTCTTTTCCTATGCTTTACATGCAACTCCAGTTTACCTCCTGAAATCGGTTTCCTGCAATTCTGCCCCGCTTTCAAGTCCTCTTGGCAGCCTTACTTCAAGATATTTTTGGACGATAGCTGTCATTTATAACTCTGCAGGTTTGTGAATGACAGTGCCCCTGAGCTCCTTTCTTCAACTCGCTTTCTTGTGAGCTGGCCGCAAACCCGCAAGACTGCTTCAGACCCTAATCTGCTTCTGGCAGGGCACGCTGAGCCTTTGGTTAATTCCTCTTCCTGGTGGGAAATGAGTGTTAAATACGTCCGTCCAGACACCTACCTCACTCTCAACCCCTTGGTGATGTGGGTCCTCTGGTTTGTGGCCACCTTTGCTGGGTTCCTCACCTTTCGATGATGTGGCCCCACTAGTGTGAGGACACTCCTGCCTGGTTCTCATCCACGTGGTTATGTGGACCCCCTGGTGAGAGTCTGTTCCTGGCTGTGTTCCTCACCCTTCTGTGAGGGAGACCCTCTGCTGATAGGTCACTCCTGCATGGCTGGCACACATTGCCTTGGTGAAGTCAGCCGTGTGGTGGCAGTTGGAGCATGCTGGGAATCTCCTCCCACCGGTGATGAGGGCCCTCTTGCGTCAGGCCCTAACTGCTGGGCTCACCAACTTTTCTTAGTGAGCCCAATGATGCTTGGGCACTCCTCTTAGGATCCCATCTCCATGGGGATGTGCGCCTTCTGCTCTGAGGTTCCAACGGCTGGGTGGTTCACATTTTCATGATGTGGGCTCTCTGGTGTTAGTACACAGAGGCCTGGATCCCATAGCCTCTGTGCTCTTGGCCGCCTGCTGGGAGGTTCCAACTGCTGGATTCCTCACTTTTTTAATTTTTTGGGCCCTCTGTTGTGAGGATCCTCCTGCCTGCCTCACTCCCAGCCCCTTCGTGATGCGTGTCGTCTGGTTTGAGGCCACATGTGCTGGGTTCCTCACCTTTCGATGAGTGGGACCAATGGTCTTAGGAGACTCCTGCCTGGTTCACATCCCCTTGGTGATGTGGGCCCTCTGTTGAGAGTCTGATCCTGGCTGGGTTCCTCACCCATCTGTGAGGTGGGCCGTCTGCGGTGAGGTCACTCCTGCCTGGCTTGCTCACCTCGCCTTGTGGACATGAGCCCTCTGGTGGCACTTGGAGCCTGCTGGGAGCCTCCTCCCCTCGGTGATGAGGGCCCTCTGGCGTCAGGCCCTAACTGCTGGGCTCCCCACATTTTGTGATGTGCGCCCAGTGGTGCGAGGACACTCCAGCCGGGTTCACATCCCCATTGGGATGTGGGCCTTCTGCTCTGAGGCCCCAACGCCTGGGTTGCTCACAGTTTCATGATGTGGGCTCTCTGCTGTTAGTTCACTCCTGCCTGCATCCCATAACTTCTGTGCTCTCGGTCGCCTGCTGGGAGGTTCCAACTGCTGGATTCCTCACCTTTCTTATTCTTTGGGCCCTCTGTTTTTAGGCTACTCCTGCCTGCCTCACTCCCATTCCCTTTGTGATATGTGTCCTCTGATTTGAGGCCACATATGCTGGGTTCCGCACCTTTCGATGATGTGGCCCCACTGGAGGGAAGACAGTCCTGACTGGTTCCCATCCCCTTGCTGATGTGGGCCCTCAGGTGAGAGTCTGATCCTGGCTGGGTTCCTCACCCTTCTGTGAGGTGGGCCCTCTGCTGTGAGGTCAATCATGCCTGTCTGGCACACGTCACCTTGGTGACGTGGGCCCTCTGGTGGCAGTTGGAGTGTGCTGGGATCCTCCTCCCCTCGGTGATGAGGGCCCTCTTGCCTTAGGCCATAACTGCTGGGCTCCCCACATTTTCTGATGTGCGCCAAGTGAGTGAGGACACTCTTGCCAGGTTCCCATCCCCATGGGGATATGGGCCTTCTGCTCTGAGGTCAAAACGGCTGGCTTGCTCACAGTACCATGATGTGGGCCCTCTGCTGTGAGTTCACTCTGGCAAGGATCCCTTATCATCGGTGCTCTGAGCCGCCTGCTGGGAGGTTCCAACTGCTGGATTCCTCACCTTTTTTATTCTATGTGCCCTCTGTTGTGAGGCTCCTCCTGCCTGCCTCACTGCCAGCCCCTTGGTGATGACTGTCCTATGGCTTGTGGCCACATGTGCTGCGTTCCTCACCTTTCGATGATGTGGCCCCACTCGTGTGAGGACACTCCTGCCTGGTTCCCATCCCCTTGGTGAGGTGGGCCCTCTGGCGAGAGTCTAATCCTGGCTGGGTTCCTCAACGTTCTGTGAGGTAGGCCCTCTGCTGTGAGGTCACTCCTGCCTGGCTGGCCCACGTCACCTTGGAGACGTGAGCCCTCTGGTGGCAGTTGGAGCATGCAGGGTGCCTCCTCCTCTCGGTGATGACGGCCCTCTGGCATCAGGCCCTAAATGGTGGGCTCCCCACATTTTCTGATGTGCGCCCAGTGGTGCGAGGACACTCCAGCCAGGTTCCCATTCCCATGGGGATGCGGGCCTTCTGCGCTGAGGTCCCAACGCCTGGGTTTCTCACTGTTTTATGATGTGGGCCCTCTGCTGTAAGTTCACTGCGGCCTGGATCCCATAGCCTCGGTGTTCTGAGCCGCCTGCTGGAAGGAATAAATGCTGGAATCCTCACGTTTTTTATATTATGTGCCCTGTGTTGTGAGGCTACTCCTGCCTGCCTCACTCCAAGGCCCTTGGTGATGTGGGTTCTCTGGTTTGAGGACACATGTGCTGGGTTCCTCACCTTAAGATGATGAGGCCCCACTGGTGTGAGGATAATCCTGACTGGTTCCCATCCCCTTTGTGATGTGGGTCTTCTGGTGAGAGTCTGATCCTGGCTGGGTTCCTCACCCATCTGTGAGGTGGGCCCTCTACTATCAGGTAACTCTTGCCTGGCTTGCTCACCTCGCCTTGTTGACATGAGCCCTCTGGTGGCACTTGGACCCTGCTGGGAGCCCCTTCACCTCTGTGATGAGGGCCCTCTGACATCAGGCCCTAACTGCTGGGCTCCCCAACTTTTCTTAGTGAGCCCAGTGATGCTCGGGCACTCCTCTTAGGTTCCCATCTCCATGGGGATGTGGGCCTTCTGCTCTGAGGTCCCAACGGCTGGGTTGATCACAATTTCATGATGTGGGCTCTCTGGTGTTAGTTCACTGTGGCCTGGATCCCATAGCCTCTGTGCTCTTGGCCGCCTGCTGGGAGGTTCCAACTGCTGGATTCCTCACCTTTTTATTCTTTGGGCCCTCTGTTTTTAGGCTACTCCTACCTGCCTCACTCCCATCCCCTTTGTGATGTATGTCCTCTGATATGAGGCCGCATGAGCTGGGTTCCTCACCTTTCGATGATGTAGCCCCACTGGTGGGAGGACAGTCCTGACTGGTTCCCATCCCCTTGGTGTTGTGAGCCCTCTGGCGAGAGTCTCATCCTGCCTCGGTTCCTCACCCTTCTGTGAGATAGGCCCTCTGCTGTGAAGTCACTACTGCCTGGCTGGCGCATGCCACCTTGTAGACGTGGGCCCTCTGTTGGCAGTTGGAACCTGCTGGCAGTCTCCTCCCCTCAGTTATGAGGGCCCCCTGGCGTCAGGCCCTAACTGCTGGGCTCCTAACATTTTCTGATATGTGCTAAGTGGTGCGAGGCCACTCCTGCCAGGTTCCCATGCCAATGGGGATGTGGGCCTTCTGTTCTGAGGTCCCAACGGCTGGGCTGCTCACAGGTTCATGATGTGGGCCCTCTGCTGTGAGTTCACTGCGGCCTGGATCCCATAGCCTCGGTGCTCTGGGCCACTTGCTGGGAGGTTCCAACTGCTGGATTCCTCAACTTTTATATTCTATGGACCCTGTGTTGTGAGGCCGGTCCTGCCAGCCTCATTCCGAACCCCTTGGTGATGTGGTTCCTCTGGTTTGAGGCTACATGTGCTGGGATCCTCACCTTTCGATGATGTTGTCCCACTGGTGTGGGGACACTCCTGCCTGGTTCCCATCCCCTTGGTGATGTGGGCCCTCTGGTGCGAGTCTGATCCTGACTGGGTTCGTCACACTTCTCTGAGGTGGGCCCTCTGCTGTGAGGTCATTCGTGCCTGGTTGGCACACATCGCCTTGGCGACGTCAGCCCTCTGGTGGCAGTTGGAGCCTGCTGGGAGCCTCCTTCCCTTGGTGATGAGGGTCCTCTGACGTCAGGCCCTAACTGCTGGTCTCCCAAAATTTTCTGATACGTTCTCAGTGGTGCGAGGACACTCCTACCAGATTTCCATCCCCATGGGGATGTGGGCCTCCTGCTCTGAGGTCCCAATGGCTGGGTTGCTCAGTTTCATGACATGGGCCCTCTTCTGTGAGTTCACTGTGGCCTGGATCCCATAGCCTCGGTGCTCTGGGCTGCCTGCTGGGAGGTTCCAATGGCTGAAATCCTCACTTTTTATTCTATGGGCCCAGTGTTGTGAGGCTACTCCTGCCTGCCTCACTCCGAGGCCCTTGGTGATGTGGGTCCTCTGGTTTGAGGACACATGTGCTGCGTTCCTCACCTTTCGATGATGTGGCCCCACTGGTGTGAAGACACTCCTGCCTGGTTCTCATCCCCTTGGTGATGTGGGCCCTCTGGTGAGAGTCTGATGTTGGCTGGGTTTCTCACCCTTCTGTGACGTGGGACCTCTGTTGTGAGGTAACTCCTGCCTGGCTTGCTCACGTTGCCTTGGCAACGTGAGGCCTCAGGTGGCAGTTGGAGCCTGCTGGGAATCTCCTCCCCTCAGTTATGAGAGCTCTGGATAAAACACATATGCACTTTTTTGCCAAGTGCATTATTTTCCAAGTTCTGTCTCTTTTCCTATGCTTTAAGAGTGACTCCCGTGTACCTTCTGAAATCGGTTTCCTGCAATTCTGCCCCGCTTTCAAGTCCTCTTGGCAGCCTTACTTCAATATATTTTTGGACCATAGCTGTCATTTATAACTCTGCAGGTTTGTGAATGACAGTGTCCCTGAGCTCCTTTCTTCAGCTCGCTTTCTTGTGAGCTGGCCGCAACACCGCAGGATTGCTTCAGGCCCTAGTGTGGTTCCGGCACGGCACGGTGAGCCTTTGGTCAATTCCTCTCCCTGGTGGGAAATGAGAGTGAAATTTGCCCGTCCAGACACCCCCAGCTATTCTCTCATTGGTTCTCCCTATTCCTGTTCATTTTCCGCAGAAATTGCAAACTGGGCGAAACAGGAGGTTAAAGGCACTGACTCTCCAAGTGGGGAGAGTGTTACTAAAGCATCTGGAATGTTGCACCCGAGTACCAGGGGACGAAAACTGAGACACATATGAACACGTTTCCCGATCACACGGTGGATCATACTCTGGGTTCCACATGCATGTTTTAGCTGAAGGATGAATCCCTTAAACCTGGAGAGTTGAGACCCATGGAATTGGTCCCATGCAATATGACTTCAAAAGGTCTGCATTTGCTCACCGAACGTCTCCATTCCTATCCCTGCTGCGTTTATGCTGCTGTACACACGCTTGATTCTCTTTCGGAGACATATAAATCCATAGGTTTTAAGATTCTCACTAGTCAGGTATATTCTTAGGCGTTTAATATGGGGTGTTGTGTCCACTTCGTTGAGGAAGGAGCAGCTCTTGTCTATTACATATTTGGCTTATGGAACGGTATCAGTGCTAATTTCAATCTCTGGTTTTATGTAGCACCCCAACTCACCTTTCCCCTTAAGCAAGTATAAGTTGCTTTTCTACATTTGAGACCCTGTTCTGTTTTGTAATTCAGATCCTGGGTACTCAAGTTTACATTCCGTGTAGTAGTGATATCTTATGATGTTTCTTTTTCTGTGTGACTTATTTCACTTAGAATCATCGTACCTGAATCCACTCATTATGCTGCTATGGGCCTGATGGCATAGATTTCATTGTTGGGTGATATTGCATTGTACGTAAGTACTACAACTTCTTTATCCATTTTTCGCTTTCTGTGATATTGAACTTGTACCGTAAACGAGGTTCTTGTAAACAGAGCTGTCCCAAACATTGGGGTGGCTGTGTCTTTTTGATTTTAATTTCCCTAAGCTATAGGACCATAAGTGGAAGTGCCCTAGGCTCTGTTGCTTTGTTTTTTAGATGTTTTAGGAAACACCATACACTTCTCCATAGTGGCTGTTGGCAATTTATATCCCGCCCATCAACATAACAAGCCTCCCAATTCTCCATGGCCTGTCCTGCCTTTCTGGATTTTACACTTTTTTCAGATGGCCCTTTTGACCGAGGGGCAGTGAGACTTCATTGTAGTGCAGATTTCCTTTGCAAGCTTGCTTGGTTGTCCAAAAACGGCGTAGGCGTTTTCTCCTGAATATATTCAGGAGAAAACGCATACGCCCTTTTTGGCCAAGTGCATCGTTGTGGACGTTCTGCCTCTTTTCCTATGCTTTACATGCAATTCCAGTCTACCTCCTGAAATCGGTTTCCTGCAATTCTGCCCCGCTTTCAAGTCCTCTTGGCATCCTTACTTCAATATATTTTTGGACGATAGCTGTCATTTATAACTCTGCAGGTTTGTGAATGAGAGTGTCCTTGAGCTCCTTTCTTCAAGTCGCTTTCTTGTGAGTTGGCCGCAACACCGCAGGATTGCTGCAGGCCCTAGTGTGGTTCCGGCATGGCACGCTGAGCCTTTGGTTAATTCCTCTTCCTGGTGGGAAATGAGTGTTAAATACGTCCGTCCAGACACCTACCTCACTCTCAACCCCTTGGTGATGTGGGTCCTCTGGTTTGTGGCCACCTTTGCTGGGTTCCTCACCTTTCGATGATGTGGCCCCACTAGTGTGAGGACACTCCTGCCTGGTTCTCATCCACGTGGTTATGTGGACCCCCTGGTGAGAGTCTGTTCCTGGCTGTGTTCCTCACCCTTCTGTGAGGGAGACCCTCTGCTGATAGGTCACTCCTGCATGGCTGGCACACATTGCCTTGGTGAAGTCAGCCGTGTGGTGGCAGTTGGAGCATGCTGGGAATCTCCTCCCACCGGTGATGAGGGCCCTCTTGCGTCAGGCCCTAACTGCTGGGCTCACCAACTTTTCTTAGTGAGCCCAATGATGCTTGGGCACTCCTCTTAGGATCCCATCTCCATGGGGATGTGCCCCTTCTGCTCTGAGGTTCCAACGGCTGGGTGGTTCACATTTTCATGATGTGGGCTCTCTGGTGTTAGTACACAGAGGCCTGGATCCCATAGCCTCTGTGCTCTTGGCCGCCTGCTGGGAGGTTCCAACTGCTGGATTCCTCACTTTTTAAATTTTTTGGGCCCTCTGTTGTGAGGATCCTCCTGCCTGCCTCACTCCCAGCCCCTTCGTGATGCGTGTCGTCTGGTTTGAGGCCACATGTGCTGGGTTCCTCACCTTTCGATGATGTGGGACCAATGGTCTTAGGAGACTCCTGCCTGGTTCACATCCCCTTGGTGATGTGGGCCCTCTGTTGAGAGTCTGATCCTGGCTGGGTTCCTCACCCATCTGTGAGGTGGGCCGTCTGCGGTGAGGTCACTCCTGCCTGGCTTGCTCACCTCGCCTTGTGGACATGAGCCCTCTGGTGGCACTTGGAGCCTGCTGGGAGCCTCCTCCCCTCGGTGATGAGGGCCCTCTGGCGTCAGGCCCTAACTGCTGGGCTCCCCACATTTTGTGATGTGCGCCCAGTGGTGCGAGGACACTCCAGCCGGGTTCACATCCCCATTGGGATGTGGGCCTTCTGCTCTGAGGCCCCAACGCCTGGGTTGCTCACAGTTTCATGATGTGGGCTCTCTGTTGTTAGTTCACTTCTGCCTGCATCCCATAACTTCTGTGCTCTCGGTCGCCTGCTGGGAGGTTCCAACTGCTGGATTCCTCACCTTTTTATTCTTTGGGCCCTCTGTTTTTAGGCTACTCCTACCTGCCTCACTCCCATCCCCTTTGTGATGTATGTCCTCTGATATGAGGCCGCATGAGCTGGGTTCCTCACCTTTCGATGATGTAGCCCCACTGGTGGGAGGACAGTCCTGACTGGTTCCCATCCCCTTGGTGTTGTGAGCCCTCTGGCGAGAGTCTCATCCTGCCTCGGTTCCTCACCCTTCTGTGAGATAGGCCCTCTGCTGTGAAGTCACTACTGCCTGGCTGGCGCATGCCACCTTGTAGACGTGGGCCCTCTGTTGGCAGTTGGAACCTGCTGGCAGTCTCCTCCCCTCAGTTATGAGGGCCCCCTGGCGTCAGGCCCTAACTGCTGGGCTCCTAACATTTTCTGATATGTGCTAAGTGGTGCGAGGCCACTCCTGCCAGGTTCCCATGCCAATGGGGATGTGGGCCTTCTGTTCTGAGGTCCCAACGGCTGGGCTGCTCACAGGTTCATGATGTGGGCCCTCTGCTGTGAGTTCACTGCGGCCTGGATCCCATAGCCTCGGTGCTCTGGGCCACTTGCTGGGAGGTTCCAACTGCTGGATTCCTCAACTTTTATATTCTATGGACCCTGTGTTGTGAGGCCGGTCCTGCCAGCCTAATTCTGAACCCCTTGGTGATGTGGTTCCTCTGGTTTGAGGCTACATGTGCTGGGATCCTCACCTTTCGATGATGTTGTCCCACTGGTGTGGGGACACTCCTGCCTGGTTCCCATCCCCTTGGTGATGTGGGCCCTCTGGTGCGAGTCTGATCCTGACTGGGTTCGTCACACTTCTCTGAGGTGGGCCCTCTGCTGTGAGGTCATTCGTGCCTGGTTGGCACACATCGCCTTGGCGACGTCAGCCCTCTGGTGGCAGTTGGAGCCTGCTGGGAGCCTCCTTCCCTTGGTGATGAGGGTCCTCTGACGTCAGGCCCTAACTGCTGGTCTCCCAAAATTTTCTGATACGTTCTCAGTGGTGCGAGGACACTCCTACCAGATTTCCATCCCCATGGGGATGTGGGCCTCCTGCTCTGAGGTCCCAATGGCTGGGTTGCTCAGTTTCATGACATGGGCCCTCTTCTGTGAGTTCACTGTGGCCTGGATCCCATAGCCTCGGTGCTCTGGGCTGCCTGCTGGGAGGTTCCAACGGCTGAAATCCTCACTTTTTATTCTATGGGCCCAGTGTTGTGAGGCTACTCCTGCCTGCCTCACTCCGAGGCCCTTGGTGATGTGGGTCCTCTGGTTTGAGGACACATGTGCTGAGTACCTCACCTTTCGATGATGTGGCCCCACTGGTGTGAAGACACTCCTGCCTGGTTCTCATCCCCTTGGTGATGTGGGCCCTCTGGTGAGAGTCTGATGTTGGCTGGGTTTCTCACCCTTCTGTGACGTGGGACCTCTGTTGTGAGGTAACTCCTGCCTGGCTTGCTCACGTTGCCTTGGCAACGTGAGGCCTCAGGTGGCAGTTGGAGCCTGCTGGGAATCTCCTCCCCTCAGTTATGAGAGCTCTGGATAAAACACATATGCACTTTTTTGCCAAGTGCATTATTTTCCAAGTTCTGTCTCTTTTCCTATGCTTTAAGAGTGACTCCCGTGTACCTTCTGAAATCGGTTTCCTGCAATTCTGCCCCGCTTTCAAGTCCTCTTGGCAGCCTTACTTCAATATATTTTTGGACCATAGCTGTCATTTATAACTCTGCAGGTTTGTGAATGACAGTGTCCCTGAGCTCCTTTCTTCAACTCGCTTTCTTGTGAGCTCTCCGCAACACCGCAGGATTGCTTCAGGCCCTAGTGTGGTTCCGGCATGGCACGCTGAGCCTTTGGTTAATTCCTCTTCCTGGTGGGAAATGAGAGTCAAATTTGCCCGTCCAGACACCTCCAGCTAGTCTCTCATTGGTTCTCCCTATTCCTGTTCACTTTCCGCAGAAATTGCAAACTGGGCCAACCAGGAGGTTAAAGGCACTGACTCTCCAAGTGGGGAGAGTGTCAGTAAAGCGTCTGGAATGTTGCACCCGAGTACCAGGGGACGAAAACTGAGACACATTTGAACACGTTTCCCGAACACACGGTGGATCATACTCTGGGTTCCACATGCATGTTTTAGCTGAAGGAAGAATCCCTTAAACCTGGAGAGTTGAGACCCATGGAATGGGTACCATACAATATGACTTCAAAGGGTCTGCATTTGCTCACCGAACCTCACCAATCCTATCACTGCTGTGTTTATGCCGCTGTACACACACTTGATTCTCTTTTGGAGACATATAAATCCATAGGTTTTAAGATTCTTACTAGTCGGGTATATTCTTAGGCGTTTAATATGGGGTGTTGAGTCCACTTCGTTGAGCAAGGAGTAGCTCTTGTCTATTACATATTTGGCTTATGGAACGGTATCTGTGCTAATTTCAATCTCTGGTTTTATGCAAAACCCCAACTCACCTTTCCCCTTAAGCAAGCAGTAGTTGGTTTTCTACATTTGAGACCCTGTTCTGTTTTGTAATTCAGTTCCTGTGTAGCCAAGTTTACATTCCGTGTAGTAGTGATATCTTATGATGTTTCTTTTTCTCTGTGACTTATTTCACTTAGAATCATCGTACCTCAATCCACTCATTATGCTGCTACGGGTCTGATGACATAGATTTCATTGCTGAGTGATATTGCATTGTACGTAAGTACCACAACTTCTTTATCCATTTTTCGCTTTCTGTGATATTGAACTTGTACCGTAAACGAGGTTCCTGTAAACAGAGCCGTCTGAAACTTTGGGGTGGCTGTGTCTTTTTGATTTTAATTTCCCTAAGCTATAGGACCATAAGTGGAAGTGCCCTAGGCTCTGTTGCTTTGTTTTTTAGATGTTTCAGGAAACACCATACACTTCTCCAGAGTGGCTGTTGGCAATTTACATCCCGCCCATCAGCATAACAAGGCTCCCAGTTCTCCATGGCCTGTCCTGCCTTTCTGGATTTTACACTTTTTTCAGATGGCCCTTTTGACCGGGGGGCAGTGAGACTTCATTGTAGTGCAGATTTCCTTTGCAAGCTTGCTTGGTTGGCCAAAAAGGGCGTATGCGTTTTTTCCTGAATATATTCAGGGAAAAACACATACGCCCTTTTTGGCCAAGTGCATCATTGTGGACGTTCTGCCTCTTTTCCTATGCTTTACATGCAACTCCAGTTTACCTCCTGAAATCGGTTTCCTGCAATTCTGCCCCGCTTTCAAGTCCTCTTGGCAGCCTTACTTCAAGATATTTTTGGACGATAGCTGTCATTTATAACTCTGCAGGTTTGTGAATGACAGTGCCCCTGAGCTCCTTTCTTCAACTCGCTTTCTTGTGAGCTGGCCGCAAACCCGCAAGACTGCTTCAGACCCTAATCTGCTTCTGGCAGGGCACGCTGAGCCTTTGGTTAATTCCTCTTCCTGGTGGGAAATGAGTGTTAAATACGTCCGTCCAGACACCTACCTCACTCTCAACCCCTTGGTGATGTGGGTCCTCTGGTTTGTGGCCACCTTTGCTGGGTTCCTCACCTTTCGATGATGTGGCCCCACTAGTGTGAGGACACTCCTGCCTGGTTCTCATCCACGTGGTTATGTGGACCCCCTGGTGAGAGTCTGTTCCTGGCTATGTTCCTCACCCTTCTGTGAGGGAGACCCTCTGCTGATAGGTCACTCCTGCATGGCTGGCACACATTGCCTTGGTGAAGTCAGCCGTGTGGTGGCAGTTGGAGCATGCTGGGAATCTCCTCCCACCGGTGATGAGGGCCCTCTTGCGTCAGGCCCTAACTGCTGGGCTCACCAACTTTTCTTAGTGAGCCCAATGATGCTTGGGCACTCCTCTTAGGATCCCATCTCCATGGGGATGTGCGCCTTCTGCTCTGAGGTTCCAACGGCTGGGTGGTTCACATTTTCATGATGTGGGCTCTCTGGTGTTAGTACACAGAGGCCTGGATCCCATAGCCTCTGTGCTCTTGGCCGCCTGCTGGGAGGTTCCAACTGCTGGATTCCTCACTTTTTTAATTTTTTGGGCCCTCTGTTGTGAGGATCCTCCTGCCTGCCTCACTCCCAGCCCCTTCGTGATGCGTGTCGTCTGGTTTGAGGCCACATGTGCTGGGTTCCTCACCTTTCGATGAGTGGGACCAATGGTCTTAGGAGACTCCTGCCTGGTTCACATCCCCTTGGTGATGTGGGCCCTCTGTTGAGAGTCTGATCCTGGCTGGGTTCCTCACCCATCTGTGAGGTGGGCCGTCTGCGGTGAGGTCACTCCTGCCTGGCTTGCTCACCTCGCCTTGTGGACATGAGCCCTCTGGTGGCACTTGGAGCCTGCTGGGAGCCTCCTCCCCTCGGTGATGAGGGCCCTCTGGCGTCAGGCCCTAACTGCTGGGCTCCCCACATTTTGTGATGTGCGCCCAGTGGTGCGAGGACACTCCAGCCGGGTTCACATCCCCATTGGGATGTGGGCCTTCTGCTCTGAGGCCCCAACGCCTGGGTTGCTCACAGTTTCATGATGTGGGCTCTCTGCTGTTAGTTCACTCCTGCCTGCATCCCATAACTTCTGTGCTCTCGGTCGCCTGCTGGGAGGTTCCAACTGCTGGATTCCTCACCTTTCTTATTCTTTGGGCCCTCTGTTTTTAGGCTACTCCTGCCTGCCTCACTCCCATTCCCTTTGTGATATGTGTCCTCTGATTTGAGGCCACATATGCTGGGTTCCGCACCTTTCGATGATGTGGCCCCACTGGAGGGAAGACAGTCCTGACTGGTTCCCATCCCCTTGCTGATGTGGGCCCTCAGGTGAGAGTCTGATCCTGGCTGGGTTCCTCACCCTTCTGTGAGGTGGGCCCTCTGCTGTGAGGTCAATCATGCCTGTCTGGCACACGTCACCTTGGTGACGTGGGCCCTCTGGTGGCAGTTGGAGTGTGCTGGGATCCTCCTCCCCTCGGTGATGAGGGCCCTCTTGCCTTAGGCCATAACTGCTGGGCTCCCCACATTTTCTGATGTGCGCCAAGTGAGTGAGGACACTCTTGCCAGGTTCCCATCCCCATGGGGATATGGGCCTTCTGCTCTGAGGTCAAAACGGCTGGCTTGCTCACAGTACCATGATGTGGGCCCTCTGCTGTGAGTTCACTCTGGCAAGGATCCCTTATCATCGGTGCTCTGAGCCGCCTGCTGGGAGGTTCCAACTGCTGGATTCCTCACCTTTTTTATTCTATGTGCCCTCTGTTGTGAGGCTCCTCCTGCCTGCCTCACTGCCAGCCCCTTGGTGATGACTGTCCTATGGCTTGTGGCCACATGTGCTGCGTTCCTCACCTTTCGATGATGTGGCCCCACTCGTGTGAGGACACTCCTGCCTGGTTCCCATCCCCTTGGTGAGGTGGGCCCTCTGGCGAGAGTCTAATCCTGGCTGGGTTCCTCAACGTTCTGTGAGGTAGGCCCTCTGCTGTGAGGTCACTCCTGCCTGGCTGGCCCACGTCACCTTGGAGACGTGAGCCCTCTGGTGGCAGTTGGAGCATGCAGGGTGCCTCCTCCTCTCGGTGATGACGGCCCTCTGGCATCAGGCCCTAAATGGTGGGCTCCCCACATTTTCTGATGTGCGCCCAGTGGTGCGAGGACACTCCAGCCAGGTTCCCATTCCCATGGGGATGCGGGCCTTCTGCGCTGAGGTCCCAACGCCTGGGTTTCTCACTGTTTTATGATGTGGGCCCTCTGCTGTAAGTTCACTGCGGCCTGGATCCCATAGCCTCGGTGTTCTGAGCCGCCTGCTGGAAGGAATAAATGCTGGAATCCTCACGTTTTTTATATTATGTGCCCTGTGTTGTGAGGCTACTCCTGCCTGCCTCACTCCAAGGCCCTTGGTGATGTGGGTTCTCTGGTTTGAGGACACATGTGCTGGGTTCCTCACCTTAAGATGATGAGGCCCCACTGGTGTGAGGATAATCCTGACTGGTTCCCATCCCCTTTGTGATGTGGGTCTTCTGGTGAGAGTCTGATCCTGGCTGGGTTCCTCACCCATCTGTGAGGTGGGCCCTCTACTATCAGGTAACTCTTGCCTGGCTTGCTCACCTCGCCTTGTTGACATGAGCCCTCTGGTGGCACTTGGACCCTGCTGGGAGCCCCTTCACCTCTGTGATGAGGGCCCTCTGACATCAGGCCCTAACTGCTGGGCTCCCCAACTTTTCTTAGTGAGCCCAGTGATGCTCGGGCACTCCTCTTAGGTTCCCATCTCCATGGGGATGTGGGCCTTCTGCTCTGAGGTCCCAACGGCTGGGTTGATCACAATTTCATGATGTGGGCTCTCTGGTGTTAGTTCACTGTGGCCTGGATCCCATAGCCTCTGTGCTCTTGGCCGCCTGCTGGGAGGTTCCAACTGCTGGATTCCTCACCTTTTTATTCTTTGGGCCCTCTGTTTTTAGGCTACTCCTACCTGCCTCACTCCCATCCCCTTTGTGATGTATGTCCTCTGATATGAGGCCGCATGAGCTGGGTTCCTCACCTTTCGATGATGTAGCCCCACTGGTGGGAGGACAGTCCTGACTGGTTCCCATCCCCTTGGTGTTGTGAGCCCTCTGGCGAGAGTCTCATCCTGCCTCGGTTCCTCACCCTTCTGTGAGATAGGCCCTCTGCTGTGAAGTCACTACTGCCTGGCTGGCGCATGCCACCTTGTAGACGTGGGCCCTCTGTTGGCAGTTGGAACCTGCTGGCAGTCTCCTCCCCTCAGTTATGAGGGCCCCCTGGCGTCAGGCCCTAACTGCTGGGCTCCTAACATTTTCTGATATGTGCTAAGTGGTGCGAGGCCACTCCTGCCAGGTTCCCATGCCAATGGGGATGTGGGCCTTCTGTTCTGAGGTCCCAACGGCTGGGCTGCTCACAGGTTCATGATGTGGGCCCTCTGCTGTGAGTTCACTGCGGCCTGGATCCCATAGCCTCGGTGCTCTGGGCCACTTGCTGGGAGGTTCCAACTGCTGGATTCCTCAACTTTTATATTCTATGGACCCTGTGTTGTGAGGCCGGTCCTGCCAGCCTCATTCCGAACCCCTTGGTGATGTGGTTCCTCTGGTTTGAGGCTACATGTGCTGGGATCCTCACCTTTCGATGATGTTGTCCCACTGGTGTGGGGACACTCCTGCCTGGTTCCCATCCCCTTGGTGATGTGGGCCCTCTGGTGCGAGTCTGATCCTGACTGGGTTCGTCACACTTCTCTGAGGTGGGCCCTCTGCTGTGAGGTCATTCGTGCCTGGTTGGCACACATCGCCTTGGCGACGTCAGCCCTCTGGTGGCAGTTGGAGCCTGCTGGGAGCCTCCTTCCCTTGGTGATGAGGGTCCTCTGACGTCAGGCCCTAACTGCTGGTCTCCCAAAATTTTCTGATACGTTCTCAGTGGTGCGAGGACACTCCT
The DNA here is from genome assembly GCF_949774975.1 of Lagenorhynchus albirostris. Classification (NCBI taxonomy): domain Eukaryota; kingdom Metazoa; phylum Chordata; class Mammalia; order Artiodactyla; family Delphinidae; genus Lagenorhynchus; species Lagenorhynchus albirostris. The sequence continues at coordinate 377,787 of NW_026783569.1, read as the reverse complement.
ACCAGATTTCCATCCCCATGGGGATGTGGGCCTCCTGCTCTGAGGTCCCAATGGCTGGGTTGCTCAGTTTCATGACATGGGCCCTCTTCTGTGAGTTCACTGTGGCCTGGATCCCATAGCCTCGGTGCTCTGGGCTGCCTGCTGGGAGGTTCCAATGGCTGAAATCCTCACTTTTTATTCTATGGGCCCAGTGTTGTGAGGCTACTCCTGCCTGCCTCACTCCGAGGCCCTTGGTGATGTGGGTCCTCTGGTTTGAGGACACATGTGCTGCGTTCCTCACCTTTCGATGATGTGGCCCCACTGGTGTGAAGACACTCCTGCCTGGTTCTCATCCCCTTGGTGATGTGGGCCCTCTGGTGAGAGTCTGATGTTGGCTGGGTTTCTCACCCTTCTGTGACGTGGGACCTCTGTTGTGAGGTAACTCCTGCCTGGCTTGCTCACGTTGCCTTGGCAACGTGAGGCCTCAGGTGGCAGTTGGAGCCTGCTGGGAATCTCCTCCCCTCAGTTATGAGAGCTCTGGATAAAACACATATGCACTTTTTTGCCAAGTGCATTATTTTCCAAGTTCTGTCTCTTTTCCTATGCTTTAAGAGTGACTCCCGTGTACCTTCTGAAATCGGTTTCCTGCAATTCTGCCCCGCTTTCAAGTCCTCTTGGCAGCCTTACTTCAATATATTTTTGGACCATAGCTGTCATTTATAACTCTGCAGGTTTGTGAATGACAGTGCCCCTGAGCTCCTTTCTTCAGCTCGCTTTCTTGTGAGCTGGCCGCAACACCGCAGGATTGCTTCAGGCCCTAGTGTGGTTCCGGCACGGCACGGTGAGCCTTTGGTCAATTCCTCTCCCTGGTGGGAAATGAGAGTGAAATTTGCCCGTCCAGACACCCCCAGCTATTCTCTCATTGGTTCTCCCTATTCCTGTTCATTTTCCGCAGAAATTGCAAACTGGGTGAAACAGGAGGTTAAAGGCACTGACTCTCCAAGTGGGGAGAGTGTTACTAAAGCATCTGGAATGTTGCACCCGAGTACCAGGGGACGAAAACTGAGACACATATGAACACGTTTCCCGATCACACGGTGGATCATACTCTGGGTTCCACATGCATGTTTTAGCTGAAGGATGAATCCCTTAAACCTGGAGAGTTGAGACCCATGGAATTGGTCCCATGCAATATGACTTCAAAAGGTCTGCATTTGCTCACCGAACGTCTCCATTCCTATCCCTGCTGCGTTTATGCTGCTGTACACACGCTTGATTCTCTTTCGGAGACATATAAATCCATAGGTTTTAAGATTCTCACTAGTCAGGTATATTCTTAGGCGTTTAATATGGGGTGTTGTGTCCACTTCGTTGAGGAAGGAGCAGCTCTTGTCTATTACATATTTGGCTTATGGAACGGTATCAGTGCTAATTTCAATCTCTGGTTTTATGTAGCACCCCAACTCACCTTTCCCCTTAAGCAAGTATAAGTTGCTTTTCTACATTTGAGACCCTGTTCTGTTTTGTAATTCAGATCCTGGGTACTCAAGTTTACATTCCGTGTAGTAGTGATATCTTATGATGTTTCTTTTTCTGTGTGACTTATTTCACTTAGAATCATCGTACCTGAATCCACTCATTATGCTGCTATGGGCCTGATGGCATAGATTTCATTGTTGGGTGATATTGCATTGTACGTAAGTACTACAACTTCTTTATCCATTTTTCGCTTTCTGTGATATTGAACTTGTACCGTAAACGAGGTTCTTGTAAACAGAGCTGTCCCAAACATTGGGGTGGCTGTGTCTTTTTGATTTTAATTTCCCTAAGCTATAGGACCATAAGTGGAAGTGCCCTAGGCTCTGTTGCTTTGTTTTTTAGATGTTTTAGGAAACACCATACACTTCTCCATAGTGGCTGTTGGCAATTTATATCCCGCCCATCAACATAACAAGCCTCCCAATTCTCCATGGCCTGTCCTGCCTTTCTGGATTTTACACTTTTTTCAGATGGCCCTTTTGACCGAGGGGCAGTGAGACTTCATTGTAGTGCAGATTTCCTTTGCAAGCTTGCTTGGTTGTCCAAAAACGGCATAGGCGTTTTCTCCTGAATATATTCAGGAGAAAACGCATACGCCCTTTTTGGCCAAGTGCATCGTTGTGGACGTTCTGCCTCTTTTCCTATGCTTTACATGCAATTCCAGTCTACCTCCTGAAATCGGTTTCCTGCAATTCTGCCCCGCTTTCAAGTCCTCTTGGCATCCTTACTTCAATATATTTTTGGACGATAGCTGTCATTTATAACTCTGCAGGTTTGTGAATGAGAGTGTCCTTGAGCTCCTTTCTTCAAGTCGCTTTCTTGTGAGTTGGCCGCAACACCGCAGGATTGCTGCAGGCCCTAGTGTGGTTCCGGCATGGCACGCTGAGCCTTTGGTTAATTCCTCTTCCTGGTGGGAAATGAGTGTTAAATACGTCCGTCCAGACACCTACCTCACTCTCAACCCCTTGGTGATGTGGGTCCTCTGGTTTGTGGCCACCTTTGCTGGGTTCCTCACCTTTCGATGATGTGGCCCCACTAGTGTGAGGACACTCCTGCCTGGTTCTCATCCACGTGGTTATGTGGACCCCCTGGTGAGAGTCTGTTCCTGGCTGTGTTCCTCACCCTTCTGTGAGGGAGACCCTCTGCTGATAGGTCACTCCTGCATGGCTGGCACACATTGCCTTGGTGAAGTCAGCCGTGTGGTGGCAGTTGGAGCATGCTGGGAATCTCCTCCCACCGGTGATGAGGGCCCTCTTGCGTCAGGCCCTAACTGCTGGGCTCACCAACTTTTCTTAGTGAGCCCAATGATGCTTGGGCACTCCTCTTAGGATCCCATCTCCATGGGGATGTGCCCCTTCTGCTCTGAGGTTCCAACGGCTGGGTGGTTCACATTTTCATGATGTGGGCTCTCTGGTGTTAGTACACAGAGGCCTGGATCCCATAGCCTCTGTGCTCTTGGCCGCCTGCTGGGAGGTTCCAACTGCTGGATTCCTCACTTTTTAAATTTTTTGGGCCCTCTGTTGTGAGGATCCTCCTGCCTGCCTCACTCCCAGCCCCTTCGTGATGCGTGTCGTCTGGTTTGAGGCCACATGTGCTGGGTTCCTCACCTTTCGATGATGTGGGACCAATGGTCTTAGGAGACTCCTGCCTGGTTCACATCCCCTTGGTGATGTGGGCCCTCTGTTGAGAGTCTGATCCTGGCTGGGTTCCTCACCCATCTGTGAGGTGGGCCGTCTGCGGTGAGGTCACTCCTGCCTGGCTTGCTCACCTCGCCTTGTGGACATGAGCCCTCTGGTGGCACTTGGAGCCTGCTGGGAGCCTCCTCCCCTCGGTGATGAGGGCCCTCTGGCGTCAGGCCCTAACTGCTGGGCTCCCCACATTTTGTGATGTGCGCCCAGTGGTGCGAGGACACTCCAGCCGGGTTCACATCCCCATTGGGATGTGGGCCTTCTGCTCTGAGGCCCCAACGCCTGGGTTGCTCACAGTTTCATGATGTGGGCTCTCTGTTGTTAGTTCACTGCGGCCTGGATCCCATAGCCTCGGTGTTCTGAGCCGCCTGCTGGAAGGAATAAATGCTGGAATCCTCACGTTTTTTATATTATGTGCCCTGTGTTGTGAGGCTACTCCTGCCTGCCTCACTCCAAGGCCCTTGGTGATGTGGGTTCTCTGGTTTGAGGACACATGTGCTGGGTTCCTCACCTTAAGATGATGAGGCCCCACTGGTGTGAGGATAATCCTGACTGGTTCCCATCCCCTTTGTGATGTGGGTCTTCTGGTGAGAGTCTGATCCTGGCTGGGTTCCTCACCCATCTGTGAGGTGGGCCCTCTACTATCAGGTAACTCTTGCCTGGCTTGCTCACCTCGCCTTGTTGACATGAGCCCTCTGGTGGCACTTGGACCCTGCTGGGAGCCCCTTCACCTCTGTGATGAGGGCCCTCTGACATCAGGCCCTAACTGCTGGGCTCCCCAACTTTTCTTAGTGAGCCCAGTGATGCTCGGGCACTCCTCTTAGGTTCCCATCTCCATGGGGATGTGGGCCTTCTGCTCTGAGGTCCCAACGGCTGGGTTGATCACAATTTCATGATGTGGGCTCTCTGGTGTTAGTTCACTGTGGCCTGGATCCCATAGCCTCTGTGCTCTTGGCCGCCTGCTGGGAGGTTCCAACTGCTGGATTCCTCACCTTTTTATTCTTTGGGCCCTCTGTTTTTAGGCTACTCCTACCTGCCTCACTCCCATCCCCTTTGTGATGTATGTCCTCTGATATGAGGCCGCATGAGCTGGGTTCCTCACCTTTCGATGATGTAGCCCCACTGGTGGGAGGACAGTCCTGACTGGTTCCCATCCCCTTGGTGTTGTGAGCCCTCTGGCGAGAGTCTCATCCTGCCTCGGTTCCTCACCCTTCTGTGAGATAGGCCCTCTGCTGTGAAGTCACTACTGCCTGGCTGGCGCATGCCACCTTGTAGACGTGGGCCCTCTGTTGGCAGTTGGAACCTGCTGGCAGTCTCCTCCCCTCAGTTATGAGGGCCCCCTGGCGTCAGGCCCTAACTGCTGGGCTCCTAACATTTTCTGATATGTGCTAAGTGGTGCGAGGCCACTCCTGCCAGGTTCCCATGCCAATGGGGATGTGGGCCTTCTGTTCTGAGGTCCCAACGGCTGGGCTGCTCACAGGTTCATGATGTGGGCCCTCTGCTGTGAGTTCACTGCGGCCTGGATCCCATAGCCTCGGTGCTCTGGGCCACTTGCTGGGAGGTTCCAACTGCTGGATTCCTCAACTTTTATATTCTATGGACCCTGTGTTGTGAGGCCGGTCCTGCCAGCCTCATTCCGAACCCCTTGGTGATGTGGTTCCTCTGGTTTGAGGCTACATGTGCTGGGATCCTCACCTTTCGATGATGTTGTCCCACTGGTGTGGGGACACTCCTGCCTGGTTCCCATCCCCTTGGTGATGTGGGCCCTCTGGTGCGAGTCTGATCCTGACTGGGTTCGTCACACTTCTCTGAGGTGGGCCCTCTGCTGTGAGGTCATTCGTGCCTGGTTGGCACACATCGCCTTGGCGACGTCAGCCCTCTGGTGGCAGTTGGAGCCTGCTGGGAGCCTCCTTCCCTTGGTGATGAGGGTCCTCTGACGTCAGGCCCTAACTGCTGGTCTCCCAAAATTTTCTGATACGTTCTCAGTGGTGCGAGGACACTCCTACCAGATTTCCATCCCCATGGGGATGTGGGCCTCCTGCTCTGAGGTCCCAATGGCTGGGTTGCTCAGTTTCATGACATGGGCCCTCTTCTGTGAGTTCACTGTGGCCTGGATCCCATAGCCTCGGTGCTCTGGGCTGCCTGCTGGGAGGTTCCAACGGCTGAAATCCTCACTTTTTATTCTATGGGCCCAGTGTTGTGAGGCTACTCCTGCCTGCCTCACTCCGAGGCCCTTGGTGATGTGGGTCCTCTGGTTTGAGGACACATGTGCTGAGTACCTCACCTTTCGATGATGTGGCCCCACTGGTGTGAAGACACTCCTGCCTGGTTCTCATCCCCTTGGTGATGTGGGCCCTCTGGTGAGAGTCTGATGTTGGCTGGGTTTCTCACCCTTCTGTGACGTGGGACCTCTGTTGTGAGGTAACTCCTGCCTGGCTTGCTCACGTTGCCTTGGCAACGTGAGGCCTCAGGTGGCAGTTGGAGCCTGCTGGGAATCTCCTCCCCTCAGTTATGAGAGCTCTGGATAAAACACATATGCACTTTTTTGCCAAGTGCATTATTTTCCAAGTTCTGTCTCTTTTCCTATGCTTTAAGAGTGACTCCCGTGTACCTTCTGAAATCGGTTTCCTGCAATTCTGCCCCGCTTTCAAGTCCTCTTGGCAGCCTTACTTCAATATATTTTTGGACCATAGCTGTCATTTATAACTCTGCAGGTTTGTGAATGACAGTGTCCCTGAGCTCCTTTCTTCAACTCGCTTTCTTGTGAGCTCTCCGCAACACCGCAGGATTGCTTCAGGCCCTAGTGTGGTTCCGGCATGGCACGCTGAGCCTTTGGTTAATTCCTCTTCCTGGTGGGAAATGAGAGTCAAATTTGCCCGTCCAGACACCTCCAGCTAGTCTCTCATTGGTTCTCCCTATTCCTGTTCACTTTCCGCAGAAATTGCAAACTGGGCCAACCAGGAGGTTAAAGGCACTGACTCTCCAAGTGGGGAGAGTGTCAGTAAAGCGTCTGGAATGTTGCACCCGAGTACCAGGGGACGAAAACTGAGACACATTTGAACACGTTTCCCGAACACACGGTGGATCATACTCTGGGTTCCACATGCATGTTTTAGCTGAAGGAAGAATCCCTTAAACCTGGAGAGTTGAGACCCATGGAATGGGTACCATACAATATGACTTCAAAGGGTCTGCATTTGCTCACCGAACCTCACCAATCCTATCACTGCTGTGTTTATGCCGCTGTACACACACTTGATTCTCTTTTGGAGACATATAAATCCATAGGTTTTAAGATTCTTACTAGTCGGGTATATTCTTAGGCGTTTAATATGGGGTGTTGAGTCCACTTCGTTGAGCAAGGAGTAGCTCTTGTCTATTACATATTTGGCTTATGGAACGGTATCTGTGCTAATTTCAATCTCTGGTTTTATGCAAAACCCCAACTCACCTTTCCCCTTAAGCAAGCAGTAGTTGGTTTTCTACATTTGAGACCCTGTTCTGTTTTGTAATTCAGTTCCTGTGTAGCCAAGTTTACATTCCGTGTAGTAGTGATATCTTATGATGTTTCTTTTTCTCTGTGACTTATTTCACTTAGAATCATCGTACCTCAATCCACTCATTATGCTGCTACGGGTCTGATGACATAGATTTCATTGCTGAGTGATATTGCATTGTACGTAAGTACCACAACTTCTTTATCCATTTTTCGCTTTCTGTGATATTGAACTTGTACCGTAAACGAGGTTCCTGTAAACAGAGCCGTCTGAAACTTTGGGGTGGCTGTGTCTTTTTGATTTTAATTTCCCTAAGCTATAGGACCATAAGTGGAAGTGCCCTAGGCTCTGTTGCTTTGTTTTTTAGATGTTTCAGGAAACACCATACACTTCTCCAGAGTGGCTGTTGGCAATTTACATCCCGCCCATCAGCATAACAAGGCTCCCAGTTCTCCATGGCCTGTCCTGCCTTTCTGGATTTTACACTTTTTTCAGATGGCCCTTTTGACCGGGGGGCAGTGAGACTTCATTGTAGTGCAGATTTCCTTTGCAAGCTTGCTTGGTTGGCCAAAAAGGGCGTATGCGTTTTTTCCTGAATATATTCAGGGAAAAACACATACGCCCTTTTTGGCCAAGTGCATCATTGTGGACGTTCTGCCTCTTTTCCTATGCTTTACATGCAACTCCAGTTTACCTCCTGAAATCGGTTTCCTGCAATTCTGCCCCGCTTTCAAGTCCTCTTGGCAGCCTTACTTCAATATATTTTTGGACGATAGCTGTCATTTATAACTCTGCAGGTTTGTGAATGACAGTGCCCCTGAGCTCCTTTCTTCAACTCGCTTTCTTGTGAGCTGGCCGCAAACCCGCAAGACTGCTTCAGACCCTAATCTGCTTCTGGCAGGGCACGCTGAGCCTTTGGTTAATTCCTCTTCCTGGTGGGAAATGAGTGTTAAATACGTCCGTCCAGACACCTACCTCACTCTCAACCCCTTGGTGATGTGGGTCCTCTGGTTTGTGGCCACCTTTGCTGGGTTCCTCACCTTTCGATGATGTGGCCCCACTAGTGTGAGGACACTCCTGCCTGGTTCTCATCCACGTGGTTATGTGGACCCCCTGGTGAGAGTCTGTTCCTGGCTGTGTTCCTCACCCTTCTGTGAGGGAGACCCTCTGCTGATAGGTCACTCCTGCATGGCTGGCACACATTGCCTTGGTGAAGTCAGCCGTGTGGTGGCAGTTGGAGCATGCTGGGAATCTCCTCCCACCGGTGATGAGGGCCCTCTTGCGTCAGGCCCTAACTGCTGGGCTCACCAACTTTTCTTAGTGAGCCCAATGATGCTTGGGCACTCCTCTTAGGATCCCATCTCCATGGGGATGTGCGCCTTCTGCTCTGAGGTTCCAACGGCTGGGTGGTTCACATTTTCATGATGTGGGCTCTCTGGTGTTAGTACACAGAGGCCTGGATCCCATAGCCTCTGTGCTCTTGGCCGCCTGCTGGGAGGTTCCAACTGCTGGATTCCTCACTTTTTTAATTTTTTGGGCCCTCTGTTGTGAGGATCCTCCTGCCTGCCTCACTCCCAGCCCCTTCGTGATGCGTGTCGTCTGGTTTGAGGCCACATGTGCTGGGTTCCTCACCTTTCGATGAGTGGGACCAATGGTCTTAGGAGACTCCTGCCTGGTTCACATCCCCTTGGTGATGTGGGCCCTCTGTTGAGAGTCTGATCCTGGCTGGGTTCCTCACCCATCTGTGAGGTGGGCCGTCTGCGGTGAGGTCACTCCTGCCTGGCTTGCTCACCTCGCCTTGTGGACATGAGCCCTCTGGTGGCACTTGGAGCCTGCTGGGAGCCTCCTCCCCTCGGTGATGAGGGCCCTCTGGCGTCAGGCCCTAACTGCTGGGCTCCCCACATTTTGTGATGTGCGCCCAGTGGTGCGAGGACACTCCAGCCGGGTTCACATCCCCATTGGGATGTGGGCCTTCTGCTCTGAGGCCCCAACGCCTGGGTTGCTCACAGTTTCATGATGTGGGCTCTCTGCTGTTAGTTCACTCCTGCCTGCATCCCATAACTTCTGTGCTCTCGGTCGCCTGCTGGGAGGTTCCAACTGCTGGATTCCTCACCTTTCTTATTCTTTGGGCCCTCTGTTTTTAGGCTACTCCTGCCTGCCTCACTCCCATTCCCTTTGTGATATGTGTCCTCTGATTTGAGGCCACATATGCTGGGTTCCGCACCTTTCGATGATGTGGCCCCACTGGAGGGAAGACAGTCCTGACTGGTTCCCATCCCCTTGCTGATGTGGGCCCTCAGGTGAGAGTCTGATCCTGGCTGGGTTCCTCACCCTTCTGTGAGGTGGGCCCTCTGCTGTGAGGTCAATCATGCCTGTCTGGCACACGTCACCTTGGTGACGTGGGCCCTCTGGTGGCAGTTGGAGTGTGCTGGGATCCTCCTCCCCTCGGTGATGAGGGCCCTCTTGCCTTAGGCCATAACTGCTGGGCTCCCCACATTTTCTGATGTGCGCCAAGTGAGTGAGGACACTCTTGCCAGGTTCCCATCCCCATGGGGATATGGGCCTTCTGCTCTGAGGTCAAAACGGCTGGCTTGCTCACAGTACCATGATGTGGGCCCTCTGCTGTGAGTTCACTCTGGCAAGGATCCCTTATCATCGGTGCTCTGAGCCGCCTGCTGGGAGGTTCCAACTGCTGGATTCCTCACCTTTTTTATTCTATGTGCCCTCTGTTGTGAGGCTCCTCCTGCCTGCCTCACTGCCAGCCCCTTGGTGATGACTGTCCTATGGCTTGTGGCCACATGTGCTGCGTTCCTCACCTTTCGATGATGTGGCCCCACTCGTGTGAGGACACTCCTGCCTGGTTCCCATCCCCTTGGTGAGGTGGGCCCTCTGGCGAGAGTCTAATCCTGGCTGGGTTCCTCAACGTTCTGTGAGGTAGGCCCTCTGCTGTGAGGTCACTCCTGCCTGGCTGGCCCACGTCACCTTGGAGACGTGAGCCCTCTGGTGGCAGTTGGAGCATGCAGGGTGCCTCCTCCTCTCGGTGATGACGGCCCTCTGGCATCAGGCCCTAAATGGTGGGCTCCCCACATTTTCTGATGTGCGCCCAGTGGTGCGAGGACACTCCAGCCAGGTTCCCATTCCCATGGGGATGCGGGCCTTCTGCGCTGAGGTCCCAACGCCTGGGTTTCTCACTGTTTTATGATGTGGGCCCTCTGCTGTAAGTTCACTGCGGCCTGGATCCCATAGCCTCGGTGTTCTGAGCCGCCTGCTGGAAGGAATAAATGCTGGAATCCTCACGTTTTTTATATTATGTGCCCTGTGTTGTGAGGCTACTCCTGCCTGCCTCACTCCAAGGCCCTTGGTGATGTGGGTTCTCTGGTTTGAGGACACATGTGCTGGGTTCCTCACCTTAAGATGATGAGGCCCCACTGGTGTGAGGATAATCCTGACTGGTTCCCATCCCCTTTGTGATGTGGGTCTTCTGGTGAGAGTCTGATCCTGGCTGGGTTCCTCACCCATCTGTGAGGTGGGCCCTCTACTATCAGGTAACTCTTGCCTGGCTTGCTCACCTCGCCTTGTTGACATGAGCCCTCTGGTGGCACTTGGACCCTGCTGGGAGCCCCTTCACCTCTGTGATGAGGGCCCTCTGACATCAGGCCCTAACTGCTGGGCTCCCCAACTTTTCTTAGTGAGCCCAGTGATGCTCGGGCACTCCTCTTAGGTTCCCATCTCCATGGGGATGTGGGCCTTCTGCTCTGAGGTCCCAACGGCTGGGTTGATCACAATTTCATGATGTGGGCTCTCTGGTGTTAGTTCACTGTGGCCTGGATCCCATAGCCTCTGTGCTCTTGGCCGCCTGCTGGGAGGTTCCAACTGCTGGATTCCTCACCTTTTTATTCTTTGGGCCCTCTGTTTTTAGGCTACTCCTACCTGCCTCACTCCCATCCCCTTTGTGATGTATGTCCTCTGATATGAGGCCGCATGAGCTGGGTTCCTCACCTTTCGATGATGTAGCCCCACTGGTGGGAGGACAGTCCTGACTGGTTCCCATCCCCTTGGTGTTGTGAGCCCTCTGGCGAGAGTCTCATCCTGCCTCGGTTCCTCACCCTTCTGTGAGATAGGCCCTCTGCTGTGAAGTCACTACTGCCTGGCTGGCGCATGCCACCTTGTAGACGTGGGCCCTCTGTTGGCAGTTGGAACCTGCTGGCAGTCTCCTCCCCTCAGTTATGAGGGCCCCCTGGCGTCAGGCCCTAACTGCTGGGCTCCTAACATTTTCTGATATGTGCTAAGTGGTGCGAGGCCACTCCTGCCAGGTTCCCATGCCAATGGGGATGTGGGCCTTCTGTTCTGAGGTCCCAACGGCTGGGCTGCTCACAGGTTCATGATGTGGGCCCTCTGCTGTGAGTTCACTGCGGCCTGGATCCCATAGCCTCGGTGCTCTGGGCCACTTGCTGGGAGGTTCCAACTGCTGGATTCCTCAACTTTTATATTCTATGGACCCTGTGTTGTGAGGCCGGTCCTGCCAGCCTCATTCCGAACCCCTTGGTGATGTGGTTCCTCTGGTTTGAGGCTACATGTGCTGGGATCCTCACCTTTCGATGATGTTGTCCCACTGGTGTGGGGACACTCCTGCCTGGTTCCCATCCCCTTGGTGATGTGGGCCCTCTGGTGCGAGTCTGATCCTGACTGGGTTCGTCACACTTCTCTGAGGTGGGCCCTCTGCTGTGAGGTCATTCGTGCCTGGTTGGCACACATCGCCTTGGCGACGTCAGCCCTCTGGTGGCAGTTGGAGCCTGCTGGGAGCCTCCTTCCCTTGGTGATGAGGGTCCTCTGACGTCAGGCCCTAACTGCTGGTCTCCCAAAATTTTCTGATACGTTCTCAGTGGTGCGAGGACACTCCTACCAGATTTCCATCCCCATGGGGATGTGGGCCTCCTGCTCTGAGGTCCCAATGGCTGGGTTGCTCAGTTTCATGACATGGGCCCTCTTCTGTGAGTTCACTGTGGCCTGGATCCCATAGCCTCGGTGCTCTGGGCTGCCTGCTGGGAGGTTCCAACGGCTGAAATCCTCACTTTTTATTCTATGGGCCCAGTGTTGTGAGGCTACTCCTGCCTGCCTCACTCCGAGGCCCTTGGTGATGTGGGTCCTCTGGTTTGAGGACACATGTGCTGAGTACCTCACCTTTCGATGATGTGGCCCCACTGGTGTGAAGACACTCCTGCCTGGTTCTCATCCCCTTGGTGATGTGGGCCCTCTGGTGAGAGTCTGATGTTGGCTGGGTTTCTCACCCTTCTGTGACGTGGGACCTCTGTTGTGAGGTAACTCCTGCCTGGCTTGCTCACGTTGCCTTGGCAACGTGAGGCCTCAGGTGGCAGTTGGAGCCTGCTGGGAATCTCCTCCCCTCAGTTATGAGAGCTCTGGATAAAACACATATGCACTTTTTTGCCAAGTGCATTATTTTCCAAGTTCTGTCTCTTTTCCTATGCTTTAAGAGTGACTCCCGTGTACCTTCTGAAATCGGTTTCCTGCAATTCTGCCCCGCTTTCAAGTCCTCTTGGCAGCCTTACTTCAATATATTTTTGGACCATAGCTGTCATTTATAACTCTGCAGGTTTGTGAATGACAGTGTCCCTGAGCTCCTTTCTTCAACTCGCTTTCTTGTGAGCTCTCCGCAACACCACAGGATTGCTTCAGGCCCTAGTGTGGTTCCGGCATGGCACGCTGAGCCTTTGGTTAATTCCTCTTCCTGGTGGGAAATGAGAGTCAAATTTGCCCGTCCAGACACCTCCAGCTAGTCTCTCATTGGTTCTCCCTATTCCTGTTCACTTTCCGCAGAAATTGCAAACTGGGCCAACCAGGAGGTTAAAGGCACTGACTCTCCAAGTGGGGAGAGTGTCAGTAAAGCGTCTGGAATGTTGCACCCGAGTACCAGGGGACGAAAACTGAGACACATTTGAACACGTTTCCCGAACACACGGTGGATCATACTCTGGGTTCCACATGCATGTTTTAGCTGAAGGAAGAATCCCTTAAACCTGGAGAGTTGAGACCCATGGAATGGGTACCATACAATATGACTTCAAAGGGTCTGCATTTGCTCACCGAACCTCACCAATCCTATCACTGCTGTGTTTATGCCGCTGTACACACACTTGATTCTCTTTTGGAGACATATAAATCCATAGGTTTTAAGATTCTTACTAGTCGGGTATATTCTTAGGCGTTTAATATGGGGTGTTGAGTCCACTTCGTTGAGCAAGGAGTAGCTCTTGTCTATTACATATTTGGCTTATGGAACGGTATCTGTGCTAATTTCAATCTCTGGTTTTATGCAAAACCCCAACTCACCTTTCCCCTTAAGCAAGCAGTAGTTGGTTTTCTACATTTGAGACCCTGTTCTGTTTTGTAATTCAGTTCCTGTGTAGCCAAGTTTACATTCCGTGTAGTAGTGATATCTTATGATGTTTCTTTTTCTCTGTGACTTATTTCACTTAGAATCATCGTACCTCAATCCACTCATTATGCTGCTACGGGTCTGATGACATAGATTTCATTGCTGAGTGATATTGCATTGTACGTAAGTACCACAACTTCTTTATCCATTTTTCGCTTTCTGTGATATTGAACTTGTACCGTAAACGAGGTTCCTGTAAACAGAGCCGTCTGAAACTTTGGGGTGGCTGTGTCTTTTTGATTTTAATTTCCCTAAGCTATAGGACCATAAGTGGAAGTGCCCTAGGCTCTGTTGCTTTGTTTTTTAGATGTTTCAGGAAACACCATACACTTCTCCAGAGTGGCTGTTGGCAATTTACATCCCGCCCATCAGCATAACAAGGCTCCCAGTTCTCCATGGCCTGTCCTGCCTTTCTGGATTTTACACTTTTTTCAGATGGCCCTTTTGACCGGGGGGCAGTGAGACTTCATTGTAGTGCAGATTTCCTTTGCAAGCTTGCTTGGTTGGCCAAAAAGGGCGTATGCGTTTTTTCCTGAATATATTCAGGGAAAAACACATACGCCCTTTTTGGCCAAGTGCATCATTGTGGACGTTCTGCCTCTTTTCCTATGCTTTACATGCAACTCCAGTTTACCTCCTGAAATCGGTTTCCTGCAATTCTGCCCCGCTTTCAAGTCCTCTTGGCAGCCTTACTTCAATATATTTTTGGACGATAGCTGTCATTTATAACTCTGCAGGTTTGTGAATGACAGTGCCCCTGAGCTCCTTTCTTCAACTCGCTTTCTTGTGAGCTGGCCGCAAACCCGCAAGACTGCTTCAGACCCTAATCTGCTTCTGGCAGGGCACGCTGAGCCTTTGGTTAATTCCTCTTCCTGGTGGGAAATGAGTGTTAAATACGTCCGTCCAGACACCTACCTCACTCTCAACCCCTTGGTGATGTGGGTCCTCTGGTTTGTGGCCACCTTTGCTGGGTTCCTCACCTTTCGATGATGTGGCCCCACTAGTGTGAGGACACTCCTGCCTGGTTCTCATCCACGTGGTTATGTGGACCCCCTGGTGAGAGTCTGTTCCTGGCTGTGTTCCTCACCCTTCTGTGAGGGAGACCCTCTGCTGATAGGTCACTCCTGCATGGCTGGCACACATTGCCTTGGTGAAGTCAGCCGTGTGGTGGCAGTTGGAGCATGCTGGGAATCTCCTCCCACCAGTGATGAGGGCCCTCTTGCGTCAGGCCCTAACTGCTGGGCTCACCAACTTTTCTTAGTGAGCCCAATGATGCTTGGGCACTCCTCTTAGGATCCCATCTCCATGGGGATGTGCGCCTTCTGCTCTGAGGTTCCAACGGCTGGGTGGTTCACATTTTCATGATGTGGGCTCTCTGGTGTTAGTACACAGAGGCCTGGATCCCATAGCCTCTGTGCTCTTGGCCGCCTGCTGGGAGGTTCCAACTGCTGGATTCCTCACTTTTTAAATTTTTTGGGCCCTCTGTTGTGAGGATCCTCCTGCCTGCCTCACTCCCAGCCCCTTCGTGATGCGTGTCGTCTGGTTTGAGGCCACATGTGCTGGGTTCCTCACCTTTCGATGATGTGGGACCAATGGTCTTAGGAGACTCCTGCCTGGTTCACATCCCCTTGGTGATGTGGGCCCTCTGTTGAGAGTCTGATCCTGGCTGGGTTCCTCACCCATCTGTGAGGTGGGCCGTCTGCGGTGAGGTCACTCCTGCCTGGCTTGCTCACCTCGCCTTGTGGACATGAGCCCTCTGGTGGCACTTGGAGCCTGTTGGGAGCCTCCTCCCCTCGGTGATGAGGGCCCTCTGGCGTCAGGCCCTAACTGCTGGGCTCCCCACATTTTGTGATGTGCGCCCAGTGGTGCGAGGACACTCCAGCCGGGTTCACATCCCCATTGGGATGTGGGCCTTCTGCTCTGAGGTCCCAACGCCTGGGTTGCTCACAGTTTCATGATGTGGGCTCTCTGTTGTTAGTTCACTTCTGCCTGCATCCCATAACTTCTGTGCTCTCGGTCGCCTGCTGGGAGGTTCCAACTGCTGGATTCCTCACCTTTCTTATTCTTTGGGCCCTCTGTTTTTAGGCTACTCCTGCCTGCCTCACTCCCATTCCCTTTGTGATATGTGTCCTCTGATTTGAGGCCACATGTGCTGGGTTCCGCACCTTTCGATGATGTGGCCCCACTGGAGGGAAGACAGTCCTGACTGGTTCCCATCTCCTTGCTGATGTGGGCCCTCAGGTGAGAGTCTGATCCTGGCTGGGTTCCTCACCCTTCTGTGAGGTGGGCCCTCTGCTGTGAGGTCAATCATGCCTGTCTGGCACACGTCACCTTGGCGACGTGGGCCCTCTGGTGGCAGTTGGAGTGTGCTGGGATCCTCCTCCCCTCGGTGATGAGGGCCCTCTTGCCTTAGGCCATAACTGCTGGGCTCCCCACATTTTCTGATGTGCGCCAAGTGAGTGAGGACACTCTTGCCAGGTTCCCATCCCCATGGGGATATGGGCCTTCTGCTCTGAGGTCAAAACGGCTGGCTTGCTTACAGTACCATGATGTGGGCCCTCTGCTGTGAGTTCACTCTGGCAAGGATCCCTTATCATCGGTGCTCTGAGCCGCCTGCTGGGAGGTTCCAACTGCTGGATTCCTCACCTTTTTTATTCTATGTGCCCTCTGTTGTGAGGCTCCTCCTGCCTGCCTCACTGCCAGCCCCTTGGTGATGACTGTCCTATGGCTTGTGGCCACATGTGCTGCGTTCCTCACCTTTCGATGATGTGGCCCCACTCGTGTGAGGACACTCCTGCCTGGTTCCCATCCCCTTGGTGAGGTGGGCCCTCTGGCGAGAGTCTAATCCTGGCTGGGTTCCTCAACGTTCTGTGAGGTAGGCCCTCTGCTGTGAGGTCACTCCTGCCTGGCTGGCCCACGTCACCTTGGAGACGTGAGCCCTCTGGTGGCAGTTGGAGCATGCAGGGTGCCTCCTCCTCTCGGTGATGACGGCCCTCTGGCATCAGGCCCTAAATGGTGGGCTCCCCACATTTTCTGATGTGCGCCCAGTGGTGCGAGGACACTCCAGCCAGGTTCCCATTCCCATGGGGATGCGGGCCTTCTGCGCTGAGGTCCCAACGCCTGGGTTTCTCACTGTTTTATGATGTGGGCCCTCTGCTGTGAGTTCACTGCGGCCTGGATCCCATAGCCTCGGTGTTCTGAGCCGCCTGCTGGAAGGAATAAATGCTGGAATCCTCACGTTTTTTATATTATGTGCCCTGTGTTGTGAGGCTACTCCTGCCTGCCTCACTCCAAGGCCCTTGGTGATGTGGGTTCTCTGGTTTGAGGACACATGTGCTGGGTTCCTCACCTTAAGATGATGAGGCCCCACTGGTGTGAGGATAATCCTGACTGGTTCCCATCCCCTTTGTGATGTGGGTCTTCTGGTGAGAGTCTGATCCTGGCTGGGTTCCTCACCCATCTGTGAGGTGGGCCCTCTACAATCAGGTAACTCTTGCCTGGCTTGCTCACCTCGCCTTGTTGACATGAGCCCTCTGGTGGCACTTGGACCCTGCTGGGAGCCCCTTCACCTCTGTGATGAGGGCCCTCTGACATCAGGCCCTAACTGCTGGGCTCCCCAACTTTTCTTAGTGAGCCCAGTGATGCTCGGGCACTCCTCTTAGGTTCCCATCTCCATGGGGATGTGGGCCTTCTGCTCTGAGGTCCCAACGGCTGGGTTGATCACAATTTCATGATGTGGGCTCTCTGGTGTTAGTTCACTGTGGCCTGGATCCCATAGCCTCTGTGCTCTTGGCCGCCTGCTGGGAGGTTCCAACTGCTGGATTCCTCACCTTTTTATTCTTTGGGCCCTCTGTTTTTAGGCTACTCCTACCTGCCTCACTCCCATCCCCTTTGTGATGTATGTCCTCTGATATGAGGCCGCATGAGCTGGGTTCCTCACCTTTCGATGATGTAGCCCCACTGGTGGGAGGACAGTCCTGACTGGTTCCCATCCCCTTGGTGTTGTGAGCCCTCTGGCGAGAGTCTCATCCTGCCTCGGTTCCTCACCCTTCTGTGAGATAGGCCCTCTGCTGTGAAGTCACTACTGCCTGGCTGGCGCATGCCACCTTGTAGACGTGGGCCCTCTGTTGGCAGTTGGAACCTGCTGGCAGTCTCCTCCCCTCAGTTATGAGGGCCCCCTGGCGTCAGGCCCTAACTGCTGGGCTCCTAACATTTTCTGATATGTGCTAAGTGGTGCGAGGCCACTCCTGCCAGGTTCCCATCCCAATGGGGATGTGGGCCTTCTGTTCTGAGGTCCCAACGGCTGGGCTGCTCACAGGTTCATGATGTGGGCCCTCTGCTGTGAGTTCACTGCGGCCTGGATCCCATAGCCTCGGTGCTCTGGGCCACTTGCTGGGAGGTTCCAACTGCTGGATTCCTCAACTTTTATATTCTATGGACCCTGTGTTGTGAGGCCGGTCCTGCCAGCCTCATTCCGAACCCCTTGGTGATGTGGTTCCTCTGGTTTGAGGCTACATGTGCTGGGATCCTCACCTTTCGATGATGTTGTCCCACTGGTGTGGGGACACTCCTGCCTGGTTCCCATCCCCTTGGTGATGTGGGCCCTCTGGTGCGAGTCTGATCCTGACTGGGTTCGTCACACTTCTCTGAGGTGGGCCCTCTGCTGTGAGGTCATTCGTGCCTGGTTGGCACACATCGCCTTGGCGACGTCAGCCCTCTGGTGGCAGTTGGAGCCTGCTGGGAGCCTCCTTCCCTTGGTGATGAGGGTCCTCTGACGTCAGGCCCTAACTGCTGGTCTCCCAAAATTTTCTGATACGTTCTCAGTGGTGCGAGGACACTCCTACCAGATTTCCATCCCCATGGGGATGTGGGCCTCCTGCTCTGAGGTCCCAATGGCTGGGTTGCTCAGTTTCATGACATGGGCCCTCTTCTGTGAGTTCACTGTGGCCTGGATCCCATAGCCTCGGTGCTCTGGGCTGCCTGCTGGGAGGTTCCAACGGCTGAAATCCTCACTTTTTATTCTATGGGCCCAGTGTTGTGAGGCTACTCCTGCCTGCCTCACTCCGAGGCCCTTGGTGATGTGGGTCCTCTGGTTTGAGGACACATGTGCTGAGTACCTCACCTTTCGATGATGTGGCCCCACTGGTGTGAAGACACTCCTGCCTGGTTCTCATCCCCTTGGTGATGTGGGCCCTCTGGTGAGAGTCTGATGTTGGCTGGGTTTCTCACCCTTCTGTGACGTGGGACCTCTGTTGTGAGGTAACTCCTGCCTGGCTTGCTCACGTTGCCTTGGCAACGTGAGGCCTCAGGTGGCAGTTGGAGCCTGCTGGGAATCTCCTCCCCTCAGTTATGAGAGCTCTGGATAAAACACATATGCACTTTTTTGCCAAGTGCATTATTTTCCAAGTTCTGTCTCTTTTCCTATGCTTTAAGAGTGACTCCCGTGTACCTTCTGAAATCGGTTTCCTGCAATTCTGCCCCGCTTTCAAGTCCTCTTGGCAGCCTTACTTCAATATATTTTTGGACCATAGCTGTCATTTATAACTCTGCAGGTTTGTGAATGACAGTGTCCCTGAGCTCCTTTCTTCAACTCGCTTTCTTGTGAGCTCTCCGCAACACCACAGGATTGCTTCAGGCCCTAGTGTGGTTCCGGCATGGCACGCTGAGCCTTTGGTTAATTCCTCTTCCTGGTGGGAAATGAGAGTCAAATTTGCCCGTCCAGACACCTCCAGCTAGTCTCTCATTGGTTCTCCCTATTCCTGTTCACTTTCCGCAGAAATTGCAAACTGGGCCAACCAGGAGGTTAAAGGCACTGACTCTCCAAGTGGGGAGAGTGTTAGTAAAGCGTCTGGAATGTTGCACCCGAGTACCAGGGGACGAAAACTGAGACACATTTGAACACGTTTCCCGAACACACGGTGGATCATACTCTGGGTTCCACATGCATGTTTTAGCTGAAGGAAGAATCCCTTAAACCTGGAGAGTTGAGACCCATGGAATGGGTACCATACAATATGACTTCAAAGGGTCTGCATTTGCTCACCGAACCTCACCAATCCTATCACTGCTGTGTTTATGCCGCTGTACACACACTTGATTCTCTTTTGGAGACATATAAATCCATAGGTTTTAAGATTCTTACTAGTCGGGTATATTCTTAGGCGTTTAATATGGGGTGTTGAGTCCACTTCGTTGAGCAAGGAGTAGCTCTTGTCTATTACATATTTGGCTTATGGAACGGTATCTGTGCTAATTTCAATCTCTGGTTTTATGCAAAACCCCAACTCACCTTTCCCCTTAAGCAAGCAGTAGTTGGTTTTCTACATTTGAGACCCTGTTCTGTTTTGTAATTCAGTTCCTGTGTAGCCAAGTTTACATTCCGTGTAGTAGTGATATCTTATGATGTTTCTTTTTCTCTGTGACTTATTTCACTTAGAATCATCGTACCTCAATCCACTCATTATGCTGCTACGGGTCTGATGACATAGATTTCATTGCTGAGTGATATTGCATTGTACGTAAGTACCACAACTTCTTTATCCATTTTTCGCTTTCTGTGATATTGAACTTGTACCGTAAACGAGGTTCCTGTAAACAGAGCCGTCTGAAACTTTGGGGTGGCTGTGTCTTTTTGATTTTAATTTCCCTAAGCTATAGGACCATAAGTGGAAGTGCCCTAGGCTCTGTTGCTTTGTTTTTTAGATGTTTCAGGAAACACCATACACTTCTCCAGAGTGGCTGTTGGCAATTTACATCCCGCCCATCAGCATAACAAGGCTCCCAGTTCTCCATGGCCTGTCCTGCCTTTCTGGATTTTACACTTTTTTCAGATGGCCCTTTTGACCGGGGGGCAGTGAGACTTCATTGTAGTGCAGATTTCCTTTGCAAGCTTGCTTGGTTGGCCAAAAAGGGCGTATGCGTTTTTTCCTGAATATATTCAGGGAAAAACACATACGCCCTTTTTGGCCAAGTGCATCATTGTGGACGTTCTGCCTCTTTTCCTATGCTTTACATGCAACTCCAGTTTACCTCCTGAAATCGGTTTCCTGCAATTCTGCCCCGCTTTCAAGTCCTCTTGGCAGCCTTACTTCAATATATTTTTGGACGATAGCTGTCATTTATAACTCTGCAGGTTTGTGAATGACAGTGCCCCTGAGCTCCTTTCTTCAACTCGCTTTCTTGTGAGCTGGCCGCAAACCCGCAAGACTGCTTCAGACCCTAATCTGCTTCTGGCAGGGCACGCTGAGCCTTTGGTTAATTCCTCTTCCTGGTGGGAAATGAGTGTTAAATACGTCCGTCCAGACACCTACCTCACTCTCAACCCCTTGGTGATGTGGGTCCTCTGGTTTGTGGCCACCTTTGCTGGGTTCCTCACCTTTCGATGATGTGGCCCCACTAGTGTGAGGACACTCCTGCCTGGTTCTCATCCACGTGGTTATGTGGACCCCCTGGTGAGAGTCTGTTCCTGGCTGTGTTCCTCACCCTTCTGTGAGGGAGACCCTCTGCTGATAGGTCACTCCTGCATGGCTGGCACACATTGCCTTGGTGAAGTCAGCCGTGTGGTGGCAGTTGGAGCATGCTGGGAATCTCCTCCCACCGGTGATGAGGGCCCTCTTGCGTCAGGCCCTAACTGCTGGGCTCACCAACTTTTCTTAGTGAGCCCAATGATGCTTGGGCACTCCTCTTAGGATCCCATCTCCATGGGGATGTGGGCCTTCTGCTCTGAGGTTCCAACGGCTGGGTGGTTCACATTTTCATGATGTGGGCTCTCTGGTGTTAGTACACAGAGGCCTGGATCCCATAGCCTCTGTGCTCTTGGCCGCCTGCTGGGAGGTTCCAACTGCTGGATTCCTCACTTTTTAAATTTTTTGGGCCCTCTGTTGTGAGGATCCTCCTGCCTGCCTCACTCCCAGCCCCTTCGTGATGCGTGTCGTCTGGTTTGAGGCCACATGTGCTGGGTTCCTCACCTTTCGATGATGTGGGACCAATGGTCTTAGGAGACTCCTGCCTGGTTCACATCCCCTTGGTGATGTGGGCCCTCTGTTGAGAGTCTGATCCTGGCTGGGTTCCTCACCCATCTGTGAGGTGGGCCGTCTGCGGTGAGGTCACTCCTGCCTGGCTTGCTCACCTCGCCTTGTGGACATGAGCCCTCTGGTGGCACTTGGAGCCTGTTGGGAGCCTCCTCCCCTCGGTGATGAGGGCCCTCTGGCGTCAGGCCCTAACTGCTGGGCTCCCCACATTTTGTGATGTGCGCCCAGTGGTGCGAGGACACTCCAGCCGGGTTCACATCCCCATTGGGATGTGGGCCTTCTGCTCTGAGGTCCCAACGCCTGGGTTGCTCACAGTTTCATGATGTGGGCTCTCTGTTGTTAGTTCACTTCTGCCTGCATCCCATAACTTCTGTGCTCTCGGTCGCCTGCTGGGAGGTTCCAACTGCTGGATTCCTCACCTTTCTTATTCTTTGGGCCCTCTGTTTTTAGGCTACTCCTGCCTGCCTCACTCCCATTCCCTTTGTGATATGTGTCCTCTGATTTGAGGCCACATGTGCTGGGTTCCGCACCTTTCGATGATGTGGCCCCACTGGAGGGAAGACAGTCCTGACTGGTTCCCATCTCCTTGCTGATGTGGGCCCTCAGGTGAGAGTCTGATCCTGGCTGGGTTCCTCACCCTTCTGTGAGGTGGGCCCTCTGCTGTGAGGTCAATCATGCCTGTCTGGCACACGTCACCTTGGCGACGTGGGCCCTCTGGTGGCAGTTGGAGTGTGCTGGGATCCTCCTCCCCTCGGTGATGAGGGCCCTCTTGCCTTAGGCCATAACTGCTGGGCTCCCCACATTTTCTGATGTGCGCCAAGTGAGTGAGGACACTCTTGCCAGGTTCCCATCCCCATGGGGATATGGGCCTTCTGCTCTGAGGTCAAAACGGCTGGCTTGCTTACAGTACCATGATGTGGGCCCTCTGCTGTGAGTTCACTCTGGCAAGGATCCCTTATCATCGGTGCTCTGAGCCGCCTGCTGGGAGGTTCCAACTGCTGGATTCCTCACCTTTTTTATTCTATGTGCCCTCTGTTGTGAGGCTCCTCCTGCCTGCCTCACTGCCAGCCCCTTGGTGATGACTGTCCTATGGCTTGTGGCCACATGTGCTGCATTCCTCACCTTTCGATGATGTGGCCCCACTCGTGTGAGGACACTCCTGCCTGGTTCCCATCCCCTTGGTGAGGTGGGCCCTCTGGCGAGAGTCTAATCCTGGCTGGGTTCCTCAACGTTCTGTGAGGTAGGCCCTCTGCTGTGAGGTCACTCCTGCCTGGCTGGCCCACGTCACCTTGGAGACGTGAGCCCTCTGGTGGCAGTTGGAGCATGCAGGGTGCCTCCTCCTCTCGGTGATGACGGCCCTCTGGCATCAGGCCCTAAATGGTGGGCTCCCCACATTTTCTGATGTGCGCCCAGTGGTGCGAGGACACTCCAGCCAGGTTCCCATTCCCATGGGGATGCGGGCCTTCTGCGCTGAGGTCCCAACGCCTGGGTTTCTCACTGTTTTATGATGTGGGCCCTCTGCTGTGAGTTCACTGCGGCCTGGATCCCATAGCCTCGGTGTTCTGAGCCGCCTGCTGGAAGGAATAAATGCTGGAATCCTCACGTTTTTTATATTATGTGCCCTGTGTTGTGAGGCTACTCCTGCCTGCCTCACTCCAAGGCCCTTGGTGATGTGGGTTCTCTGGTTTGAGGACACATGTGCTGGGTTCCTCACCTTAAGATGATGAGGCCCCACTGGTGTGAGGATAATCCTGACTGGTTCCCATCCCCTTTGTGATGTGGGTCTTCTGGTGAGAGTCTGATCCTGGCTGGGTTCCTCACCCATCTGTGAGGTGGGCCCTCTACTATCAGGTAACTCTTGCCTGGCTTGCTCACCTCGCCTTGTTGACATGAGCCCTCTGGTGGCACTTGGACCCTGCTGGGAGCCCCTTCACCTCTGTGATGAGGGCCCTCTGACATCAGGCCCTAACTGCTGGGCTCCCCAACTTTTCTTAGTGAGCCCAGTGATGCTCGGGCACTCCTCTTAGGTTCCCATCTCCATGGGGATGTGGGCCTTCTGCTCTGAGGTCCCAACGGCTGGGTTGATCACAATTTCATGATGTGGGCTCTCTGGTGTTAGTTCACTGTGGCCTGGATCCCATAGCCTCTGTGCTCTTGGCCGCCTGCTGGGAGGTTCCAACTGCTGGATTCCTCACCTTTTTATTCTTTGGGCCCTCTGTTTTTAGGCTACTCCTACCTGCCTCACTCCCATCCCCTTTGTGATGTATGTCCTCTGATATGAGGCCGCATGAGCTGGGTTCCTCACCTTTCGATGATGTAGCCCCACTGGTGGGAGGACAGTCCTGACTGGTTCCCATCCCCTTGGTGTTGTGAGCCCTCTGGCGAGAGTCTCATCCTGCCTCGGTTCCTCACCCTTCTGTGAGATAGGCCCTCTGCTGTGAAGTCACTACTGCCTGGCTGGCGCATGCCACCTTGTAGACGTGGGCCCTCTGTTGGCAGTTGGAACCTGCTGGCAGTCTCCTCCCCTCAGTTATGAGGGCCCCCTGGCGTCAGGCCCTAACTGCTGGGCTCCTAACATTTTCTGATATGTGCTAAGTGGTGCGAGGCCACTCCTGCCAGGTTCCCATCCCAATGGGGATGTGGGCCTTCTGTTCTGAGGTCCCAACGGCTGGGCTGCTCACAGGTTCATGATGTGGGCCCTCTGCTGTGAGTTCACTGCGGCCTGGATCCCATAGCCTCGGTGCTCTGGGCCACTTGCTGGGAGGTTCCAACTGCTGGATTCCTCAACTTTTATATTCTATGGACCCTGTGTTGTGAGGCCGGTCCTGCCAGCCTCATTCCGAACCCCTTGGTGATGTGGTTCCTCTGGTTTGAGGCTACATGTGCTGGGATCCTCACCTTTCGATGATGTTGTCCCACTGGTGTGGGGACACTCCTGCCTGGTTCCCATCCCCTTGGTGATGTGGGCCCTCTGGTGCGAGTCTGATCCTGACTGGGTTCGTCACACTTCTCTGAGGTGGGCCCTCTGCTGTGAGGTCATTCGTGCCTGGTTGGCACACATCGCCTTGGCGACGTCAGCCCTCTGGTGGCAGTTGGAGCCTGCTGGGAGCCTCCTTCCCTTGGTGATGAGGGTCCTCTGACGTCAGGCCCTAACTGCTGGTCTCCCAAAATTTTCTGATACGTTCTCAGTGGTGCGAGGACACTCCTACCAGATTTCCATCCCCATGGGGATGTGGGCCTCCTGCTCTGAGGTCCCAATGGCTGGGTTGCTCAGTTTCATGACATGGGCCCTCTTCTGTGAGTTCACTGTGGCCTGGATCCCATAGCCTCGGTGCTCTGGGCTGCCTGCTGGGAGGTTCCAACGGCTGAAATCCTCACTTTTTATTCTATGGGCCCAGTGTTGTGAGGCTACTCCTGCCTGCCTCACTCCGAGGCCCTTGGTGATGTGGGTCCTCTGGTTTGAGGACACATGTGCTGAGTACCTCACCTTTCGATGATGTGGCCCCACTGGTGTGAAGACACTCCTGCCTGGTTCTCATCCCCTTGGTGATGTGGGCCCTCTGGTGAGAGTCTGATGTTGGCTGGGTTTCTCACCCTTCTGTGACGTGGGACCTCTGTTGTGAGGTAACTCCTGCCTGGCTTGCTCACGTTGCCTTGGCAACGTGAGGCCTCAGGTGGCAGTTGGAGCCTGCTGGGAATCTCCTCCCCTCAGTTATGAGAGCTCTGGATAAAACACATATGCACTTTTTTGCCAAGTGCATTATTTTCCAAGTTCTGTCTCTTTTCCTATGCTTTAAGAGTGACTCCCGTGTACCTTCTGAAATCGGTTTCCTGCAATTCTGCCCCGCTTTCAAGTCCTCTTGGCAGCCTTACTTCAATATATTTTTGGACCATAGCTGTCATTTATAACTCTGCAGGTTTGTGAATGACAGTGTCCCTGAGCTCCTTTCTTCAACTCGCTTTCTTGTGAGCTCTCCGCAACACCGCAGGATTGCTTCAGGCCCTAGTGTGGTTCCGGCATGGCACGCTGAGCCTTTGGTTAATTCCTCTTCCTGGTGGGAAATGAGAGTCAAATTTGCCCGTCCAGACACCTCCAGCTAGTCTCTCATTGGTTCTCCCTATTCCTGTTCACTTTCCGCAGAAATTGCAAACTGGGCCAACCAGGAGGTTAAAGGCACTGACTCTCCAAGTGGGGAGAGTGTTAGTAAAGCGTCTGGAATGTTGCACCCGAGTACCAGGGGACGAAAACTGAGACACATTTGAACACGTTTCCCGAACACACGGTGGATCATACTCTGGGTTCCACATGCATGTTTTAGCTGAAGGAAGAATCCCTTAAACCTGGAGAGTTGAGACCCATGGAATGGGTACCATACAATATGACTTCAAAGGGTCTGCATTTGCTCACCGAACCTCACCAATCCTATCACTGCTGTGTTTATGCCGCTGTACACACACTTGATTCTCTTTTGGAGACATATAAATCCATAGGTTTTAAGATTCTTACTAGTCGGGTATATTCTTAGGCGTTTAATATGGGGTGTTGAGTCCACTTCGTTGAGCAAGGAGTAGCTCTTGTCTATTACATATTTGGCTTATGGAACGGTATCTGTGCTAATTTCAATCTCTGGTTTTATGCAAAACCCCAACTCACCTTTCCCCTTAAGCAAGCAGTAGTTGGTTTTCTACATTTGAGACCCTGTTCTGTTTTGTAATTCAGTTCCTGTGTAGCCAAGTTTACATTCCGTGTAGTAGTGATATCTTATGATGTTTCTTTTTCTCTGTGACTTATTTCACTTAGAATCATCGTACCTCAATCCACTCATTATGCTGCTACGGGTCTGATGACATAGATTTCATTGCTGAGTGATATTGCATTGTACGTAAGTACCACAACTTCTTTATCCATTTTTCGCTTTCTGTGATATTGAACTTGTACCGTAAACGAGGTTCCTGTAAACAGAGCCGTCTGAAACTTTGGGGTGGCTGTGTCTTTTTGATTTTAATTTCCCTAAGCTATAGGACCATAAGTGGAAGTGCCCTAGGCTCTGTTGCTTTGTTTTTTAGATGTTTCAGGAAACACCATACACTTCTCCAGAGTGGCTGTTGGCAATTTACATCCCGCCCATCAGCATAACAAGGCTCCCAGTTCTCCATGGCCTGTCCTGCCTTTCTGGATTTTACACTTTTTTCAGATGGCCCTTTTGACCGGGGGGCAGTGAGACTTCATTGTAGTGCAGATTTCCTTTGCAAGCTTGCTTGGTTGGCCAAAAAGGGCGTATGCGTTTTTTCCTGAATATATTCAGGGAAAAACACATACGCCCTTTTTGGCCAAGTGCATCATTGTGGACGTTCTGCCTCTTTTCCTATGCTTTACATGCAACTCCAGTTTACCTCCTGAAATCGGTTTCCTGCAATTCTGCCCCGCTTTCAAGTCCTCTTGGCAGCCTTACTTCAATATATTTTTGGACGATAGCTGTCATTTATAACTCTGCAGGTTTGTGAATGACAGTGCCCCTGAGCTCCTTTCTTCAACTCGCTTTCTTGTGAGCTGGCCGCAAACCCGCAAGACTGCTTCAGACCCTAATCTGCTTCTGGCAGGGCACGCTGAGCCTTTGGTTAATTCCTCTTCCTGGTGGGAAATGAGTGTTAAATACGTCCGTCCAGACACCTACCTCACTCTCAACCCCTTGGTGATGTGGGTCCTCTGGTTTGTGGCCACCTTTGCTGGGTTCCTCACCTTTCGATGATGTGGCCCCACTAGTGTGAGGACACTCCTGCCTGGTTCTCATCCACGTGGTTATGTGGACCCCCTGGTGAGAGTCTGTTCCTGGCTGTGTTCCTCACCCTTCTGTGAGGGAGACCCTCTGCTGATAGGTCACTCCTGCATGGCTGGCACACATTGCCTTGGTGAAGTCAGCCGTGTGGTGGCAGTTGGAGCATGCTGGGAATCTCCTCCCACCGGTGATGAGGGCCCTCTTGCGTCAGGCCCTAACTGCTGGGCTCACCAACTTTTCTTAGTGAGCCCAATGATGCTTGGGCACTCCTCTTAGGATCCCATCTCCATGGGGATGTGCGCCTTCTGCTCTGAGGTTCCAACGGCTGGGTGGTTCACATTTTCATGATGTGGGCTCTCTGGTGTTAGTACACAGAGGCCTGGATCCCATAGCCTCTGTGCTCTTGGCCGCCTGCTGGGAGGTTCCAACTGCTGGATTCCTCACTTTTTAAATTTTTTGGGCCCTCTGTTGTGAGGATCCTCCTGCCTGCCTCACTCCCAGCCCCTTCGTGATGCGTGTCGTCTGGTTTGAGGCCACATGTGCTGGGTTCCTCACCTTTCGATGATGTGGGACCAATGGTCTTAGGAGACTCCTGCCTGGTTCACATCCCCTTGGTGATGTGGGCCCTCTGTTGAGAGTCTGATCCTGGCTGGGTTCCTCACCCATCTGTGAGGTGGGCCGTCTGCGGTGAGGTCACTCCTGCCTGGCTTGCTCACCTCGCCTTGTGGACATGAGCCCTCTGGTGGCACTTGGAGCCTGTTGGGAGCCTCCTCCCCTCGGTGATGAGGGCCCTCTGGCGTCAGGCCCTAACTGCTGGGCTCCCCACATTTTGTGATGTGCGCCCAGTGGTGCGAGGACACTCCAGCCGGGTTCACATCCCCATTGGGATGTGGGCCTTCTGCTCTGAGGTCCCAACGCCTGGGTTGCTCACAGTTTCATGATGTGGGCTCTCTGTTGTTAGTTCACTTCTGCCTGCATCCCATAACTTCTGTGCTCTCGGTCGCCTGCTGGGAGGTTCCAACTGCTGGATTCCTCACCTTTCTTATTCTTTGGGCCCTCTGTTTTTAGGCTACTCCTGCCTGCCTCACTCCCATTCCCTTTGTGATATGTGTCCTCTGATTTGAGGCCACATGTGCTGGGTTCCGCACCTTTCGATGATGTGGCCCCACTGGAGGGAAGACAGTCCTGACTGGTTCCCATCTCCTTGCTGATGTGGGCCCTCAGGTGAGAGTCTGATCCTGGCTGGGTTCCTCACCCTTCTGTGAGGTGGGCCCTCTGCTGTGAGGTCAATCATGCCTGTCTGGCACACGTCACCTTGGCGACGTGGGCCCTCTGGTGGCAGTTGGAGTGTGCTGGGATCCTCCTCCCCTCGGTGATGAGGGCCCTCTTGCCTTAGGCCATAACTGCTGGGCTCCCCACATTTTCTGATGTGCGCCAAGTGAGTGAGGACACTCTTGCCAGGTTCCCATCCCCATGGGGATATGGGCCTTCTGCTCTGAGGTCAAAACGGCTGGCTTGCTTACAGTACCATGATGTGGGCCCTCTGCTGTGAGTTCACTCTGGCAAGGATCCCTTATCATCGGTGCTCTGAGCCGCCTGCTGGGAGGTTCCAACTGCTGGATTCCTCACCTTTTTTATTCTATGTGCCCTCTGTTGTGAGGCTCCTCCTGCCTGCCTCACTGCCAGCCCCTTGGTGATGACTGTCCTATGGCTTGTGGCCACATGTGCTGCATTCCTCACCTTTCGATGATGTGGCCCCACTCGTGTGAGGACACTCCTGCCTGGTTCCCATCCCCTTGGTGAGGTGGGCCCTCTGGCGAGAGTCTAATCCTGGCTGGGTTCCTCAACGTTCTGTGAGGTAGGCCCTCTGCTGTGAGGTCACTCCTGCCTGGCTGGCCCACGTCACCTTGGAGACGTGAGCCCTCTGGTGGCAGTTGGAGCATGCAGGGTGCCTCCTCCTCTCGGTGATGACGGCCCTCTGGCATCAGGCCCTAAATGGTGGGCTCCCCACATTTTCTGATGTGCGCCCAGTGGTGCGAGGACACTCCAGCCAGGTTCCCATTCCCATGGGGATGCGGGCCTTCTGCGCTGAGGTCCCAACGCCTGGGTTTCTCACTGTTTTATGATGTGGGCCCTCTGCTGTGAGTTCACTGCGGCCTGGATCCCATAGCCTCGGTGTTCTGAGCCGCCTGCTGGAAGGAATAAATGCTGGAATCCTCACGTTTTTTATATTATGTGCCCTGTGTTGTGAGGCTACTCCTGCCTGCCTCACTCCAAGGCCCTTGGTGATGTGGGTTCTCTGGTTTGAGGACACATGTGCTGGGTTCCTCACCTTAAGATGATGAGGCCCCACTGGTGTGAGGATAATCCTGACTGGTTCCCATCCCCTTTGTGATGTGGGTCTTCTGGTGAGAGTCTGATCCTGGCTGGGTTCCTCACCCATCTGTGAGGTGGGCCCTCTACTATCAGGTAACTCTTGCCTGGCTTGCTCACCTCGCCTTGTTGACATGAGCCCTCTGGTGGCACTTGGACCCTGCTGGGAGCCCCTTCACCTCTGTGATGAGGGCCCTCTGACATCAGGCCCTAACTGCTGGGCTCCCCAACTTTTCTTAGTGAGCCCAGTGATGCTCGGGCACTCCTCTTAGGTTCCCATCTCCATGGGGATGTGGGCCTTCTGCTCTGAGGTCCCAACGGCTGGGTTGATCACAATTTCATGATGTGGGCTCTCTGGTGTTAGTTCACTGTGGCCTGGATCCCATAGCCTCTGTGCTCTTGGCCGCCTGCTGGGAGGTTCCAACTGCTGGATTCCTCACCTTTTTATTCTTTGGGCCCTCTGTTTTTAGGCTACTCCTACCTGCCTCACTCCCATCCCCTTTGTGATGTATGTCCTCTGATATGAGGCCGCATGAGCTGGGTTCCTCACCTTTCGATGATGTAGCCCCACTGGTGGGAGGACAGTCCTGACTGGTTCCCATCCCCTTGGTGTTGTGAGCCCTCTGGCGAGAGTCTCATCCTGCCTCGGTTCCTCACCCTTCTGTGAGATAGGCCCTCTGCTGTGAAGTCACTACTGCCTGGCTGGCGCATGCCACCTTGTAGACGTGGGCCCTCTGTTGGCAGTTGGAACCTGCTGGCAGTCTCCTCCCCTCAGTTATGAGGGCCCCCTGGCGTCAGGCCCTAACTGCTGGGCTCCTAACATTTTCTGATATGTGCTAAGTGGTGCGAGGCCACTCCTGCCAGGTTCCCATGCCAATGGGGATGTGGGCCTTCTGTTCTGAGGTCCCAACGGCTGGGCTGCTCACAGGTTCATGATGTGGGCCCTCTGCTGTGAGTTCACTGCGGCCTGGATCCCATAGCCTCGGTGCTCTGGGCCACTTGCTGGGAGGTTCCAACTGCTGGATTCCTCAACTTTTATATTCTATGGACCCTGTGTTGTGAGGCCGGTCCTGCCAGCCTCATTCCGAACCCCTTGGTGATGTGGTTCCTCTGGTTTGAGGCTACATGTGCTGGGATCCTCACCTTTCGATGATGTTGTCCCACTGGTGTGGGGACACTCCTGCCTGGTTCCCATCCCCTTGGTGATGTGGGCCCTCTGGTGCGAGTCTGATCCTGACTGGGTTCGTCACACTTCTCTGAGGTGGGCCCTCTGCTGTGAGGTCATTCGTGCCTGGTTGGCACACATCGCCTTGGTGACGTCAGCCCTCTGGTGGCAGTTGGAGCCTGCTGGGAGCCTCCTTCCCTTGGTGATGAGGGTCCTCTGACGTCAGGCCCTAACTGCTGGTCTCCCAAAATTTTCTGATACGTTCTCAGTGGTGCGAGGACACTCCTACCAGATTTCCATCCCCATGGGGATGTGGGCCTCCTGCTCTGAGGTCCCAATGGCTGGGTTGCTCAGTTTCATGACATGGGCCCTCTTCTGTGAGTTCACTGTGGCCTGGATCCCATAGCCTCGGTGCTCTGGGCTGCCTGCTGGGAGGTTCCAACGGCTGAAATCCTCACTTTTTATTCTATGGGCCCAGTGTTGTGAGGCTACTCCTGCCTGCCTCACTCCGAGGCCCTTGGTGATGTGGGTCCTCTGGTTTGAGGACACATGTGCTGAGTACCTCACCTTTCGATGATGTGGCCCCACTGGTGTGAAGACACTCCTGCCTGGTTCTCATCCCCTTGGTGATGTGGGCCCTCTGGTGAGAGTCTGATGTTGGCTGGGTTTCTCACCCTTCTGTGACGTGGGACCTCTGTTGTGAGGTAACTCCTGCCTGGCTTGCTCACGTTGCCTTGGCAACGTGAGGCCTCAGGTGGCAGTTGGAGCCTGCTGGGAATCTCCTCCCCTCAGTTATGAGAGCTCTGGATAAAACACATATGCACTTTTTTGCCAAGTGCATTATTTTCCAAGTTCTGTCTCTTTTCCTATGCTTTAAGAGTGACTCCCGTGTACCTTCTGAAATCGGTTTCCTGCAATTCTGCCCCGCTTTCAAGTCCTCTTGGCAGCCTTACTTCAATATATTTTTGGACCATAGCTGTCATTTATAACTCTGCAGGTTTGTGAATGACAGTGTCCCTGAGCTCCTTTCTTCAACTCGCTTTCTTGTGAGCTCTCCGCAACACCGCAGGATTGCTTCAGGCCCTAGTGTGGTTCCGGCATGGCACGCTGAGCCTTTGGTTAATTCCTCTTCCTGGTGGGAAATGAGAGTCAAATTTGCCCGTCCAGACACCTCCAGCTAGTCTCTCATTGGTTCTCCCTATTCCTGTTCACTTTCCGCAGAAATTGCAAACTGGGCCAACCAGGAGGTTAAAGGCACTGACTCTCCAAGTGGGGAGAGTGTCAGTAAAGCGTCTGGAATGTTGCACCCGAGTACCAGGGGACGAAAACTGAGACACATTTGAACACGTTTCCCGAACACACGGTGGATCATACTCTGGGTTCCACATGCATGTTTTAGCTGAAGGAAGAATCCCTTAAACCTGGAGAGTTGAGACCCATGGAATGGGTACCATACAATATGACTTCAAAGGGTCTGCATTTGCTCACCGAACCTCACCAATCCTATCACTGCTGTGTTTATGCCGCTGTACACACACTTGATTCTCTTTTGGAGACATATAAATCCATAGGTTTTAAGATTCTTACTAGTCGGGTATATTCTTAGGCGTTTAATATGGGGTGTTGAGTCCACTTCGTTGAGCAAGGAGTAGCTCTTGTCTATTACATATTTGGCTTATGGAACGGTATCTGTGCTAATTTCAATCTCTGGTTTTATGCAAAACCCCAACTCACCTTTCCCCTTAAGCAAGCAGTAGTTGGTTTTCTACATTTGAGACCCTGTTCTGTTTTGTAATTCAGTTCCTGTGTAGCCAAGTTTACATTCCGTGTAGTAGTGATATCTTATGATGTTTCTTTTTCTCTGTGACTTATTTCACTTAGAATCATCGTACCTCAATCCACTCATTATGCTGCTACGGGTCTGATGACATAGATTTCATTGCTGAGTGATATTGCATTGTACGTAAGTACCACAACTTCTTTATCCATTTTTCGCTTTCTGTGATATTGAACTTGTACCGTAAACGAGGTTCCTGTAAACAGAGCCGTCTGAAACTTTGGGGTGGCTGTGTCTTTTTGATTTTAATTTCCCTAAGCTATAGGACCATAAGTGGAAGTGCCCTAGGCTCTGTTGCTTTGTTTTTTAGATGTTTCAGGAAACACCATACACTTCTCCAGAGTGGCTGTTGGCAATTTACATCCCGCCCATCAGCATAACAAGGCTCCCAGTTCTCCATGGCCTGTCCTGCCTTTCTGGATTTTACACTTTTTTCAGATGGCCCTTTTGACCGGGGGGCAGTGAGACTTCATTGTAGTGCAGATTTCCTTTGCAAGCTTGCTTGGTTGGCCAAAAAGGGCGTATGCGTTTTTTCCTGAATATATTCAGGGAAAAACACATACGCCCTTTTTGGCCAAGTGCATCATTGTGGACGTTCTGCCTCTTTTCCTATGCTTTACATGCAACTCCAGTTTACCTCCTGAAATCGGTTTCCTGCAATTCTGCCCCGCTTTCAAGTCCTCTTGGCAGCCTTACTTCAAGATATTTTTGGACGATAGCTGTCATTTATAACTCTGCACGTTTGTGAATGACAGTGCCCCTGAGCTCCTTTCTTCAACTCGCTTTCTTGTGAGCTGGCCGCAAACCCGCAAGACTGCTTCAGACCCTAATCTGCTTCTGGCAGGGCACGCTGAGCCTTTGGTTAATTCCTCTTCCTGGTGGGAAATGAGTGTTAAATACGTCCGTCCAGACACCTACCTCACTCTCAACCCCTTGGTGATGTGGGTCCTCTGGTTTGTGGCCACCTTTGCTGGGTTCCTCACCTTTCGATGATGTGGCCCCACTAGTGTGAGGACACTCCTGCCTGGTTCTCATCCACGTGGTTATGTGGACCCCCTGGTGAGAGTCTGTTCCTGGCTGTGTTCCTCACCCTTCTGTGAGGGAGACCCTCTGCTGATAGGTCACTCCTGCATGGCTGGCACACATTGCCTTGGTGAAGTCAGCCGTGTGGTGGCAGTTGGAGCATGCTGGGAATCTCCTCCCACCGGTGATGAGGGCCCTCTTGCGTCAGGCCCTAACTGCTGGGCTCACCAACTTTTCTTAGTGAGCCCAATGATGCTTGGGCACTCCTCTTAGGATCCCATCTCCATGGGGATGTGCCCCTTCTGCTCTGAGGTTCCAACGGCTGGGTGGTTCACATTTTCATGATGTGGGCTCTCTGGTGTTAGTACACAGAGGCCTGGATCCCATAGCCTCTGTGCTCTTGGCCGCCTGCTGGGAGGTTCCAACTGCTGGATTCCTCACTTTTTAAATTTTTTGGGCCCTCTGTTGTGAGGATCCTCCTGCCTGCCTCACTCCCAGCCCCTTCGTGATGCGTGTCGTCTGGTTTGAGGCCACATGTGCTGGGTTCCTCACCTTTCGATGATGTGGGACCAATGGTCTTAGGAGACTCCTGCCTGGTTCACATCCCCTTGGTGATGTGGGCCCTCTGTTGAGAGTCTGATCCTGGCTGGGTTCCTCACCCATCTGTGAGGTGGGCCGTCTGCGGTGAGGTCACTCCTGCCTGGCTTGCTCACCTCGCCTTGTGGACATGAGCCCTCTGGTGGCACTTGGAGCCTGCTGGGAGCCTCCTCCCCTCGGTGATGAGGGCCCTCTGGCGTCAGGCCCTAACTGCTGGGCTCCCCACATTTTGTGATGTGCGCCCAGTGGTGCGAGGACACTCCAGCCGGGTTCACATCCCCATTGGGATGTGGGCCTTCTGCTCTGAGGCCCCAACGCCTGGGTTGCTCACAGTTTCATGATGTGGGCTCTCTGTTGTTAGTTCACTTCTGCCTGCATCCCATAACTTCTGTGCTCTCGGTCGCCTGCTGGGAGGTTCCAACTGCTGGATTCCTCACCTTTTTATTCTTTGGGCCCTCTGTTTTTAGGCTACTCCTACCTGCCTCACTCCCATCCCCTTTGTGATGTATGTCCTCTGATATGAGGCCGCATGAGCTGGGTTCCTCACCTTTCGATGATGTAGCCCCACTGGTGGGAGGACAGTCCTGACTGGTTCCCATCCCCTTGGTGTTGTGAGCCCTCTGGCGAGAGTCTCATCCTGCCTCGGTTCCTCACCCTTCTGTGAGATAGGCCCTCTGCTGTGAAGTCACTACTGCCTGGCTGGCGCATGCCACCTTGTAGACGTGGGCCCTCTGTTGGCAGTTGGAACCTGCTGGCAGTCTCCTCCCCTCAGTTATGAGGGCCCCCTGGCGTCAGGCCCTAACTGCTGGGCTCCTAACATTTTCTGATATGTGCTAAGTGGTGCGAGGCCACTCCTGCCAGGTTCCCATGCCAATGGGGATGTGGGCCTTCTGTTCTGAGGTCCCAACGGCTGGGCTGCTCACAGGTTCATGATGTGGGCCCTCTGCTGTGAGTTCACTGCGGCCTGGATCCCATAGCCTCGGTGCTCTGGGCCACTTGCTGGGAGGTTCCAACTGCTGGATTCCTCAACTTTTATATTCTATGGACCCTGTGTTGTGAGGCCGGTCCTGCCAGCCTCATTCCGAACCCCTTGGTGATGTGGTTCCTCTGGTTTGAGGCTACATGTGCTGGGATCCTCACCTTTCGATGATGTTGTCCCACTGGTGTGGGGACACTCCTGCCTGGTTCCCATCCCCTTGGTGATGTGGGCCCTCTGGTGCGAGTCTGATCCTGACTGGGTTCGTCACACTTCTCTGAGGTGGGCCCTCTGCTGTGAGGTCATTCGTGCCTGGTTGGCACACATCGCCTTGGCGACGTCAGCCCTCTGGTGGCAGTTGGAGCCTGCTGGGAGCCTCCTTCCCTTGGTGATGAGGGTCCTCTGACGTCAGGCCCTAACTGCTGGTCTCCCAAAATTTTCTGATACGTTCTCAGTGGTGCGAGGACACTCCTACCAGATTTCCATCCCCATGGGGATGTGGGCCTCCTGCTCTGAGGTCCCAATGGCTGGGTTGCTCAGTTTCATGACATGGGCCCTCTTCTGTGAGTTCACTGTGGCCTGGATCCCATAGCCTCGGTGCTCTGGGCTGCCTGCTGGGAGGTTCCAACGGCTGAAATCCTCACTTTTTATTCTATGGGCCCAGTGTTGTGAGGCTACTCCTGCCTGCCTCACTCCGAGGCCCTTGGTGATGTGGGTCCTCTGGTTTGAGGACACATGTGCTGAGTACCTCACCTTTCGATGATGTGGCCCCACTGGTGTGAAGACACTCCTGCCTGGTTCTCATCCCCTTGGTGATGTGGGCCCTCTGGTGAGAGTCTGATGTTGGCTGGGTTTCTCACCCTTCTGTGACGTGGGACCTCTGTTGTGAGGTAACTCCTGCCTGGCTTGCTCACGTTGCCTTGGCAACGTGAGGCCTCAGGTGGCAGTTGGAGCCTGCTGGGAATCTCCTCCCCTCAGTTATGAGAGCTCTGGATAAAACACATATGCACTTTTTTGCCAAGTGCATTATTTTCCAAGTTCTGTCTCTTTTCCTATGCTTTAAGAGTGACTCCCGTGTACCTTCTGAAATCGGTTTCCTGCAATTCTGCCCCGCTTTCAAGTCCTCTTGGCAGCCTTACTTCAATATATTTTTGGACCATAGCTGTCATTTATAACTCTGCAGGTTTGTGAATGACAGTGTCCCTGAGCTCCTTTCTTCAACTCGCTTTCTTGTGAGCTCTCCACAACACCGCAGGATTGCTTCAGGCCCTAGTGTGGTTCCGGCATGGCACGCTGAGCCTTTGGTTAATTCCTCTTCCTGGTGGGAAATGAGAGTCAAATTTGCCCGTCCAGACACCTCCAGCTAGTCTCTCATTGGTTCTCCCTATTCCTGTTCACTTTCCGCAGAAATTGCAAACTGGGCCAACCAGGAGGTTAAAGGCACTGACTCTCCAAGTGGGGAGAGTGTTAGTAAAGCGTCTGGAATGTTGCACCCGAGTACCAGGGGACGAAAACTGAGACACATTTGAACACGTTTCCCGAACACACGGTGGATCATACTCTGGGTTCCACATGCATGTTTTAGCTGAAGGAAGAATCCCTTAAACCTGGAGAGTTGAGACCCATGGAATGGGTACCATACAATATGACTTCAAAGGGTCTGCATTTGCTCACCGAACCTCACCAATCCTATCACTGCTGTGTTTATGCCGCTGTACACACACTTGATTCTCTTTTGGAGACATATAAATCCATAGGTTTTAAGATTCTTACTAGTCGGGTATATTCTTAGGCGTTTAATATGGGGTGTTGAGTCCACTTCGTTGAGCAAGGAGTAGCTCTTGTCTATTACATATTTGGCTTATGGAACGGTATCTGTGCTAATTTCAATCTCTGGTTTTATGCAAAACCCCAACTCACCTTTCCCCTTAAGCAAGCATAAGTTGGTTTTTTACATTTGAGACCCTGTTCTGTTTTGTAATTCAGTTCCTGTGTAGCCAAGTTTACATTCCGTGTAGTAGTGATATCTTATGATGTTTCTTTTTCTCTGTGACTTATTTCACTTAGAATCATCGTACCTCAATCCACTCATTATGCTGCTACGGGTCTGATGACATAGATTTCATTGCTGAGTGATATTGCATTGTACGTAAGTACCACAACTTCTTTATCCATTTTTCGCTTTCTGTGATATTGAACTTGTACCGTAAACGAGGTTCCTGTAAACAGAGCCGTCTGAAACTTTGGGGTGGCTGTGTCTTTTTGATTTTAATTTCCCTAAGCTATAGGACCATAAGTGGAAGTGCCCTAGGCTCTGTTGCTTTGTTTTTTAGATGTTTCAGGAAACACCATACACTTCTCCAGAGTGGCTGTTGGCAATTTACATCCCGCCCATCAGCATAACAAGGCTCCCAGTTCTCCATGGCCTGTCCTGCCTTTCTGGATTTTACACTTTTTTCAGATGGCCCTTTTGACCGGGGGGCAGTGAGACTTCATTGTAGTGCAGATTTCCTTTGCAAGCTTGCTTGGTTGGCCAAAAAGGGCGTATGCGTTTTTTCCTGAATATATTCAGGGAAAAACACATACGCCCTTTTTGGCCAAGTGCATCATTGTGGACGTTCTGCCTCTTTTCCTATGCTTTACATGCAACTCCAGTTTACCTCCTGAAATCGGTTTCCTGCAATTCTGCCCCGCTTTCAAGTCCTCTTGGCAGCCTTACTTCAAGATATTTTTGGACGATAGCTGTCATTTATAACTCTGCACGTTTGTGAATGACAGTGCCCCTGAGCTCCTTTCTTCAACTCGCTTTCTTGTGAGCTGGCCGCAAACCCGCAAGACTGCTTCAGACCCTAATCTGCTTCTGGCAGGGCACGCTGAGCCTTTGGTTAATTCCTCTTCCTGGTGGGAAATGAGTGTTAAATACGTCCGTCCAGACACCTACCTCACTCTCAACCCCTTGGTGATGTGGGTCCTCTGGTTTGTGGCCACCTTTGCTGGGTTCCTCACCTTTCGATGATGTGGCCCCACTAGTGTGAGGACACTCCTGCCTGGTTCTCATCCACGTGGTTATGTGGACCCCCTGGTGAGAGTCTGTTCCTGGCTGTGTTCCTCACCCTTCTGTGAGGGAGACCCTCTGCTGATAGGTCACTCCTGCATGGCTGGCACACATTGCCTTGGTGAAGTCAGCCGTGTGGTGGCAGTTGGAGCATGCTGGGAATCTCCTCCCACCGGTGATGAGGGCCCTCTTGCGTCAGGCCCTAACTGCTGGGCTCACCAACTTTTCTTAGTGAGCCCAATGATGCTTGGGCACTCCTCTTAGGATCCCATCTCCATGGGGATGTGCGCCTTCTGCTCTGAGGTTCCAACGGCTGGGTGGTTCACATTTTCATGATGTGGGCTCTCTGGTGTTAGTACACAGAGGCCTGGATCCCATAGCCTCTGTGCTCTTGGCCGCCTGCTGGGAGGTTCCAACTGCTGGATTCCTCACTTTTTTAATTTTTTGGGCCCTCTGTTGTGAGGATCCTCCTGCCTGCCTCACTCCCAGCCCCTTCGTGATGCGTGTCGTCTGGTTTGAGGCCACATGTGCTGGGTTCCTCACCTTTCGATGATGTGGGACCAATGGTCTTAGGAGACTCCTGCCTGGTTCACATCCCCTTGGTGATGTGGGCCCTCTGTTGAGAGTCTGATCCTGGCTGGGTTCCTCACCCATCTGTGAGGTGGGCCGTCTGCGGTGAGGTCACTCCTGCCTGGCTTGCTCACCTCGCCTTGTGGACATGAGCCCTCTGGTGGCACTTGGAGCCTGCTGGGAGCCTCCTCCCCTCGGTGATGAGGGCCCTCTGGCGTCAGGCCCTAACTGCTGGGCTCCCCACATTTTGTGATGTGCGCCCAGTGGTGCGAGGACACTCCAGCCGGGTTCACATCCCCATTGGGATGTGGGCCTTCTGCTCTGAGGCCCCAACGCCTGGGTTGCTCACAGTTTCATGATGTGGGCTCTCTGCTGTTAGTTCACTCCTGCCTGCATCCCATAACTTCTGTGCTCTCGGTCGCCTGCTGGGAGGTTCCAACTGCTGGATTCCTCACCTTTCTTATTCTTTGGGCCCTCTGTTTTTAGGCTACTCCTGCCTGCCTCACTCCCATTCCCTTTGTGATATGTGTCCTCTGATTTGAGGCCACATATGCTGGGTTCCGCACCTTTCGATGATGTGGCCCCACTGGAGGGAAGACAGTCCTGACTGGTTCCCATCCCCTTGCTGATGTGGGCCCTCAGGTGAGAGTCTGATCCTGGCTGGGTTCCTCACCCTTCTGTGAGGTGGGCCCTCTGCTGTGAGGTCAATCATGCCTGTCTGGCACACGTCACCTTGGTGACGTGGGCCCTCTGGTGGCAGTTGGAGTGTGCTGGGATCCTCCTCCCCTCGGTGATGAGGGCCCTCTTGCCTTAGGCCATAACTGCTGGGCTCCCCACATTTTCTGATGTGCGCCAAGTGAGTGAGGACACTCTTGCCAGGTTCCCATCCCCATGGGGATATGGGCCTTCTGCTCTGAGGTCAAAACGGCTGGCTCGCTCACAGTACCATGATGTGGGCCCTCTGCTGTGAGTTCACTCTGGCAAGGATCCCTTATCATCGGTGCTCTGAGCCGCCTGCTGGGAGGTTCCAACTGCTGGATTCCTCACCTTTTTTATTCTATGTGCCCTCTGTTGTGAGGCTCCTCCTGCCTGCCTCACTGCCAGCCCCTTGGTGATGACTGTCCTATGGCTTGTGGCCACATGTGCTGCGTTCCTCACCTTTCGATGATGTGGCCCCACTCGTGTGAGGACACTCCTGCCTGGTTCCCATCCCCTTGGTGAGGTGGGCCCTCTGGCGAGAGTCTAATCCTGGCTGGGTTCCTCAACGTTCTGTGAGGTAGGCCCTCTGCTGTGAGGTCACTCCTGCCTGGCTGGCCCACGTCACCTTGGAGACGTGAGCCCTCTGGTGGCAGTTGGAGCATGCAGGGTGCCTCCTCCTCTCGGTGATGACGGCCCTCTGGCATCAGGCCCTAAATGGTGGGCTCCCCACATTTTCTGATGTGCGCCCAGTGGTGCGAGGACACTCCAGCCAGGTTCCCATTCCCATGGGGATGCGGGCCTTCTGCGCTGAGGTCCCAACGCCTGGGTTTCTCACTGTTTTATGATGTGGGCCCTCTGCTGTGAGTTCACTGCGGCCTGGATCCCATAGCCTCGGTGTTCTGAGCCGCCTGCTGGAAGGAATAAATGCTGGAATCCTCACGTTTTTTATATTATGTGCCCTGTGTTGTGAGGCTACTCCTGCCTGCCTCACTCCAAGGCCCTTGGTGATGTGGGTTCTCTGGTTTGAGGACACATGTGCTGGGTTCCTCACCTTAAGATGATGAGGCCCCACTGGTGTGAGGATAATCCTGACTGGTTCCCATCCCCTTTGTGATGTGGGTCTTCTGGTGAGAGTCTGATCCTGGCTGGGTTCCTCACCCATCTGTGAGGTGGGCCCTCTACTATCAGGTAACTCTTGCCTGGCTTGCTCACCTCGCCTTGTTGACATGAGCCCTCTGGTGGCACTTGGACCCTGCTGGGAGCCCCTTCACCTCTGTGATGAGGGCCCTCTGACATCAGGCCCTAACTGCTGGGCTCCCCAACTTTTCTTAGTGAGCCCAGTGATGCTCGGGCACTCCTCTTAGGTTCCCATCTCCATGGGGATGTGGGCCTTCTGCTCTGAGGTCCCAACGGCTGGGTTGATCACAATTTCATGATGTGGGCTCTCTGGTGTTAGTTCACTGTGGCCTGGATCCCATAGCCTCTGTGCTCTTGGCCGCCTGCTGGGAGGTTCCAACTGCTGGATTCCTCACCTTTTTATTCTTTGGGCCCTCTGTTTTTAGGCTACTCCTACCTGCCTCACTCCCATCCCCTTTGTGATGTATGTCCTCTGATATGAGGCCGCATGAGCTGGGTTCCTCACCTTTCGATGATGTAGCCCCACTGGTGGGAGGACAGTCCTGACTGGTTCCCATCCCCTTGGTGTTGTGAGCCCTCTGGCGAGAGTCTCATCCTGCCTCGGTTCCTCACCCTTCTGTGAGATAGGCCCTCTGCTGTGAAGTCACTACTGCCTGGCTGGCGCATGCCACCTTGTAGACGTGGGCCCTCTGTTGGCAGTTGGAACCTGCTGGCAGTCTCCTCCCCTCAGTTATGAGGGCCCCCTGGCGTCAGGCCCTAACTGCTGGGCTCCTAACATTTTCTGATATGTGCTAAGTGGTGCGAGGCCACTCCTGCCAGGTTCCCATGCCAATGGGGATGTGGGCCTTCTGTTCTGAGGTCCCAACGGCTGGGCTGCTCACAGGTTCATGATGTGGGCCCTCTGCTGTGAGTTCACTGCGGCCTGGATCCCATAGCCTCGGTGCTCTGGGCCACTTGCTGGGAGGTTCCAACTGCTGGATTCCTCAACTTTTATATTCTATGGACCCTGTGTTGTGAGGCCGGTCCTGCCAGCCTCATTCCGAACCCCTTGGTGATGTGGTTCCTCTGGTTTGAGGCTACATGTGCTGGGATCCTCACCTTTCGATGATGTTGTCCCACTGGTGTGGGGACACTCCTGCCTGGTTCCCATCCCCTTGGTGATGTGGGCCCTCTGGTGCGAGTCTGATCCTGACTGGGTTCGTCACACTTCTCTGAGGTGGGCCCTCTGCTGTGAGGTCATTCGTGCCTGGTTGGCACACATCGCCTTGGCGACGTCAGCCCTCTGGTGGCAGTTGGAGCCTGCTGGGAGCCTCCTTCCCTTGGTGATGAGGGTCCTCTGACGTCAGGCCCTAACTGCTGGTCTCCCAAAATTTTCTGATACGTTCTCAG
This sequence comes from Lagenorhynchus albirostris, assembly GCF_949774975.1. Lineage (NCBI taxonomy): Eukaryota > Metazoa > Chordata > Mammalia > Artiodactyla > Delphinidae > Lagenorhynchus > Lagenorhynchus albirostris. The sequence goes on along the minus strand of NW_026783569.1, from coordinate 336,002 downwards.
TGGTGCGAGGACACTCCTACCAGATTTCCATCCCCATGGGGATGTGGGCCTCCTGCTCTGAGGTCCCAATGGCTGGGTTGCTCAGTTTCATGACATGGGCCCTCTTCTGTGAGTTCACTGTGGCCTGGATCCCATAGCCTCGGTGCTCTGGGCTGCCTGCTGGGAGGTTCCAACGGCTGAAATCCTCACTTTTTATTCTATGGGCCCAGTGTTGTGAGGCTACTCCTGCCTGCCTCACTCCGAGGCCCTTGGTGATGTGGGTCCTCTGGTTTGAGGACACATGTGCTGAGTACCTCACCTTTCGATGATGTGGCCCCACTGGTGTGAAGACACTCCTGCCTGGTTCTCATCCCCTTGGTGATGTGGGCCCTCTGGTGAGAGTCTGATGTTGGCTGGGTTTCTCACCCTTCTGTGACGTGGGACCTCTGTTGTGAGGTAACTCCTGCCTGGCTTGCTCACGTTGCCTTGGCAACGTGAGGCCTCAGGTGGCAGTTGGAGCCTGCTGGGAATCTCCTCCCCTCAGTTATGAGAGCTCTGGATAAAACACATATGCACTTTTTTGCCAAGTGCATTATTTTCCAAGTTCTGTCTCTTTTCCTATGCTTTAAGAGTGACTCCCGTGTACCTTCTGAAATCGGTTTCCTGCAATTCTGCCCCGCTTTCAAGTCCTCTTGGCAGCCTTACTTCAATATATTTTTGGACCATAGCTGTCATTTATAACTCTGCAGGTTTGTGAATGACAGTGTCCCTGAGCTCCTTTCTTCAACTCGCTTTCTTGTGAGCTCTCCGCAACACCGCAGGATTGCTTCAGGCCCTAGTGTGGTTCCGGCATGGCACGCTGAGCCTTTGGTTAATTCCTCTTCCTGGTGGGAAATGAGAGTCAAATTTGCCCGTCCAGACACCTCCAGCTAGTCTCTCATTGGTTCTCCCTATTCCTGTTCACTTTCCGCAGAAATTGCAAACTGGGCCAACCAGGAGGTTAAAGGCACTGACTCTCCAAGTGGGGAGAGTGTTAGTAAAGCGTCTTGAATGTTGCACCCGAGTACCAGGGGACGAAAACTGAGACACATTTGAACACGTTTCCCGAACACACGGTGGATCATACTCTGGGTTCCACATGCATGTTTTAGCTGAAGGAAGAATCCCTTAAACCTGGAGAGTTGAGACCCATGGAATGGGTACCATACAATATGACTTCAAAGGGTCTGCATTTGCTCACCGAACCTCACCAATCCTATCACTGCTGTGTTTATGCCGCTGTACACACACTTGATTCTCTTTTGGAGACATATAAATCCATAGGTTTTAAGATTCTTACTAGTCGGGTATATTCTTAGGCGTTTAATATGGGGTGTTGAGTCCACTTCGTTGAGCAAGGAGTAGCTCTTGTCTATTACATATTTGGCTTATGGAACGGTATCTGTGCTAATTTCAATCTCTGGTTTTATGCAAAACCCCAACTCACCTTTCCCCTTAAGCAAGCAGTAGTTGGTTTTCTACATTTGAGACCCTGTTCTGTTTTGTAATTCAGTTCCTGTGTAGCCAAGTTTACATTCCGTGTAGTAGTGATATCTTATGATGTTTCTTTTTCTCTGTGACTTATTTCACTTAGAATCATCGTACCTCAATCCACTCATTATGCTGCTACGGGTCTGATGACATAGATTTCATTGCTGAGTGATATTGCATTGTACGTAAGTACCACAACTTCTTTATCCATTTTTCGCTTTCTGTGATATTGAACTTGTACCGTAAACGAGGTTCCTGTAAACAGAGCCGTCTGAAACTTTGGGGTGGCTGTGTCTTTTTGATTTTAATTTCCCTAAGCTATAGGACCATAAGTGGAAGTGCCCTAGGCTCTGTTGCTTTGTTTTTTAGATGTTTCAGGAAACACCATACACTTCTCCAGAGTGGCTGTTGGCAATTTACATCCCGCCCATCAGCATAACAAGGCTCCCAGTTCTCCATGGCCTGTCCTGCCTTTCTGGATTTTACACTTTTTTCAGATGGCCCTTTTGACCGGGGGGCAGTGAGACTTCATTGTAGTGCAGATTTCCTTTGCAAGCTTGCTTGGTTGGCCAAAAAGGGCGTATGCGTTTTTTCCTGAATATATTCAGGGAAAAACACATACGCCCTTTTTGGCCAAGTGCATCATTGTGGACGTTCTGCCTCTTTTCCTATGCTTTACATGCAACTCCAGTTTACCTCCTGAAATCGGTTTCCTGCAATTCTGCCCCGCTTTCAAGTCCTCTTGGCAGCCTTACTTCAAGATATTTTTGGACGATAGCTGTCATTTATAACTCTGCAGGTTTGTGAATGACAGTGCCCCTGAGCTCCTTTCTTCAACTCGCTTTCTTGTGAGCTGGCCGCAAACCCGCAAGACTGCTTCAGACCCTAATCTGCTTCTGGCAGGGCACGCTGAGCCTTTGGTTAATTCCTCTTCCTGGTGGGAAATGAGTGTTAAATACGTCCGTCCAGACACCTACCTCACTCTCAACCCCTTGGTGATGTGGGTCCTCTGGTTTGTGGCCACCTTTGCTGGGTTCCTCACCTTTCGATGATGTGGCCCCACTAGTGTGAGGACACTCCTGCCTGGTTCTCATCCACGTGGTTATGTGGACCCCCTGGTGAGAGTCTGTTCCTGGCTGTGTTCCTCACCCTTCTGTGAGGGAGACCCTCTGCTGATAGGTCACTCCTGCATGGCTGGCACACATTGCCTTGGTGAAGTCAGCCGTGTGGTGGCAGTTGGAGCATGCTGGGAATCTCCTCCCACCAGTGATGAGGGCCCTCTTGCGTCAGGCCCTAACTGCTGGGCTCACCAACTTTTCTTAGTGAGCCCAATGATGCTTGGGCACTCCTCTTAGGATCCCATCTCCATGGGGATGTGCGCCTTCTGCTCTGAGGTTCCAACGGCTGGGTGGTTCACATTTTCATGATGTGGGCTCTCTGGTGTTAGTACACAGAGGCCTGGATCCCATAGCCTCTGTGCTCTTGGCCGCCTGCTGGGAGGTTCCAACTGCTGGATTCCTCACTTTTTAAATTTTTTGGGCCCTCTGTTGTGAGGATCCTCCTGCCTGCCTCACTCCCAGCCCCTTCGTGATGCGTGTCGTCTGGTTTGAGGCCACATGTGCTGGGTTCCTCACCTTTCGATGATGTGGGACCAATGGTCTTAGGAGACTCCTGCCTGGTTCACATCCCCTTGGTGATGTGGGCCCTCTGTTGAGAGTCTGATCCTGGCTGGGTTCCTCACCCATCTGTGAGGTGGGCCGTCTGCGGTGAGGTCACTCCTGCCTGGCTTGCTCACCTCGCCTTGTGGACATGAGCCCTCTGGTGGCACTTGGAGCCTGCTGGGAGCCTCCTCCCCTCGGTGATGAGGGCCCTCTGGCGTCAGGCCCTAACTGCTGGGCTCCCCACATTTTGTGATGTGCGCCCAGTGGTGCGAGGACACTCCAGCCGGGTTCACATCCCCATTGGGATGTGGGCCTTCTGCTCTGAGGCCCCAACGCCTGGGTTGCTCACAGTTTCATGATGTGGGCTCTCTGCTGTTAGTTCACTCCTGCCTGCATCCCATAACGTCTGTGCTCTCGGTCGCCTGCTGGGAGGTTCCAACTGCTGGATTCCTCACCTTTCTTATTCTTTGGGCCCTCTGTTTTTAGGCTACTCCTGCCTGCCTCACTCCCATTCCCTTTGTGATATGTGTCCTCTGATTTGAGGCCACATATGCTGGGTTCCGCACCTTTCGATGATGTGGCCCCACTGGAGGGAAGACAGTCCTGACTGGTTCCCATCCCCTTGCTGATGTGGGCCCTCAGGTGAGAGTCTGATCCTGGCTGGGTTCCTCACCCTTCTGTGAGGTGGGCCCTCTGCTGTGAGGTCAATCATGCCTGTCTGGCACACGTCACCTTGGTGACGTGGGCCCTCTGGTGGCAGTTGGAGTGTGCTGGGATCCTCCTCCCCTCGGTGATGAGGGCCCTCTTGCCTTAGGCCATAACTGCTGGGCTCCCCACATTTTCTGATGTGCGCCAAGTGAGTGAGGACACTCTTGCCAGGTTCCCATCCCCATGGGGATATGGGCCTTCTGCTCTGAGGTCAAAACGGCTGGCTTGCTCACAGTACCATGATGTGGGCCCTCTGCTGTGAGTTCACTCTGGCAAGGATCCCTTATCATCGGTGCTCTGAGCCGCCTGCTGGGAGGTTCCAACTGCTGGATTCCTCACCTTTTTTATTCTATGTGCCCTCTGTTGTGAGGCTCCTCCTGCCTGCCTCACTGCCAGCCCCTTGGTGATGACTGTCCTATGGCTTGTGGCCACATGTGCTGCGTTCCTCACCTTTCGATGATGTGGCCCCACTCGTGTGAGGACACTCCTGCCTGGTTCCCATCCCCTTGGTGAGGTGGGCCCTCTGGCGAGAGTCTAATCCTGGCTGGGTTCCTCAACGTTCTGTGAGGTAGGCCCTCTGCTGTGAGGTCACTCCTGCCTGGCTGGCCCACGTCACCTTGGAGACGTGAGCCCTCTGGTGGCAGTTGGAGCATGCAGGGTGCCTCCTCCTCTCGGTGATGACGGCCCTCTGGCATCAGGCCCTAAATGGTGGGCTCCCCACATTTTCTGATGTGCGCCCAGTGGTGCGAGGACACTCCAGCCAGGTTCCCATTCCCATGGGGATGCGGGCCTTCTGCGCTGAGGTCCCAACGCCTGGGTTTCTCACTGTTTTATGATGTGGGCCCTCTGCTGTAAGTTCACTGCGGCCTGGATCCCATAGCCTCGGTGTTCTGAGCCGCCTGCTGGAAGGAATAAATGCTGGAATCCTCACGTTTTTTATATTATGTGCCCTGTGTTGTGAGGCTACTCCTGCCTGCCTCACTCCAAGGCCCTTGGTGATGTGGGTTCTCTGGTTTGAGGACACATGTGCTGGGTTCCTCACCTTAAGATGATGAGGCCCCACTGGTGTGAGGATAATCCTGACTGGTTCCCATCCCCTTTGTGATGTGGGTCTTCTGGTGAGAGTCTGATCCTGGCTGGGTTCCTCACCCATCTGTGAGGTGGGCCCTCTACTATCAGGTAACTCTTGCCTGGCTTGCTCACCTCGCCTTGTTGACATGAGCCCTCTGGTGGCACTTGGACCCTGCTGGGAGCCCCTTCACCTCTGTGATGAGGGCCCTCTGACATCAGGCCCTAACTGCTGGGCTCCCCAACTTTTCTTAGTGAGCCCAGTGATGCTCGGGCACTCCTCTTAGGTTCCCATCTCCATGGGGATGTGGGCCTTCTGCTCTGAGGTCCCAACGGCTGGGTTGATCACAATTTCATGATGTGGGCTCTCTGGTGTTAGTTCACTGTGGCCTGGATCCCATAGCCTCTGTGCTCTTGGCCGCCTGCTGGGAGGTTCCAACTGCTGGATTCCTCACCTTTTTTATTCTTTGGGCCCTCTGTTTTTAGGCTACTCCTACCTGCCTCACTCCCATCCCCTTTGTGATGTATGTCCTCTGATATGAGGCCGCATGAGCTGGGTTCCTCACCTTTCGATGATGTAGCCCCACTGGTGGGAGGACAGTCCTGACTGGTTCCCATCCCCTTGGTGTTGTGAGCCCTCTGGCGAGAGTCTCATCCTGCCTCGGTTCCTCACCCTTCTGTGAGATAGGCCCTCTGCTGTGAAGTCACTACTGCCTGGCTGGCGCATGCCACCTTGTAGACGTGGGCCCTCTGTTGGCAGTTGGAACCTGCTGGCAGTCTCCTCCCCTCAGTTATGAGGGCCCCCTGGCGTCAGGCCCTAACTGCTGGGCTCCTAACATTTTCTGATATGTGCTAAGTGGTGCGAGGCCACTCCTGCCAGGTTCCCATCCCAATGGGGATGTGGGCCTTCTGTTCTGAGGTCCCAACGGCTGGGCTGCTCACAGGTTCATGATGTGGGCCCTCTGCTGTGAGTTCACTGCGGCCTGGATCCCATAGCCTCGGTGCTCTGGGCCACTTGCTGGGAGGTTCCAACTGCTGGATTCCTCAACTTTTATATTCTATGGACCCTGTGTTGTGAGGCCGGTCCTGCCAGCCTCATTCCGAACCCCTTGGTGATGTGGTTCCTCTGGTTTGAGGCTACATGTGCTGGGATCCTCACCTTTCGATGATGTTGTCCCACTGGTGTGGGGACACTCCTGCCTGGTTCCCATCCCCTTGGTGATGTGGGCCCTCTGGTGCGAGTCTGATCCTGACTGGGTTCGTCACACTTCTCTGAGGTGGGCCCTCTGCTGTGAGGTCATTCGTGCCTGGTTGGCACACATCGCCTTGGCGACGTCAGCCCTCTGGTGGCAGTTGGAGCCTGCTGGGAGCCTCCTTCCCTTGGTGATGAGGGTCCTCTGACGTCAGGCCCTAACTGCTGGTCTCCCAAAATTTTCTGATACGTTCTCAGTGGTGCGAGGACACTCCTACCAGATTTCCATCCCCATGGGGATGTGGGCCTCCTGCTCTGAGGTCCCAATGGCTGGGTTGCTCAGTTTCATGACATGGGCCCTCTTCTGTGAGTTCACTGTGGCCTGGATCCCATAGCCTCGGTGCTCTGGGCTGCCTGCTGGGAGGTTCCAACGGCTGAAATCCTCACTTTTTATTCTATGGGCCCAGTGTTGTGAGGCTACTCCTGCCTGCCTCACTCCGAGGCCCTTGGTGATGTGGGTCCTCTGGTTTGAGGACACATGTGCTGCGTTCCTCACCTTTCGATGATGTGGCCCCACTGGTGTGAAGACACTCCTGCCTGGTTCTCATCCCCTTGGTGATGTGGGCCCTCTGGTGAGAGTCTGATGTTGGCTGGGTTTCTCACCCTTCTGTGACGTGGGACCTCTGTTGTGAGGTAACTCCTGCCTGGCTTGCTCACGTTGCCTTGGCAACGTGAGGCCTCAGGTGGCAGTTGGAGCCTGCTGGGAATCTCCTCCCCTCAGTTATGAGAGCTCTGGATAAAACACATATGCACTTTTTTGCCAAGTGCATTATTTTCCAAGTTCTGTCTCTTTTCCTATGCTTTAAGAGTGACTCCCGTGTACCTTCTGAAATCGGTTTCCTGCAATTCTGCCCCGCTTTCAAGTCCTCTTGGCAGCCTTACTTCAATATATTTTTGGACCATAGCTGTCATTTATAACTCTGCAGGTTTGTGAATGACAGTGTCCCTGAGCTCCTTTCTTCAACTCGCTTTCTTGTGAGCTCTCCGCAACACCGCAGGATTGCTTCAGGCCCTAGTGTGGTTCCGGCATGGCACGCTGAGCCTTTGGTTAATTCCTCTTCCTGGTGGGAAATGAGAGTCAAATTTGCCCGTCCAGACACCTCCAGCTAGTCTCTCATTGGTTCTCCCTATTCCTGTTCACTTTCCGCAGAAATTGCAAACTGGGCCAACCAGGAGGTTAAAGGCACTGACTCTCCAAGTGGGGAGAGTGTTAGTAAAGCGTCTGGAATGTTGCACCCGAGTACCAGGGGACGAAAACTGAGACACATTTGAACACGTTTCCCGAACACACGGTGGATCATACTCTGGGTTCCACATGCATGTTTTAGCTGAAGGAAGAATCCCTTAAACCTGGAGAGTTGAGACCCATGGAATGGGTACCATACAATATGACTTCAAAGGGTCTGCATTTGCTCACCGAACCTCACCAATCCTATCACTGCTGTGTTTATGCCGCTGTACACACACTTGATTCTCTTTTGGAGACATATAAATCCATAGGTTTTAAGATTCTTACTAGTCGGGTATATTCTTAGGCGTTTAATATGGGGTGTTGAGTCCACTTCGTTGAGCAAGGAGTAGCTCTTGTCTATTACATATTTGGCTTATGGAACGGTATCTGTGCTAATTTCAATCTCTGGTTTTATGCAAAACCCCAACTCACCTTTCCCCTTAAGCAAGCAGTAGTTGGTTTTCTACATTTGAGACCCTGTTCTGTTTTGTAATTCAGTTCCTGTGTAGCCAAGTTTACATTCCGTGTAGTAGTGATATCTTATGATGTTTCTTTTTCTCTGTGACTTATTTCACTTAGAATCATCGTACCTCAATCCACTCATTATGCTGCTACGGGTCTGATGACATAGATTTCATTGCTGAGTGATATTGCATTGTACGTAAGTACCACAACTTCTTTATCCATTTTTCGCTTTCTGTGATATTGAACTTGTACCGTAAACGAGGTTCCTGTAAACAGAGCCGTCTGAAACTTTGGGGTGGCTGTGTCTTTTTGATTTTAATTTCCCTAAGCTATAGGACCATAAGTGGAAGTGCCCTAGGCTCTGTTGCTTTGTTTTTTAGATGTTTCAGGAAACACCATACACTTCTCCAGAGTGGCTGTTGGCAATTTACATCCCGCCCATCAGCATAACAAGGCTCCCAGTTCTCCATGGCCTGTCCTGCCTTTCTGGATTTTACACTTTTTTCAGATGGCCCTTTTGACCGGGGGGCAGTGAGACTTCATTGTAGTGCAGATTTCCTTTGCAAGCTTGCTTGGTTGGCCAAAAAGGGCGTATGCGTTTTTTCCTGAATATATTCAGGGAAAAACACATACGCCCTTTTTGGCCAAGTGCATCATTGTGGACGTTCTGCCTCTTTTCCTATGCTTTACATGCAACTCCAGTTTACCTCCTGAAATCGGTTTCCTGCAATTCTGCCCTGCTTTCAAGTCCTCTTGGCAGCCTTACTTCAAGATATTTTTGGACGATAGCTGTCATTTATAACTCTGCAGGTTTGTGAATGACAGTGCCCCTGAGCTCCTTTCTTCAACTCGCTTTCTTGTGAGCTGGCCGCAAACCCGCAAGACTGCTTCAGACCCTAATCTGCTTCTGGCAGGGCACGCTGAGCCTTTGGTTAATTCCTCTTCCTGGTGGGAAATGAGTGTTAAATACGTCCGTCCAGACACCTACCTCACTCTCAACCCCTTGGTGATGTGGGTCCTCTGGTTTGTGGCCACCTTTGCTGGGTTCCTCACCTTTCGATGATGTGGCCCCACTAGTGTGAGGACACTCCTGCCTGGTTCTCATCCACGTGGTTATGTGGACCCCCTGGTGAGAGTCTGTTCCTGGCTGTGTTCCTCACCCTTCTGTGAGGGAGACCCTCTGCTGATAGGTCACTCCTGCATGGCTGGCACACATTGCCTTGGTGAAGTCAGCCGTGTGGTGGCAGTTGGAGCATGCTGGGAATCTCCTCCCACCGGTGATGAGGGCCCTCTTGCGTCAGGCCCTAACTGCTGGGCTCACCAACTTTTCTTAGTGAGCCCAATGATGCTTGGGCACTCCTCTTAGGATCCCATCTCCATGGGGATGTGCGCCTTCTGCTCTGAGGTTCCAACGGCTGGGTGGTTCACATTTTCATGATGTGGGCTCTCTGGTGTTAGTACACAGAGGCCTGGATCCCATAGCCTCTGTGCTCTTGGCCGCCTGCTGGGAGGTTCCAACTGCTGGATTCCTCACTTTTTTAATTTTTTGGGCCCTCTGTTGTGAGGATCCTCCTGCCTGCCTCACTCCCAGCCCCTTCGTGATGCGTGTCGTCTGGTTTGAGGCCACATGTGCTGGGTTCCTCACCTTTCGATGATGTGGGACCAATGGTCTTAGGAGACTCCTGCCTGGTTCACATCCCCTTGGTGATGTGGGCCCTCTGTTGAGAGTCTGATCCTGGCTGGGTTCCTCACCCATCTGTGAGGTGGGCCGTCTGCGGTGAGGTCACTCCTGCCTGGCTTGCTCACCTCGCCTTGTGGACATGAGCCCTCTGGTGGCACTTGGAGCCTGCTGGGAGCCTCCTCCCCTCGGTGATGAGGGCCCTCTGGCGTCAGGCCCTAACTGCTGGGCTCCCCACATTTTGTGATGTGCGCCCAGTGGTGCGAGGACACTCCAGCCGGGTTCACATCCCCATTGGGATGTGGGCCTTCTGCTCTGAGGCCCCAACGCCTGGGTTGCTCACAGTTTCATGATGTGGGCTCTCTGCTGTTAGTTCACTCCTGCCTGCATCCCATAACTTCTGTGCTCTCGGTCGCCTGCTGGGAGGTTCCAACTGCTGGATTCCTCACCTTTCTTATTCTTTGGGCCCTCTGTTTTTAGGCTACTCCTGCCTGCCTCACTCCCATTCCCTTTGTGATATGTGTCCTCTGATTTGAGGCCACATATGCTGGGTTCCGCACCTTTCGATGATGTGGCCCCACTGGAGGGAAGACAGTCCTGACTGGTTCCCATCCCCTTGCTGATGTGGGCCCTCAGGTGAGAGTCTGATCCTGGCTGGGTTCCTCACCCTTCTGTGAGGTGGGCCCTCTGCTGTGAGGTCAATCATGCCTGTCTGGCACACGTCACCTTGGTGACGTGGGCCCTCTGGTGGCAGTTGGAGTGTGCTGGGATCCTCCTCCCCTCGGTGATGAGGGCCCTCTTGCCTTAGGCCATAACTGCTGGGCTCCCCACATTTTCTGATGTGCGCCAAGTGAGTGAGGACACTCTTGCCAGGTTCCCATCCCCATGGGGATATGGGCCTTCTGCTCTGAGGTCAAAACGGCTGGCTCGCTCACAGTACCATGATGTGGGCCCTCTGCTGTGAGTTCACTCTGGCAAGGATCCCTTATCATCGGTGCTCTGAGCCGCCTGCTGGGAGGTTCCAACTGCTGGATTCCTCACCTTTTTTATTCTATGTGCCCTCTGTTGTGAGGCTCCTCCTGCCTGCCTCACTGCCAGCCCCTTGGTGATGACTGTCCTATGGCTTGTGGCCACATGTGCTGCGTTCCTCACCTTTCGATGATGTGGCCCCACTCGTGTGAGGACACTCCTGCCTGGTTCCCATCCCCTTGGTGAGGTGGGCCCTCTGGCGAGAGTCTAATCCTGGCTGGGTTCCTCAACGTTCTGTGAGGTAGGCCCTCTGCTGTGAGGTCACTCCTGCCTGGCTGGCCCACGTCACCTTGGAGACGTGAGCCCTCTGGTGGCAGTTGGAGCATGCAGGGTGCCTCCTCCTCTCGGTGATGACGGCCCTCTGGCATCAGGCCCTAAATGGTGGGCTCCCCACATTTTCTGATGTGCGCCCAGTGGTGCGAGGACACTCCAGCCAGGTTCCCATTCCCATGGGGATGCGGGCCTTCTGCGCTGAGGTCCCAACGCCTGGGTTTCTCACTGTTTTATGATGTGGGCCCTCTGCTGTAAGTTCACTGCGGCCTGGATCCCATAGCCTCGGTGTTCTGAGCCGCCTGCTGGAAGGAATAAATGCTGGAATCCTCACGTTTTTTATATTATGTGCCCTGTGTTGTGAGGCTACTCCTGCCTGCCTCACTCCAAGGCCCTTGGTGATGTGGGTTCTCTGGTTTGAGGACACATGTGCTGGGTTCCTCACCTTAAGATGATGAGGCCCCACTGGTGTGAGGATAATCCTGACTGGTTCCCATCCCCTTTGTGATGTGGGTCTTCTGGTGAGAGTCTGATCCTGGCTGGGTTCCTCACCCATCTGTGAGGTGGGCCCTCTACTATCAGGTAACTCTTGCCTGGCTTGCTCACCTCGCCTTGTTGACATGAGCCCTCTGGTGGCACTTGGACCCTGCTGGGAGCCCCTTCACCTCTGTGATGAGGGCCCTCTGACATCAGGCCCTAACTGCTGGGCTCCCCAACTTTTCTTAGTGAGCCCAGTGATGCTCGGGCACTCCTCTTAGGTTCCCATCTCCATGGGGATGTGGGCCTTCTGCTCTGAGGTCCCAACGGCTGGGTTGATCACAATTTCATGATGTGGGCTCTCTGGTGTTAGTTCACTGTGGCCTGGATCCCATAGCCTCTGTGCTCTTGGCCGCCTGCTGGGAGGTTCCAACTGCTGGATTCCTCACCTTTTTATTCTTTGGGCCCTCTGTTTTTAGGCTACTCCTACCTGCCTCACTCCCATCCCCTTTGTGATGTATGTCCTCTGATATGAGGCCGCATGAGCTGGGTTCCTCACCTTTCGATGATGTAGCCCCACTGGTGGGAGGACAGTCCTGACTGGTTCCCATCCCCTTGGTGTTGTGAGCCCTCTGGCGAGAGTCTCATCCTGCCTCGGTTCCTCACCCTTCTGTGAGATAGGCCCTCTGCTGTGAAGTCACTACTGCCTGGCTGGCGCATGCCACCTTGTAGACGTGGGCCCTCTGTTGGCAGTTGGAACCTGCTGGCAGTCTCCTCCCCTCAGTTATGAGGGCCCCCTGGCGTCAGGCCCTAACTGCTGGGCTCCTAACATTTTCTGATATGTGCTAAGTGGTGCGAGGCCACTCCTGCCAGGTTCCCATGCCAATGGGGATGTGGGCCTTCTGTTCTGAGGTCCCAACGGCTGGGCTGCTCACAGGTTCATGATGTGGGCCCTCTGCTGTGAGTTCACTGCGGCCTGGATCCCATAGCCTCGGTGCTCTGGGCCACTTGCTGGGAGGTTCCAACTGCTGGATTCCTCAACTTTTATATTCTATGGACCCTGTGTTGTGAGGCCGGTCCTGCCAGCCTCATTCCGAACCCCTTGGTGATGTGGTTCCTCTGGTTTGAGGCTACATGTGCTGGGATCCTCACCTTTCGATGATGTTGTCCCACTGGTGTGGGGACACTCCTGCCTGGTTCCCATCCCCTTGGTGATGTGGGCCCTCTGGTGCGAGTCTGATCCTGACTGGGTTCGTCACACTTCTCTGAGGTGGGCCCTCTGCTGTGAGGTCATTCGTGCCTGGTTGGCACACATCGCCTTGGCGACGTCAGCCCTCTGGTGGCAGTTGGAGCCTGCTGGGAGCCTCCTTCCCTTGGTGATGAGGGTCCTCTGACGTCAGGCCCTAACTGCTGGTCTCCCAAAATTTTCTGATACGTTCTCAGTGGTGCGAGGACACTCCTACCAGATTTCCATCCCCATGGGGATGTGGGCCTCCTGCTCTGAGGTCCCAATGGCTGGGTTGCTCAGTTTCATGACATGGGCCCTCTTCTGTGAGTTCACTGTGGCCTGGATCCCATAGCCTCGGTGCTCTGGGCTGCCTGCTGGGAGGTTCCAACGGCTGAAATCCTCACTTTTTATTCTATGGGCCCAGTGTTGTGAGGCTACTCCTGCCTGCCTCACTCCGAGGCCCTTGGTGATGTGGGTCCTCTGGTTTGAGGACACATGTGCTGAGTACCTCACCTTTCGATGATGTGGCCCCACTGGTGTGAAGACACTCCTGCCTGGTTCTCATCCCCTTGGTGATGTGGGCCCTCTGGTGAGAGTCTGATGTTGGCTGGGTTTCTCACCCTTCTGTGACGTGGGACCTCTGTTGTGAGGTAACTCCTGCCTGGCTTGCTCACGTTGCCTTGGCAACGTGAGGCCTCAGGTGGCAGTTGGAGCCTGCTGGGAATCTCCTCCCCTCAGTTATGAGAGCTCTGGATAAAACACATATGCACTTTTTTGCCAAGTGCATTATTTTCCAAGTTCTGTCTCTTTTCCTATGCTTTAAGAGTGACTCCCGTGTACCTTCTGAAATCGGTTTCCTGCAATTCTGCCCCGCTTTCAAGTCCTCTTGGCAGCCTTACTTCAATATATTTTTGGACCATAGCTGTCATTTATAACTCTGCAGGTTTGTGAATGACAGTGTCCCTGAGCTCCTTTCTTCAACTCGCTTTCTTGTGAGCTCTCCGCAACACCGCAGGATTGCTTCAGGCCCTAGTGTGGTTCCGGCATGGCACGCTGAGCCTTTGGTTAATTCCTCTTCCTGGTGGGAAATGAGAGTCAAATTTGCCCGTCCAGACACCTCCAGCTAGTCTCTCATTGGTTCTCCCTATTCCTGTTCACTTTCCGCAGAAATTGCAAACTGGGCCAACCAGGAGGTTAAAGGCACTGACTCTCCAAGTGGGGAGAGTGTTAGTAAAGCGTCTGGAATGTTGCACCCGAGTACCAGGGGACGAAAACTGAGACACATTTGAACACGTTTCCCGAACACACGGTGGATCATACTCTGGGTTCCACATGCATGTTTTAGCTGAAGGAAGAATCCCTTAAACCTGGAGAGTTGAGACCCATGGAATGGGTACCATACAATATGACTTCAAAGGGTCTGCATTTGCTCACCGAACCTCACCAATCCTATCACTGCTGTGTTTATGCCGCTGTACACACACTTGATTCTCTTTTGGAGACATATAAATCCATAGGTTTTAAGATTCTTACTAGTCGGGTATATTCTTAGGCGTTTAATATGGGGTGTTGAGTCCACTTCGTTGAGCAAGGAGTAGCTCTTGTCTATTACATATTTGGCTTATGGAACGGTATCTGTGCTAATTTCAATCTCTGGTTTTATGCAAAACCCCAACTCACCTTTCCCCTTAAGCAAGCAGTAGTTGGTTTTCTACATTTGAGACCCTGTTCTGTTTTGTAATTCAGTTCCTGTGTAGCCAAGTTTACATTCCGTGTAGTAGTGATATCTTATGATGTTTCTTTTTCTCTGTGACTTATTTCACTTAGAATCATCGTACCTCAATCCACTCATTATGCTGCTACGGGTCTGATGACATAGATTTCATTGCTGAGTGATATTGCATTGTACGTAAGTACCACAACTTCTTTATCCATTTTTCGCTTTCTGTGATATTGAACTTGTACCGTAAACGAGGTTCCTGTAAACAGAGCCGTCTGAAACTTTGGGGTGGCTGTGTCTTTTTGATTTTAATTTCCCTAAGCTATAGGACCATAAGTGGAAGTGCCCTAGGCTCTGTTGCTTTGTTTTTTAGATGTTTCAGGAAACACCATACACTTCTCCAGAGTGGCTGTTGGCAATTTACATCCCGCCCATCAGCATAACAAGGCTCCCAGTTCTCCATGGCCTGTCCTGCCTTTCTGGATTTTACACTTTTTTCAGATGGCCCTTTTGACCGGGGGGCAGTGAGACTTCATTGTAGTGCAGATTTCCTTTGCAAGCTTGCTTGGTTGGCCAAAAAGGGCGTATGCGTTTTTTCCTGAATATATTCAGGGAAAAACACATACGCCCTTTTTGGCCAAGTGCATCATTGTGGACGTTCTGCCTCTTTTCCTATGCTTTACATGCAACTCCAGTTTACCTCCTGAAATCGGTTTCCTGCAATTCTGCCCCGCTTTCAAGTCCTCTTGGCAGCCTTACTTCAAGATATTTTTGGACGATAGCTGTCATTTATAACTCTGCAGGTTTGTGAATGACAGTGCCCCTGAGCTCCTTTCTTCAACTCGCTTTCTTGTGAGCTGGCCGCAAACCCGCAAGACTGCTTCAGACCCTAATCTGCTTCTGGCAGGGCACGCTGAGCCTTTGGTTAATTCCTCTTCCTGGTGGGAAATGAGTGTTAAATACGTCCGTCCAGACACCTACCTCACTCTCAACCCCTTGGTGATGTGGGTCCTCTGGTTTGTGGCCACCTTTGCTGGGTTCCTCACCTTTCGATGATGTGGCCCCACTAGTGTGAGGACACTCCTGCCTGGTTCTCATCCACGTGGTTATGTGGACCCCCTGGTGAGAGTCTGTTCCTGGCTGTGTTCCTCACCCTTCTGTGAGGGAGACCCTCTGCTGATAGGTCACTCCTGCATGGCTGGCACACATTGCCTTGGTGAAGTCAGCCGTGTGGTGGCAGTTGGAGCATGCTGGGAATCTCCTCCCACCGGTGATGAGGGCCCTCTTGCGTCAGGCCCTAACTGCTGGGCTCACCAACTTTTCTTAGTGAGCCCAATGATGCTTGGGCACTCCTCTTAGGATCCCATCTCCATGGGGATGTGCCCCTTCTGCTCTGAGGTTCCAACGGCTGGGTGGTTCACATTTTCATGATGTGGGCTCTCTGGTGTTAGTACACAGAGGCCTGGATCCCATAGCCTCTGTGCTCTTGGCCGCCTGCTGGGAGGTTCCAACTGCTGGATTCCTCACTTTTTAAATTTTTTGGGCCCTCTGTTGTGAGGATCCTCCTGCCTGCCTCACTCCCAGCCCCTTCGTGATGCGTGTCGTCTGGTTTGAGGCCACATGTGCTGGGTTCCTCACCTTTCGATGATGTGGGACCAATGGTCTTAGGAGACTCCTGCCTGGTTCACATCCCCTTGGTGATGTGGGCCCTCTGTTGAGAGTCTGATCCTGGCTGGGTTCCTCACCCATCTGTGAGGTGGGCCGTCTGCGGTGAGGTCACTCCTGCCTGGCTTGCTCACCTCGCCTTGTGGACATGAGCCCTCTGGTGGCACTTGGAGCCTGCTGGGAGCCTCCTCCCCTCGGTGATGAGGGCCCTCTGGCGTCAGGCCCTAACTGCTGGGCTCCCCACATTTTGTGATGTGCGCCCAGTGGTGCGAGGACACTCCAGCCGGGTTCACATCCCCATTGGGATGTGGGCCTTCTGCTCTGAGGCCCCAACGCCTGGGTTGCTCACAGTTTCATGATGTGGGCTCTCTGTTGTTAGTTCACTTCTGCCTGCATCCCATAACTTCTGTGCTCTCGGTCGCCTGCTGGGAGGTTCCAACTGCTGGATTCCTCACCTTTTTATTCTTTGGGCCCTCTGTTTTTAGGCTACTCCTACCTGCCTCACTCCCATCCCCTTTGTGATGTATGTCCTCTGATATGAGGCCGCATGAGCTGGGTTCCTCACCTTTCGATGATGTAGCCCCACTGGTGGGAGGACAGTCCTGACTGGTTCCCATCCCCTTGGTGTTGTGAGCCCTCTGGCGAGAGTCTCATCCTGCCTCAGTTCCTCACCCTTCTGTGAGATAGGCCCTCTGCTGTGAAGTCACTACTGCCTGGCTGGCGCATGCCACCTTGTAGACGTGGGCCCTCTGTTGGCAGTTGGAACCTGCTGGCAGTCTCCTCCCCTCAGTTATGAGGGCCCCCTGGCGTCAGGCCCTAACTGCTGGGCTCCTAACATTTTCTGATATGTGCTAAGTGGTGCGAGGCCACTCCTGCCAGGTTCCCATGCCAATGGGGATGTGGGCCTTCTGTTCTGAGGTCCCAACGGCTGGGCTGCTCACAGGTTCATGATGTGGGCCCTCTGCTGTGAGTTCACTGCGGCCTGGATCCCATAGCCTCGGTGCTCTGGGCCACTTGCTGGGAGGTTCCAACTGCTGGATTCCTCAACTTTTATATTCTATGGACCCTGTGTTGTGAGGCCGGTCCTGCCAGCCTCATTCCGAACCCCTTGGTGATGTGGTTCCTCTGGTTTGAGGCTACATGTGCTGGGATCCTCACCTTTCGATGATGTTGTCCCACTGGTGTGGGGACACTCCTGCCTGGTTCCCATCCCCTTGGTGATGTGGGCCCTCTGGTGCGAGTCTGATCCTGACTGGGTTCGTCACACTTCTCTGAGGTGGGCCCTCTGCTGTGAGGTCATTCGTGCCTGGTTGGCACACATCGCCTTGGCGACGTCAGCCCTCTGGTGGCAGTTGGAGCCTGCTGGGAGCCTCCTTCCCTTGGTGATGAGGGTCCTCTGACGTCAGGCCCTAACTGCTGGTCTCCCAAAATTTTCTGATACGTTCTCAGTGGTGCGAGGACACTCCTACCAGATTTCCATCCCCATGGGGATGTGGGCCTCCTGCTCTGAGGTCCCAATGGCTGGGTTGCTCAGTTTCATGACATGGGCCCTCTTCTGTGAGTTCACTGTGGCCTGGATCCCATAGCCTCGGTGCTCTGGGCTGCCTGCTGGGAGGTTCCAACGGCTGAAATCCTCACTTTTTATTCTATGGGCCCAGTGTTGTGAGGCTACTCCTGCCTGCCTCACTCCGAGGCCCTTGGTGATGTGGGTCCTCTGGTTTGAGGACACATGTGCTGAGTACCTCACCTTTCGATGATGTGGCCCCACTGGTGTGAAGACACTCCTGCCTGGTTCTCATCCCCTTGGTGATGTGGGCCCTCTGGTGAGAGTCTGATGTTGGCTGGGTTTCTCACCCTTCTGTGACGTGGGACCTCTGTTGTGAGGTAACTCCTGCCTGGCTTGCTCACATTGCCTTGGCAACGTGAGGCCTCAGGTGGCAGTTGGAGCCTGCTGGGAATCTCCTCCCCTCAGTTATGAGAGCTCTGGATAAAACACATATGCACTTTTTTGCCAAGTGCATTATTTTCCAAGTTCTGTCTCTTTTCCTATGCTTTAAGAGTGACTCCCGTGTACCTTCTGAAATCGGTTTCCTGCAATTCTGCCCCGCTTTCAAGTCCTCTTGGCAGCCTTACTTCAATATATTTTTGGACCATAGCTGTCATTTATAACTCTGCAGGTTTGTGAATGACAGTGTCCCTGAGCTCCTTTCTTCAACTCGCTTTCTTGTGAGCTCTCCGCAACACCGCAGGATTGCTTCAGGCCCTAGTGTGGTTCCGGCATGGCACGCTGAGCCTTTGGTTAATTCCTCTTCCTGGTGGGAAATGAGAGTCAAATTTGCCCGTCCAGACACCTCCAGCTAGTCTCTCATTGGTTCTCCCTATTCCTGTTCACTTTCCGCAGAAATTGCAAACTGGGCCAACCAGGAGGTTAAAGGCACTGACTCTCCAAGTGGGGAGAGTGTTAGTAAAGCGTCTGGAATGTTGCACCCGAGTACCAGGGGACGAAAACTGAGACACATTTGAACACGTTTCCCGAACACACGGTGGATCATACTCTGGGTTCCACATGCATGTTTTAGCTGAAGGAAGAATCCCTTAAACCTGGAGAGTTGAGACCCATGGAATGGGTACCATACAATATGACTTCAAAGGGTCTGCATTTGCTCACCGAACCTCACCAATCCTATCACTGCTGTGTTTATGCCGCTGTACACACACTTGATTCTCTTTTGGAGACATATAAATCCATAGGTTTTAAGATTCTTACTAGTCGGGTATATTCTTAGGCGTTTAATATGGGGTGTTGAGTCCACTTCGTTGAGCAAGGAGTAGCTCTTGTCTATTACATATTTGGCTTATGGAACGGTATCTGTGCTAATTTCAATCTCTGGTTTTATGCAAAACCCCAACTCACCTTTCCCCTTAAGCAAGCAGTAGTTGGTTTTCTACATTTGAGACCCTGTTCTGTTTTGTAATTCAGTTCCTGTGTAGCCAAGTTTACATTCCGTGTAGTAGTGATATCTTATGATGTTTCTTTTTCTCTGTGACTTATTTCACTTAGAATCATCGTACCTCAATCCACTCATTATGCTGCTACGGGTCTGATGACATAGATTTCATTGCTGAGTGATATTGCATTGTACGTAAGTACCACAACTTCTTTATCCATTTTTCGCTTTCTGTGATATTGAACTTGTACCGTAAACGAGGTTCCTGTAAACAGAGCCGTCTGAAACTTTGGGGTGGCTGTGTCTTTTTGATTTTAATTTCCCTAAGCTATAGGACCATAAGTGGAAGTGCCCTAGGCTCTGTTGCTTTGTTTTTTAGATGTTTCAGGAAACACCATACACTTCTCCAGAGTGGCTGTTGGCAATTTACATCCCGCCCATCAGCATAACAAGGCTCCCAGTTCTCCATGGCCTGTCCTGCCTTTCTGGATTTTACACTTTTTTCAGATGGCCCTTTTGACCGGGGGGCAGTGAGACTTCATTGTAGTGCAGATTTCCTTTGCAAGCTTGCTTGGTTGGCCAAAAAGGGCGTATGCGTTTTTTCCTGAATATATTCAGGGAAAAACACATACGCCCTTTTTGGCCAAGTGCATCATTGTGGACGTTCTGCCTCTTTTCCTATGCTTTACATGCAACTCCAGTTTACCTCCTGAAATCGGTTTCCTGCAATTCTGCCCCGCTTTCAAGTCCTCTTGGCAGCCTTACTTCAATATATTTTTGGACGATAGCTGTCATTTATAACTCTGCAGGTTTGTGAATGACAGTGCCCCTGAGCTCCTTTCTTCAACTCGCTTTCTTGTGAGTTGGCCGCAACACCGCAGGATTGCTGCAGGCCCTAGTGTGGTTCCGGCATGGCACGCTGAGCCTTTGGTTAATTCCTCTTCCTGGTGGGAAATGAGTGTTAAATACGTCCGTCCAGACACCTACCTCACTCTCAACCCCTTGGTTATGTGGGTCCTCTGGTTTGTGGCCACCTTTGCTGGGTTCCTCACCTTTCGATGATGTGGCCCCACTAGTGTGAGGACACTCCTGCCTGGTTCTCATCCACGTGGTTATGTGGACCCCCTGGTGAGAGTCTGTTCCTGGCTGTGTTCCTCACCCTTCTGTGAGGGAGACCCTCTGCTGATAGGTCACTCCTGCATGGCTGGCACACATTGCCTTGGTGAAGTCAGCCGTGTGGTGGCAGTTGGAGCATGCTGGGAATCTCCTCCCACCGGTGATGAGGGCCCTCTTGCGTCAGGCCCTAACTGCTGGGCTCACCAACTTTTCTTAGTGAGCCCAATGATGCTTGGGCACTCCTCTTAGGATCCCATCTCCATGGGGATGTGCCCCTTCTGCTCTGAGGTTCCAACGGCTGGGTGGTTCACATTTTCATGATGTGGGCTCTCTGGTGTTAGTACACAGAGGCCTGGATCCCATAGCCTCTGTGCTCTTGGCCGCCTGCTGGGAGGTTCCAACTGCTGGATTCCTCACTTTTTAAATTTTTTGGGCCCTCTGTTGTGAGGATCCTCCTGCCTGCCTCACTCCCAGCCCCTTCGTGATGCGTGTCGTCTGGTTTGAGGCCACATGTGCTGGGTTCCTCACCTTTCGATGATGTGGGACCAATGGTCTTAGGAGACTCCTGCCTGGTTCACATCCCCTTGGTGATGTGGGCCCTCTGTTGAGAGTCTGATCCTGGCTGGGTTCCTCACCCATCTGTGAGGTGGGCCGTCTGCGGTGAGGTCACTCCTGCCTGGCTTGCTCACCTCGCCTTGTGGACATGAGCCCTCTGGTGGCACTTGGAGCCTGCTGGGAGCCTCCTCCCCTCGGTGATGAGGGCCCTCTGGCGTCAGGCCCTAACTGCTGGGCTCCCCACATTTTGTGATGTGCGCCCAGTGGTGCGAGGACACTCCAGCCGGGTTCACATCCCCATTGGGATGTGGGCCTTCTGCTCTGAGGCCCCAACGCCTGGGTTGCTCACAGTTTCATGATGTGGGCTCTCTGTTGTTAGTTCACTTCTGCCTGCATCCCATAACTTCTGTGCTCTCGGTCGCCTGCTGGGAGGTTCCAACTGCTGGATTCCTCACCTTTTTATTCTTTGGGCCCTCTGTTTTTAGGCTACTCCTACCTGCCTCACTCCCATCCCCTTTGTGATGTATGTCCTCTGATATGAGGCCGCATGAGCTGGGTTCCTCACCTTTCGATGATGTAGCCCCACTGGTGGGAGGACAGTCCTGACTGGTTCCCATCCCCTTGGTGTTGTGAGCCCTCTGGCGAGAGTCTCATCCTGCCTCGGTTCCTCACCCTTCTGTGAGATAGGCCCTCTGCTGTGAAGTCACTACTGCCTGGCTGGCGCATGCCACCTTGTAGACGTGGGCCCTCTGTTGGCAGTTGGAACCTGCTGGCAGTCTCCTCCCCTCAGTTATGAGGGCCCCCTGGCGTCAGGCCCTAACTGCTGGGCTCCTAACATTTTCTGATATGTGCTAAGTGGTGCGAGGCCACTCCTGCCAGGTTCCCATGCCAATGGGGATGTGGGCCTTCTGTTCTGAGGTCCCAACGGCTGGGCTGCTCACAGGTTCATGATGTGGGCCCTCTGCTGTGAGTTCACTGCGGCCTGGATCCCATAGCCTCGGTGCTCTGGGCCACTTGCTGGGAGGTTCCAACTGCTGGATTCCTCAACTTTTATATTCTATGGACCCTGTGTTGTGAGGCCGGTCCTGCCAGCCTCATTCCGAACCCCTTGGTGATGTGGTTCCTCTGGTTTGAGGCTACATGTGCTGGGATCCTCACCTTTCGATGATGTTGTCCCACTGGTGTGGGGACACTCCTGCCTGGTTCCCATCCCCTTGGTGATGTGGGCCCTCTGGTGCGAGTCTGATCCTGACTGGGTTCGTCACACTTCTCTGAGGTGGGCCCTCTGCTGTGAGGTCATTCGTGCCTGGTTGGCACACATCGCCTTGGCGACGTCAGCCCTCTGGTGGCAGTTGGAGCCTGCTGGGAGCCTCCTTCCCTTGGTGATGAGGGTCCTCTGACGTCAGGCCCTAACTGCTGGTCTCCCAAAATTTTCTGATACGTTCTCAGTGGTGCGAGGACACTCCTACCAGATTTCCATCCCCATGGGGATGTGGGCCTCCTGCTCTGAGGTCCCAATGGCTGGGTTGCTCAGTTTCATGACATGGGCCCTCTTCTGTGAGTTCACTGTGGCCTGGATCCCATAGCCTCGGTGCTCTGGGCTGCCTGCTGGGAGGTTCCAACGGCTGAAATCCTCACTTTTTATTCTATGGGCCCAGTGTTGTGAGGCTACTCCTGCCTGCCTCACTCCGAGGCCCTTGGTGATGTGGGTCCTCTGGTTTGAGGACACATGTGCTGAGTACCTCACCTTTCGATGATGTGGCCCCACTGGTGTGAAGACACTCCTGCCTGGTTCTCATCCCCTTGGTGATGTGGGCCCTCTGGTGAGAGTCTGATGTTGGCTGGGTTTCTCACCCTTCTGTGACGTGGGACCTCTGTTGTGAGGTAACTCCTGCCTGGCTTGCTCACGTTGCCTTGGCAACGTGAGGCCTCAGGTGGCAGTTGGAGCCTGCTGGGAATCTCCTCCCCTCAGTTATGAGAGCTCTGGATAAAACACATATGCACTTTTTTGCCAAGTGCATTATTTTCCAAGTTCTGTCTCTTTTCCTATGCTTTAAGAGTGACTCCCGTGTACCTTCTGAAATCGGTTTCCTGCAATTCTGCCCCGCTTTCAAGTCCTCTTGGCAGCCTTACTTCAATATATTTTTGGACCATAGCTGTCATTTATAACTCTGCAGGTTTGTGAATGACAGTGTCCCTGAGCTCCTTTCTTCAACTCGCTTTCTTGTGAGCTCTCCGCAACACCGCAGGATTGCTTCAGGCCCTAGTGTGGTTCCGGCATGGCACGCTGAGCCTTTGGTTAATTCCTCTTCCTGGTGGGAAATGAGAGTCAAATTTGCCCGTCCAGACACCTCCAGCTAGTCTCTCATTGGTTCTCCCTATTCCTGTTCACTTTCCGCAGAAATTGCAAACTGGGCCAACCAGGAGGTTAAAGGCACTGACTCTCCAAGTGGGGAGAGTGTTAGTAAAGCGTCTGGAATGTTGCACCCGAGTACCAGGGGACGAAAACTGAGACACATTTGAACACGTTTCCCGAACACACGGTGGATCATACTCTGGGTTCCACATGCATGTTTTAGCTGAAGGAAGAATCCCTTAAACCTGGAGAGTTGAGACCCATGGAATGGGTACCATACAATATGACTTCAAAGGGTCTGCATTTGCTCACCGAACCTCACCAATCCTATCACTGCTGTGTTTATGCCGCTGTACACACACTTGATTCTCTTTTGGAGACATATAAATCCATAGGTTTTAAGATTCTTACTAGTCGGGTATATTCTTAGGCGTTTAATATGGGGTGTTGAGTCCACTTCGTTGAGCAAGGAGTAGCTCTTGTCTATTACATATTTGGCTTATGGAACGGTATCTGTGCTAATTTCAATCTCTGGTTTTATGCAAAACCCCAACTCACCTTTCCCCTTAAGCAAGCATAAGTTGGTTTTTTACATTTGAGACCCTGTTCTGTTTTGTAATTCAGTTCCTGTATAGCCAAGTTTACATTCCGTGTAGTAGTGATATCTTATGATGTTTCTTTTTCTCTGTGACTTATTTCACTTAGAATCATCGTACCTCAATCCACTCATTATGCTGCTACGGGTCTGATGACATAGATTTCATTGCTGAGTGATATTGCATTGTACGTAAGTACCACAACTTCTTTATCCATTTTTCGCTTTCTGTGATATTGAACTTGTACCGTAAACGAGGTTCCTGTAAACAGAGCCGTCTGAAACTTTGGGGTGGCTGTGTCTTTTTGATTTTAATTTCCCTAAGCTATAGGACCATAAGTGGAAGTGCCCTAGGCTCTGTTGCTTTGTTTTTTAGATGTTTCAGGAAACACCATACACTTCTCCAGAGTGGCTGTTGGCAATTTACATCCCGCCCATCAGCATAACAAGGCTCCCAGTTCTCCATGGCCTGTCCTGCCTTTCTGGATTTTACACTTTTTTCAGATGGCCCTTTTGACCGGGGGGCAGTGAGACTTCATTGTAGTGCAGATTTCCTTTGCAAGCTTGCTTGGTTGGCCAAAAAGGGCGTATGCGTTTTTTCCTGAATATATTCAGGGAAAAACACATACGCCCTTTTTGGCCAAGTGCATCATTGTGGACGTTCTGCCTCTTTTCCTATGCTTTACATGCAACTCCAGTTTACCTCCTGAAATCGGTTTCCTGCAATTCTGCCCCGCTTTCAAGTCCTCTTGGCAGCCTTACTTCAAGATATTTTTGGACGATAGCTGTCATTTATAACTCTGCAGGTTTGTGAATGACAGTGCCCCTGAGCTCCTTTCTTCAACTCGCTTTCTTGTGAGCTGGCCGCAAACCCGCAAGACTGCTTCAGACCCTAATCTGCTTCTGGCAGGGCACGCTGAGCCTTTGGTTAATTCCTCTTCCTGGTGGGAAATGAGTGTTAAATACGTCCGTCCAGACACCTACCTCACTCTCAACCCCTTGGTGATGTGGGTCCTCTGGTTTGTGGCCACCTTTGCTGGGTTCCTCACCTTTCGATGATGTGGCCCCACTAGTGTGAGGACACTCCTGCCTGGTTCTCATCCACGTGGTTATGTGGACCCCCTGGTGAGAGTCTGTTCCTGGCTGTGTTCCTCACCCTTCTGTGAGGGAGACCCTCTGCTGATAGGTCACTCCTGCATGGCTGGCACACATTGCCTTGGTGAAGTCAGCCGTGTGGTGGCAGTTGGAGCATGCTGGGAATCTCCTCCCACCAGTGATGAGGGCCCTCTTGCGTCAGGCCCTAACTGCTGGGCTCACCAACTTTTCTTAGTGAGCCCAATGATGCTTGGGCACTCCTCTTAGGATCCCATCTCCATGGGGATGTGCGCCTTCTGCTCTGAGGTTCCAACGGCTGGGTGGTTCACATTTTCATGATGTGGGCTCTCTGGTGTTAGTACACAGAGGCCTGGATCCCATAGCCTCTGTGCTCTTGGCCGCCTGCTGGGAGGTTCCAACTGCTGGATTCCTCACTTTTTTAATTTTTTGGGCCCTCTGTTGTGAGGATCCTCCTGCCTGCCTCACTCCCAGCCCCTTCGTGATGCGTGTCGTCTGGTTTGAGGCCACATGTGCTGGGTTCCTCACCTTTCGATGATGTGGGACCAATGGTCTTAGGAGACTCCTGCCTGGTTCACATCCCCTTGGTGATGTGGGCCCTCTGTTGAGAGTCTGATCCTGGCTGGGTTCCTCACCCATCTGTGAGGTGGGCCGTCTGCGGTGAGGTCACTCCTGCCTGGCTTGCTCACCTCGCCTTGTGGACATGAGCCCTCTGGTGGCACTTGGAGCCTGTTGGGAGCCTCCTCCCCTCGGTGATGAGGGCCCTCTGGCGTCAGGCCCTAACTGCTGGGCTCCCCACATTTTGTGATGTGCGCCCAGTGGTGCGAGGACACTCCAGCCGGGTTCACATCCCCATTGGGATGTGGGCCTTCTGCTCTGAGGTCCCAACGCCTGGGTTGCTCACAGTTTCATGATGTGGGCTCTCTGTTGTTAGTTCACTTCTGCCTGCATCCCATAACTTCTGTGCTCTCGGTCGCCTGCTGGGAGGTTCCAACTGCTGGATTCCTCACCTTTCTTATTCTTTGGGCCCTCTGTTTTTAGGCTACTCCTGCCTGCCTCACTCCCATTCCCTTTGTGATATGTGTCCTCTGATTTGAGGCCACATGTGCTGGGTTCCGCACCTTTCGATGATGTGGCCCCACTGGAGGGAAGACAGTCCTGACTGGTTCCCATCTCCTTGCTGATGTGGGCCCTCAGGTGAGAGTCTGATCCTGGCTGGGTTCCTCACCCTTCTGTGAGGTGGGCCCTCTGCTGTGAGGTCAATCATGCCTGTCTGGCACACGTCACCTTGGCGACGTGGGCCCTCTGGTGGCAGTTGGAGTGTGCTGGGATCCTCCTCCCCTCGGTGATGAGGGCCCTCTTGCCTTAGGCCATAACTGCTGGGCTCCCCACATTTTCTGATGTGCGCCAAGTGAGTGAGGACACTCTTGCCAGGTTCCCATCCCCATGGGGATATGGGCCTTCTGCTCTGAGGTCAAAACGGCTGGCTTGCTTACAGTACCATGATGTGGGCCCTCTGCTGTGAGTTCACTCTGGCAAGGATCCCTTATCATCGGTGCTCTGAGCCGCCTGCTGGGAGGTTCCAACTGCTGGATTCCTCACCTTTTTTATTCTATGTGCCCTCTGTTGTGAGGCTCCTCCTGCCTGCCTCACTGCCAGCCCCTTGGTGATGACTGTCCTATGGCTTGTGGCCACATGTGCTGCATTCCTCACCTTTCGATGATGTGGCCCCACTCGTGTGAGGACACTCCTGCCTGGTTCCCATCCCCTTGGTGAGGTGGGCCCTCTGGCGAGAGTCTAATCCTGGCTGGGTTCCTCAACGTTCTGTGAGGTAGGCCCTCTGCTGTGAGGTCACTCCTGCCTGGCTGGCCCACGTCACCTTGGAGACGTGAGCCCTCTGGTGGCAGTTGGAGCATGCAGGGTGCCTCCTCCTCTCGGTGATGACGGCCCTCTGGCATCAGGCCCTAAATGGTGGGCTCCCCACATTTTCTGATGTGCGCCCAGTGGTGCGAGGACACTCCAGCCAGGTTCCCATTCCCATGGGGATGCGGGCCTTCTGCGCTGAGGTCCCAACGCCTGGGTTTCTCACTGTTTTATGATGTGGGCCCTCTGCTGTGAGTTCACTGCGGCCTGGATCCCATAGCCTCGGTGTTCTGAGCCGCCTGCTGGAAGGAATAAATGCTGGAATCCTCACGTTTTTTATATTATGTGCCCTGTGTTGTGAGGCTACTCCTGCCTGCCTCACTCCAAGGCCCTTGGTGATGTGGGTTCTCTGGTTTGAGGACACATGTGCTGGGTTCCTCACCTTAAGATGATGAGGCCCCACTGGTGTGAGGATAATCCTGACTGGTTCCCATCCCCTTTGTGATGTGGGTCTTCTGGTGAGAGTCTGATCCTGGCTGGGTTCCTCACCCATCTGTGAGGTGGGCCCTCTACTATCAGGTAACTCTTGCCTGGCTTGCTCACCTCGCCTTGTTGACATGAGCCCTCTGGTGGCACTTGGACCCTGCTGGGAGCCCCTTCACCTCTGTGATGAGGGCCCTCTGACATCAGGCCCTAACTGCTGGGCTCCCCAACTTTTCTTAGTGAGCCCAGTGATGCTCGGGCACTCCTCTTAGGTTCCCATCTCCATGGGGATGTGGGCCTTCTGCTCTGAGGTCCCAACGGCTGGGTTGATCACAATTTCATGATGTGGGCTCTCTGGTGTTAGTTCACTGTGGCCTGGATCCCATAGCCTCTGTGCTCTTGGCCGCCTGCTGGGAGGTTCCAACTCCTGGATTCCTCACCTTTTTATTCTTTGGGCCCTCTGTTTTTAGGCTACTCCTACCTGCCTCACTCCCATCCCCTTTGTGATGTATGTCCTCTGATATGAGGCCGCATGAGCTGGGTTCCTCACCTTTCGATGATGTAGCCCCACTGGTGGGAGGACAGTCCTGACTGGTTCCCATCCCCTTGGTGTTGTGAGCCCTCTGGCGAGAGTCTCATCCTGCCTCGGTTCCTCACCCTTCTGTGAGATAGGCCCTCTGCTGTGAAGTCACTACTGCCTGGCTGGCGCATGCCACCTTGTAGACGTGGGCCCTCTGTTGGCAGTTGGAACCTGCTGGCAGTCTCCTCCCCTCAGTTATGAGGGCCCCCTGGCGTCAGGCCCTAACTGCTGGGCTCCTAACATTTTCTGATATGTGCTAAGTGGTGCGAGGCCACTCCTGCCAGGTTCCCATGCCAATGGGGATGTGGGCCTTCTGTTCTGAGGTCCCAACGGCTGGGCTGCTCACAGGTTCATGATGTGGGCCCTCTGCTGTGAGTTCACTGCGGCCTGGATCCCATAGCCTCGGTGCTCTGGGCCACTTGCTGGGAGGTTCCAACTGCTGGATTCCTCAACTTTTATATTCTATGGACCCTGTGTTGTGAGGCCGGTCCTGCCAGCCTCATTCCGAACCCCTTGGTGATGTGGTTCCTCTGGTTTGAGGCTACATGTGCTGGGATCCTCACCTTTCGATGATGTTGTCCCACTGGTGTGGGGACACTCCTGCCTGGTTCCCATCCCCTTGGTGATGTGGGCCCTCTGGTGCGAGTCTGATCCTGACTGGGTTCGTCACACTTCTCTGAGGTGGGCCCTCTGCTGTGAGGTCATTCGTGCCTGGTTGGCACACATCGCCTTGGCGACGTCAGCCCTCTGGTGGCAGTTGGAGCCTGCTGGGAGCCTCCTTCCCTTGGTGATGAGGGTCCTCTGACGTCAGGCCCTAACTGCTGGTCTCCCAAAATTTTCTGATACGTTCTCAGTGGTGCGAGGACACTCCTACCAGATTTCCATCCCCATGGGGATGTGGGCCTCCTGCTCTGAGGTCCCAATGGCTGGGTTGCTCAGTTTCATGACATGGGCCCTCTTCTGTGAGTTCACTGTGGCCTGGATCCCATAGCCTCGGTGCTCTGGGCTGCCTGCTGGGAGGTTCCAACGGCTGAAATCCTCACTTTTTATTCTATGGGCCCAGTGTTGTGAGGCTACTCCTGCCTGCCTCACTCCGAGGCCCTTGGTGATGTGGGTCCTCTGGTTTGAGGACACATGTGCTGAGTACCTCACCTTTCGATGATGTGGCCCCACTGGTGTGAAGACACTCCTGCCTGGTTCTCATCCCCTTGGTGATGTGGGCCCTCTGGTGAGAGTCTGATGTTGGCTGGGTTTCTCACCCTTCTGTGACGTGGGACCTCTGTTGTGAGGTAACTCCTGCCTGGCTTGCTCACGTTGCCTTGGCAACGTGAGGCCTCAGGTGGCAGTTGGAGCCTGCTGGGAATCTCCTCCCCTCAGTTATGAGAGCTCTGGATAAAACACATATGCACTTTTTTGCCAAGTGCATTATTTTCCAAGTTCTGTCTCTTTTCCTATGCTTTAAGAGTGACTCCCGTGTACCTTCTGAAATCGGTTTCCTGCAATTCTGCCCCGCTTTCAAGTCCTCTTGGCAGCCTTACTTCAATATATTTTTGGACCATAGCTGTCATTTATAACTCTGCAGGTTTGTGAATGACAGTGTCCCTGAGCTCCTTTCTTCAACTCGCTTTCTTGTGAGCTCTCCGCAACACCGCAGGATTGCTTCAGGCCCTAGTGTGGTTCCGGCATGGCACGCTGAGCCTTTGGTTAATTCCTCTTCCTGGTGGGAAATGAGAGTCAAATTTGCCCGTCCAGACACCTCCAGCTAGTCTCTCATTGGTTCTCCCTATTCCTGTTCACTTTCCGCAGAAATTGCAAACTGGGCCAACCAGGAGGTTAAAGGCACTGACTCTCCAAGTGGGGAGAGTGTTAGTAAAGCGTCTTGAATGTTGCACCCGAGTACCAGGGGACGAAAACTGAGACACATTTGAACACGTTTCCCGAACACACGGTGGATCATACTCTGGGTTCCACATGCATGTTTTAGCTGAAGGAAGAATCCCTTAAACCTGGAGAGTTGAGACCCATGGAATGGGTACCATACAATATGACTTCAAAGGGTCTGCATTTGCTCACCGAACCTCACCAATCCTATCACTGCTGTGTTTATGCCGCTGTACACACACTTGATTCTCTTTTGGAGACATATAAATCCATAGGTTTTAAGATTCTTACTAGTCGGGTATATTCTTAGGCGTTTAATATGGGGTGTTGAGTCCACTTCGTTGAGCAAGGAGTAGCTCTTGTCTATTACATATTTGGCTTATGGAACGGTATCTGTGCTAATTTCAATCTCTGGTTTTATGCAAAACCCCAACTCACCTTTCCCCTTAAGCAAGCAGTAGTTGGTTTTCTACATTTGAGACCCTGTTCTGTTTTGTAATTCAGTTCCTGTGTAGCCAAGTTTACATTCCGTGTAGTAGTGATATCTTATGATGTTTCTTTTTCTCTGTGACTTATTTCACTTAGAATCATCGTACCTCAATCCACTCATTATGCTGCTACGGGTCTGATGACATAGATTTCATTGCTGAGTGATATTGCATTGTACGTAAGTACCACAACTTCTTTATCCATTTTTCGCTTTCTGTGATATTGAACTTGTACCGTAAACGAGGTTCCTGTAAACAGAGCCGTCTGAAACTTTGGGGTGGCTGTGTCTTTTTGATTTTAATTTCCCTAAGCTATAGGACCATAAGTGGAAGTGCCCTAGGCTCTGTTGCTTTGTTTTTTAGATGTTTCAGGAAACACCATACACTTCTCCAGAGTGGCTGTTGGCAATTTACATCCCGCCCATCAGCATAACAAGGCTCCCAGTTCTCCATGGCCTGTCCTGCCTTTCTGGATTTTACACTTTTTTCAGATGGCCCTTTTGACCGGGGGGCAGTGAGACTTCATTGTAGTGCAGATTTCCTTTGCAAGCTTGCTTGGTTGGCCAAAAAGGGCGTATGCGTTTTTTCCTGAATATATTCAGGGAAAAACACATACGCCCTTTTTGGCCAAGTGCATCATTGTGGACGTTCTGCCTCTTTTCCTATGCTTTACATGCAACTCCAGTTTACCTCCTGAAATCGGTTTCCTGCAATTCTGCCCCGCTTTCAAGTCCTCTTGGCAGCCTTACTTCAATATATTTTTGGACGATAGCTGTCATTTATAACTCTGCAGGTTTGTGAATGACAGTGCCCCTGAGCTCCTTTCTTCAACTCGCTTTCTTGTGAGTTGGCCGCAACACCGCAGGATTGCTGCAGGCCCTAGTGTGGTTCCGGCATGGCACGCTGAGCCTTTGGTTAATTCCTCTTCCTGGTGGGAAATGAGTGTTAAATACGTCCGTCCAGACACCTACCTCACTCTCAACCCCTTGGTGATGTGGGTCCTCTGGTTTGTGGCCACCTTTGCTGGGTTCCTCACCTTTCGATGATGTGGCCCCACTAGTGTGAGGACACTCCTGCCTGGTTCTCATCCACGTGGTTATGTGGACCCCCTGGTGAGAGTCTGTTCCTGGCTGTGTTCCTCACCCTTCTGTGAGGGAGACCCTCTGCTGATAGGTCACTCCTGCATGGCTGGCACACATTGCCTTGGTGAAGTCAGCCGTGTGGTGGCAGTTGGAGCATGCTGGGAATCTCCTCCCACCGGTGATGAGGGCCCTCTTGCGTCAGGCCCTAACTGCTGGGCTCACCAACTTTTCTTAGTGAGCCCAATGATGCTTGGGCACTCCTCTTAGGATCCCATCTCCATGGGGATGTGCCCCTTCTGCTCTGAGGTTCCAACGGCTGGGTGGTTCACATTTTCATGATGTGGGCTCTCTGGTGTTAGTACACAGAGGCCTGGATCCCATAGCCTCTGTGCTCTTGGCCGCCTGCTGGGAGGTTCCAACTGCTGGATTCCTCACTTTTTAAATTTTTTGGGCCCTCTGTTGTGAGGATCCTCCTGCCTGCCTCACTCCCAGCCCCTTCGTGATGCGTGTCGTCTGGTTTGAGGCCACATGTGCTGGGTTCCTCACCTTTCGATGATGTGGGACCAATGGTCTTAGGAGACTCCTGCCTGGTTCACATCCCCTTGGTGATGTGGGCCCTCTGTTGAGAGTCTGATCCTGGCTGGGTTCCTCACCCATCTGTGAGGTGGGCCGTCTGCGGTGAGGTCACTCCTGCCTGGCTTGCTCACCTCGCCTTGTGGACATGAGCCCTCTGGTGGCACTTGGAGCCTGCTGGGAGCCTCCTCCCCTCGGTGATGAGGGCCCTCTGGCGTCAGGCCCTAACTGCTGGGCTCCCCACATTTTGTGATGTGCGCCCAGTGGTGCGAGGACACTCCAGCCGGGTTCACATCCCCATTGGGATGTGGGCCTTCTGCTCTGAGGCCCCAACGCCTGGGTTGCTCACAGTTTCATGATGTGGGCTCTCTGTTGTTAGTTCACTTCTGCCTGCATCCCATAACTTCTGTGCTCTCGGTCGCCTGCTGGGAGGTTCCAACTGCTGGATTCCTCACCTTTTTATTCTTTGGGCCCTCTGTTTTTAGGCTACTCCTACCTGCCTCACTCCCATCCCCTTTGTGATGTATGTCCTCTGATATGAGGCCGCATGAGCTGGGTTCCTCACCTTTCGATGATGTAGCCCCACTGGTGGGAGGACAGTCCTGACTGGTTCCCATCCCCTTGGTGTTGTGAGCCCTCTGGCGAGAGTCTCATCCTGCCTCGGTTCCTCACCCTTCTGTGAGATAGGCCCTCTGCTGTGAAGTCACTACTGCCTGGCTGGCGCATGCCACCTTGTAGACGTGGGCCCTCTGTTGGCAGTTGGAACCTGCTGGCAGTCTCCTCCCCTCAGTTATGAGGGCCCCCTGGCGTCAGGCCCTAACTGCTGGGCTCCTAACATTTTCTGATATGTGCTAAGTGGTGCGAGGCCACTCCTGCCAGGTTCCCATGCCAATGGGGATGTGGGCCTTCTGTTCTGAGGTCCCAACGGCTGGGCTGCTCACAGGTTCATGATGTGGGCCCTCTGCTGTGAGTTCACTGCGGCCTGGATCCCATAGCCTCGGTGCTCTGGGCCACTTGCTGGGAGGTTCCAACTGCTGGATTCCTCAACTTTTATATTCTATGGACCCTGTGTTGTGAGGCCGGTCCTGCCAGCCTCATTCCGAACCCCTTGGTGATGTGGTTCCTCTGGTTTGAGGCTACATGTGCTGGGATCCTCACCTTTCGATGATGTTGTCCCACTGGTGTGGGGACACTCCTGCCTGGTTCCCATCCCCTTGGTGATGTGGGCCCTCTGGTGCGAGTCTGATCCTGACTGGGTTCGTCACACTTCTCTGAGGTGGGCCCTCTGCTGTGAGGTCATTCGTGCCTGGTTGGCACACATCGCCTTGGCGACGTCAGCCCTCTGGTGGCAGTTGGAGCCTGCTGGGAGCCTCCTTCCCTTGGTGATGAGGGTCCTCTGACGTCAGGCCCTAACTGCTGGTCTCCCAAAATTTTCTGATACGTTCTCAGTGGTGCGAGGACACTCCTACCAGATTTCCATCCCCATGGGGATGTGGGCCTCCTGCTCTGAGGTCCCAATGGCTGGGTTGCTCAGTTTCATGACATGGGCCCTCTTCTGTGAGTTCACTGTGGCCTGGATCCCATAGCCTCGGTGCTCTGGGCTGCCTGCTGGGAGGTTCCAACGGCTGAAATCCTCACTTTTTATTCTATGGGCCCAGTGTTGTGAGGCTACTCCTGCCTGCCTCACTCCGAGGCCCTTGGTGATGTGGGTCCTCTGGTTTGAGGACACATGTGCTGAGTACCTCACCTTTCGATGATGTGGCCCCACTGGTGTGAAGACACTCCTGCCTGGTTCTCATCCCCTTGGTGATGTGGGCCCTCTGGTGAGAGTCTGATGTTGGCTGGGTTTCTCACCCTTCTGTGACGTGGGACCTCTGTTGTGAGGTAACTCCTGCCTGGCTTGCTCACGTTGCCTTGGCAACGTGAGGCCTCAGGTGGCAGTTGGAGCCTGCTGGGAATCTCCTCCCCTCAGTTATGAGAGCTCTGGATAAAACACATATGCACTTTTTTGCCAAGTGCATTATTTTCCAAGTTCTGTCTCTTTTCCTATGCTTTAAGAGTGACTCCCGTGTACCTTCTGAAATCGGTTTCCTGCAATTCTGCCCCGCTTTCAAGTCCTCTTGGCAGCCTTACTTCAATATATTTTTGGACCATAGCTGTCATTTATAACTCTGCAGGTTTGTGAATGACAGTGTCCCTGAGCTCCTTTCTTCAACTCGCTTTCTTGTGAGCTCTCCACAACACCGCAGGATTGCTTCAGGCCCTAGTGTGGTTCCGGCATGGCACGCTGAGCCTTTGGTTAATTCCTCTTCCTGGTGGGAAATGAGAGTCAAATTTGCCCGTCCAGACACCTCCAGCTAGTCTCTCATTGGTTCTCCCTATTCCTGTTCACTTTCCGCAGAAATTGCAAACTGGGCCAACCAGGAGGTTAAAGGCACTGACTCTCCAAGTGGGGAGAGTGTTAGTAAAGCGTCTGGAATGTTGCACCCGAGTACCAGGGGACGAAAACTGAGACACATTTGAACACGTTTCCCGAACACACGGTGGATCATACTCTGGGTTCCACATGCATGTTTTAGCTGAAGGAAGAATCCCTTAAACCTGGAGAGTTGAGACCCATGGAATGGGTACCATACAATATGACTTCAAAGGGTCTGCATTTGCTCACCGAACCTCACCAATCCTATCACTGCTGTGTTTATGCCGCTGTACACACACTTGATTCTCTTTTGGAGACATATAAATCCATAGGTTTTAAGATTCTTACTAGTCGGGTATATTCTTAGGCGTTTAATATGGGGTGTTGAGTCCACTTCGTTGAGCAAGGAGTAGCTCTTGTCTATTACATATTTGGCTTATGGAACGGTATCTGTGCTAATTTCAATCTCTGGTTTTATGCAAAACCCCAACTCACCTTTCCCCTTAAGCAAGCATAAGTTGGTTTTTTACATTTGAGACCCTGTTCTGTTTTGTAATTCAGTTCCTGTGTAGCCAAGTTTACATTCCGTGTAGTAGTGATATCTTATGATGTTTCTTTTTCTCTGTGACTTATTTCACTTAGAATCATCGTACCTCAATCCACTCATTATGCTGCTACGGGTCTGATGACATAGATTTCATTGCTGAGTGATATTGCATTGTACGTAAGTACCACAACTTCTTTATCCATTTTTCGCTTTCTGTGATATTGAACTTGTACCGTAAACGAGGTTCCTGTAAACAGAGCCGTCTGAAACTTTGGGGTGGCTGTGTCTTTTTGATTTTAATTTCCCTAAGCTATAGGACCATAAGTGGAAGTGCCCTAGGCTCTGTTGCTTTGTTTTTTAGATGTTTCAGGAAACACCATACACTTCTCCAGAGTGGCTGTTGGCAATTTACATCCCGCCCATCAGCATAACAAGGCTCCCAGTTCTCCATGGCCTGTCCTGCCTTTCTGGATTTTACACTTTTTTCAGATGGCCCTTTTGACCGGGGGGCAGTGAGACTTCATTGTAGTGCAGATTTCCTTTGCAAGCTTGCTTGGTTGGCCAAAAAGGGCGTATGCGTTTTTTCCTGAATATATTCAGGGAAAAACACATACGCCCTTTTTGGCCAAGTGCATCATTGTGGACGTTCTGCCTCTTTTCCTATGCTTTACATGCAACTCCAGTTTACCTCCTGAAATCGGTTTCCTGCAATTCTGCCCCGCTTTCAA
The DNA here is from genome assembly GCF_949774975.1 of Lagenorhynchus albirostris. Taxonomy (NCBI): domain Eukaryota; kingdom Metazoa; phylum Chordata; class Mammalia; order Artiodactyla; family Delphinidae; genus Lagenorhynchus; species Lagenorhynchus albirostris. The sequence goes on along the minus strand of NW_026783569.1, from coordinate 300,714 downwards.
GTCCTCTTGGCAGCCTTACTTCAAGATATTTTTGGACGATAGCTGTCATTTATAACTCTGCAGGTTTGTGAATGACAGTGCCCCTGAGCTCCTTTCTTCAACTCGCTTTCTTGTGAGCTGGCCGCAAACCCGCAAGACTGCTTCAGACCCTAATCTGCTTCTGGCAGGGCACGCTGAGCCTTTGGTTAATTCCTCTTCCTGGTGGGAAATGAGTGTTAAATACGTCCGTCCAGACACCTACCTCACTCTCAACCCCTTGGTGATGTGGGTCCTCTGGTTTGTGGCCACCTTTGCTGGGTTCCTCACCTTTCGATGATGTGGCCCCACTAGTGTGAGGACACTCCTGCCTGGTTCTCATCCACGTGGTTATGTGGACCCCCTGGTGAGAGTCTGTTCCTGGCTGTGTTCCTCACCCTTCTGTGAGGGAGACCCTCTGCTGATAGGTCACTCCTGCATGGCTGGCACACATTGCCTTGGTGAAGTCAGCCGTGTGGTGGCAGTTGGAGCATGCTGGGAATCTCCTCCCACCGGTGATGAGGGCCCTCTTGCGTCAGGCCCTAACTGCTGGGCTCACCAACTTTTCTTAGTGAGCCCAATGATGCTTGGGCACTCCTCTTAGGATCCCATCTCCATGGGGATGTGCGCCTTCTGCTCTGAGGTTCCAACGGCTGGGTGGTTCACATTTTCATGATGTGGGCTCTCTGGTGTTAGTACACAGAGGCCTGGATCCCATAGCCTCTGTGCTCTTGGCCGCCTGCTGGGAGGTTCCAACTGCTGGATTCCTCACTTTTTTAATTTTTTGGGCCCTCTGTTGTGAGGATCCTCCTGCCTGCCTCACTCCCAGCCCCTTCGTGATGCGTGTCGTCTGGTTTGAGGCCACATGTGCTGGGTTCCTCACCTTTCGATGATGTGGGACCAATGGTCTTAGGAGACTCCTGCCTGGTTCACATCCCCTTGGTGATGTGGGCCCTCTGTTGAGAGTCTGATCCTGGCTGGGTTCCTCACCCATCTGTGAGGTGGGCCGTCTGCGGTGAGGTCACTCCTGCCTGGCTTGCTCACCTCGCCTTGTGGACATGAGCCCTCTGGTGGCACTTGGAGCCTGCTGGGAGCCTCCTCCCCTCGGTGATGAGGGCCCTCTGGCGTCAGGCCCTAACTGCTGGGCTCCCCACATTTTGTGATGTGCGCCCAGTGGTGCGAGGACACTCCAGCCGGGTTCACATCCCCATTGGGATGTGGGCCTTCTGCTCTGAGGCCCCAACGCCTGGGTTGCTCACAGTTTCATGATGTGGGCTCTCTGCTGTTAGTTCACTCCTGCCTGCATCCCATAACTTCTGTGCTCTCGGTCGCCTGCTGGGAGGTTCCAACTGCTGGATTCCTCACCTTTCTTATTCTTTGGGCCCTCTGTTTTTAGGCTACTCCTGCCTGCCTCACTCCCATTCCCTTTGTGATATGTGTCCTCTGATTTGAGGCCACATATGCTGGGTTCCGCACCTTTCGATGATGTGGCCCCACTGGAGGGAAGACAGTCCTGACTGGTTCCCATCCCCTTGCTGATGTGGGCCCTCAGGTGAGAGTCTGATCCTGGCTGGGTTCCTCACCCTTCTGTGAGGTGGGCCCTCTGCTGTGAGGTCAATCATGCCTGTCTGGCACACGTCACCTTGGTGACGTGGGCCCTCTGGTGGCAGTTGGAGTGTGCTGGGATCCTCCTCCCCTCGGTGATGAGGGCCCTCTTGCCTTAGGCCATAACTGCTGGGCTCCCCACATTTTCTGATGTGCGCCAAGTGAGTGAGGACACTCTTGCCAGGTTCCCATCCCCATGGGGATATGGGCCTTCTGCTCTGAGGTCAAAACGGCTGGCTCGCTCACAGTACCATGATGTGGGCCCTCTGCTGTGAGTTCACTCTGGCAAGGATCCCTTATCATCGGTGCTCTGAGCCGCCTGCTGGGAGGTTCCAACTGCTGGATTCCTCACCTTTTTTATTCTATGTGCCCTCTGTTGTGAGGCTCCTCCTGCCTGCCTCACTGCCAGCCCCTTGGTGATGACTGTCCTATGGCTTGTGGCCACATGTGCTGCGTTCCTCACCTTTCGATGATGTGGCCCCACTCGTGTGAGGACACTCCTGCCTGGTTCCCATCCCCTTGGTGAGGTGGGCCCTCTGGCGAGAGTCTAATCCTGGCTGGGTTCCTCAACGTTCTGTGAGGTAGGCCCTCTGCTGTGAGGTCACTCCTGCCTGGCTGGCCCACGTCACCTTGGAGACGTGAGCCCTCTGGTGGCAGTTGGAGCATGCAGGGTGCCTCCTCCTCTCGGTGATGACGGCCCTCTGGCATCAGGCCCTAAATGGTGGGCTCCCCACATTTTCTGATGTGCGCCCAGTGGTGCGAGGACACTCCAGCCAGGTTCCCATTCCCATGGGGATGCGGGCCTTCTGCGCTGAGGTCCCAACGCCTGGGTTTCTCACTGTTTTATGATGTGGGCCCTCTGCTGTAAGTTCACTGCGGCCTGGATCCCATAGCCTCGGTGTTCTGAGCCGCCTGCTGGAAGGAATAAATGCTGGAATCCTCACGTTTTTTATATTATGTGCCCTGTGTTGTGAGGCTACTCCTGCCTGCCTCACTCCAAGGCCCTTGGTGATGTGGGTTCTCTGGTTTGAGGACACATGTGCTGGGTTCCTCACCTTAAGATGATGAGGCCCCACTGGTGTGAGGATAATCCTGACTGGTTCCCATCCCCTTTGTGATGTGGGTCTTCTGGTGAGAGTCTGATCCTGGCTGGGTTCCTCACCCATCTGTGAGGTGGGCCCTCTACTATCAGGTAACTCTTGCCTGGCTTGCTCACCTCGCCTTGTTGACATGAGCCCTCTGGTGGCACTTGGACCCTGCTGGGAGCCCCTTCACCTCTGTGATGAGGGCCCTCTGACATCAGGCCCTAACTGCTGGGCTCCCCAACTTTTCTTAGTGAGCCCAGTGATGCTCGGGCACTCCTCTTAGGTTCCCATCTCCATGGGGATGTGGGCCTTCTGCTCTGAGGTCCCAACGGCTGGGTTGATCACAATTTCATGATGTGGGCTCTCTGGTGTTAGTTCACTGTGGCCTGGATCCCATAGCCTCTGTGCTCTTGGCCGCCTGCTGGGAGGTTCCAACTGCTGGATTCCTCACCTTTTTATTCTTTGGGCCCTCTGTTTTTAGGCTACTCCTACCTGCCTCACTCCCATCCCCTTTGTGATGTATGTCCTCTGATATGAGGCCGCATGAGCTGGGTTCCTCACCTTTCGATGATGTAGCCCCACTGGTGGGAGGACAGTCCTGACTGGTTCCCATCCCCTTGGTGTTGTGAGCCCTCTGGCGAGAGTCTCATCCTGCCTCGGTTCCTCACCCTTCTGTGAGATAGGCCCTCTGCTGTGAAGTCACTACTGCCTGGCTGGCGCATGCCACCTTGTAGACGTGGGCCCTCTGTTGGCAGTTGGAACCTGCTGGCAGTCTCCTCCCCTCAGTTATGAGGGCCCCCTGGCGTCAGGCCCTAACTGCTGGGCTCCTAACATTTTCTGATATGTGCTAAGTGGTGCGAGGCCACTCCTGCCAGGTTCCCATGCCAATGGGGATGTGGGCCTTCTGTTCTGAGGTCCCAACGGCTGGGCTGCTCACAGGTTCATGATGTGGGCCCTCTGCTGTGAGTTCACTGCGGCCTGGATCCCATAGCCTCGGTGCTCTGGGCCACTTGCTGGGAGGTTCCAACTGCTGGATTCCTCAACTTTTATATTCTATGGACCCTGTGTTGTGAGGCCGGTCCTGCCAGCCTCATTCCGAACCCCTTGGTGATGTGGTTCCTCTGGTTTGAGGCTACATGTGCTGGGATCCTCACCTTTCGATGATGTTGTCCCACTGGTGTGGGGACACTCCTGCCTGGTTCCCATCCCCTTGGTGATGTGGGCCCTCTGGTGCGAGTCTGATCCTGACTGGGTTCGTCACACTTCTCTGAGGTGGGCCCTCTGCTGTGAGGTCATTCGTGCCTGGTTGGCACACATCGCCTTGGCGACGTCAGCCCTCTGGTGGCAGTTGGAGCCTGCTGGGAGCCTCCTTCCCTTGGTGATGAGGGTCCTCTGACGTCAGGCCCTAACTGCTGGTCTCCCAAAATTTTCTGATACGTTCTCAGTGGTGCGAGGACACTCCTACCAGATTTCCATCCCCATGGGGATGTGGGCCTCCTGCTCTGAGGTCCCAATGGCTGGGTTGCTCAGTTTCATGACATGGGCCCTCTTCTGTGAGTTCACTGTGGCCTGGATCCCATAGCCTCGGTGCTCTGGGCTGCCTGCTGGGAGGTTCCAACGGCTGAAATCCTCACTTTTTATTCTATGGGCCCAGTGTTGTGAGGCTACTCCTGCCTGCCTCACTCCGAGGCCCTTGGTGATGTGGGTCCTCTGGTTTGAGGACACATGTGCTGAGTACCTCACCTTTCGATGATGTGGCCCCACTGGTGTGAAGACACTCCTGCCTGGTTCTCATCCCCTTGGTGATGTGGGCCCTCTGGTGAGAGTCTGATGTTGGCTGGGTTTCTCACCCTTCTGTGACGTGGGACCTCTGTTGTGAGGTAACTCCTGCCTGGCTTGCTCACGTTGCCTTGGCAACGTGAGGCCTCAGGTGGCAGTTGGAGCCTGCTGGGAATCTCCTCCCCTCAGTTATGAGAGCTCTGGATAAAACACATATGCACTTTTTTGCCAAGTGCATTATTTTCCAAGTTCTGTCTCTTTTCCTATGCTTTAAGAGTGACTCCCGTGTACCTTCTGAAATCGGTTTCCTGCAATTCTGCCCCGCTTTCAAGTCCTCTTGGCAGCCTTACTTCAATATATTTTTGGACCATAGCTGTCATTTATAACTCTGCAGGTTTGTGAATGACAGTGTCCCTGAGCTCCTTTCTTCAACTCGCTTTCTTGTGAGCTCTCCGCAACACCGCAGGATTGCTTCAGGCCCTAGTGTGGTTCCGGCATGGCACGCTGAGCCTTTGGTTAATTCCTCTTCCTGGTGGGAAATGAGAGTCAAATTTGCCCGTCCAGACACCTCCAGCTAGTCTCTCATTGGTTCTCCCTATTCCTGTTCACTTTCCGCAGAAATTGCAAACTGGGCCAACCAGGAGGTTAAAGGCACTGACTCTCCAAGTGGGGAGAGTGTCAGTAAAGCGTCTGGAATGTTGCACCCGAGTACCAGGGGACGAAAACTGAGACACATTTGAACACGTTTCCCGAACACACGGTGGATCATACTCTGGGTTCCACATGCATGTTTTAGCTGAAGGAAGAATCCCTTAAACCTGGAGAGTTGAGACCCATGGAATGGGTACCATACAATATGACTTCAAAGGGTCTGCATTTGCTCACCGAACCTCACCAATCCTATCACTGCTGTGTTTATGCCGCTGTACACACACTTGATTCTCTTTTGGAGACATATAAATCCATAGGTTTTAAGATTCTTACTAGTCGGGTATATTCTTAGGCGTTTAATATGGGGTGTTGAGTCCACTTCGTTGAGCAAGGAGTAGCTCTTGTCTATTACATATTTGGCTTATGGAACGGTATCTGTGCTAATTTCAATCTCTGGTTTTATGCAAAACCCCAACTCACCTTTCCCCTTAAGCAAGCAGTAGTTGGTTTTCTACATTTGAGACCCTGTTCTGTTTTGTAATTCAGTTCCTGTGTAGCCAAGTTTACATTCCGTGTAGTAGTGATATCTTATGATGTTTCTTTTTCTCTGTGACTTATTTCACTTAGAATCATCGTACCTCAATCCACTCATTATGCTGCTACGGGTCTGATGACATAGATTTCATTGCTGAGTGATATTGCATTGTACGTAAGTACCACAACTTCTTTATCCATTTTTCGCTTTCTGTGATATTGAACTTGTACCGTAAACGAGGTTCCTGTAAACAGAGCCGTCTGAAACTTTGGGGTGGCTGTGTCTTTTTGATTTTAATTTCCCTAAGCTATAGGACCATAAGTGGAAGTGCCCTAGGCTCTGTTGCTTTGTTTTTTAGATGTTTCAGGAAACACCATACACTTCTCCAGAGTGGCTGTTGGCAATTTACATCCCGCCCATCAGCATAACAAGGCTCCCAGTTCTCCATGGCCTGTCCTGCCTTTCTGGATTTTACACTTTTTTCAGATGGCCCTTTTGACCGGGGGGCAGTGAGACTTCATTGTAGTGCAGATTTCCTTTGCAAGCTTGCTTGGTTGGCCAAAAAGGGCGTATGCGTTTTTTCCTGAATATATTCAGGGAAAAACACATACGCCCTTTTTGGCCAAGTGCATCATTGTGGACGTTCTGCCTCTTTTCCTATGCTTTACATGCAACTCCAGTTTACCTCCTGAAATCGGTTTCCTGCAATTCTGCCCCGCTTTCAAGTCCTCTTGGCAGCCTTACTTCAAGATATTTTTGGACGATAGCTGTCATTTATAACTCTGCAGGTTTGTGAATGACAGTGCCCCTGAGCTCCTTTCTTCAACTCGCTTTCTTGTGAGCTGGCCGCAAACCCGCAAGACTGCTTCAGACCCTAATCTGCTTCTGGCAGGGCACGCTGAGCCTTTGGTTAATTCCTCTTCCTGGTGGGAAATGAGTGTTAAATACGTCCGTCCAGACACCTACCTCACTCTCAACCCCTTGGTGATGTGGGTCCTCTGGTTTGTGGCCACCTTTGCTGGGTTCCTCACCTTTCGATGATGTGGCCCCACTAGTGTGAGGACACTCCTGCCTGGTTCTCATCCACGTGGTTATGTGGACCCCCTGGTGAGAGTCTGTTCCTGGCTGTGTTCCTCACCCTTCTGTGAGGGAGACCCTCTGCTGATAGGTCACTCCTGCATGGCTGGCACACATTGCCTTGGTGAAGTCAGCCGTGTGGTGGCAGTTGGAGCATGCTGGGAATCTCCTCCCACCGGTGATGAGGGCCCTCTTGCGTCAGGCCCTAACTGCTGGGCTCACCAACTTTTCTTAGTGAGCCCAATGATGCTTGGGCACTCCTCTTAGGATCCCATCTCCATGGGGATGTGCGCCTTCTGCTCTGAGGTTCCAACGGCTGGGTGGTTCACATTTTCATGATGTGGGCTCTCTGGTGTTAGTACACAGAGGCCTGGATCCCATAGCCTCTGTGCTCTTGGCCGCCTGCTGGGAGGTTCCAACTGCTGGATTCCTCACTTTTTTAATTTTTTGGGCCCTCTGTTGTGAGGATCCTCCTGCCTGCCTCACTCCCAGCCCCTTCGTGATGCGTGTCGTCTGGTTTGAGGCCACATGTGCTGGGTTCCTCACCTTTCGATGATGTGGGACCAATGGTCTTAGGAGACTCCTGCCTGGTTCACATCCCCTTGGTGATGTGGGCCCTCTGTTGAGAGTCTGATCCTGGCTGGGTTCCTCACCCATCTGTGAGGTGGGCCGTCTGCGGTGAGGTCACTCCTGCCTGGCTTGCTCACCTCGCCTTGTGGACATGAGCCCTCTGGTGGCACTTGGAGCCTGCTGGGAGCCTCCTCCCCTCGGTGATGAGGGCCCTCTGGCGTCAGGCCCTAACTGCTGGGCTCCCCACATTTTGTGATGTGCGCCCAGTGGTGCGAGGACACTCCAGCCGGGTTCACATTCCCATTGGGATGTGGGCCTTCTGTTCTGAGGCCCCAACGCCTGGGTTGCTCACAGTTTCATGATGTGGGCTCTCTGCTGTTAGTTCACTCCTGCCTGCATCCCATAACGTCTGTGCTCTCGGTCGCCTGCTGGGAGGTTCCAACTGCTGGATTCCTCACCTTTCTTATTCTTTGGGCCCTCTGTTTTTAGGCTACTCCTGCCTGCCTCACTCCCATTCCCTTTGTGATATGTGTCCTCTGATTTGAGGCCACATATGCTGGGTTCCGCACCTTTCGATGATGTGGCCCCACTGGAGGGAAGACAGTCCTGACTGGTTCCCATCCCCTTGCTGATGTGGGCCCTCAGGTGAGAGTCTGATCCTGGCTGGGTTCCTCACCCTTCTGTGAGGTGGGCCCTCTGCTGTGAGGTCAATCATGCCTGTCTGGCGCACGTCACCTTGGTGACGTGGGCCCTCTGGTGGCAGTTGGAGTGTGCTGGGATCCTCCTCCCCTCGGTGATGAGGGCCCTCTTGCCTTAGGCCATAACTGCTGGGCTCCCCACATTTTCTGATGTGCGCCAAGTGAGTGAGGACACTCTTGCCAGGTTCCCATCCCCATGGGGATATGGGCCTTCTGCTCTGAGGTCAAAACGGCTGGCTTGCTCACAGTACCATGATGTGGGCCCTCTGCTGTGAGTTCACTCTGGCAAGGATCCCTTATCATCGGTGCTCTGAGCCGCCTGCTGGGAGGTTCCAACTGCTGGATTCCTCACCTTTTTTATTCTATGTGCCCTCTGTTGTGAGGCTCCTCCTGCCTGCCTCACTGCCAGCCCCTTGGTGATGACTGTCCTATGGCTTGTGGCCACATGTGCTGCGTTCCTCACCTTTCGATGATGTGGCCCCACTCGTGTGAGGACACTCCTGCCTGGTTCCCATCCCCTTGGTGAGGTGGGCCCTCTGGCGAGAGTCTAATCCTGGCTGGGTTCCTCAACGTTCTGTGAGGTAGGCCCTCTGCTGTGAGGTCACTCCTGCCTGGCTGGCCCACGTCACCTTGGAGACGTGAGCCCTCTGGTGGCAGTTGGAGCATGCCTCCTCTCTCTCGGTGCCTCCTCCTCTCGGTGATGACGGCCCTCTGGCATCAGGCCCTAAATGGTGGGCTCCCCACATTTTCTGATGTGCGCCCAGTGGTGCGAGGACACTCCAGCCAGGTTCCCATTCCCATGGGGATGCGGGCCTTCTGCGCTGAGGTCCCAACGCCTGGGTTTCTCACTGTTTTATGATGTGGGCCCTCTGCTGTGAGTTCACTGCGGCCTGGATCCCATAGCCTCGGTGTTCTGAGCCGCCTGCTGGAAGGAATAAATGCTGGAATCCTCACGTTTTTTATATTATGTGCCCTGTGTTGTGAGGCTACTCCTGCCTGCCTCACTCCAAGGCCCTTGGTGATGTGGGTTCTCTGGTTTGAGGACACATGTGCTGGGTTCCTCACCTTAAGATGATGAGGCCCCACTGGTGTGAGGATAATCCTGACTGGTTCCCATCCCCTTTGTGATGTGGGTCTTCTGGTGAGAGTCTGATCCTGGCTGGGTTCCTCACCCATCTGTGAGGTGGGCCCTCTACTATCAGGTAACTCTTGCCTGGCTTGCTCACCTCGCCTTGTTGACATGAGCCCTCTGGTGGCACTTGGACCCTGCTGGGAGCCCCTTCACCTCTGTGATGAGGGCCCTCTGACGTCAGGCCCTAACTGCTGGGCTCCCCAACTTTTCTTAGTGAGCCCAGTGATGCTCGGGCACTCCTCTTAGGTTCCCATCTCCATGGGGATGTGGGCCTTCTGCTCTGAGGTCCCAACGGCTGGGTTGATCACAATTTCATGATGTGGGCTCTCTGGTGTTAGTTCACTGTGGCCTGGATCCCATAGCCTCTGTGCTCTTGGCCGCCTGCTGGGAGGTTCCAACTGCTGGATTCCTCACCTTTTTATTCTTTGGGCCCTCTGTTTTTAGGCTACTCCTACCTGCCTCACTCCCATCCCCTTTGTGATGTATGTCCTCTGATATGAGGCCGCATGAGCTGGGTTCCTCACCTTTCGATGATGTAGCCCCCACTGGTGGGAGGACAGTCCTGACTGGTTCCCATCCCCTTGGTGTTGTGAGCCCTCTGGCGAGAGTCTCATCCTGCCTCGGTTCCTCACCCTTCTGTGAGATAGGCCCTCTGCTGTGAAGTCACTACTGCCTGGCTGGCGCATGCCACCTTGTAGACGTGGGCCCTCTGTTGGCAGTTGGAACCTGCTGGCAGTCTCCTCCCCTCAGTTATGAGGGCCCCCTGGCGTCAGGCCCTAACTGCTGGGCTCCTAACATTTTCTGATATGTGCTAAGTGGTGCGAGGCCACTCCTGCCAGGTTCCCATGCCAATGGGGATGTGGGCCTTCTGTTTTGAGGTCCCAACGGCTGGGCTGCTCACAGGTTCATGATGTGGGCCCTCTGCTGTGAGTTCACTGCGGCCTGGATCCCATAGCCTCGGTGCTCTGGGCCACTTGCTGGGAGGTTCCAACTGCTGGATTCCTCAACTTTTATATTCTATGGACCCTGTGTTGTGAGGCCGGTCCTGCCAGCCTCATTCCGAACCCCTTGGTGATGTGGTTCCTCTGGTTTGAGGCTACATGTGCTGGGATCCTCACCTTTCGATGATGTTGTCCCACTGGTGTGGGGACACTCCTGCCTGGTTCCCATCCCCTTGGTGATGTGGGCCCTCTGGTGCGAGTCTGATCCTGACTGGGTTCGTCACACTTCTCTGAGGTGGGCCCTCTGCTGTGAGGTCATTCGTGCCTGGTTGGCACACATCGCCTTGGCGACGTCAGCCCTCTGGTGGCAGTTGGAGCCTGCTGGGAGCCTCCTTCCCTTGGTGATGAGGGTCCTCTGACGTCAGGCCCTAACTGCTGGTCTCCCAAAATTTTCTGATACGTTCTCAGTGGTGCGAGGACACTCCTACCAGATTTCCATCCCCATGGGGATGTGGGCCTCCTGCTCTGAGGTCCCAATGGCTGGGTTGCTCAGTTTCATGACATGGGCCCTCTTCTGTGAGTTCACTGTGGCCTGGATCCCATAGCCTCGGTGCTCTGGGCTGCCTGCTGGGAGGTTCCAACGGCTGAAATCCTCACTTTTTATTCTATGGGCCCAGTGTTGTGAGGCTACTCCTGCCTGCCTCACTCCGAGGCCCTTGGTGATGTGGGTCCTCTGGTTTGAGGACACATGTGCTGAGTACCTCACCTTTCGATGATGTGGCCCCACTGGTGTGAAGACACTCCTGCCTGGTTCTCATCCCCTTGGTGATGTGGGCCCTCTGGTGAGAGTCTGATGTTGGCTGGGTTTCTCACCCTTCTGTGACGTGGGACCTCTGTTGTGAGGTAACTCCTGCCTGGCTTGCTCACGTTGCCTTGGCAACGTGAGGCCTCAGGTGGCAGTTGGAGCCTGCTGGGAACCTCCTCCCCTCAGTTATGAGAGCTCTGGATAAAACACATATGCACTTTTTTGCCAAGTGCATTATTTTCCAAGTTCTGTCTCTTTTCCTATGCTTTAAGAGTGACTCCCTTGTACCTTCTGAAATCGGTTTCCTGCAATTCTGCCCCGCTTTCAAGTCCTCTTGGCAGCCTTACTTCAATATATTTTTGGACCATAGCTGTCATTTATAACTCTGCAGGTTTGTGAATGACAGTGTCCCTGAGCTCCTTTCTTCAACTCGCTTTCTTGTGAGCTCTCCGCAACACCGCAGGATTGCTTCAGGCCCTAGTGTGGTTCCGGCATGGCACGCTGAGCCTTTGGTTAATTCCTCTTCCTGGTGGGAAATGAGAGTCAAATTTGCCCGTCCAGACACCTCCAGCTAGTCTCTCATTGGTTCTCCCTATTCCTGTTCACTTTCCGCAGAAATTGCAAACTGGGCCAACCAGGAGGTTAAAGGCACTGACTCTCCAAGTGGGGAGAGTGTTAGTAAAGCGTCTTGAATGTTGCACCCGAGTACCAGGGGACGAAAACTGAGACACATTTGAACACGTTTCCCGAACACACGGTGGATCATACTCTGGGTTCCACATGCATGTTTTAGCTGAAGGAAGAATCCCTTAAACCTGGAGAGTTGAGACCCATGGAATGGGTACCATACAATATGACTTCAAAGGGTCTGCATTTGCTCACCGAACCTCACCAATCCTATCACTGCTGTGTTTATGCCGCTGTACACACACTTGATTCTCTTTTGGAGACATATAAATCCATAGGTTTTAAGATTCTTACTAGTCGGGTATATTCTTAGGCGTTTAATATGGGGTGTTGAGTCCACTTCGTTGAGCAAGGAGTAGCTCTTGTCTATTACATATTTGGCTTATGGAACGGTATCTGTGCTAATTTCAATCTCTGGTTTTATGCAAAACCCCAACTCACCTTTCCCCTTAAGCAAGCAGTAGTTGGTTTTCTACATTTGAGACCCTGTTCTGTTTTGTAATTCAGTTCCTGTGTAGCCAAGTTTACATTCCGTGTAGTAGTGATATCTTATGATGTTTCTTTTTCTCTGTGACTTATTTCACTTAGAATCATCGTACCTCAATCCACTCATTATGCTGCTACGGGTCTGATGACATAGATTTCATTGCTGAGTGATATTGCATTGTACGTAAGTACCACAACTTCTTTATCCATTTTTCGCTTTCTGTGATATTGAACTTGTACCGTAAACGAGGTTCCTGTAAACAGAGCCGTCTGAAACTTTGGGGTGGCTGTGTCTTTTTGATTTTAATTTCCCTAAGCTATAGGACCATAAGTGGAAGTGCCCTAGGCTCTGTTGCTTTGTTTTTTAGATGTTTCAGGAAACACCATACACTTCTCCAGAGTGGCTGTTGGCAATTTACATCCCGCCCATCAGCATAACAAGGCTCCCAGTTCTCCATGGCCTGTCCTGCCTTTCTGGATTTTACACTTTTTTCAGATGGCCCTTTTGACCGGGGGGCAGTGAGACTTCATTGTAGTGCAGATTTCCTTTGCAAGCTTGCTTGGTTGGCCAAAAAGGGCGTATGCGTTTTTTCCTGAATATATTCAGGGAAAAACACATACGCCCTTTTTGGCCAAGTGCATCATTGTGGACGTTCTGCCTCTTTTCCTATGCTTTACATGCAACTCCAGTTTACCTCCTGAAATCGGTTTCCTGCAATTCTGCCCCGCTTTCAAGTCCTCTTGGCAGCCTTACTTCAAGATATTTTTGGACGATAGCTGTCATTTATAACTCTGCAGGTTTGTGAATGACAGTGCCCCTGAGCTCCTTTCTTCAACTCGCTTTCTTGTGAGCTGGCCGCAAACCCGCAAGACTGCTTCAGACCCTAATCTGCTTCTGGCAGGGCACGCTGAGCCTTTGGTTAATTCCTCTTCCTGGTGGGAAATGAGTGTTAAATACGTCCGTCCAGACACCTACCTCACTCTCAACCCCTTGGTGATGTGGGTCCTCTGGTTTGTGGCCACCTTTGCTGGGTTCCTCACCTTTCGATGATGTGGCCCCACTAGTGTGAGGACACTCCTGCCTGGTTCTCATCCACGTGGTTATGTGGACCCCCTGGTGAGAGTCTGTTCCTGGCTGTGTTCCTCACCCTTCTGTGAGGGAGACCCTCTGCTGATAGGTCACTCCTGCATGGCTGGCACACATTGCCTTGGTGAAGTCAGCCGTGTGGTGGCAGTTGGAGCATGCTGGGAATCTCCTCCCACCGGTGATGAGGGCCCTCTTGCGTCAGGCCCTAACTGCTGGGCTCACCAACTTTTCTTAGTGAGCCCAATGATGCTTGGGCACTCCTCTTAGGATCCCATCTCCATGGGGATGTGCCCCTTCTGCTCTGAGGTTCCAACGGCTGGGTGGTTCACATTTTCATGATGTGGGCTCTCTGGTGTTAGTACACAGAGGCCTGGATCCCATAGCCTCTGTGCTCTTGGCCGCCTGCTGGGAGGTTCCAACTGCTGGATTCCTCACTTTTTAAATTTTTTGGGCCCTCTGTTGTGAGGATCCTCCTGCCTGCCTCACTCCCAGCCCCTTCGTGATGCGTGTCGTCTGGTTTGAGGCCACATGTGCTGGGTTCCTCACCTTTCGATGATGTGGGACCAATGGTCTTAGGAGACTCCTGCCTGGTTCACATCCCCTTGGTGATGTGGGCCCTCTGTTGAGAGTCTGATCCTGGCTGGGTTCCTCACCCATCTGTGAGGTGGGCCGTCTGCGGTGAGGTCACTCCTGCCTGGCTTGCTCACCTCGCCTTGTGGACATGAGCCCTCTGGTGGCACTTGGAGCCTGCTGGGAGCCTCCTCCCCTCGGTGATGAGGGCCCTCTGGCGTCAGGCCCTAACTGCTGGGCTCCCCACATTTTGTGATGTGCGCCCAGTGGTGCGAGGACACTCCAGCCGGGTTCACATCCCCATTGGGATGTGGGCCTTCTGCTCTGAGGCCCCAACGCCTGGGTTGCTCACAGTTTCATGATGTGGGCTCTCTGCTGTTAGTTCACTCCTGCCTGCATCCCATAACTTCTGTGCTCTCGGTCGCCTGCTGGGAGGTTCCAACTGCTGGATTCCTCACCTTTCTTATTCTTTGGGCCCTCTGTTTTTAGGCTACTCCTGCCTGCCTCACTCCCATTCCCTTTGTGATATGTGTCCTCTGATTTGAGGCCACATATGCTGGGTTCCGCACCTTTCGATGATGTGGCCCCACTGGAGGGAAGACAGTCCTGACTGGTTCCCATCCCCTTGCTGATGTGGGCCCTCAGGTGAGAGTCTGATCCTGGCTGGGTTCCTCACCCTTCTGTGAGGTGGGCCCTCTGCTGTGAGGTCAATCATGCCTGTCTGGCACACGTCACCTTGGTGACGTGGGCCCTCTGGTGGCAGTTGGAGTGTGCTGGGATCCTCCTCCCCTCGGTGATGAGGGCCCTCTTGCCTTAGGCCATAACTGCTGGGCTCCCCACATTTTCTGATGTGCGCCAAGTGAGTGAGGACACTCTTGCCAGGTTCCCATCCCCATGGGGATATGGGCCTTCTGCTCTGAGGTCAAAACGGCTGGCTTGCTCACAGTACCATGATGTGGGCCCTCTGCTGTGAGTTCACTCTGGCAAGGATCCCTTATCATCGGTGCTCTGAGCCGCCTGCTGGGAGGTTCCAACTGCTGGATTCCTCACCTTTTTTATTCTATGTGCCCTCTGTTGTGAGGCTCCTCCTGCCTGCCTCACTGCCAGCCCCTTGGTGATGACTGTCCTATGGCTTGTGGCCACATGTGCTGCGTTCCTCACCTTTCGATGATGTGGCCCCACTCGTGTGAGGACACTCCTGCCTGGTTCCCATCCCCTTGGTGAGGTGGGCCCTCTGGCGAGAGTCTAATCCTGGCTGGGTTCCTCAACGTTCTGTGAGGTAGGCCCTCTGCTGTGAGGTCACTCCTGCCTGGCTGGCCCACGTCACCTTGGAGACGTGAGCCCTCTGGTGGCAGTTGGAGCATGCAGGGTGCCTCCTCCTCTCGGTGATGACGGCCCTCTGGCATCAGGCCCTAAATGGTGGGCTCCCCACATTTTCTGATGTGCGCCCAGTGGTGCGAGGACACTCCAGCCAGGTTCCCATTCCCATGGGGATGCGGGCCTTCTGCGCTGAGGTCCCAACGCCTGGGTTTCTCACTGTTTTATGATGTGGGCCCTCTGCTGTGAGTTCACTGCGGCCTGGATCCCATAGCCTCGGTGTTCTGAGCCGCCTGCTGGAAGGAATAAATGCTGGAATCCTCACGTTTTTTATATTATGTGCCCTGTGTTGTGAGGCTACTCCTGCCTGCCTCACTCCAAGGCCCTTGGTGATGTGGGTCCTCTGGTTTGAGGACACATGTGCTGGGTTCCTCACCTTAAGATGATGAGGCCCCACTGGTGTGAGGATAATCCTGACTGGTTCCCATCCCCTTTGTGATGTGGGTCTTCTGGTGAGAGTCTGATCCTGGCTGGGTTCCTCACCCATCTGTGAGGTGGGCCCTCTACTATCAGGTAACTCTTGCCTGGCTTGCTCACCTCGCCTTGTTGACATGAGCCCTCTGGTGGCACTTGGACCCTGCTGGGAGCCCCTTCACCTCTGTGATGAGGGCCCTCTGACATCAGGCCCTAACTGCTGGGCTCCCCAACTTTTCTTAGTGAGCCCAGTGATGCTCGGGCATTCCTCTTAGGTTCCCATCTCCATGGGGATGTGGGCCTTCTGCTCTGAGGTCCCAACGGCTGGGTTGATCACAATTTCATGATGTGGGCTCTCTGGTGTTAGTTCACTGTGGCCTGGATCCCATAGCCTCTGTGCTCTTGGCCGCCTGCTGGGAGGTTCCAACTGCTGGATTCCTCACCTTTTTTATTCTTTGGGCCCTCTGTTTTTAGGCTACTCCTACCTGCCTCACTCCCATCCCCTTTGTGATGTATGTCCTCTGATATGAGGCCGCATGAGCTGGGTTCCTCACCTTTCGATGATGTAGCCCCACTGGTGGGAGGACAGTCCTGACTGGTTCCCATCCCCTTGGTGTTGTGAGCCCTCTGGCGAGAGTCTCATCCTGCCTCGGTTCCTCACCCTTCTGTGAGATAGGCCCTCTGCTGTGAAGTCACTACTGCCTGGCTGGCGCATGCCACCTTGTAGACGTGGGCCCTCTGTTGGCAGTTGGAACCTGCTGGCAGTCTCCTCCCCTCAGTTATGAGGGCCCCCTGGCGTCAGGCCCTAACTGCTGGGCTCCTAACATTTTCTGATATGTGCTAAGTGGTGCGAGGCCACTCCTGCCAGGTTCCCATGCCAATGGGGATGTGGGCCTTCTGTTCTGAGGTCCCAACGGCTGGGCTGCTCACAGGTTCATGATGTGGGCCCTCTGCTGTGAGTTCACTGCGGCCTGGATCCCATAGCCTCGGTGCTCTGGGCCACTTGCTGGGAGGTTCCAACTGCTGGATTCCTCAACTTTTATATTCTATGGACCCTGTGTTGTGAGGCCGGTCCTGCCAGCCTCATTCCGAACCCCTTGGTGATGTGGTTCCTCTGGTTTGAGGCTACATGTGCTGGGATCCTCACCTTTCGATGATGTTGTCCCACTGGTGTGGGGACACTCCTGCCTGGTTCCCATCCCCTTGGTGATGTGGGCCCTCTGGTGCGAGTCTGATCCTGACTGGGTTCGTCACACTTCTCTGAGGTGGGCCCTCTGCTGTGAGGTCATTCGTGCCTGGTTGGCACACATCGCCTTGGCGACGTCAGCCCTCTGGTGGCAGTTGGAGCCTGCTGGGAGCCTCCTTCCCTTGGTGATGAGGGTCCTCTGACGTCAGGCCCTAACTGCTGGTCTCCCAAAATTTTCTGATACGTTCTCAGTGGTGCGAGGACACTCCTACCAGATTTCCATCCCCATGGGGATGTGGGCCTCCTGCTCTGAGGTCCCAATGGCTGGGTTGCTCAGTTTCATGACATGGGCCCTCTTCTGTGAGTTCACTGTGGCCTGGATCCCATAGCCTCGGTGCTCTGGGCTGCCTGCTGGGAGGTTCCAACGGCTGAAATCCTCACTTTTTATTCTATGGGCCCAGTGTTGTGAGGCTACTCCTGCCTGCCTCACTCCGAGGCCCTTGGTGATGTGGGTCCTCTGGTTTGAGGACACATGTGCTGAGTACCTCACCATTCGATGATGTGGCCCCACTGGTGTGAAGACACTCCTGCCTGGTTCTCATCCCCTTGGTGATGTGGGCCCTCTGGTGAGAGTCTGATGTTGGCTGGGTTTCTCACCCTTCTGTGACGTGGGACCTCTGTTGTGAGGTAACTCCTGCCTGGCTTGCTCACATTGCCTTGGCAACGTGAGGCCTCAGGTGGCAGTTGGAGCCTGCTGGGAATCTCCTCCCCTCAGTTATGAGAGCTCTGGATAAAACACATATGCACTTTTTTGCCAAGTGCATTATTTTCCAAGTTCTGTCTCTTTTCCTATGCTTTAAGAGTGACTCCCGTGTACCTTCTGAAATCGGTTTCCTGCAATTCTGCCCCGCTTTCAAGTCCTCTTGGCAGCCTTACTTCAATATATTTTTGGACCATAGCTGTCATTTATAACTCTGCAGGTTTGTGAATGACAGTGTCCCTGAGCTCCTTTCTTCAACTCGCTTTCTTGTGAGCTCTCCGCAACACCGCAGGATTGCTTCAGGCCCTAGTGTGGTTCCGGCATGGCACGCTGAGCCTTTGGTTAATTCCTCTTCCTGGTGGGAAATGAGAGTCAAATTTGCCCGTCCAGACACCTCCAGCTAGTCTCTCATTGGTTCTCCCTATTCCTGTTCACTTTCCGCAGAAATTGCAAACTGGGCCAACCAGGAGGTTAAAGGCACTGACTCTCCAAGTGGGGAGAGTGTTAGTAAAGCGTCTTGAATGTTGCACCCGAGTACCAGGGGACGAAAACTGAGACACATTTGAACACGTTTCCCGAACACACGGTGGATCATACTCTGGGTTCCACATGCATGTTTTAGCTGAAGGAGGAATCCCTTAAACCTGGAGAGTTGAGACCCATGGAATGGGTACCATACAATATGACTTCAAAGGGTCTGCATTTGCTCACCGAACCTCACCAATCCTATCACTGCTGTGTTTATGCCGCTGTACACACACTTGATTCTCTTTTGGAGACATATAAATCCATAGGTTTTAAGATTCTTACTAGTCGGGTATATTCTTAGGCGTTTAATATGGGGTGTTGAGTCCACTTCGTTGAGCAAGGAGTAGCTCTTGTCTATTACATATTTGGCTTATGGAACGGTATCTGTGCTAATTTCAATCTCTGGTTTTATGCAAAACCCCAACTCACCTTTCCCCTTAAGCAAGCAGTAGTTGGTTTTCTACATTTGAGACCCTGTTCTGTTTTGTAATTCAGTTCCTGTGTAGCCAAGTTTACATTCCGTGTAGTAGTGATATCTTATGATGTTTCTTTTTCTCTGTGACTTATTTCACTTAGAATCATCGTACCTCAATCCACTCATTATGCTGCTACGGGTCTGATGACATAGATTTCATTGCTGAGTGACATTGCATTGTACGTAAGTACCACAACTTCTTTATCCATTTTTCGCTTTCTGTGATATTGAACTTGTACCGTAAACGAGGTTCCTGTAAACAGAGCCGTCTGAAACTTTGGGGTGGCTGTGTCTTTTTGATTTTAATTTCCCTAAGCTATAGGACCATAAGTGGAAGTGCCCTAGGCTCTGTTGCTTTGTTTTTTAGATGTTTCAGGAAACACCATACACTTCTCCAGAGTGGCTGTTGGCAATTTACATCCCGCCCATCAGCATAACAAGGCTCCCAGTTCTCCATGGCCTGTCCTGCCTTTCTGGATTTTACACTTTTTTCAGATGGCCCTTTTGACCGGGGGGCAGTGAGACTTCATTGTAGTGCAGATTTCCTTTGCAAGCTTGCTTGGTTGGCCAAAAAGGGCGTATGCGTTTTTTCCTGAATATATTCAGGGAAAAACACATACGCCCTTTTTGGCCAAGTGCATCATTGTGGACGTTCTGCCTCTTTTCCTATGCTTTACATGCAACTCCAGTTTACCTCCTGAAATCGGTTTCCTGCAATTCTGCCCCGCTTTCAAGTCCTCTTGGCAGCCTTACTTCAAGATATTTTTGGACGATAGCTGTCATTTATAACTCTGCAGGTTTGTGAATGACAGTGCCCCTGAGCTCCTTTCTTCAACTCGCTTTCTTGTGAGCTGGCCGCAAACCCGCAAGACTGCTTCAGACCCTAATCTGCTTCTGGCAGGGCACGCTGAGCCTTTGGTTAATTCCTCTTCCTGGTGGGAAATGAGTGTTAAATACGTCCGTCCAGACACCTACCTCACTCTCAACCCCTTGGTGATGTGGGTCCTCTGGTTTGTGGCCACCTTTGCTGGGTTCCTCACCTTTCGATGATGTGGCCCCACTAGTGTGAGGACACTCCTGCCTGGTTCTCATCCACGTGGTTATGTGGACCCCCTGGTGAGAGTCAGTTCCTGGCTGTGTTCCTCAGCCACCTGTGAGGGAGACCCTCTGCTGATAGGTCACTCCTGCATGGCTGGCACACATTGCCTTGGTGAAGTCAGCCGTGTGGTGGCAGTTGGAGCATGCTGGGAATCTCCTCCCACCGGTGATGAGGGCCCTCTTGCGTCAGGCCCTAACTGCTGGGCTCACCAACTTTTCTTAGTGAGCCCAATGATGCTTGGGCACTCCTCTTAGGATCCCATCTCCATGGGGATGTGGGCCTTCTGCTCTGAGGTTCCAACGGCTGGGTGGTTCACATTTTCATGATGTGGGCTCTCTGGTGTTAGTACACAGAGGCCTGGATCCCATAGCCTCTGTGCTCTTGGCCGCCTGCTGGGAGGTTCCAACTGCTGGATTCCTCACTTTTTTAATTTTTTGGGCCCTCTGTTGTGAGGATCCTCCTGCCTGCCTCACTCCCAGCCCCTTCGTGATGCGTGTCGTCTGGTTTGAGGCCACATGTGCTGGGTTCCTCACCTTTCGATGATGTGGGACCAATGGTCTTAGGAGACTCCTGCCTGGTTCACATCCCCTTGGTGATGTGGGCCCTCTGTTGAGAGTCTGATCCTGGCTGGGTTCCTCACCCATCTGTGAGGTGGGCCGTCTGCGGTGAGGTCACTCCTGCCTGGCTTGCTCACCTCGCCTTGTGGACATGAGCCCTCTGGTGGCACTTGGAGCCTGCTGGGAGCCTCCTCCCCTCGGTGATGAGGGCCCTCTGGCGTCAGGCCCTAACTGCTGGGCTCCCCACATTTTGTGATGTGCGCCCAGTGGTGCGAGGACACTCCAGCCGGGTTCACATCCCCATTGGGATGTGGGCCTTCTGCTCTGAGGCCCCAACGCCTGGGTTGCTCACAGTTTCATGATGTGGGCTCTCTGCTGTTAGTTCACTCCTGCCTGCATCCCATAACGTCTGTGCTCTCGGTCGCCTGCTGGGAGGTTCCAACTGCTGGATTCCTCACCTTTCTTATTCTTTGGGCCCTCTGTTTTTAGGCTACTCCTGCCTGCCTCACTCCCATTCCCTTTGTGATATGTGTCCTCTGATTTGAGGCCACATATGCTGGGTTCCGCACCTTTCGATGATGTGGCCCCACTGGAGGGAAGACAGTCCTGACTGGTTCCCATCCCCTTGCTGATGTGGGCCCTCAGGTGAGAGTCTGATCCTGGCTGGGTTCCTCACCCTTCTGTGAGGTGGGCCCTCTGCTGTGAGGTCAATCATGCCTGTCTGGCACACGTCACCTTGGTGACGTGGGCCCTCTGGTGGCAGTTGGAGTGTGCTGGGATCCTCCTCCCCTCGGTGATGAGGGCCCTCTTGCCTTAGGCCATAACTGCTGGGCTCCCCACATTTTCTGATGTGCGCCAAGTGAGTGAGGACACTCTTGCCAGGTTCCCATCCCCATGGGGATATGGGCCTTCTGCTCTGAGGTCAAAACGGCTGGCTTGCTCACAGTACCATGATGTGGGCCCTCTGCTGTGAGTTCACTCTGGCAAGGATCCCTTATCATCGGTGCTCTGAGCCGCCTGCTGGGAGGTTCCAACTGCTGGATTCCTCACCTTTTTTATTCTATGTGTCCTCTGTTGTGAGGCTCCTCCTGCCTGCCTCACTGCCAGCCCCTTGGTGATGACTGTCCTATGGCTTGTGGCCACATGTGCTGCGTTCCTCACCTTTCGATGATGTGGCCCCACTCGTGTGAGGACACTCCTGCCTGGTTCCCATCCCCTTGGTGAGGTGGGCCCTCTGGCGAGAGTCTAATCCTGGCTGGGTTCCTCAACGTTCTGTGAGGTAGGCCCTCTGCTGTGAGGTCACTCCTGCCTGGCTGGCCCACGTCACCTTGGAGACGTGAGCCCTCTGGTGGCAGTTGGAGCATGCCTCCTCTCTCTCGGTGCCTCCTCCTCTCGGTGATGACGGCCCTCTGGCATCAGGCCCTAAATGGTGGGCTCCCCACATTTTCTGATGTGCGCCCAGTGGTGCGAGGACACTCCAGCCAGGTTCCCATTCCCATGGGGATGCGGGCCTTCTGCGCTGAGGTCCCAACGCCTGGGTTTCTCACTGTTTTATGATGTGGGCCCTCTGCTGTGAGTTCACTGCGGCCTGGATCCCATAGCCTCGGTGTTCTGAGCCGCCTGCTGGAAGGAATAAATGCTGGAATCCTCACGTTTTTTATATTATGTGCCCTGTGTTGTGAGGCTACTCCTGCCTGCCTCACTCCAAGGCCCTTGGTGATGTGGGTCCTCTGGTTTGAGGACACATGTGCTGGGTTCCTCACCTTAAGATGATGAGGCCCCACTGGTGTGAGGATAATCCTGACTGGTTCCCATCCCCTTTGTGATGTGGGTCTTCTGGTGAGAGTCTGATCCTGGCTGGGTTCCTCACCCATCTGTGAGGTGGGCCCTCTACTATCAGGTAACTCTTGCCTGGCTTGCTCACCTCGCCTTGTTGACATGAGCCCTCTGGTGGCACTTGGACCCTGCTGGGAGCCCCTTCACCTCTGTGATGAGGGCCCTCTGACGTCAGGCCCTAACTGCTGGGCTCCCCAACTTTTCTTAGTGAGCCCAGTGATGCTCGGGCACTCCTCTTAGGTTCCCATCTCCATGGGGATGTGGGCCTTCTGCTCTGAGGTCCCAACGGCTGGGTTGATCACAATTTCATGATGTGGGCTCTCTGGTGTTAGTTCACTGTGGCCTGGATCCCATAGCCTCTGTGCTCTTGGCCGCCTGCTGGGAGGTTCCAACTGCTGGATTCCTCACCTTTTTTATTCTTTGGGCCCTCTGTTTTTAGGCTACTCCTACCTGCCTCACTCCCATCCCCTTTGTGATGTATGTCCTCTGATATGAGGCCGCATGAGCTGGGTTCCTCACCTTTCGATGATGTAGCCCCACTGGTGGGAGGACAGTCCTGACTGGTTCCCATCCCCTTGGTGTTGTGAGCCCTCTGGCGAGAGTCTCATCCTGCCTCGGTTCCTCACCCTTCTGTGAGATAGGCCCTCTGCTGTGAAGTCACTACTGCCTGGCTGGCGCATGCCACCTTGTAGACGTGGGCCCTCTGTTGGCAGTTGGAACCTGCTGGCAGTCTCCTCCCCTCAGTTATGAGGGCGCCCTGGCGTCAGGCCCTAACTGCTGGGCTCCTAACATTTTCTGATATGTGCTAAGTGGTGCGAGGCCACTCCTGCCAGGTTCCCATGCCAATGGGGATGTGGGCCTTCTGTTCTGAGGTCCCAACGGCTGGGCTGCTCACAGGTTCATGATGTGGGCCCTCTGCTGTGAGTTCACTGCGGCCTGGATCCCATAGCCTCGGTGCTCTGGGCCACTTGCTGGGAGGTTCCAACTGCTGGATTCCTCAACTTTTATATTCTATGGACCCTGTGTTGTGAGGCCGGTCCTGCCAGCCTCATTCCGAACCCCTTGGTGATGTGGTTCCTCTGGTTTGAGGCTACATGTGCTGGGATCCTCACCTTTCGATGATGTTGTCCCACTGGTGTGGGGACACTCCTGCCTGGTTCCCATCCCCTTGGTGATGTGGGCCCTCTGGTGCGAGTCTGATCCTGACTGGGTTCGTCACACTTCTCTGAGGTGGGCCCTCTGCTGTGAGGTCATTCGTGCCTGGTTGGCACACATCGCCTTGGCGACGTCAGCCCTCTGGTGGCAGTTGGAGCCTGCTGGGAGCCTCCTTCCCTTGGTGATGAGGGTCCTCTGACGTCAGGCCCTAACTGCTGGTCTCCCAAAATTTTCTGATACGTTCTCAGTGGTGCGAGGACACTCCTACCAGATTTCCATCCCCATGGGGATGTGGGCCTCCTGCTCTGAGGTCCCAATGGCTGGGTTGCTCAGTTTCATGACATGGGCCCTCTTCTGTGAGTTCACTGTGGCCTGGATCCCATAGCCTCGGTGCTCTGGGCTGCCTGCTGGGAGGTTCCAACGGCTGAAATCCTCACTTTTTATTCTATGGGCCCAGTGTTGTGAGGCTACTCCTGCCTGCCTCACTCCGAGGCCCTTGGTGATGTGGGTCCTCTGGTTTGAGGACACATGTGCTGAGTACCTCACCATTCGATGATGTGGCCCCACTGGTGTGAAGACACTCCTGCCTGGTTCTCATCCCCTTGGTGATGTGGGCCCTCTGGTGAGAGTCTGATGTTGGCTGGGTTTCTCACCCTTCTGTGACGTGGGACCTCTGTTGTGAGGTAACTCCTGCCTGGCTTGCTCACGTTGCCTTGGCAACGTGAGGCCTCAGGTGGCAGTTGGAGCCTGCTGGGAATCTCCTCCCCTCAGTTATGAGAGCTCTGGATAAAACACATATGCACTTTTTTGCCAAGTGCATTATTTTCCAAGTTCTGTCTCTTTTCCTATGCTTTAAGAGTGACTCCCGTGTACCTTCTGAAATCGGTTTCCTGCAATTCTGCCCCGCTTTCAAGTCCTCTTGGCAGCCTTACTTCAATATATTTTTGGACCATAGCTGTCATTTATAACTCTGCAGGTTTGTGAATGACAGTGTCCCTGAGCTCCTTTCTTCAACTCGCTTTCTTGTGAGCTCTCCGCAACACCGCAGGATTGCTTCAGGCCCTAGTGTGGTTCCGGCATGGCACGCTGAGCCTTTGGTTAATTCCTCTTCCTGGTGGGAAATGAGAGTCAAATTTGCCCGTCCAGACACCTCCAGCTAGTCTCTCATTGGTTCTCCCTATTCCTGTTCACTTTCCGCAGAAATTGCAAACTGGGCCAACCAGGAGGTTAAAGGCACTGACTCTCCAAGTGGGGAGAGTGTTAGTAAAGCGTCTGGAATGTTGCACCCGAGTACCAGGGGACGAAAACTGAGACACATTTGAACACGTTTCCCGAACACACGGTGGATCATACTCTGGGTTCCACATGCATGTTTTAGCTGAAGGAAGAATCCCTTAAACCTGGAGAGTTGAGACCCATGGAATGGGTACCATACAATATGACTTCAAAGGGTCTGCATTTGCTCACCGAACCTCACCAATCCTATCACTGCTGTGTTTATGCCGCTGTACACACACTTGATTCTCTTTTGGAGACATATAAATCCATAGGTTTTAAGATTCTTACTAGTCGGGTATATTCTTAGGCGTTTAATATGGGGTGTTGAGTCCACTTCGTTGAGCAAGGAGTAGCTCTTGTCTATTACATATTTGGCTTATGGAACGGTATCTGTGCTAATTTCAATCTCTGGTTTTATGCAAAACCCCAACTCACCTTTCCCCTTAAGCAAGCAGTAGTTGGTTTTCTACATTTGAGACCCTGTTCTGTTTTGTAATTCAGTTCCTGTGTAGCCAAGTTTACATTCCGTGTAGTAGTGATATCTTATGATGTTTCTTTTTCTCTGTGACTTATTTCACTTAGAATCATCGTACCTCAATCCACTCATTATGCTGCTACGGGTCTGATGACATAGATTTCATTGCTGAGTGATATTGCATTGTACGTAAGTACCACAACTTCTTTATCCATTTTTCGCTTTCTGTGATATTGAACTTGTACCGTAAACGAGGTTCCTGTAAACAGAGCCGTCTGAAACTTTGGGGTGGCTGTGTCTTTTTGATTTTAATTTCCCTAAGCTATAGGACCATAAGTGGAAGTGCCCTAGGCTCTGTTGCTTTGTTTTTTAGATGTTTCAGGAAACACCATACACTTCTCCAGAGTGGCTGTTGGCAATTTACATCCCGCCCATCAGCATAACAAGGCTCCCAGTTCTCCATGGCCTGTCCTGCCTTTCTGGATTTTACACTTTTTTCAGATGGCCCTTTTGACCGGGGGGCAGTGAGACTTCATTGTAGTGCAGATTTCCTTTGCAAGCTTGCTTGGTTGGCCAAAAAGGGCGTATGCGTTTTTTCCTGAATATATTCAGGGAAAAACACATACGCCCTTTTTGGCCAAGTGCATCATTGTGGACGTTCTGCCTCTTTTCCTATGCTTTACATGCAACTCCAGTTTACCTCCTGAAATCGGTTTCCTGCAATTCTGCCCCGCTTTCAAGTCCTCTTGGCAGCCTTACTTCAAGATATTTTTGGACGATAGCTGTCATTTATAACTCTGCAGGTTTGTGAATGACAGTGCCCCTGAGCTCCTTTCTTCAACTCGCTTTCTTGTGAGCTGGCCGCAAACCCGCAAGACTGCTTCAGACCCTAATCTGCTTCTGGCAGGGCACGCTGAGCCTTTGGTTAATTCCTCTTCCTGGTGGGAAATGAGTGTTAAATACGTCCGTCCAGACACCTACCTCACTCTCAACCCCTTGGTGATGTGGGTCCTCTGGTTTGTGGCCACCTTTGCTGGGTTCCTCACCTTTCGATGATGTGGCCCCACTAGTGTGAGGACACTCCTGCCTGGTTCTCATCCACGTGGTTATGTGGACCCCCTGGTGAGAGTCTGTTCCTGGCTGTGTTCCTCACCCTTCTGTGAGGGAGACCCTCTGCTGATAGGTCACTCCTGCATGGCTGGCACA
The DNA here is from genome assembly GCF_949774975.1 of Lagenorhynchus albirostris. Classification (NCBI taxonomy): domain Eukaryota; kingdom Metazoa; phylum Chordata; class Mammalia; order Artiodactyla; family Delphinidae; genus Lagenorhynchus; species Lagenorhynchus albirostris. Next base: position 274,645 of record NW_026783569.1, on the reverse strand, counting down.
CATTGCCTTGGTGAAGTCAGCCGTGTGGTGGCAGTTGGAGCATGCTGGGAATCTCCTCCCACCGGTGATGAGGGCCCTCTTGCGTCAGGCCCTAACTGCTGGGCTCACCAACTTTTCTTAGTGAGCCCAATGATGCTTGGGCACTCCTCTTAGGATCCCATCTCCATGGGGATGTGGGCCTTCTGCTCTGAGGTTCCAACGGCTGGGTGGTTCACATTTTCATGATGTGGGCTCTCTGGTGTTAGTACACAGAGGCCTGGATCCCATAGCCTCTGTGCTCTTGGCCGCCTGCTGGGAGGTTCCAACTGCTGGATTCCTCACTTTTTTAATTTTTTGGGCCCTCTGTTGTGAGGATCCTCCTGCCTGCCTCACTCCCAGCCCCTTCGTGATGCGTGTCGTCTGGTTTGAGGCCACATGTGCTGGGTTCCTCACCTTTCGATGATGTGGGACCAATGGTCTTAGGAGACTCCTGCCTGGTTCACATCCCCTTGGTGATGTGGGCCCTCTGTTGAGAGTCTGATCCTGGCTGGGTTCCTCACCCATCTGTGAGGTGGGCCGTCTGCGGTGAGGTCACTCCTGCCTGGCTTGCTCACCTCGCCTTGTGGACATGAGCCCTCTGGTGGCACTTGGAGCCTGCTGGGAGCCTCCTCCCCTCGGTGATGAGGGCCCTCTGGCGTCAGGCCCTAACTGCTGGGCTCCCCACATTTTGTGATGTGCGCCCAGTGGTGCGAGGACACTCCAGCCGGGTTCACATCCCCATTGGGATGTGGGCCTTCTGCTCTGAGGCCCCAACGCCTGGGTTGCTCACAGTTTCATGATGTGGGCTCTCTGCTGTTAGTTCACTCCTGCCTGCATCCCATAACTTCTGTGCTCTCGGTCGCCTGCTGGGAGGTTCCAACTGCTGGATTCCTCACCTTTCTTATTCTTTGGGCCCTCTGTTTTTAGGCTACTCCTGCCTGCCTCACTCCCATTCCCTTTGTGATATGTGTCCTCTGATTTGAGGCCACATATGCTGGGTTCCGCACCTTTCGATGATGTGGCCCCACTGGAGGGAAGACAGTCCTGACTGGTTCCCATCCCCTTGCTGATGTGGGCCCTCAGGTGAGAGTCTGATCCTGGCTGGGTTCCTCACCCTTCTGTGAGGTGGGCCCTCTGCTGTGAGGTCAATCATGCCTGTCTGGCACACGTCACCTTGGTGACGTGGGCCCTCTGGTGGCAGTTGGAGTGTGCTGGGATCCTCCTCCCCTCGGTGATGAGGGCCCTCTTGCCTTAGGCCATAACTGCTGGGCTCCCCACATTTTCTGATGTGCGCCAAGTGAGTGAGGACACTCTTGCCAGGTTCCCATCCCCATGGGGATATGGGCCTTCTGCTCTGAGGTCAAAACGGCTGGCTTGCTCACAGTACCATGATGTGGGCCCTCTGCTGTGAGTTCACTCTGGCAAGGATCCCTTATCATCGGTGCTCTGAGCCGCCTGCTGGGAGGTTCCAACTGCTGGATTCCTCACCTTTTTTATTCTATGTGCCCTCTGTTGTGAGGCTCCTCCTGCCTGCCTCACTGCCAGCCCCTTGGTGATGACTGTCCTATGGCTTGTGGCCACATGTGCTGCGTTCCTCACCTTTCGATGATGTGGCCCCACTCGTGTGAGGACACTCCTGCCTGGTTCCCATCCCCTTGGTGAGGTGGGCCCTCTGGCGAGAGTCTAATCCTGGCTGGGTTCCTCAACGTTCTGTGAGGTAGGCCCTCTGCTGTGAGGTCACTCCTGCCTGGCTGGCCCACGTCACCTTGGAGACGTGAGCCCTCTGGTGGCAGTTGGAGCATGCAGGGTGCCTCCTCCTCTCGGTGATGACGGCCCTCTGGCATCAGGCCCTAAATGGTGGGCTCCCCACATTTTCTGATGTGCGCCCAGTGGTGCGAGGACACTCCAGCCAGGTTCCCATTCCCATGGGGATGCGGGCCTTCTGCGCTGAGGTCCCAACGCCTGGGTTTCTCACTGTTTTATGATGTGGGCCCTCTGCTGTGAGTTCACTGCGGCCTGGATCCCATAGCCTCGGTGTTCTGAGCCGCCTGCTGGAAGGAATAAATGCTGGAATCCTCACGTTTTTTATATTATGTGCCCTGTGTTGTGAGGCTACTCCTGCCTGCCTCACTCCAAGGCCCTTGGTGATGTGGGTCCTCTGGTTTGAGGACACATGTGCTGGGTTCCTCACCTTAAGATGATGAGGCCCCACTGGTGTGAGGATAATCCTGACTGGTTCCCATCCCCTTTGTGATGTGGGTCTTCTGGTGAGAGTCTGATCCTGGCTGGGTTCCTCACCCATCTGTGAGGTGGGCCCTCTACTATCAGGTAACTCTTGCCTGGCTTGCTCACCTCGCCTTGTTGACATGAGCCCTCTGGTGGCACTTGGAGCCTGCTGGGAGCCCCTTCACCTCTGTGATGAGGGCCCTCTGACATCAGGCCCTAACTGCTGGGCTCCCCAACTTTTCTTAGTGAGCCCAGTGATGCTCGGGCATTCCTCTTAGGTTCCCATCTCCATGGGGATGTGGGCCTTCTGCTCTGAGGTCCCAACGGCTGGGTTGATCACAATTTCATGATGTGGGCTCTCTGGTGTTAGTTCACTGTGGCCTGGATCCCATAGCCTCTGTGCTCTTGGCCGCCTGCTGGGAGGTTCCAACTGCTGGATTCCTCACCTTTTTTATTCTTTGGGCCCTCTGTTTTTAGGCTACTCCTACCTGCCTCACTCCCATCCCCTTTGTGATGTATGTCCTCTGATATGAGGCCGCATGAGCTGGGTTCCTCACCTTTCGATGATGTAGCCCCACTGGTGGGAGGACAGTCCTGACTGGTTCCCATCCCCTTGGTGTTGTGAGCCCTCTGGCGAGAGTCTCATCCTGCCTCGGTTCCTCACCCTTCTGTGAGATAGGCCCTCTGCTGTGAAGTCACTACTGCCTGGCTGGCGCATGCCACCTTGTAGACGTGGGCCCTCTGTTGGCAGTTGGAACCTGCTGGCAGTCTCCTCCCCTCAGTTATGAGGGCCCCCTGGCGTCAGGCCCTAACTGCTGGGCTCCTAACATTTTCTGATATGTGCTAAGTGGTGCGAGGCCACTCCTGCCAGGTTCCCATGCCAATGGGGATGTGGGCCTTCTGTTCTGAGGTCCCAACGGCTGGGCTGCTCACAGGTTCATGATGTGGGCCCTCTGCTGTGAGTTCACTGCGGCCTGGATCCCATAGCCTCGGTGCTCTGGGCCACTTGCTGGGAGGTTCCAACTGCTGGATTCCTCAACTTTTATATTCTATGGACCCTGTGTTGTGAGGCCGGTCCTGCCAGCCTCATTCCGAACCCCTTGGTGATGTGGTTCCTCTGGTTTGAGGCTACATGTGCTGGGATCCTCACCTTTCGATGATGTTGTCCCACTGGTGTGGGGACACTCCTGCCTGGTTCCCATCCCCTTGGTGATGTGGGCCCTCTGGTGCGAGTCTGATCCTGACTGGGTTCGTCACACTTCTCTGAGGTGGGCCCTCTGCTGTGAGGTCATTCGTGCCTGGTTGGCACACATCGCCTTGGCGACGTCAGCCCTCTGGTGGCAGTTGGAGCCTGCTGGGAGCCTCCTTCCCTTGGTGATGAGGGTCCTCTGACGTCAGGCCCTAACTGCTGGTCTCCCAAAATTTTCTGATACGTTCTCAGTGGTGCGAGGACACTCCTACCAGATTTCCATCCCCATGGGGATGTGGGCCTCCTGCTCTGAGGTCCCAATGGCTGGGTTGCTCAGTTTCATGACATGGGCCCTCTTCTGTGAGTTCACTGTGGCCTGGATCCCATAGCCTCGGTGCTCTGGGCTGCCTGCTGGGAGGTTCCAATGGCTGAAATCCTCACTTTTTATTCTATGGGCCCAGTGTTGTGAGGCTACTCCTGCCTGCCTCACTCCGAGGCCCTTGGTGATGTGGGTCCTCTGGTTTGAGGACACATGTGCTGCGTTCCTCACCTTTCGATGATGTGGCCCCACTGGTGTGAAGACACTCCTGCCTGGTTCTCATCCCCTTGGTGATGTGGGCCCTCTGGTGAGAGTCTGATGTTGGCTGGGTTTCTCACCCTTCTGTGACGTGGGACCTCTGTTGTGAGGTAACTCCTGCCTGGCTTGCTCACGTTGCCTTGGCAACGTGAGGCCTCAGGTGGCAGTTGGAGCCTGCTGGGAATCTCCTCCCCTCAGTTATGAGAGCTCTGGATAAAACACATATGCACTTTTTTGCCAAGTGCATTATTTTCCAAGTTCTGTCTCTTTTCCTATGCTTTAAGAGTGACTCCCGTGTACCTTCTGAAATCGGTTTCCTGCAATTCTGCCCCGCTTTCAAGTCCTCTTGGCAGCCTTACTTCAATATATTTTTGGACCATAGCTGTCATTTATAACTCTGCAGGTTTGTGAATGACAGTGTCCCTGAGCTCCTTTCTTCAACTCGCTTTCTTGTGAGCTCTCCGCAACACCGCAGGATTGCTTCAGGCCCTAGTGTGGTTCCGGCATGGCACGCTGAGCCTTTGGTTAATTCCTCTTCCTGGTGGGAAATGAGAGTCAAATTTGCCCGTCCAGACACCTCCAGCTAGTCTCTCATTGGTTCTCCCTATTCCTGTTCACTTTCCGCAGAAATTGCAAACTGGGCCAACCAGGAGGTTAAAGGCACTGACTCTCCAAGTGGGGAGAGTGTTAGTAAAGCGTCTTGAATGTTGCACCCGAGTACCAGGGGACGAAAACTGAGACACATTTGAACACGTTTCCCGAACACACGGTGGATCATACTCTGGGTTCCACATGCATGTTTTAGCTGAAGGAAGAATCCCTTAAACCTGGAGAGTTGAGACCCATGGAATGGGTACCATACAATATGACTTCAAAGGGTCTGCATTTGCTCACCGAACCTCACCAATCCTATCACTGCTGTGTTTATGCCGCTGTACACACACTTGATTCTCTTTTGGAGACATATAAATCCATAGGTTTTAAGATTCTTACTAGTCGGGTATATTCTTAGGCGTTTAATATGGGGTGTTGAGTCCACTTCGTTGAGCAAGGAGTAGCTCTTGTCTATTACATATTTGGCTTATGGAACGGTATCTGTGCTAATTTCAATCTCTGGTTTTATGCAAAACCCCAACTCACCTTTCCCCTTAAGCAAGCAGTAGTTGGTTTTCTACATTTGAGACCCTGTTCTGTTTTGTAATTCAGTTCCTGTGTAGCCAAGTTTACATTCCGTGTAGTAGTGATATCTTATGATGTTTCTTTTTCTCTGTGACTTATTTCACTTAGAATCATCGTACCTCAATCCACTCATTATGCTGCTACGGGTCTGATGACATAGATTTCATTGCTGAGTGATATTGCATTGTACGTAAGTACCACAACTTCTTTATCCATTTTTCGCTTTCTGTGATATTGAACTTGTACCGTAAACGAGGTTCCTGTAAACAGAGCCGTCTGAAACTTTGGGGTGGCTGTGTCTTTTTGATTTTAATTTCCCTAAGCTATAGGACCATAAGTGGAAGTGCCCTAGGCTCTGTTGCTTTGTTTTTTAGATGTTTCAGGAAACACCATACACTTCTCCAGAGTGGCTGTTGGCAATTTACATCCCGCCCATCAGCATAACAAGGCTCCCAGTTCTCCATGGCCTGTCCTGCCTTTCTGGATTTTACACTTTTTTCAGATGGCCCTTTTGACCGGGGGGCAGTGAGACTTCATTGTAGTGCAGATTTCCTTTGCAAGCTTGCTTGGTTGGCCAAAAAGGGCGTATGCGTTTTTTCCTGAATATATTCAGGGAAAAACACATACGCCCTTTTTGGCCAAGTGCATCATTGTGGACGTTCTGCCTCTTTTCCTATGCTTTACATGCAACTCCAGTTTACCTCCTGAAATCGGTTTCCTGCAATTCTGCCCCGCTTTCAAGTCCTCTTGGCAGCCTTACTTCAAGATATTTTTGGACGATAGCTGTCATTTATAACTCTGCAGGTTTGTGAATGACAGTGCCCCTGAGCTCCTTTCTTCAACTCGCTTTCTTGTGAGCTGGCCGCAAACCCGCAAGACTGCTTCAGACCCTAATCTGCTTCTGGCAGGGCACGCTGAGCCTTTGGTTAATTCCTCTTCCTGGTGGGAAATGAGTGTTAAATACGTCCGTCCAGACACCTACCTCACTCTCAACCCCTTGGTGATGTGGGTCCTCTGGTTTGTGGCCACCTTTGCTGGGTTCCTCACCTTTCGATGATGTGGCCCCACTAGTGTGAGGACACTCCTGCCTGGTTCTCATCCACGTGGTTATGTGGACCCCCTGGTGAGAGTCTGTTCCTGGCTGTGTTCCTCACCCTTCTGTGAGGGAGACCCTCTGCTGATAGGTCACTCCTGCATGGCTGGCACACATTGCCTTGGTGAAGTCAGCCGTGTGGTGGCAGTTGGAGCATGCTGGGAATCTCCTCCCACCGGTGATGAGGGCCCTCTTGCGTCAGGCCCTAACTGCTGGGCTCACCAACTTTTCTTAGTGAGCCCAATGATGCTTGGGCACTCCTCTTAGGATCCCATCTCCATGGGGATGTGCGCCTTCTGCTCTGAGGTTCCAACGGCTGGGTGGTTCACATTTTCATGATGTGGGCTCTCTGGTGTTAGTACACAGAGGCCTGGATCCCATAGCCTCTGTGCTCTTGGCCGCCTGCTGGGAGGTTCCAACTGCTGGATTCCTCACTTTTTTAATTTTTTGGGCCCTCTGTTGTGAGGATCCTCCTGCCTGCCTCACTCCCAGCCCCTTCGTGATGCGTGTCGTCTGGTTTGAGGCCACATGTGCTGGGTTCCTCACCTTTCGATGATGTGGGACCAATGGTCTTAGGAGACTCCTGCCTGGTTCACATCCCCTTGGTGATGTGGGCCCTCTGTTGAGAGTCTGATCCTGGCTGGGTTCCTCACCCATCTGTGAGGTGGGCCGTCTGCGGTGAGGTCACTCCTGCCTGGCTTGCTCACCTCGCCTTGTGGACATGAGCCCTCTGGTGGCACTTGGAGCCTGCTGGGAGCCTCCTCCCCTCGGTGATGAGGGCCCTCTGGCGTCAGGCCCTAACTGCTGGGCTCCCCACATTTTGTGATGTGCGCCCAGTGGTGCGAGGACACTCCAGCCGGGGTCACATCCCCATTGGGATGTGGGCCTTCTGCTCTGAGGCCCCAACGCCTGGGTTGCTCACAGTTTCATGATGTGGGCTCTCTGCTGTTAGTTCACTCCTGCCTGCATCCCATAACGTCTGTGCTCTCGGTCGCCTGCTGGGAGGTTCCAACTGCTGGATTCCTCACCTTTCTTATTCTTTGGGCCCTCTGTTTTTAGGCTACTCCTGCCTGCCTCACTCCCATTCCCTTTGTGATATGTGTCCTCTGATTTGAGGCCACATATGCTGGGTTCCGCACCTTTCGATGATGTGGCCCCACTGGAGGGAAGACAGTCCTGACTGGTTCCCATCCCCTTGCTGATGTGGGCCCTCAGGTGAGAGTCTGATCCTGGCTCGGTTCCTCACCCTTCTGTGAGGTGGGCCCTCTGCTGTGAGGTCAATCATGCCTGTCTGGCACACGTCACCTTGGTGACGTGGGCCCTCTGGTGGCAGTTGGAGTGTGCTGGGATCCTCCTCCCCTCGGTGATGAGGGCCCTCTTGCCTTAGGCCATAACTGCTGGGCTCCCCACATTTTCTGATGTGCGCCAAGTGAGTGAGGACACTCTTGCCAGGTTCCCATCCCCATGGGGATATGGGCCTTCTGCTCTGAGGTCAAAACGGCTGGCTTGCTCACAGTACCATGATGTGGGCCCTCTGCTGTGAGTTCACTCTGGCAAGGATCCCTTATCATCGGTGCTCTGAGCCGCCTGCTGGGAGGTTCCAACTGCTGGATTCCTCACCTTTTTTATTCTATGTGCCCTCTGTTGTGAGGCTCCTCCTGCCTGCCTCACTGCCAGCCCCTTGGTGATGACTGTCCTATGGCTTGTGGCCACATGTGCTGCGTTCCTCACCTTTCGATGATGTGGCCCCACTCGTGTGAGGACACTCCTGCCTGGTTCCCATCCCCTTGGTGAGGTGGGCCCTCTGGCGAGAGTCTAATCCTGGCTGGGTTCCTCAACGTTCTGTGAGGTAGGCCCTCTGCTGTGAGGTCACTCCTGCCTGGCTGGCCCACGTCACCTTGGAGACGTGAGCCCTCTGGTGGCAGTTGGAGCATGCAGGGTGCCTCCTCCTCTCGGTGATGACGGCCCTCTGGCATCAGGCCCTAAATGGTGGGCTCCCCACATTTTCTGATGTGCGCCCAGTGGTGCGAGGACACTCCAGCCAGGTTCCCATTCCCATGGGGATGCGGGCCTTCTGCGCTGAGGTCCCAACGCCTGGGTTTCTCACTGTTTTATGATGTGGGCCCTCTGCTGTGAGTTCACTGCGGCCTGGATCCCATAGCCTCGGTGTTCTGAGCCGCCTGCTGGAAGGAATAAATGCTGGAATCCTCACGTTTTTTATATTATGTGCCCTGTGTTGTGAGGCTACTCCTGCCTGCCTCACTCCAAGGCCCTTGGTGATGTGGGTCCTCTGGTTTGAGGACACATGTGCTGGGTTCCTCACCTTAAGATGATGAGGCCCCACTGGTGTGAGGATAATCCTGACTGGTTCCCATCCCCTTTGTGATGTGGGTCTTCTGGTGAGAGTCTGATCCTGGCTGGGTTCCTCACCCATCTGTGAGGTGGGCCCTCTACTATCAGGTAACTCTTGCCTGGCTTGCTCACCTCGCCTTGTTGACATGAGCCCTCTGGTGGCACTTGGAGCCTGCTGGGAGCCCCTTCACCTCTGTGATGAGGGCCCTCTGACATCAGGCCCTAACTGCTGGGCTCCCCAACTTTTCTTAGTGAGCCCAGTGATGCTCGGGCACTCCTCTTAGGTTCCCATCTCCATGGGGATGTGGGCCTTCTGCTCTGAGGTCCCAACGGCTGGGTTGATCACAATTTCATGATGTGGGCTCTCTGGTGTTAGTTCACTGTGGCCTGGATCCCATAGCCTCTGTGCTCTTGGCCGCCTGCTGGGAGGTTCCAACTGCTGGATTCCTCACCTTTTTTATTCTTTGGGCCCTCTGTTTTTAGGCTACTCCTACCTGCCTCACTCCCATCCCCTTTGTGATGTATGTCCTCTGATATGAGGCCGCATGAGCTGGGTTCCTCACCTTTCGATGATGTAGCCCCACTGGTGGGAGGACAGTCCTGACTGGTTCCCATCCCCTTGGTGTTGTGAGCCCTCTGGCGAGAGTCTCATCCTGCCTCGGTTCCTCACCCTTCTGTGAGATAGGCCCTCTGCTGTGAAGTCACTACTGCCTGGCTGGCGCATGCCACCTTGTAGACGTGGGCCCTCTGTTGGCAGTTGGAACCTGCTGGCAGTCTCCTCCCCTCAGTTATGAGGGCCCCCTGGCGTCAGGCCCTAACTGCTGGGCTCCTAACATTTTCTGATATGTGCTAAGTGGTGCGAGGCCACTCCTGCCAGGTTCCCATCCCAATGGGGATGTGGGCCTTCTGTTCTGAGGTCCCAACGGCTGGGCTGCTCACAGGTTCATGATGTGGGCCCTCTGCTGTGAGTTCACTGCGGCCTGGATCCCATAGCCTCGGTGCTCTGGGCCACTTGCTGGGAGGTTCCAACTGCTGGATTCCTCAACTTTTATATTCTATGGACCCTGTGTTGTGAGGCCGGTCCTGCCAGCCTAATTCTGAACCCCTTGGTGATGTGGTTCCTCTGGTTTGAGGCTACATGTGCTGGGATCCTCACCTTTCGATGATGTTGTCCCACTGGTGTGGGGACACTCCTGCCTGGTTCCCATCCCCTTGGTGATGTGGGCCCTCTGGTGCGAGTCTGATCCTGACTGGGTTCGTCACACTTCTCTGAGGTGGGCCCTCTGCTGTGAGGTCATTCGTGCCTGGTTGGCACACATCGCCTTGGCGATGTCAGCCCTCTGGTGGCAGTTGGAGCCTGCTGGGAGCCTCCTTCCCTTGGTGATGAGGGTCCTCTGACGTCAGGCCCTAACTGCTGGTCTCCCAAAATTTTCTGATACGTTCTCAGTGGTGCGAGGACACTCCTACCAGATTTCCATCCCCATGGGGATGTGGGCCTCCTGCTCTGAGGTCCCAATGGCTGGGTTGCTCAGTTTCATGACATGGGCCCTCTTCTGTGAGTTCACTGTGGCCTGGATCCCATAGCCTCGGTGCTCTGGGCTGCCTGCTGGGAGGTTCCAACGGCTGAAATCCTCACTTTTTATTCTATGGGCCCAGTGTTGTGAGGCTACTCCTGCCTGCCTCACTCCGAGGCCCTTGGTGATGTGGGTCCTCTGGTTTGAGGACACATGTGCTGCGTTCCTCACCTTTCGATGATGTGGCCCCACTGGTGTGAAGACACTCCTGCCTGGTTCTCATCCCCTTGGTGATGTGGGCCCTCTGGTGAGAGTCTGATGTTGGCTGGGTTTCTCACCCTTCTGTGACGTGGGACCTCTGTTGTGAGGTAACTCCTGCCTGGCTTGCTCACGTTGCCTTGGCAACGTGAGGCCTCAGGTGGCAGTTGGAGCCTGCTGGGAATCTCCTCCCCTCAGTTATGAGAGCTCTGGATAAAACACATATGCACTTTTTTGCCAAGTGCATTATTTTCCAAGTTCTGTCTCTTTTCCTATGCTTTAAGAGTGACTCCCGTGTACCTTCTGAAATCGGTTTCCTGCAATTCTGCCCCGCTTTCAAGTCCTCTTGGCAGCCTTACTTCAATATATTTTTGGACCATAGCTGTCATTTATAACTCTGCAGGTTTGTGAATGACAGTGTCCCTGAGCTCCTTTCTTCAACTCGCTTTCTTGTGAGCTCTCCGCAACACCGCAGGATTGCTTCAGGCCCTAGTGTGGTTCCGGCATGGCACGCTGAGCCTTTGGTTAATTCCTCTTCCTGGTGGGAAATGAGAGTCAAATTTGCCCGTCCAGACACCTCCAGCTAGTCTCTCATTGGTTCTCCCTATTCCTGTTCACTTTCCGCAGAAATTGCAAACTGGGCCAACCAGGAGGTTAAAGGCACTGACTCTCCAAGTGGGGAGAGTGTTAGTAAAGCGTCTTGAATGTTGCACCCGAGTACCAGGGGACGAAAACTGAGACACATTTGAACACGTTTCCCGAACACACGGTGGATCATACTCTGGGTTCCACATGCATGTTTTAGCTGAAGGAAGAATCCCTTAAACCTGGAGAGTTGAGACCCATGGAATGGGTACCATACAATATGACTTCAAAGGGTCTGCATTTGCTCACCGAACCTCACCAATCCTATCACTGCTGTGTTTATGCCGCTGTACACACACTTGATTCTCTTTTGGAGACATATAAATCCATAGGTTTTAAGATTCTTACTAGTCGGGTATATTCTTAGGCGTTTAATATGGGGTGTTGAGTCCACTTCGTTGAGCAAGGAGTAGCTCTTGTCTATTACATATTTGGCTTATGGAACGGTATCTGTGCTAATTTCAATCTCTGGTTTTATGCAAAACCCCAACTCACCTTTCCCCTTAAGCAAGCATAAGTTGGTTTTCTACATTTGAGACCCTGTTCTGTTTTGTAATTCAGTTCCTGTGTAGCCAAGTTTACATTCCGTGTAGTAGTGATATCTTATGATGTTTCTTTTTCTCTGTGACTTATTTCACTTAGAATCATCGTACCTCAATCCACTCATTATGCTGCTACGGGTCTGATGAGATAGATTTCATTGCTGAGTGATATTGCATTGTACGTAAGTACCACAACTTCTTTATCCATTTTTCGCTTTCTGTGATATTGAACTTGTACCGTAAACGAGGTTCCTGTAAACAGAGCCGTCTGAAACTTTGGGGTGGCTGTGTCTTTTTGATTTTAATTTCCCTAAGCTATAGGACCATAAGTGGAAGTGCCCTAGGCTCTGTTGCTTTGTTTTTTAGATGTTTCAGGAAACACCATACACTTCTCCAGAGTGGCTGTTGGCAATTTACATCCCGCCCATCAGCATAACAAGGCTCCCAGTTCTCCATGGCCTGTCCTGCCTTTCTGGATTTTACACTTTTTTCAGATGGCCCTTTTGACCGGGGGGCAGTGAGACTTCATTGTAGTGCAGATTTCCTTTGCAAGCTTGCTTGGTTGGCCAAAAAGGGCGTATGCGTTTTTTCCTGAATATATTCAGGGAAAAACACATACGCCCTTTTTGGCCAAGTGCATCATTGTGGACGTTCTGCCTCTTTTCCTATGCTTTACATGCAACTCCAGTTTACCTCCTGAAATCGGTTTCCTGCAATTCTGCCCCGCTTTCAAGTCCTCTTGGCAGCCTTACTTCAAGATATTTTTGGACGATAGCTGTCATTTATAACTCTGCAGGTTTGTGAATGACAGTGCCCCTGAGCTCCTTTCTTCAACTCGCTTTCTTGTGAGCTGGCCGCAAACCCGCAAGACTGCTTCAGACCCTAATCTGCTTCTGGCAGGGCACGCTGAGCCTTTGGTTAATTCCTCTTCCTGGTGGGAAATGAGTGTTAAATACGTCCGTCCAGACACCTACCTCACTCTCAACCCCTTGGTGATGTGGGTCCTCTGGTTTGTGGCCACCTTTGCTGGGTTCCTCACCTTTCGATGATGTGGCCCCACTAGTGTGAGGACACTCCTGCCTGGTTCTCATCCACGTGGTTATGTGGACCCCCTGGTGAGAGTCTGTTCCTGGCTGTGTTCCTCACCCTTCTGTGAGGGAGACCCTCTGCTGATAGGTCACTCCTGCATGGCTGGCACACATTGCCTTGGTGAAGTCAGCCGTGTGGTGGCAGTTGGAGCATGCTGGGAATCTCCTCCCACCGGTGATGAGGGCCCTCTTGCGTCAGGCCCTAACTGCTGGGCTCACCAACTTTTCTTAGTGAGCCCAATGATGCTTGGGCACTCCTCTTAGGATCCCATCTCCATGGGGATGTGGGCCTTCTGCTCTGAGGTTCCAACGGCTGGGTGGTTCACATTTTCATGATGTGGGCTCTCTGGTGTTAGTACACAGAGGCCTGGATCCCATAGCCTCTGTGCTCTTGACCGCCTGCTGGGAGGTTCCAACTGCTGGATTCCTCACTTTTTTAATTTTTTGGGCCCTCTGTTGTGAGGATCCTCCTGCCTGCCTCACTCCCAGCCCCTTCGTGATGCGTGTCGTCTGGTTTGAGGCCACATGTGCTGGGTTCCTCACCTTTCGATGATGTGGGACCAATGGTCTTAGGAGACTCCTGCCTGGTTCACATCCCCTTGGTGATGTGGGCCCTCTGTTGAGAGTCTGATCCTGGCTGGGTTCCTCACCCATCTGTGAGGTGGGCCGTCTGCGGTGAGGTCACTCCTGCCTGGCTTGCTCACCTCGCCTTGTGGACATGAGCCCTCTGGTGGCACTTGGAGCCTGCTGGGAGCCTCCTCCCCTCGGTGATGAGGGCCCTCTGGCGTCAGGCCCTAACTGCTGGGCTCCCCACATTTTGTGATGTGCGCCCAGTGGTGCGAGGACACTCCAGCCGGGTTCACATCCCCATTGGGATGTGGGCCTTCTGCTCTGAGGCCCCAACGCCTGGGTTGCTCACAGTTTCATGATGTGGGCTCTCTGCTGTTAGTTCACTCCTGCCTGCATCCCATAACTTCTGTGCTCTCGGTCGCCTGCTGGGAGGTTCCAACTGCTGGATTCCTCACCTTTCTTATTCTTTGGGCCCTCTGTTTTTAGGCTACTCCTGCCTGCCTCACTCCCATTCCCTTTGTGATATGTGTCCTCTGATTTGAGGCCACATATGCTGGGTTCCGCACCTTTCGATGATGTGGCCCCACTGGAGGGAAGACAGTCCTGACTGGTTCCCATCCCCTTGCTGATGTGGGCCCTCAGGTGAGAGTCTGATCCTGGCTGGGTTCCTCACCCTTCTGTGAGGTGGGCCCTCTGCTGTGAGGTCAATCATGCCTGTCTGGCACACGTCACCTTGGTGACGTGGGCCCTCTGGTGGCAGTTGGAGTGTGCTGGGATCCTCCTCCCCTCGGTGATGAGGGCCCTCTTGCCTTAGGCCATAACTGCTGGGCTCCCCACATTTTCTGATGTGCGCCAAGTGAGTGAGGACACTCTTGCCAGGTTCCCATCCCCATGGGGATATGGGCCTTCTGCTCTGAGGTCAAAACGGCTGGCTTGCTCACAGTACCATGATGTGGGCCCTCTGCTGTGAGTTCACTCTGGCAAGGATCCCTTATCATCAGTGCTCTGAGCCGCCTGCTGGGAGGTTCCAACTGCTGGATTCCTCACCTTTTTTATTCTATGTGCCCTCTGTTGTGAGGCTCCTCCTGCCTGCCTCACTGCCAGCCCCTTGGTGATGACTGTCCTATGGCTTGTGGCCACATGTGCTGCGTTCCTCACCTTTCGATGATGTGGCCCCACTCGTGTGAGGACACTCCTGCCTGGTTCCCATCCCCTTGGTGAGGTGGGCCCTCTGGCGAGAGTCTAATCCTGGCTGGGTTCCTCAACGTTCTGTGAGGTAGGCCCTCTGCTGTGAGGTCACTCCTGCCTGGCTGGCCCACGTCACCTTGGAGACGTGAGCCCTCTGGTGGCAGTTGGAGCATGCAGGGTGCCTCCTCCTCTCGGTGATGACGGCCCTCTGGCATCAGGCCCTAAATGGTGGGCTCCCCACATTTTCTGATGTGCGCCCAGTGGTGCGAGGACACTCCAGCCAGGTTCCCATTCCCATGGGGATGCGGGCCTTCTGCGCTGAGGTCCCAACGCCTGGGTTTCTCACTGTTTTATGATGTGGGCCCTCTGCTGTGAGTTCACTGCGGCCTGGATCCCATAGCCTCGGTGTTCTGAGCCGCCTGCTGGAAGGAATAAATGCTGGAATCCTCACGTTTTTTATATTATGTGCCCTGTGTTGTGAGGCTACTCCTGCCTGCCTCACTCCAAGGCCCTTGGTGATGTGGGTTCTCTGGTTTGAGGACACATGTGCTGGGTTCCTCACCTTAAGATGATGAGGCCCCATTGGTGTGAGGATAATCCTGACTGGTTCCCATCCCCTTTGTGATGTGGGTCTTCTGGTGAGAGTCTGATCCTGGCTGGGTTCCTCACCCATCTGTGAGGTGGGCCCTCTACTATCAGGTAACTCTTGCCTGGCTTGCTCACCTCGCCTTGTTGACATGAGCCCTCTGGTGGCACTTGGACCCTGCTGGGAGCCCCTTCACCTCTGTGATGAGGGCCCTCTGACATCAGGCCCTAACTGCTGGGCTCCCCAACTTTTCTTAGTGAGCCCAGTGATGCTCGGGCACTCCTCTTAGGTTCCCATCTCCATGGGGATGTGGGCCTTCTGCTCTGAGGTCCCAACGGCTGGGTTGATCACAATTTCATGATGTGGGCTCTCTGGTGTTAGTTCACTGTGGCCTGGATCCCATAGCCTCTGTGCTCTTGGCCGCCTGCTGGGAGGTTCCAACTGCTGGATTCCTCACCTTTTTATTCTTTGGGCCCTCTGTTTTTAGGCTACTCCTACCTGCCTCACTCCCATCCCCTTTGTGATGTATGTCCTCTGATATGAGGCCGCATGAGCTGGGTTCCTCACCTTTCGATGATGTAGCCCCACTGGTGGGAGGACAGTCCTGACTGGTTCCCATCCCCTTGGTGTTGTGAGCCCTCTGGCGAGAGTCTCATCCTGCCTCGGTTCCTCACCCTTCTGTGAGATAGGCCCTCTGCTGTGAAGTCACTACTGCCTGGCTGGCGCATGCCACCTTGTAGACGTGGGCCCTCTGTTGGCAGTTGGAACCTGCTGGCAGTCTCCTCCCCTCAGTTATGAGGGCCCCCTGGCGTCAGGCCCTAACTGCTGGGCTCCTAACATTTTCTGATATGTGCTAAGTGGTGCGAGGCCACTCCTGCCAGGTTCCCATGCCAATGGGGATGTGGGCCTTCTGTTCTGAGGTCCCAACGGCTGGGCTGCTCACAGGTTCATGATGTGGGCCCTCTGCTGTGAGTTCACTGCGGCCTGGATCCCATAGCCTCGGTGCTCTGGGCCACTTGCTGGGAGGTTCCAACTGCTGGATTCCTCAACTTTTATATTCTATGGACCCTGTGTTGTGAGGCCGGTCCTGCCAGCCTCATTCCGAACCCCTTGGTGATGTGGTTCCTCTGGTTTGAGGCTACATGTGCTGGGATCCTCACCTTTCGATGATGTTGTCCCACTGGTGTGGGGACACTCCTGCCTGGTTCCCATCCCCTTGGTGATGTGGGCCCTCTGGTGCGAGTCTGATCCTGACTGGGTTCGTCACACTTCTCTGAGGTGGGCCCTCTGCTGTGAGGTCATTCGTGCCTGGTTGGCACACATCGCCTTGGCGACGTCAGCCCTCTGGTGGCAGTTGGAGCCTGCTGGGAGCCTCCTTCCCTTGGTGATGAGGGTCCTCTGACGTCAGGCCCTAACTGCTGGTCTCCCAAAATTTTCTGATACGTTCTCAGTGGTGCGAGGACACTCCTACCAGATTTCCATCCCCATGGGGATGTGGGCCTCCTGCTCTGAGGTCCCAATGGCTGGGTTGCTCAGTTTCATGACATGGGCCCTCTTCTGTGAGTTCACTGTGGCCTGGATCCCATAGCCTCGGTGCTCTGGGCTGCCTGCTGGGAGGTTCCAACGGCTGAAATCCTCACTTTTTATTCTATGGGCCCAGTGTTGTGAGGCTACTCCTGCCTGCCTCACTCCGAGGCCCTTGGTGATGTGGGTCCTCTGGTTTGAGGACACATGTGCTGAGTACCTCACCTTTCGATGATGTGGCCCCACTGGTGTGAAGACACTCCTGCCTGGTTCTCATCCCCTTGGTGATGTGGGCCCTCTGGTGAGAGTCTGATGTTGGCTGGGTTTCTCACCCTTCTGTGACGTGGGACCTCTGTTGTGAGGTAACTCCTGCCTGGCTTGCTCACGTTGCCTTGGCAACG
The DNA here is from genome assembly GCF_949774975.1 of Lagenorhynchus albirostris. NCBI lineage: Eukaryota > Metazoa > Chordata > Mammalia > Artiodactyla > Delphinidae > Lagenorhynchus > Lagenorhynchus albirostris. Next base: position 257,695 of record NW_026783569.1, on the reverse strand, counting down.
TGAGGCCTCAGGTGGCAGTTGGAGCCTGCTGGGAATCTCCTCCCCTCAGTTATGAGAGCTCTGGATAAAACACATATGCACTTTTTTGCCAAGTGCATTATTTTCCAAGTTCTGTCTCTTTTCCTATGCTTTAAGAGTGACTCCCGTGTACCTTCTGAAATCGGTTTCCTGCAATTCTGCCCCGCTTTCAAGTCCTCTTGGCAGCCTTACTTCAATATATTTTTGGACCATAGCTGTCATTTATAACTCTGCAGGTTTGTGAATGACAGTGTCCCTGAGCTCCTTTCTTCAACTCGCTTTCTTGTGAGCTCTCCGCAACACCGCAGGATTGCTTCAGGCCCTAGTGTGGTTCCGGCATGGCACGCTGAGCCTTTGGTTAATTCCTCTTCCTGGTGGGAAATGAGAGTCAAATTTGCCCGTCCAGACACCTCCAGCTAGTCTCTCATTGGTTCTCCCTATTCCTGTTCACTTTCCGCAGAAATTGCAAACTGGGCCAACCAGGAGGTTAAAGGCACTGACTCTCCAAGTGGGGAGAGTGTTAGTAAAGCGTCTTGAATGTTGCACCCGAGTACCAGGGGACGAAAACTGAGACACATTTGAACACGTTTCCCGAACACACGGTGGATCATACTCTGGGTTCCACATGCATGTTTTAGCTGAAGGAAGAATCCCTTAAACCTGGAGAGTTGAGACCCATGGAATGGGTACCATACAATATGACTTCAAAGGGTCTGCATTTGCTCACCGAACCTCACCAATCCTATCACTGCTGTGTTTATGCCGCTGTACACACACTTGATTCTCTTTTGGAGACATATAAATCCATAGGTTTTAAGATTCTTACTAGTCGGGTATATTCTTAGGCGTTTAATATGGGGTGTTGAGTCCACTTCGTTGAGCAAGGAGTAGCTCTTGTCTATTACATATTTGGCTTATGGAACGGTATCTGTGCTAATTTCAATCTCTGGTTTTATGCAAAACCCCAACTCACCTTTCCCCTTAAGCAAGCAGTAGTTGGTTTTCTACATTTGAGACCCTGTTCTGTTTTGTAATTCAGTTCCTGTGTAGCCAAGTTTACATTCCGTGTAGTAGTGATATCTTATGATGTTTCTTTTTCTCTGTGACTTATTTCACTTAGAATCATCGTACCTCAATCCACTCATTATGCTGCTACGGGTCTGATGACATAGATTTCATTGCTGAGTGATATTGCATTGTACGTAAGTACCACAACTTCTTTATCCATTTTTCGCTTTCTGTGATATTGAACTTGTACCGTAAACGAGGTTCCTGTAAACAGAGCCGTCTGAAACTTTGGGGTGGCTGTGTCTTTTTGATTTTAATTTCCCTAAGCTATAGGACCATAAGTGGAAGTGCCCTAGGCTCTGTTGCTTTGTTTTTTAGATGTTTCAGGAAACACCATACACTTCTCCAGAGTGGCTGTTGGCAATTTACATCCCGCCCATCAGCATAACAAGGCTCCCAGTTCTCCATGGCCTGTCCTGCCTTTCTGGATTTTACACTTTTTTCAGATGGCCCTTTTGACCGGGGGGCAGTGAGACTTCATTGTAGTGCAGATTTCCTTTGCAAGCTTGCTTGGTTGGCCAAAAAGGGCGTATGCGTTTTTTCCTGAATATATTCAGGGAAAAACACATACGCCCTTTTTGGCCAAGTGCATCATTGTGGACGTTCTGCCTCTTTTCCTATGCTTTACATGCAACTCCAGTTTACCTCCTGAAATCGGTTTCCTGCAATTCTGCCCCGCTTTCAAGTCCTCTTGGCAGCCTTACTTCAAGATATTTTTGGACGATAGCTGTCATTTATAACTCTGCAGGTTTGTGAATGACAGTGCCCCTGAGCTCCTTTCTTCAACTCGCTTTCTTGTGAGCTGGCCGCAAACCCGCAAGACTGCTTCAGACCCTAATCTGCTTCTGGCAGGGCACGCTGAGCCTTTGGTTAATTCCTCTTCCTGGTGGGAAATGAGTGTTAAATACGTCCGTCCAGACACCTACCTCACTCTCAACCCCTTGGTGATGTGGGTCCTCTGGTTTGTGGCCACCTTTGCTGGGTTCCTCACCTTTCGATGATGTGGCCCCACTAGTGTGAGGACACTCCTGCCTGGTTCTCATCCACGTGGTTATGTGGACCCCCTGGTGAGAGTCTGTTCCTGGCTGTGTTCCTCACCCTTCTGTGAGGGAGACCCTCTGCTGATAGGTCACTCCTGCATGGCTGGCACACATTGCCTTGGTGAAGTCAGCCGTGTGGTGGCAGTTGGAGCATGCTGGGAATCTCCTCCCACCGGTGATGAGGGCCCTCTTGCGTCAGGCCCTAACTGCTGGGCTCACCAACTTTTCTTAGTGAGCCCAATGATGCTTGGGCACTCCTCTTAGGATCCCATCTCCATGGGGATGTGCGCCTTCTGCTCTGAGGTTCCAACGGCTGGGTGGTTCACATTTTCATGATGTGGGCTCTCTGGTGTTAGTACACAGAGGCCTGGATCCCATAGCCTCTGTGCTCTTGACCGCCTGCTGGGAGGTTCCAACTGCTGGATTCCTCACTTTTTTAATTTTTTGGGCCCTCTGTTGTGAGGATCCTCCTGCCTGCCTCACTCCCAGCCCCTTCGTGATGCGTGTCGTCTGGTTTGAGGCCACATGTGCTGGGTTCCTCACCTTTCGATGATGTGGGACCAATGGTCTTAGGAGACTCCTGCCTGGTTCACATCCCCTTGGTGATGTGGGCCCTCTGTTGAGAGTCTGATCCTGGCTGGGTTCCTCACCCATCTGTGAGGTGGGCCGTCTGCGGTGAGGTCACTCCTGCCTGGCTTGCTCACCTCGCCTTGTGGACATGAGCCCTCTGGTGGCACTTGGAGCCTGCTGGGAGCCTCCTCCCCTCGGTGATGAGGGCCCTCTGGCGTCAGGCCCTAACTGCTGGGCTCCCCACATTTTGTGATGTGCGCCCAGTGGTGCGAGGACACTCCAGCCGGGTTCACATCCCCATTGGGATGTGGGCCTTCTGCTCTGAGGCCCCAACGCCTGGGTTGCTCACAGTTTCATGATGTGGGCTCTCTGCTGTTAGTTCACTCCTGCCTGCATCCCATAACTTCTGTGCTCTCGGTCGCCTGCTGGGAGGTTCCAACTGCTGGATTCCTCACCTTTCTTATTCTTTGGGCCCTCTGTTTTTAGGCTACTCCTGCCTGCCTCACTCCCATTCCCTTTGTGATATGTGTCCTCTGATTTGAGGCCACATATGCTGGGTTCCGCACCTTTCGATGATGTGGCCCCACTGGAGGGAAGACAGTCCTGACTGGTTCCCATCCCCTTGCTGATGTGGGCCCTCAGGTGAGAGTCTGATCCTGGCTGGGTTCCTCACCCTTCTGTGAGGTGGGCCCTCTGCTGTGAGGTCAATCATGCCTGTCTGGCACACGTCACCTTGGTGACGTGGGCCCTCTGGTGGCAGTTGGAGTGTGCTGGGATCCTCCTCCCCTCGGTGATGAGGGCCCTCTTGCCTTAGGCCATAACTGCTGGGCTCCCCACATTTTCTGATGTGCGCCAAGTGAGTGAGGACACTCTTGCCAGGTTCCCATCCCCATGGGGATATGGGCCTTCTGCTCTGAGGTCAAAACGGCTGGCTTGCTCACAGTACCATGATGTGGGCCCTCTGCTGTGAGTTCACTCTGGCAAGGATCCCTTATCATCAGTGCTCTGAGCCGCCTGCTGGGAGGTTCCAACTGCTGGATTCCTCACCTTTTTTATTCTATGTGCCCTCTGTTGTGAGGCTCCTCCTGCCTGCCTCACTGCCAGCCCCTTGGTGATGACTGTCCTATGGCTTGTGGCCACATGTGCTGCGTTCCTCACCTTTCGATGATGTGGCCCCACTCGTGTGAGGACACTCCTGCCTGGTTCCCATCCCCTTGGTGAGGTGGGCCCTCTGGCGAGAGTCTAATCCTGGCTGGGTTCCTCAACGTTCTGTGAGGTAGGCCCTCTGCTGTGAGGTCACTCCTGCCTGGCTGGCCCACGTCACCTTGGAGACGTGAGCCCTCTGGTGGCAGTTGGAGCATGCAGGGTGCCTCCTCCTCTCGGTGATGACGGCCCTCTGGCATCAGGCCCTAAATGGTGGGCTCCCCACATTTTCTGATGTGCGCCCAGTGGTGCGAGGACACTCCAGCCAGGTTCCCATTCCCATGGGGATGCGGGCCTTCTGCGCTGAGGTCCCAACGCCTGGGTTTCTCACTGTTTTATGATGTGGGCCCTCTGCTGTGAGTTCACTGCGGCCTGGATCCCATAGCCTCGGTGTTCTGAGCCGCCTGCTGGAAGGAATAAATGCTGGAATCCTCACGTTTTTTATATTATGTGCCCTGTGTTGTGAGGCTACTCCTGCCTGCCTCACTCCAAGGCCCTTGGTGATGTGGGTTCTCTGGTTTGAGGACACATGTGCTGGGTTCCTCACCTTAAGATGATGAGGCCCCATTGGTGTGAGGATAATCCTGACTGGTTCCCATCCCCTTTGTGATGTGGGTCTTCTGGTGAGAGTCTGATCCTGGCTGGGTTCCTCACCCATCTGTGAGGTGGGCCCTCTACTATCAGGTAACTCTTGCCTGGCTTGCTCACCTCGCCTTGTTGACATGAGCCCTCTGGTGGCACTTGGACCCTGCTGGGAGCCCCTTCACCTCTGTGATGAGGGCCCTCTGACATCAGGCCCTAACTGCTGGGCTCCCCAACTTTTCTTAGTGAGCCCAGTGATGCTCGGGCACTCCTCTTAGGTTCCCATCTCCATGGGGATGTGGGCCTTCTGCTCTGAGGTCCCAACGGCTGGGTTGATCACAATTTCATGATGTGGGCTCTCTGGTGTTAGTTCACTGTGGCCTGGATCCCATAGCCTCTGTGCTCTTGGCCGCCTGCTGGGAGGTTCCAACTGCTGGATTCCTCACCTTTTTATTCTTTGGGCCCTCTGTTTTTAGGCTACTCCTACCTGCCTCACTCCCATCCCCTTTGTGATGTATGTCCTCTGATATGAGGCCGCATGAGCTGGGTTCCTCACCTTTCGATGATGTAGCCCCACTGGTGGGAGGACAGTCCTGACTGGTTCCCATCCCCTTGGTGTTGTGAGCCCTCTGGCGAGAGTCTCATCCTGCCTCGGTTCCTCACCCTTCTGTGAGATAGGCCCTCTGCTGTGAAGTCACTACTGCCTGGCTGGCGCATGCCACCTTGTAGACGTGGGCCCTCTGTTGGCAGTTGGAACCTGCTGGCAGTCTCCTCCCCTCAGTTATGAGGGCCCCCTGGTGTCAGGCCCTAACTGCTGGGCTCCTAACATTTTCTGATATGTGCTAAGTGGTGCGAGGCCACTCCTGCCAGGTTCCCATGCCAATGGGGATGTGGGCCTTCTGTTCTGAGGTCCCAACGGCTGGGCTGCTCACAGGTTCATGATGTGGGCCCTCTGCTGTGAGTTCACTGCGGCCTGGATCCCATAGCCTCGGTGCTCTGGGCCACTTGCTGGGAGGTTCCAACTGCTGGATTCCTCAACTTTTATATTCTATGGACCCTGTGTTGTGAGGCCGGTCCTGCCAGCCTCATTCCGAACCCCTTGGTGATGTGGTTCCTCTGGTTTGAGGCTACATGTGCTGGGATCCTCACCTTTCGATGATGTTGTCCCACTGGTGTGGGGACACTCCTGCCTGGTTCCCATCCCCTTGGTGATGTGGGCCCTCTGGTGCGAGTCTGATCCTGACTGGGTTCGTCACACTTCTCTGAGGTGGGCCCTCTGCTGTGAGGTCATTCGTGCCTGGTTGGCACACATCGCCTTGGCGACGTCAGCCCTCTGGTGGCAGTTGGAGCCTGCTGGGAGCCTCCTTCCCTTGGTGATGAGGGTCCTCTGACGTCAGGCCCTAACTGCTGGTCTCCCAAAATTTTCTGATACGTTCTCAGTGGTGCGAGGACACTCCTACCAGATTTCCATCCCCATGGGGATGTGGGCCTCCTGCTCTGAGGTCCCAATGGCTGGGTTGCTCAGTTTCATGACATGGGCCCTCTTCTGTGAGTTCACTGTGGCCTGGATCCCATAGCCTCGGTGCTCTGGGCTGCCTGCTGGGAGGTTCCAACGGCTGAAATCCTCACTTTTTATTCTATGGGCCCAGTGTTGTGAGGCTACTCCTGCCTGCCTCACTCCGAGGCCCTTGGTGATGTGGGTCCTCTGGTTTGAGGACACATGTGCTGAGTACCTCACCTTTCGATGATGTGGCCCCACTGGTGTGAAGACACTCCTGCCTGGTTCTCATCCCCTTGGTGATGTGGGCCCTCTGGTGAGAGTCTGATGTTGGCTGGGTTTCTCACCCTTCTGTGACGTGGGACCTCTGTTGTGAGGTAACTCCTGCCTGGCTTGCTCACGTTGCCTTGGCAACGTGAGGCCTCAGGTGGCAGTTGGAGCCTGCTGGGAATCTCCTCCCCTCAGTTATGAGAGCTCTGGATAAAACACATATGCACTTTTTTGCCAAGTGCATTATTTTCCAAGTTCTGTCTCTTTTCCTATGCTTTAAGAGTGACTCCCGTGTACCTTCTGAAATCGGTTTCCTGCAATTCTGCCCCGCTTTCAAGTCCTCTTGGCAGCCTTACTTCAATATATTTTTGGACCATAGCTGTCATTTATAACTCTGCAGGTTTGTGAATGACAGTGTCCCTGAGCTCCTTTCTTCAACTCGCTTTCTTGTGAGCTCTCCGCAACACCGCAGGATTGCTTCAGGCCCTAGTGTGGTTCCGGCATGGCACGCTGAGCCTTTGGTTAATTCCTCTTCCTGGTGGGAAATGAGAGTCAAATTTGCCCGTCCAGACACCTCCAGCTAGTCTCTCATTGGTTCTCCCTATTCCTGTTCACTTTCCGCAGAAATTGCAAACTGGGCCAACCAGGAGGTTAAAGGCACTGACTCTCCAAGTGGGGAGAGTGTTAGTAAAGCGTCTTGAATGTTGCACCCGAGTACCAGGGGACGAAAACTGAGACACATTTGAACACGTTTCCCGAACACACGGTGGATCATACTCTGGGTTCCACATGCATGTTTTAGCTGAAGGAAGAATCCCTTAAACCTGGAGAGTTGAGACCCATGGAATGGGTACCATACAATATGACTTCAAAGGGTCTGCATTTGCTCACCGAACCTCACCAATCCTATCACTGCTGTGTTTATGCCGCTGTACACACACTTGATTCTCTTTTGGAGACATATAAATCCATAGGTTTTAAGATTCTTACTAGTCGGGTATATTCTTAGGCGTTTAATATGGGGTGTTGAGTCCACTTCATTGAGCAAGGAGTAGCTCTTGTCTATTACATATTTGGCTTATGGAACGGTATCTGTGCTAATTTCAATCTCTGGTTTTATGCAAAACCCCAACTCACCTTTCCCCTTAAGCAAGCATAAGTTGGTTTTCTACATTTGAGACCCTGTTCTGTTTTGTAATTCAGTTCCTGTGTAGCCAAGTTTACATTCCGTGTAGTAGTGATATCTTATGATGTTTCTTTTTCTCTGTGACTTATTTCACTTAGAATCATCGTACCTCAATCCACTCATTATGCTGCTACGGGTCTGATGAGATAGATTTCATTGCTGAGTGATATTGCATTGTACGTAAGTACCACAACTTCTTTATCCATTTTTCGCTTTCTGTGATATTGAACTTGTACCGTAAACGAGGTTCCTGTAAACAGAGCCGTCTGAAACTTTGGGGTGGCTGTGTCTTTTTGATTTTAATTTCCCTAAGCTATAGGACCATAAGTGGAAGTGCCCTAGGCTCTGTTGCTTTGTTTTTTAGATGTTTCAGGAAACACCATACACTTCTCCAGAGTGGCTGTTGGCAATTTACATCCCGCCCATCAGCATAACAAGGCTCCCAGTTCTCCATGGCCTGTCCTGCCTTTCTGGATTTTACACTTTTTTCAGATGGCCCTTTTGACCGGGGGGCAGTGAGACTTCATTGTAGTGCAGATTTCCTTTGCAAGCTTGCTTGGTTGGCCAAAAAGGGCGTATGCGTTTTTTCCTGAATATATTCAGGGAAAAACACATACGCCCTTTTTGGCCAAGTGCATCATTGTGGACGTTCTGCCTCTTTTCCTATGCTTTACATGCAACTCCAGTTTACCTCCTGAAATCGGTTTCCTGCAATTCTGCCCCGCTTTCAAGTCCTCTTGGCAGCCTTACTTCAAGATATTTTTGGACGATAGCTGTCATTTATAACTCTGCAGGTTTGTGAATGACAGTGCCCCTGAGCTCCTTTCTTCAACTCGCTTTCTTGTGAGCTGGCCGCAAACCCGCAAGACTGCTTCAGACCCTAATCTGCTTCTGGCAGGGCACGCTGAGCCTTTGGTTAATTCCTCTTCCTGGTGGGAAATGAGTGTTAAATACGTCCGTCCAGACACCTACCTCACTCTCAACCCCTTGGTGATGTGGGTCCTCTGGTTTGTGGCCACCTTTGCTGGGTTCCTCACCTTTCGATGATGTGGCCCCACTAGTGTGAGGACACTCCTGCCTGGTTCTCATCCACGTGGTTATGTGGACCCCCTGGTGAGAGTCTGTTCCTGGCTGTGTTCCTCACCCTTCTGTGAGGGAGACCCTCTGCTGATAGGTCACTCCTGCATGGCTGGCACACATTGCCTTGGTGAAGTCAGCCGTGTGGTGGCAGTTGGAGCATGCTGGGAATCTCCTCCCACCGGTGATGAGGGCCCTCTTGCGTCAGGCCCTAACTGCTGGGCTCACCAACTTTTCTTAGTGAGCCCAATGATGCTTGGGCACTCCTCTTAGGATCCCATCTCCATGGGGATGTGCGCCTTCTGCTCTGAGGTTCCAACGGCTGGGTGGTTCACATTTTCATGATGTGGGCTCTCTGGTGTTAGTACACAGAGGCCTGGATCCCATAGCCTCTGTGCTCTTGGCCGCCTGCTGGGAGGTTCCAACTGCTGGATTCCTCACTTTTTTAATTTTTTGGGCCCTCTGTTGTGAGGATCCTCCTGCCTGCCTCACTCCCAGCCCCTTCGTGATGCGTGTCGTCTGGTTTGAGGCCACATGTGCTGGGTTCCTCACCTTTCGATGATGTGGGACCAATGGTCTTAGGAGACTCCTGCCTGGTTCACATCCCCTTGGTGATGTGGGCCCTCTGTTGAGAGTCTGATCCTGGCTGGGTTCCTCACCCATCTGTGAGGTGGGCCGTCTGCGGTGAGGTCACTCCTGCCTGGCTTGCTCACCTCGCCTTGTGGACATGAGCCCTCTGGTGGCACTTGGAGCCTGCTGGGAGCCTCCTCCCCTCGGTGATGAGGGCCCTCTGGCGTCAGGCCCTAACTGCTGGGCTCCCCACATTTTGTGATGTGCGCCCAGTGGTGCGAGGACACTCCAGCCGGGGTCACATCCCCATTGGGATGTGGGCCTTCTGCTCTGAGGCCCCAACGCCTGGGTTGCTCACAGTTTCATGATGTGGGCTCTCTGCTGTTAGTTCACTCCTGCCTGCATCCCATAACGTCTGTGCTCTCGGTCGCCTGCTGGGAGGTTCCAACTGCTGGATTCCTCACCTTTCTTATTCTTTGGGCCCTCTGTTTTTAGGCTACTCCTGCCTGCCTCACTCCCATTCCCTTTGTGATATGTGTCCTCTGATTTGAGGCCACATATGCTGGGTTCCGCACCTTTCGATGATGTGGCCCCACTGGAGGGAAGACAGTCCTGACTGGTTCCCATCCCCTTGCTGATGTGGGCCCTCAGGTGAGAGTCTGATCCTGGCTGGGTTCCTCACCCTTCTGTGAGGTGGGCCCTCTGCTGTGAGGTCAATCATGCCTGTCTGGCACACGTCACCTTGGTGACGTGGGCCCTCTGGTGGCAGTTGGAGTGTGCTGGGATCCTCCTCCCCTCGGTGATGAGGGCCCTCTTGCCTTAGGCCATAACTGCTGGGCTCCCCACATTTTCTGATGTGCGCCAAGTGAGTGAGGACACTCTTGCCAGGTTCCCATCCCCATGGGGATATGGGCCTTCTGCTCTGAGGTCAAAACGGCTGGCTCGCTCACAGTACCATGATGTGGGCCCTCTGCTGTGAGTTCACTCTGGCAAGGATCCCTTATCATCGGTGCTCTGAGCCGCCTGCTGGGAGGTTCCAACTGCTGGATTCCTCACCTTTTTTATTCTATGTGCCCTCTGTTGTGAGGCTCCTCCTGCCTGCCTCACTGCCAGCCCCTTGGTGATGACTGTCCTATGGCTTGTGGCCACATGTGCTGCGTTCCTCACCTTTCGATGATGTGGCCCCACTCGTGTGAGGACACTCCTGCCTGGTTCCCATCCCCTTGGTGAGGTGGGCCCTCTGGCGAGAGTCTAATCCTGGCTGGGTTCCTCAACGTTCTGTGAGGTAGGCCCTCTGCTGTGAGGTCACTCCTGCCTGGCTGGCCCACGTCACCTTGGAGACGTGAGCCCTCTGGTGGCAGTTGGAGCATGCAGGGTGCCTCCTCCTCTCGGTGATGACGGCCCTCTGGCATCAGGCCCTAAATGGTGGGCTCCCCACATTTTCTGATGTGCGCCCAGTGGTGCGAGGACACTCCAGCCAGGTTCCCATTCCCATGGGGATGCGGGCCTTCTGCGCTGAGGTCCCAACGCCTGGGTTTCTCACTGTTTTATGATGTGGGCCCTCTGCTGTAAGTTCACTGCGGCCTGGATCCCATAGCCTCGGTGTTCTGAGCCGCCTGCTGGAAGGAATAAATGCTGGAATCCTCACGTTTTTTATATTATGTGCCCTGTGTTGTGAGGCTACTCCTGCCTGCCTCACTCCAAGGCCCTTGGTGATGTGGGTTCTCTGGTTTGAGGACACATGTGCTGGGTTCCTCACCTTAAGATGATGAGGCCCCACTGGTGTGAGGATAATCCTGACTGGTTCCCATCCCCTTTGTGATGTGGGTCTTCTGGTGAGAGTCTGATCCTGGCTGGGTTCCTCACCCATCTGTGAGGTGGGCCCTCTACTATCAGGTAACTCTTGCCTGGCTTGCTCACCTCGCCTTGTTGACATGAGCCCTCTGGTGGCACTTGGACCCTGCTGGGAGCCCCTTCACCTCTGTGATGAGGGCCCTCTGACATCAGGCCCTAACTGCTGGGCTCCCCAACTTTTCTTAGTGAGCCCAGTGATGCTCGGGCACTCCTCTTAGGTTCCCATCTCCATGGGGATGTGGGCCTTCTGCTCTGAGGTCCCAACGGCTGGGTTGATCACAATTTCATGATGTGGGCTCTCTGGTGTTAGTTCACTGTGGCCTGGATCCCATAGCCTCTGTGCTCTTGGCCGCCTGCTGGGAGGTTCCAACTGCTGGATTCCTCACCTTTTTATTCTTTGGGCCCTCTGTTTTTAGGCTACTCCTACCTGCCTCACTCCCATCCCCTTTGTGATGTATGTCCTCTGATATGAGGCCGCATGAGCTGGGTTCCTCACCTTTCGATGATGTAGCCCCACTGGTGGGAGGACAGTCCTGACTGGTTCCCATCCCCTTGGTGTTGTGAGCCCTCTGGCGAGAGTCTCATCCTGCCTCGGTTCCTCACCCTTCTGTGAGATAGGCCCTCTGCTGTGAAGTCACTACTGCCTGGCTGGCGCATGCCACCTTGTAGACGTGGGCCCTCTGTTGGCAGTTGGAACCTGCTGGCAGTCTCCTCCCCTCAGTTATGAGGGCCCCCTGGCGTCAGGCCCTAACTGCTGGGCTCCTAACATTTTCTGATATGTGCTAAGTGGTGCGAGGCCACTCCTGCCAGGTTCCCATGCCAATGGGGATGTGGGCCTTCTGTTCTGAGGTCCCAACGGCTGGGCTGCTCACAGGTTCATGATGTGGGCCCTCTGCTGTGAGTTCACTGCGGCCTGGATCCCATAGCCTCGGTGCTCTGGGCCACTTGCTGGGAGGTTCCAACTGCTGGATTCCTCAACTTTTATATTCTATGGACCCTGTGTTGTGAGGCCGGTCCTGCCAGCCTCATTCCGAACCCCTTGGTGATGTGGTTCCTCTGGTTTGAGGCTACATGTGCTGGGATCCTCACCTTTCGATGATGTTGTCCCACTGGTGTGGGGACACTCCTGCCTGGTTCCCATCCCCTTGGTGATGTGGGCCCTCTGGTGCGAGTCTGATCCTGACTGGGTTCGTCACACTTCTCTGAGGTGGGCCCTCTGCTGTGAGGTCATTCGTGCCTGGTTGGCACACATCGCCTTGGCGACGTCAGCCCTCTGGTGGCAGTTGGAGCCTGCTGGGAGCCTCCTTCCCTTGGTGATGAGGGTCCTCTGACGTCAGGCCCTAACTGCTGGTCTCCCAAAATTTTCTGATACGTTCTCAGTGGTGCGAGGACACTCCTACCAGATTTCCATCCCCATGGGGATGTGGGCCTCCTGCTCTGAGGTCCCAATGGCTGGGTTGCTCAGTTTCATGACATGGGCCCTCTTCTGTGAGTTCACTGTGGCCTGGATCCCATAGCCTCGGTGCTCTGGGCTGCCTGCTGGGAGGTTCCAACGGCTGAAATCCTCACTTTTTATTCTATGGGCCCAGTGTTGTGAGGCTACTCCTGCCTGCCTCACTCCGAGGCCCTTGGTGATGTGGGTCCTCTGGTTTGAGGACACATGTGCTGAGTACCTCACCTTTCGATGATGTGGCCCCACTGGTGTGAAGACACTCCTGCCTGGTTCTCATCCCCTTGGTGATGTGGGCCCTCTGGTGAGAGTCTGATGTTGGCTGGGTTTCTCACCCTTCTGTGACGTGGGACCTCTGTTGTGAGGTAACTCCTGCCTGGCTTGCTCACGTTGCCTTGGCAACGTGAGGCCTCAGGTGGCAGTTGGAGCCTGCTGGGAATCTCCTCCCCTCAGTTATGAGAGCTCTGGATAAAACACATATGCACTTTTTTGCCAAGTGCATTATTTTCCAAGTTCTGTCTCTTTTCCTATGCTTTAAGAGTGACTCCCGTGTACCTTCTGAAATCGGTTTCCTGCAATTCTGCCCCGCTTTCAAGTCCTCTTGGCAGCCTTACTTCAATATATTTTTGGACCATAGCTGTCATTTATAACTCTGCAGGTTTGTGAATGACAGTGTCCCTGAGCTCCTTTCTTCAACTCGCTTTCTTGTGAGCTCTCCGCAACACCGCAGGATTGCTTCAGGCCCTAGTGTGGTTCCGGCATGGCACGCTGAGCCTTTGGTTAATTCCTCTTCCTGGTGGGAAATGAGAGTCAAATTTGCCCGTCCAGACACCTCCAGCTAGTCTCTCATTGGTTCTCCCTATTCCTGTTCACTTTCCGCAGAAATTGCAAACTGGGCCAACCAGGAGGTTAAAGGCACTGACTCTCCAAGTGGGGAGAGTGTCAGTAAAGCGTCTGGAATGTTGCACCCGAGTACCAGGGGACGAAAACTGAGACACATTTGAACACGTTTCCCGAACACACGGTGGATCATACTCTGGGTTCCACATGCATGTTTTAGCTGAAGGAAGAATCCCTTAAACCTGGAGAGTTGAGACCCATGGAATGGGTACCATACAATATGACTTCAAAGGGTCTGCATTTGCTCACCGAACCTCACCAATCCTATCACTGCTGTGTTTATGCCGCTGTACACACACTTGATTCTCTTTTGGAGACATATAAATCCATAGGTTTTAAGATTCTTACTAGTCGGGTATATTCTTAGGCGTTTAATATGGGGTGTTGAGTCCACTTCGTTGAGCAAGGAGTAGCTCTTGTCTATTACATATTTGGCTTATGGAACGGTATCTGTGCTAATTTCAATCTCTGGTTTTATGCAAAACCCCAACTCACCTTTCCCCTTAAGCAAGCAGTAGTTGGTTTTCTACATTTGAGACCCTGTTCTGTTTTGTAATTCAGTTCCTGTGTAGCCAAGTTTACATTCCGTGTAGTAGTGATATCTTATGATGTTTCTTTTTCTCTGTGACTTATTTCACTTAGAATCATCGTACCTCAATCCACTCATTATGCTGCTACGGGTCTGATGACATAGATTTCATTGCTGAGTGATATTGCATTGTACGTAAGTACCACAACTTCTTTATCCATTTTTCGCTTTCTGTGATATTGAACTTGTACCGTAAACGAGGTTCCTGTAAACAGAGCCGTCTGAAACTTTGGGGTGGCTGTGTCTTTTTGATTTTAATTTCCCTAAGCTATAGGACCATAAGTGGAAGTGCCCTAGGCTCTGTTGCTTTGTTTTTTAGATGTTTCAGGAAACACCATACACTTCTCCAGAGTGGCTGTTGGCAATTTACATCCCGCCCATCAGCATAACAAGGCTCCCAGTTCTCCATGGCCTGTCCTGCCTTTCTGGATTTTACACTTTTTTCAGATGGCCCTTTTGACCGGGGGGCAGTGAGACTTCATTGTAGTGCAGATTTCCTTTGCAAGCTTGCTTGGTTGGCCAAAAAGGGCGTATGCGTTTTTTCCTGAATATATTCAGGGAAAAACACATACGCCCTTTTTGGCCAAGTGCATCATTGTGGACGTTCTGCCTCTTTTCCTATGCTTTACATGCAACTCCAGTTTACCTCCTGAAATCGGTTTCCTGCAATTCTGCCCCGCTTTCAAGTCCTCTTGGCAGCCTTACTTCAAGATATTTTTGGACGATAGCTGTCATTTATAACTCTGCAGGTTTGTGAATGACAGTGCCCCTGAGCTCCTTTCTTCAACTCGCTTTCTTGTGAGCTGGCCGCAAACCCGCAAGACTGCTTCAGACCCTAATCTGCTTCTGGCAGGGCACGCTGAGCCTTTGGTTAATTCCTCTTCCTGGTGGGAAATGAGTGTTAAATACGTCCGTCCAGACACCTACCTCACTCTCAACCCCTTGGTGATGTGGGTCCTCTGGTTTGTGGCCACCTTTGCTGGGTTCCTCACCTTTCGATGATGTGGCCCCACTAGTGTGAGGACACTCCTGCCTGGTTCTCATCCACGTGGTTATGTGGACCCCCTGGTGAGAGTCTGTTCCTGGCTGTGTTCCTCACCCTTCTGTGAGGGAGACCCTCTGCTGATAGGTCACTCCTGCATGGCTGGCACACATTGCCTTGGTGAAGTCAGCCGTGTGGTGGCAGTTGGAGCATGCTGGGAATCTCCTCCCACCGGTGATGAGGGCCCTCTTGCGTCAGGCCCTAACTGCTGGGCTCACCAACTTTTCTTAGTGAGCCCAATGATGCTTGGGCACTCCTCTTAGGATCCCATCTCCATGGGGATGTGCCCCTTCTGCTCTGAGGTTCCAACGGCTGGGTGGTTCACATTTTCATGATGTGGGCTCTCTGGTGTTAGTACACAGAGGCCTGGATCCCATAGCCTCTGTGCTCTTGGCCGCCTGCTGGGAGGTTCCAACTGCTGGATTCCTCACTTTTTAAATTTTTTGGGCCCTCTGTTGTGAGGATCCTCCTGCCTGCCTCACTCCCAGCCCCTTCGTGATGCGTGTCGTCTGGTTTGAGGCCACATGTGCTGGGTTCCTCACCTTTCGATGATGTGGGACCAATGGTCTTAGGAGACTCCTGCCTGGTTCACATCCCCTTGGTGATGTGGGCCCTCTGTTGAGAGTCTGATCCTGGCTGGGTTCCTCACCCATCTGTGAGGTGGGCCGTCTGCGGTGAGGTCACTCCTGCCTGGCTTGCTCACCTCGCCTTGTGGACATGAGCCCTCTGGTGGCACTTGGAGCCTGCTGGGAGCCTCCTCCCCTCGGTGATGAGGGCCCTCTGGCGTCAGGCCCTAACTGCTGGGCTCCCCACATTTTGTGATGTGCGCCCAGTGGTGCGAGGACACTCCAGCCGGGTTCACATCCCCATTGGGATGTGGGCCTTCTGCTCTGAGGCCCCAACGCCTGGGTTGCTCACAGTTTCATGATGTGGGCTCTCTGCTGTTAGTTCACTCCTGCCTGCATCCCATAACGTCTGTGCTCTCGGTCGCCTGCTGGGAGGTTCCAACTGCTGGATTCCTCACCTTTCTTATTCTTTGGGCCCTCTGTTTTTAGGCTACTCCTGCCTGCCTCACTCCCATTCCCTTTGTGATATGTGTCCTCTGATTTGAGGCCACATATGCTGGGTTCCGCACCTTTCGATGATGTGGCCCCACTGGAGGGAAGACAGTCCTGACTGGTTCCCATCCCCTTGCTGATGTGGGCCCTCAGGTGAGAGTCTGATCCTGGCTGGGTTCCTCACCCTTCTGTGAGGTGGGCCCTCTGCTGTGAGGTCAATCATGCCTGTCTGGCGCACGTCACCTTGGTGACGTGGGCCCTCTGGTGGCAGTTGGAGTGTGCTGGGATCCTCCTCCCCTCGGTGATGAGGGCCCTCTTGCCTTAGGCCATAACTGCTGGGCTCCCCACATTTTCTGATGTGCGCCAAGTGAGTGAGGACACTCTTGCCAGGTTCCCATCCCCATGGGGATATGGGCCTTCTGCTCTGAGGTCAAAACGGCTGGCTTGCTCACAGTACCATGATGTGGGCCCTCTGCTGTGAGTTCACTCTGGCAAGGATCCCTTATCATCGGTGCTCTGAGCCGCCTGCTGGGAGGTTCCAACTGCTGGATTCCTCACCTTTTTTATTCTATGTGCCCTCTGTTGTGAGGCTCCTCCTGCCTGCCTCACTGCCAGCCCCTTGGTGATGACTGTCCTATGGCTTGTGGCCACATGTGCTGCGTTCCTCACCTTTCGATGATGTGGCCCCACTCGTGTGAGGACACTCCTGCCTGGTTCCCATCCCCTTGGTGAGGTGGGCCCTCTGGCGAGAGTCTAATCCTGGCTGGGTTCCTCAACGTTCTGTGAGGTAGGCCCTCTGCTGTGAGGTCACTCCTGCCTGGCTGGCCCACGTCACCTTGGAGACGTGAGCCCTCTGGTGGCAGTTGGAGCATGCAGGGTGCCTCCTCCTCTCGGTGATGACGGCCCTCTGGCATCAGGCCCTAAATGGTGGGCTCCCCACATTTTCTGATGTGCGCCCAGTGGTGCGAGGACACTCCAGCCAGGTTCCCATTCCCATGGGGATGCGGGCCTTCTGCGCTGAGGTCCCAACGCCTGGGTTTCTCACTGTTTTATGATGTGGGCCCTCTGCTGTGAGTTCACTGCGGCCTGGATCCCATAGCCTCGGTGTTCTGAGCCGCCTGCTGGAAGGAATAAATGCTGGAATCCTCACGTTTTTTATATTATGTGCCCTGTGTTGTGAGGCTACTCCTGCCTGCCTCACTCCAAGGCCCTTGGTGATGTGGGTCCTCTGGTTTGAGGACACATGTGCTGGGTTCCTCACCTTAAGATGATGAGGCCCCACTGGTGTGAGGATAATCCTGACTGGTTCCCATCCCCTTTGTGATGTGGGTCTTCTGGTGAGAGTCTGATCCTGGCTGGGTTCCTCACCCATCTGTGAGGTGGGCCCTCTACTATCAGGTAACTCTTGCCTGGCTTGCTCACCTCGCCTTGTTGACATGAGCCCTCTGGTGGCACTTGGACCCTGCTGGGAGCCCCTTCACCTCTGTGATGAGGGCCCTCTGACATCAGGCCCTAACTGCTGGGCTCCCCAACTTTTCTTAGTGAGCCCAGTGATGCTCGGGCATTCCTCTTAGGTTCCCATCTCCATGGGGATGTGGGCCTTCTGCTCTGAGGTCCCAACGGCTGGGTTGATCACAATTTCATGATGTGGGCTCTCTGGTGTTAGTTCACTGTGGCCTGGATCCCATAGCCTCTGTGCTCTTGGCCGCCTGCTGGGAGGTTCCAACTGCTGGATTCCTCACCTTTTTTATTCTTTGGGCCCTCTGTTTTTAGGCTACTCCTACCTGCCTCACTCCCATCCCCTTTGTGATGTATGTCCTCTGATATGAGGCCGCATGAGCTGGGTTCCTCACCTTTCGATGATGTAGCCCCACTGGTGGGAGGACAGTCCTGACTGGTTCCCATCCCCTTGGTGTTGTGAGCCCTCTGGCGAGAGTCTCATCCTGCCTCGGTTCCTCACCCTTCTGTGAGATAGGCCCTCTGCTGTGAAGTCACTACTGCCTGGCTGGCGCATGCCACCTTGTAGACGTGGGCCCTCTGTTGGCAGTTGGAACCTGCTGGCAGTCTCCTCCCCTCAGTTATGAGGGCCCCCTGGCGTCAGGCCCTAACTGCTGGGCTCCTAACATTTTCTGATATGTGCTAAGTGGTGCGAGGCCACTCCTGCCAGGTTCCCATGCCAATGGGGATGTGGGCCTTCTGTTCTGAGGTCCCAACGGCTGGGCTGCTCACAGGTTCATGATGTGGGCCCTCTGCTGTGAGTTCACTGCGGCCTGGATCCCATAGCCTCGGTGCTCTGGGCCACTTGCTGGGAGGTTCCAACTGCTGGATTCCTCAACTTTTATATTCTATGGACCCTGTGTTGTGAGGCCGGTCCTGCCAGCCTCATTCCGAACCCCTTGGTGATGTGGTTCCTCTGGTTTGAGGCTACATGTGCTGGGATCCTCACCTTTCGATGATGTTGTCCCACTGGTGTGGGGACACTCCTGCCTGGTTCCCATCCCCTTGGTGATGTGGGCCCTCTGGTGCGAGTCTGATCCTGACTGGGTTCGTCACACTTCTCTGAGGTGGGCCCTCTGCTGTGAGGTCATTCGTGCCTGGTTGGCACACATCGCCTTGGCGACGTCAGCCCTCTGGTGGCAGTTGGAGCCTGCTGGGAGCCTCCTTCCCTTGGTGATGAGGGTCCTCTGACGTCAGGCCCTAACTGCTGGTCTCCCAAAATTTTCTGATACGTTCTCAGTGGTGCGAGGACACTCCTACCAGATTTCCATCCCCATGGGGATGTGGGCCTCCTGCTCTGAGGTCCCAATGGCTGGGTTGCTCAGTTTCATGACATGGGCCCTCTTCTGTGAGTTCACTGTGGCCTGGATCCCATAGCCTCGGTGCTCTGGGCTGCCTGCTGGGAGGTTCCAACGGCTGAAATCCTCACTTTTTATTCTATGGGCCCAGTGTTGTGAGGCTACTCCTGCCTGCCTCACTCCGAGGCCCTTGGTGATGTGGGTCCTCTGGTTTGAGGACACATGTGCTGAGTACCTCACCATTCGATGATGTGGCCCCACTGGTGTGAAGACACTCCTGCCTGGTTCTCATCCCCTTGGTGATGTGGGCCCTCTGGTGAGAGTCTGATGTTGGCTGGGTTTCTCACCCTTCTGTGACGTGGGACCTCTGTTGTGAGGTAACTCCTGCCTGGCTTGCTCACATTGCCTTGGCAACGTGAGGCCTCAGGTGGCAGTTGGAGCCTGCTGGGAATCTCCTCCCCTCAGTTATGAGAGCTCTGGATAAAACACATATGCACTTTTTTGCCAAGTGCATTATTTTCCAAGTTCTGTCTCTTTTCCTATGCTTTAAGAGTGACTCCCGTGTACCTTCTGAAATCGGTTTCCTGCAATTCTGCCCCGCTTTCAAGTCCTCTTGGCAGCCTTACTTCAATATATTTTTGGACCATAGCTGTCATTTATAACTCTGCAGGTTTGTGAATGACAGTGTCCCTGAGCTCCTTTCTTCAACTCGCTTTCTTGTGAGCTCTCCGCAACACCGCAGGATTGCTTCAGGCCCTAGTGTGGTTCCGGCATGGCACGCTGAGCCTTTGGTTAATTCCTCTTCCTGGTGGGAAATGAGAGTCAAATTTGCCCGTCCAGACACCTCCAGCTAGTCTCTCATTGGTTCTCCCTATTCCTGTTCACTTTCCGCAGAAATTGCAAACTGGGCCAACCAGGAGGTTAAAGGCACTGACTCTCCAAGTGGGGAGAGTGTTAGTAAAGCGTCTTGAATGTTGCACCCGAGTACCAGGGGACGAAAACTGAGACACATTTGAACACGTTTCCCGAACACACGGTGGATCATACTCTGGGTTCCACATGCATGTTTTAGCTGAAGGAGGAATCCCTTAAACCTGGAGAGTTGAGACCCATGGAATGGGTACCATACAATATGACTTCAAAGGGTCTGCATTTGCTCACCGAACCTCACCAATCCTATCACTGCTGTGTTTATGCCGCTGTACACACACTTGATTCTCTTTTGGAGACATATAAATCCATAGGTTTTAAGATTCTTACTAGTCGGGTATATTCTTAGGCGTTTAATATGGGGTGTTGAGTCCACTTCGTTGAGCAAGGAGTAGCTCTTGTCTATTACATATTTGGCTTATGGAACGGTATCTGTGCTAATTTCAATCTCTGGTTTTATGCAAAACCCCAACTCACCTTTCCCCTTAAGCAAGCAGTAGTTGGTTTTCTACATTTGAGACCCTGTTCTGTTTTGTAATTCAGTTCCTGTGTAGCCAAGTTTACATTCCGTGTAGTAGTGATATCTTATGATGTTTCTTTTTCTCTGTGACTTATTTCACTTAGAATCATCGTACCTCAATCCACTCATTATGCTGCTACGGGTCTGATGACATAGATTTCATTGCTGAGTGACATTGCATTGTACGTAAGTACCACAACTTCTTTATCCATTTTTCGCTTTCTGTGATATTGAACTTGTACCGTAAACGAGGTTCCTGTAAACAGAGCCGTCTGAAACTTTGGGGTGGCTGTGTCTTTTTGATTTTAATTTCCCTAAGCTATAGGACCATAAGTGGAAGTGCCCTAGGCTCTGTTGCTTTGTTTTTTAGATGTTTCAGGAAACACCATACACTTCTCCAGAGTGGCTGTTGGCAATTTACATCCCGCCCATCAGCATAACAAGGCTCCCAGTTCTCCATGGCCTGTCCTGCCTTTCTGGATTTTACACTTTTTTCAGATGGCCCTTTTGACCGGGGGGCAGTGAGACTTCATTGTAGTGCAGATTTCCTTTGCAAGCTTGCTTGGTTGGCCAAAAAGGGCGTATGCGTTTTTTCCTGAATATATTCAGGGAAAAACACATACGCCCTTTTTGGCCAAGTGCATCATTGTGGACGTTCTGCCTCTTTTCCTATGCTTTACATGCAACTCCAGTTTACCTCCTGAAATCGGTTTCCTGCAATTCTGCCCCGCTTTCAAGTCCTCTTGGCAGCCTTACTTCAAGATATTTTTGGACGATAGCTGTCATTTATAACTCTGCAGGTTTGTGAATGACAGTGCCCCTGAGCTCCTTTCTTCAACTCGCTTTCTTGTGAGCTGGCCGCAAACCCGCAAGACTGCTTCAGACCCTAATCTGCTTCTGGCAGGGCACGCTGAGCCTTTGGTTAATTCCTCTTCCTGGTGGGAAATGAGTGTTAAATACGTCCGTCCAGACACCTACCTCACTCTCAACCCCTTGGTGATGTGGGTCCTCTGGTTTGTGGCCACCTTTGCTGGGTTCCTCACCTTTCGATGATGTGGCCCCACTAGTGTGAGGACACTCCTGCCTGGTTCTCATCCACGTGGTTATGTGGACCCCCTGGTGAGAGTCAGTTCCTGGCTGTGTTCCTCAGCCACCTGTGAGGGAGACCCTCTGCTGATAGGTCACTCCTGCATGGCTGGCACACATTGCCTTGGTGAAGTCAGCCGTGTGGTGGCAGTTGGAGCATGCTGGGAATCTCCTCCCACCGGTGATGAGGGCCCTCTTGCGTCAGGCCCTAACTGCTGGGCTCACCAACTTTTCTTAGTGAGCCCAATGATGCTTGGGCACTCCTCTTAGGATCCCATCTCCATGGGGATGTGGGCCTTCTGCTCTGAGGTTCCAACGGCTGGGTGGTTCACATTTTCATGATGTGGGCTCTCTGGTGTTAGTACACAGAGGCCTGGATCCCATAGCCTCTGTGCTCTTGGCCGCCTGCTGGGAGGTTCCAACTGCTGGATTCCTCACTTTTTTAATTTTTTGGGCCCTCTGTTGTGAGGATCCTCCTGCCTGCCTCACTCCCAGCCCCTTCGTGATGCGTGTCGTCTGGTTTGAGGCCACATGTGCTGGGTTCCTCACCTTTCGATGATGTGGGACCAATGGTCTTAGGAGACTCCTGCCTGGTTCACATCCCCTTGGTGATGTGGGCCCTCTGTTGAGAGTCTGATCCTGGCTGGGTTCCTCACCCATCTGTGAGGTGGGCCGTCTGCGGTGAGGTCACTCCTGCCTGGCTTGCTCACCTCGCCTTGTGGACATGAGCCCTCTGGTGGCACTTGGAGCCTGCTGGGAGCCTCCTCCCCTCGGTGATGAGGGCCCTCTGGCGTCAGGCCCTAACTGCTGGGCTCCCCACATTTTGTGATGTGCGCCCAGTGGTGCGAGGACACTCCAGCCGGGTTCACATCCCCATTGGGATGTGGGCCTTCTGCTCTGAGGCCCCAACGCCTGGGTTGCTCACAGTTTCATGATGTGGGCTCTCTGCTGTTAGTTCACTCCTGCCTGCATCCCATAACGTCTGTGCTCTCGGTCGCCTGCTGGGAGGTTCCAACTGCTGGATTCCTCACCTTTCTTATTCTTTGGGCCCTCTGTTTTTAGGCTACTCCTGCCTGCCTCACTCCCATTCCCTTTGTGATATGTGTCCTCTGATTTGAGGCCACATATGCTGGGTTCCGCACCTTTCGATGATGTGGCCCCACTGGAGGGAAGACAGTCCTGACTGGTTCCCATCCCCTTGCTGATGTGGGCCCTCAGGTGAGAGTCTGATCCTGGCTGGGTTCCTCACCCTTCTGTGAGGTGGGCCCTCTGCTGTGAGGTCAATCATGCCTGTCTGGCACACGTCACCTTGGTGACGTGGGCCCTCTGGTGGCAGTTGGAGTGTGCTGGGATCCTCCTCCCCTCGGTGATGAGGGCCCTCTTGCCTTAGGCCATAACTGCTGGGCTCCCCACATTTTCTGATGTGCGCCAAGTGAGTGAGGACACTCTTGCCAGGTTCCCATCCCCATGGGGATATGGGCCTTCTGCTCTGAGGTCAAAACGGCTGGCTTGCTCACAGTACCATGATGTGGGCCCTCTGCTGTGAGTTCACTCTGGCAAGGATCCCTTATCATCGGTGCTCTGAGCCGCCTGCTGGGAGGTTCCAACTGCTGGATTCCTCACCTTTTTTATTCTATGTGTCCTCTGTTGTGAGGCTCCTCCTGCCTGCCTCACTGCCAGCCCCTTGGTGATGACTGTCCTATGGCTTGTGGCCACATGTGCTGCGTTCCTCACCTTTCGATGATGTGGCCCCACTCGTGTGAGGACACTCCTGCCTGGTTCCCATCCCCTTGGTGAGGTGGGCCCTCTGGCGAGAGTCTAATCCTGGCTGGGTTCCTCAACGTTCTGTGAGGTAGGCCCTCTGCTGTGAGGTCACTCCTGCCTGGCTGGCCCACGTCACCTTGGAGACGTGAGCCCTCTGGTGGCAGTTGGAGCATGCCTCCTCTCTCTCGGTGCCTCCTCCTCTCGGTGATGACGGCCCTCTGGCATCAGGCCCTAAATGGTGGGCTCCCCACATTTTCTGATGTGCGCCCAGTGGTGCGAGGACACTCCAGCCAGGTTCCCATTCCCATGGGGATGCGGGCCTTCTGCGCTGAGGTCCCAACGCCTGGGTTTCTCACTGTTTTATGATGTGGGCCCTCTGCTGTGAGTTCACTGCGGCCTGGATCCCATAGCCTCGGTGTTCTGAGCCGCCTGCTGGAAGGAATAAATGCTGGAATCCTCACGTTTTTTATATTATGTGCCCTGTGTTGTGAGGCTACTCCTGCCTGCCTCACTCCAAGGCCCTTGGTGATGTGGGTCCTCTGGTTTGAGGACACATGTGCTGGGTTCCTCACCTTAAGATGATGAGGCCCCACTGGTGTGAGGATAATCCTGACTGGTTCCCATCCCCTTTGTGATGTGGGTCTTCTGGTGAGAGTCTGATCCTGGCTGGGTTCCTCACCCATCTGTGAGGTGGGCCCTCTACTATCAGGTAACTCTTGCCTGGCTTGCTCACCTCGCCTTGTTGACATGAGCCCTCTGGTGGCACTTGGACCCTGCTGGGAGCCCCTTCACCTCTGTGATGAGGGCCCTCTGACGTCAGGCCCTAACTGCTGGGCTCCCCAACTTTTCTTAGTGAGCCCAGTGATGCTCGGGCACTCCTCTTAGGTTCCCATCTCCATGGGGATGTGGGCCTTCTGCTCTGAGGTCCCAACGGCTGGGTTGATCACAATTTCATGATGTGGGCTCTCTGGTGTTAGTTCACTGTGGCCTGGATCCCATAGCCTCTGTGCTCTTGGCCGCCTGCTGGGAGGTTCCAACTGCTGGATTCCTCACCTTTTTTATTCTTTGGGCCCTCTGTTTTTAGGCTACTCCTACCTGCCTCACTCCCATCCCCTTTGTGATGTATGTCCTCTGATATGAGGCCGCATGAGCTGGGTTCCTCACCTTTCGATGATGTAGCCCCACTGGTGGGAGGACAGTCCTGACTGGTTCCCATCCCCTTGGTGTTGTGAGCCCTCTGGCGAGAGTCTCATCCTGCCTCGGTTCCTCACCCTTCTGTGAGATAGGCCCTCTGCTGTGAAGTCACTACTGCCTGGCTGGCGCATGCCACCTTGTAGACGTGGGCCCTCTGTTGGCAGTTGGAACCTGCTGGCAGTCTCCTCCCCTCAGTTATGAGGGCGCCCTGGCGTCAGGCCCTAACTGCTGGGCTCCTAACATTTTCTGATATGTGCTAAGTGGTGCGAGGCCACTCCTGCCAGGTTCCCATGCCAATGGGGATGTGGGCCTTCTGTTCTGAGGTCCCAACGGCTGGGCTGCTCACAGGTTCATGATGTGGGCCCTCTGCTGTGAGTTCACTGCGGCCTGGATCCCATAGCCTCGGTGCTCTGGGCCACTTGCTGGGAGGTTCCAACTGCTGGATTCCTCAACTTTTATATTCTATGGACCCTGTGTTGTGAGGCCGGTCCTGCCAGCCTCATTCCGAACCCCTTGGTGATGTGGTTCCTCTGGTTTGAGGCTACATGTGCTGGGATCCTCACCTTTCGATGATGTTGTCCCACTGGTGTGGGGACACTCCTGCCTGGTTCCCATCCCCTTGGTGATGTGGGCCCTCTGGTGCGAGTCTGATCCTGACTGGGTTCGTCACACTTCTCTGAGGTGGGCCCTCTGCTGTGAGGTCATTCGTGCCTGGTTGGCACACATCGCCTTGGCGACGTCAGCCCTCTGGTGGCAGTTGGAGCCTGCTGGGAGCCTCCTTCCCTTGGTGATGAGGGTCCTCTGACGTCAGGCCCTAACTGCTGGTCTCCCAAAATTTTCTGATACGTTCTCAGTGGTGCGAGGACACTCCTACCAGATTTCCATCCCCATGGGGATGTGGGCCTCCTGCTCTGAGGTCCCAATGGCTGGGTTGCTCAGTTTCATGACATGGGCCCTCTTCTGTGAGTTCACTGTGGCCTGGATCCCATAGCCTCGGTGCTCTGGGCTGCCTGCTGGGAGGTTCCAACGGCTGAAATCCTCACTTTTTATTCTATGGGCCCAGTGTTGTGAGGCTACTCCTGCCTGCCTCACTCCGAGGCCCTTGGTGATGTGGGTCCTCTGGTTTGAGGACACATGTGCTGAGTACCTCACCATTCGATGATGTGGCCCCACTGGTGTGAAGACACTCCTGCCTGGTTCTCATCCCCTTGGTGATGTGGGCCCTCTGGTGAGAGTCTGATGTTGGCTGGGTTTCTCACCCTTCTGTGACGTGGGACCTCTGTTGTGAGGTAACTCCTGCCTGGCTTGCTCACGTTGCCTTGGCAACGTGAGGCCTCAGGTGGCAGTTGGAGCCTGCTGGGAATCTCCTCCCCTCAGTTATGAGAGCTCTGGATAAAACACATATGCACTTTTTTGCCAAGTGCATTATTTTCCAAGTTCTGTCTCTTTTCCTATGCTTTAAGAGTGACTCCCGTGTACCTTCTGAAATCGGTTTCCTGCAATTCTGCCCCGCTTTCAAGTCCTCTTGGCAGCCTTACTTCAATATATTTTTGGACCATAGCTGTCATTTATAACTCTGCAGGTTTGTGAATGACAGTGTCCCTGAGCTCCTTTCTTCAACTCGCTTTCTTGTGAGCTCTCCGCAACACCGCAGGATTGCTTCAGGCCCTAGTGTGGTTCCGGCATGGCACGCTGAGCCTTTGGTTAATTCCTCTTCCTGGTGGGAAATGAGAGTCAAATTTGCCCGTCCAGACACCTCCAGCTAGTCTCTCATTGGTTCTCCCTATTCCTGTTCACTTTCCGCAGAAATTGCAAACTGGGCCAACCAGGAGGTTAAAGGCACTGACTCTCCAAGTGGGGAGAGTGTTAGTAAAGCGTCTGGAATGTTGCACCCGAGTACCAGGGGACGAAAACTGAGACACATTTGAACACGTTTCCCGAACACACGGTGGATCATACTCTGGGTTCCACATGCATGTTTTAGCTGAAGGAAGAATCCCTTAAACCTGGAGAGTTGAGACCCATGGAATGGGTACCATACAATATGACTTCAAAGGGTCTGCATTTGCTCACCGAACCTCACCAATCCTATCACTGCTGTGTTTATGCCGCTGTACACACACTTGATTCTCTTTTGGAGACATATAAATCCATAGGTTTTAAGATTCTTACTAGTCGGGTATATTCTTAGGCGTTTAATATGGGGTGTTGAGTCCACTTCGTTGAGCAAGGAGTAGCTCTTGTCTATTACATATTTGGCTTATGGAACGGTATCTGTGCTAATTTCAATCTCTGGTTTTATGCAAAACCCCAACTCACCTTTCCCCTTAAGCAAGCAGTAGTTGGTTTTCTACATTTGAGACCCTGTTCTGTTTTGTAATTCAGTTCCTGTGTAGCCAAGTTTACATTCCGTGTAGTAGTGATATCTTATGATGTTTCTTTTTCTCTGTGACTTATTTCACTTAGAATCATCGTACCTCAATCCACTCATTATGCTGCTACGGGTCTGATGACATAGATTTCATTGCTGAGTGATATTGCATTGTACGTAAGTACCACAACTTCTTTATCCATTTTTCGCTTTCTGTGATATTGAACTTGTACCGTAAACGAGGTTCCTGTAAACAGAGCCGTCTGAAACTTTGGGGTGGCTGTGTCTTTTTGATTTTAATTTCCCTAAGCTATAGGACCATAAGTGGAAGTGCCCTAGGCTCTGTTGCTTTGTTTTTTAGATGTTTCAGGAAACACCATACACTTCTCCAGAGTGGCTGTTGGCAATTTACATCCCGCCCATCAGCATAACAAGGCTCCCAGTTCTCCATGGCCTGTCCTGCCTTTCTGGATTTTACACTTTTTTCAGATGGCCCTTTTGACCGGGGGGCAGTGAGACTTCATTGTAGTGCAGATTTCCTTTGCAAGCTTGCTTGGTTGGCCAAAAAGGGCGTATGCGTTTTTTCCTGAATATATTCAGGGAAAAACACATACGCCCTTTTTGGCCAAGTGCATCATTGTGGACGTTCTGCCTCTTTTCCTATGCTTTACATGCAACTCCAGTTTACCTCCTGAAATCGGTTTCCTGCAATTCTGCCCCGCTTTCAAGTCCTCTTGGCAGCCTTACTTCAAGATATTTTTGGACGATAGCTGTCATTTATAACTCTGCAGGTTTGTGAATGACAGTGCCCCTGAGCTCCTTTCTTCAACTCGCTTTCTTGTGAGCTGGCCGCAAACCCGCAAGACTGCTTCAGACCCTAATCTGCTTCTGGCAGGGCACGCTGAGCCTTTGGTTAATTCCTCTTCCTGGTGGGAAATGAGTGTTAAATACGTCCGTCCAGACACCTACCTCACTCTCAACCCCTTGGTGATGTGGGTCCTCTGGTTTGTGGCCACCTTTGCTGGGTTCCTCACCTTTCGATGATGTGGCCCCACTAGTGTGAGGACACTCCTGCCTGGTTCTCATCCACGTGGTTATGTGGACCCCCTGGTGAGAGTCTGTTCCTGGCTGTGTTCCTCACCCTTCTGTGAGGGAGACCCTCTGCTGATAGGTCACTCCTGCATGGCTGGCACACATTGCCTTGGTGAAGTCAGCCGTGTGGTGGCAGTTGGAGCATGCTGGGAATCTCCTCCCACCGGTGATGAGGGCCCTCTTGCGTCAGGCCCTAACTGCTGGGCTCACCAACTTTTCTTAGTGAGCCCAATGATGCTTGGGCACTCCTCTTAGGATCCCATCTCCATGGGGATGTGGGCCTTCTGCTCTGAGGTTCCAACGGCTGGGTGGTTCACATTTTCATGATGTGGGCTCTCTGGTGTTAGTACACAGAGGCCTGGATCCCATAGCCTCTGTGCTCTTGGCCGCCTGCTGGGAGGTTCCAACTGCTGGATTCCTCACTTTTTTAATTTTTTGGGCCCTCTGTTGTGAGGATCCTCCTGCCTGCCTCACTCCCAGCCCCTTCGTGATGCGTGTCGTCTGGTTTGAGGCCACATGTGCTGGGTTCCTCACCTTTCGATGATGTGGGACCAATGGTCTTAGGAGACTCCTGCCTGGTTCACATCCCCTTGGTGATGTGGGCCCTCTGTTGAGAGTCTGATCCTGGCTGGGTTCCTCACCCATCTGTGAGGTGGGCCGTCTGCGGTGAGGTCACTCCTGCCTGGCTTGCTCACCTCGCCTTGTGGACATGAGCCCTCTGGTGGCACTTGGAGCCTGCTGGGAGCCTCCTCCCCTCGGTGATGAGGGCCCTCTGGCGTCAGGCCCTAACTGCTGGGCTCCCCACATTTTGTGATGTGCGCCCAGTGGTGCGAGGACACTCCAGCCGGGTTCACATCCCCATTGGGATGTGGGCCTTCTGCTCTGAGGCCCCAACGCCTGGGTTGCTCACAGTTTCATGATGTGGGCTCTCTGCTGTTAGTTCACTCCTGCCTGCATCCCATAACTTCTGTGCTCTCGGTCGCCTGCTGGGAGGTTCCAACTGCTGGATTCCTCACCTTTCTTATTCTTTGGGCCCTCTGTTTTTAGGCTACTCCTGCCTGCCTCACTCCCATTCCCTTTGTGATATGTGTCCTCTGATTTGAGGCCACATATGCTGGGTTCCGCACCTTTCGATGATGTGGCCCCACTGGAGGGAAGACAGTCCTGACTGGTTCCCATCCCCTTGCTGATGTGGGCCCTCAGGTGAGAGTCTGATCCTGGCTGGGTTCCTCACCCTTCTGTGAGGTGGGCCCTCTGCTGTGAGGTCAATCATGCCTGTCTGGCACACGTCACCTTGGTGACGTGGGCCCTCTGGTGGCAGTTGGAGTGTGCTGGGATCCTCCTCCCCTCGGTGATGAGGGCCCTCTTGCCTTAGGCCATAACTGCTGGGCTCCCCACATTTTCTGATGTGCGCCAAGTGAGTGAGGACACTCTTGCCAGGTTCCCATCCCCATGGGGATATGGGCCTTCTGCTCTGAGGTCAAAACGGCTGGCTTGCTCACAGTACCATGATGTGGGCCCTCTGCTGTGAGTTCACTCTGGCAAGGATCCCTTATCATCGGTGCTCTGAGCCGCCTGCTGGGAGGTTCCAACTGCTGGATTCCTCACCTTTTTTATTCTATGTGCCCTCTGTTGTGAGGCTCCTCCTGCCTGCCTCACTGCCAGCCCCTTGGTGATGACTGTCCTATGGCTTGTGGCCACATGTGCTGCGTTCCTCACCTTTCGATGATGTGGCCCCACTCGTGTGAGGACACTCCTGCCTGGTTCCCATCCCCTTGGTGAGGTGGGCCCTCTGGCGAGAGTCTAATCCTGGCTGGGTTCCTCAACGTTCTGTGAGGTAGGCCCTCTGCTGTGAGGTCACTCCTGCCTGGCTGGCCCACGTCACCTTGGAGACGTGAGCCCTCTGGTGGCAGTTGGAGCATGCAGGGTGCCTCCTCCTCTCGGTGATGACGGCCCTCTGGCATCAGGCCCTAAATGGTGGGCTCCCCACATTTTCTGATGTGCGCCCAGTGGTGCGAGGACACTCCAGCCAGGTTCCCATTCCCATGGGGATGCGGGCCTTCTGCGCTGAGGTCCCAACGCCTGGGTTTCTCACTGTTTTATGATGTGGGCCCTCTGCTGTGAGTTCACTGCGGCCTGGATCCCATAGCCTCGGTGTTCTGAGCCGCCTGCTGGAAGGAATAAATGCTGGAATCCTCACGTTTTTTATATTATGTGCCCTGTGTTGTGAGGCTACTCCTGCCTGCCTCACTCCAAGGCCCTTGGTGATGTGGGTCCTCTGGTTTGAGGACACATGTGCTGGGTTCCTCACCTTAAGATGATGAGGCCCCACTGGTGTGAGGATAATCCTGACTGGTTCCCATCCCCTTTGTGATGTGGGTCTTCTGGTGAGAGTCTGATCCTGGCTGGGTTCCTCACCCATCTGTGAGGTGGGCCCTCTACTATCAGGTAACTCTTGCCTGGCTTGCTCACCTCGCCTTGTTGACATGAGCCCTCTGGTGGCACTTGGACCCTGCTGGGAGCCCCTTCACCTCTGTGATGAGGGCCCTCTGACATCAGGCCCTAACTGCTGGGCTCCCCAACTTTTCTTAGTGAGCCCAGTGATGCTCGGGCATTCCTCTTAGGTTCCCATCTCCATGGGGATGTGGGCCTTCTGCTCTGAGGTCCCAACGGCTGGGTTGATCACAATTTCATGATGTGGGCTCTCTGGTGTTAGTTCACTGTGGCCTGGATCCCATAGCCTCTGTGCTCTTGGCCGCCTGCTGGGAGGTTCCAACTGCTGGATTCCTCACCTTTTTTATTCTTTGGGCCCTCTGTTTTTAGGCTACTCCTACCTGCCTCACTCCCATCCCCTTTGTGATGTATGTCCTCTGATATGAGGCCGCATGAGCTGGGTTCCTCACCTTTCGATGATGTAGCCCCACTGGTGGGAGGACAGTCCTGACTGGTTCCCATCCCCTTGGTGTTGTGAGCCCTCTGGCGAGAGTCTCATCCTGCCTCGGTTCCTCACCCTTCTGTGAGATAGGCCCTCTGCTGTGAAGTCACTACTGCCTGGCTGGCGCATGCCACCTTGTAGACGTGGGCCCTCTGTTGGCAGTTGGAACCTGCTGGCAGTCTCCTCCCCTCAGTTATGAGGGCCCCCTGGCGTCAGGCCCTAACTGCTGGGCTCCTAACATTTTCTGATATGTGCTAAGTGGTGCGAGGCCACTCCTGCCAGGTTCCCATGCCAATGGGGATGTGGGCCTTCTGTTCTGAGGTCCCAACGGCTGGGCTGCTCACAGGTTCATGATGTGGGCCCTCTGCTGTGAGTTCACTGCGGCCTGGATCCCATAGCCTCGGTGCTCTGGGCCACTTGCTGGGAGGTTCCAACTGCTGGATTCCTCAACTTTTATATTCTATGGACCCTGTGTTGTGAGGCCGGTCCTGCCAGCCTCATTCCGAACCCCTTGGTGATGTGGTTCCTCTGGTTTGAGGCTACATGTGCTGGGATCCTCACCTTTCGATGATGTTGTCCCACTGGTGTGGGGACACTCCTGCCTGGTTCCCATCCCCTTGGTGATGTGGGCCCTCTGGTGCGAGTCTGATCCTGACTGGGTTCGTCACACTTCTCTGAGGTGGGCCCTCTGCTGTGAGGTCATTCGTGCCTGGTTGGCACACATCGCCTTGGCGACGTCAGCCCTCTGGTGGCAGTTGGAGCCTGCTGGGAGCCTCCTTCCCTTGGTGATGAGGGTCCTCTGACGTCAGGCCCTAACTGCTGGTCTCCCAAAATTTTCTGATACGTTCTCAGTGGTGCGAGGACACTCCTACCAGATTTCCATCCCCATGGGGATGTGGGCCTCCTGCTCTGAGGTCCCAATGGCTGGGTTGCTCAGTTTCATGACATGGGCCCTCTTCTGTGAGTTCACTGTGGCCTGGATCCCATAGCCTCGGTGCTCTGGGCTGCCTGCTGGGAGGTTCCAATGGCTGAAATCCTCACTTTTTATTCTATGGGCCCAGTGTTGTGAGGCTACTCCTGCCTGCCTCACTCCGAGGCCCTTGGTGATGTGGGTCCTCTGGTTTGAGGACACATGTGCTGCGTTCCTCACCTTTCGATGATGTGGCCCCACTGGTGTGAAGACACTCCTGCCTGGTTCTCATCCCCTTGGTGATGTGGGCCCTCTGGTGAGAGTCTGATGTTGGCTGGGTTTCTCACCCTTCTGTGACGTGGGACCTCTGTTGTGAGGTAACTCCTGCCTGGCTTGCTCACGTTGCCTTGGCAACGTGAGGCCTCAGGTGGCAGTTGGAGCCTGCTGGGAATCTCCTCCCCTCAGTTATGAGAGCTCTGGATAAAACACATATGCACTTTTTTGCCAAGTGCATTATTTTCCAAGTTCTGTCTCTTTTCCTATGCTTTAAGAGTGACTCCCGTGTACCTTCTGAAATCGGTTTCCTGCAATTCTGCCCCGCTTTCAAGTCCTCTTGGCAGCCTTACTTCAATATATTTTTGGACCATAGCTGTCATTTATAACTCTGCAGGTTTGTGAATGACAGTGTCCCTGAGCTCCTTTCTTCAACTCGCTTTCTTGTGAGCTCTCCGCAACACCGCAGGATTGCTTCAGGCCCTAGTGTGGTTCCGGCATGGCACGCTGAGCCTTTGGTTAATTCCTCTTCCTGGTGGGAAATGAGAGTCAAATTTGCCCGTCCAGACACCTCCAGCTAGTCTCTCATTGGTTCTCCCTATTCCTGTTCACTTTCCGCAGAAATTGCAAACTGGGCCAACCAGGAGGTTAAAGGCACTGACTCTCCAAGTGGGGAGAGTGTTAGTAAAGCGTCTTGAATGTTGCACCCGAGTACCAGGGGACGAAAACTGAGACACATTTGAACACGTTTCCCGAACACACGGTGGATCATACTCTGGGTTCCACATGCATGTTTTAGCTGAAGGAAGAATCCCTTAAACCTGGAGAGTTGAGACCCATGGAATGGGTACCATACAATATGACTTCAAAGGGTCTGCATTTGCTCACCGAACCTCACCAATCCTATCACTGCTGTGTTTATGCCGCTGTACACACACTTGATTCTCTTTTGGAGACATATAAATCCATAGGTTTTAAGATTCTTACTAGTCGGGTATATTCTTAGGCGTTTAATATGGGGTGTTGAGTCCACTTCGTTGAGCAAGGAGTAGCTCTTGTCTATTACATATTTGGCTTATGGAACGGTATCTGTGCTAATTTCAATCTCTGGTTTTATGCAAAACCCCAACTCACCTTTCCCCTTAAGCAAGCAGTAGTTGGTTTTCTACATTTGAGACCCTGTTCTGTTTTGTAATTCAGTTCCTGTGTAGCCAAGTTTACATTCCGTGTAGTAGTGATATCTTATGATGTTTCTTTTTCTCTGTGACTTATTTCACTTAGAATCATCGTACCTCAATCCACTCATTATGCTGCTACGGGTCTGATGACATAGATTTCATTGCTGAGTGATATTGCATTGTACGTAAGTACCACAACTTCTTTATCCATTTTTCGCTTTCTGTGATATTGAACTTGTACCGTAAACGAGGTTCCTGTAAACAGAGCCGTCTGAAACTTTGGGGTGGCTGTGTCTTTTTGATTTTAATTTCCCTAAGCTATAGGACCATAAGTGGAAGTGCCCTAGGCTCTGTTGCTTTGTTTTTTAGATGTTTCAGGAAACACCATACACTTCTCCAGAGTGGCTGTTGGCAATTTACATCCCGCCCATCAGCATAACAAGGCTCCCAGTTCTCCATGGCCTGTCCTGCCTTTCTGGATTTTACACTTTTTTCAGATGGCCCTTTTGACCGGGGGGCAGTGAGACTTCATTGTAGTGCAGATTTCCTTTGCAAGCTTGCTTGGTTGGCCAAAAAGGGCGTATGCGTTTTTTCCTGAATATATTCAGGGAAAAACACATACGCCCTTTTTGGCCAAGTGCATCATTGTGGACGTTCTGCCTCTTTTCCTATGCTTTACATGCAACTCCAGTTTACCTCCTGAAATCGGTTTCCTGCAATTCTGCCCCGCTTTCAAGTCCTCTTGGCAGCCTTACTTCAAGATATTTTTGGACGATAGCTGTCATTTATAACTCTGCAGGTTTGTGAATGACAGTGCCCCTGAGCTCCTTTCTTCAACTCGCTTTCTTGTGAGCTGGCCGCAAACCCGCAAGACTGCTTCAGACCCTAATCTGCTTCTGGCAGGGCACGCTGAGCCTTTGGTTAATTCCTCTTCCTGGTGGGAAATGAGTGTTAAATACGTCCGTCCAGACACCTACCTCACTCTCAACCCCTTGGTGATGTGGGTCCTCTGGTTTGTGGCCACCTTTGCTGGGTTCCTCACCTTTCGATGATGTGGCCCCACTAGTGTGAGGACACTCCTGCCTGGTTCTCATCCACGTGGTTATGTGGACCCCCTGGTGAGAGTCTGTTCCTGGCTGTGTTCCTCACCCTTCTGTGAGGGAGACCCTCTGCTGATAGGTCACTCCTGCATGGCTGGCACACATTGCCTTGGTGAAGTCAGCCGTGTGGTGGCAGTTGGAGCATGCTGGGAATCTCCTCCCACCGGTGATGAGGGCCCTCTTGCGTCAGGCCCTAACTGCTGGGCTCACCAACTTTTCTTAGTGAGCCCAATGATGCTTGGGCACTCCTCTTAGGATCCCATCTCCATGGGGATGTGCGCCTTCTGCTCTGAGGTTCCAACGGCTGGGTGGTTCACATTTTCATGATGTGGGCTCTCTGGTGTTAGTACACAGAGGCCTGGATCCCATAGCCTCTGTGCTCTTGGCCGCCTGCTGGGAGGTTCCAACTGCTGGATTCCTCACTTTTTTAATTTTTTGGGCCCTCTGTTGTGAGGATCCTCCTGCCTGCCTCACTCCCAGCCCCTTCGTGATGCGTGTCGTCTGGTTTGAGGCCACATGTGCTGGGTTCCTCACCTTTCGATGATGTGGGACCAATGGTCTTAGGAGACTCCTGCCTGGTTCACATCCCCTTGGTGATGTGGGCCCTCTGTTGAGAGTCTGATCCTGGCTGGGTTCCTCACCCATCTGTGAGGTGGGCCGTCTGCGGTGAGGTCACTCCTGCCTGGCTTGCTCACCTCGCCTTGTGGACATGAGCCCTCTGGTGGCACTTGGAGCCTGCTGGGAGCCTCCTCCCCTCGGTGATGAGGGCCCTCTGGCGTCAGGCCCTAACTGCTGGGCTCCCCACATTTTGTGATGTGCGCCCAGTGGTGCGAGGACACTCCAGCCGGGGTCACATCCCCATTGGGATGTGGGCCTTCTGCTCTGAGGCCCCAACGCCTGGGTTGCTCACAGTTTCATGATGTGGGCTCTCTGCTGTTAGTTCACTCCTGCCTGCATCCCATAACGTCTGTGCTCTCGGTCGCCTGCTGGGAGGTTCCAACTGCTGGATTCCTCACCTTTCTTATTCTTTGGGCCCTCTGTTTTTAGGCTACTCCTGCCTGCCTCACTCCCATTCCCTTTGTGATATGTGTCCTCTGATTTGAGGCCACATATGCTGGGTTCCGCACCTTTCGATGATGTGGCCCCACTGGAGGGAAGACAGTCCTGACTGGTTCCCATCCCCTTGCTGATGTGGGCCCTCAGGTGAGAGTCTGATCCTGGCTGGGTTCCTCACCCTTCTGTGAGGTGGGCCCTCTGCTGTGAGGTCAATCATGCCTGTCTGGCACACGTCACCTTGGTGACGTGGGCCCTCTGGTGGCAGTTGGAGTGTGCTGGGATCCTCCTCCCCTCGGTGATGAGGGCCCTCTTGCCTTAGGCCATAACTGCTGGGCTCCCCACATTTTCTGATGTGCGCCAAGTGAGTGAGGACACTCTTGCCAGGTTCCCATCCCCATGGGGATATGGGCCTTCTGCTCTGAGGTCAAAACGGCTGGCTTGCTCACAGTACCATGATGTGGGCCCTCTGCTGTGAGTTCACTCTGGCAAGGATCCCTTATCATCGGTGCTCTGAGCCGCCTGCTGGGAGGTTCCAACTGCTGGATTCCTCACCTTTTTTATTCTATGTGCCCTCTGTTGTGAGGCTCCTCCTGCCTGCCTCACTGCCAGCCCCTTGGTGATGACTGTCCTATGGCTTGTGGCCACATGTGCTGCGTTCCTCACCTTTCGATGATGTGGCCCCACTCGTGTGAGGACACTCCTGCCTGGTTCCCATCCCCTTGGTGAGGTGGGCCCTCTGGCGAGAGTCTAATCCTGGCTGGGTTCCTCAACGTTCTGTGAGGTAGGCCCTCTGCTGTGAGGTCACTCCTGCCTGGCTGGCCCACGTCACCTTGGAGACGTGAGCCCTCTGGTGGCAGTTGGAGCATGCAGGGTGCCTCCTCCTCTCGGTGATGACGGCCCTCTGGCATCAGGCCCTAAATGGTGGGCTCCCCACATTTTCTGATGTGCGCCCAGTGGTGCGAGGACACTCCAGCCAGGTTCCCATTCCCATGGGGATGCGGGCCTTCTGCGCTGAGGTCCCAACGCCTGGGTTTCTCACTGTTTTATGATGTGGGCCCTCTGCTGTGAGTTCACTGCGGCCTGGATCCCATAGCCTCGGTGTTCTGAGCCGCCTGCTGGAAGGAATAAATGCTGGAATCCTCACGTTTTTTATATTATGTGCCCTGTGTTGTGAGGCTACTCCTGCCTGCCTCACTCCAAGGCCCTTGGTGATGTGGGTCCTCTGGTTTGAGGACACATGTGCTGGGTTCCTCACCTTAAGATGATGAGGCCCCACTGGTGTGAGGATAATCCTGACTGGTTCCCATCCCCTTTGTGATGTGGGTCTTCTGGTGAGAGTCTGATCCTGGCTGGGTTCCTCACCCATCTGTGAGGTGGGCCCTCTACTATCAGGTAACTCTTGCCTGGCTTGCTCACCTCGCCTTGTTGACATGAGCCCTCTGGTGGCACTTGGAGCCTGCTGGGAGCCCCTTCACCTCTGTGATGAGGGCCCTCTGACATCAGGCCCTAACTGCTGGGCTCCCCAACTTTTCTTAGTGAGCCCAGTGATGCTCGGGCATTCCTCTTAGGTTCCCATCTCCATGGGGATGTGGGCCTTCTGCTCTGAGGTCCCAACGGCTGGG
Organism: Lagenorhynchus albirostris; assembly: GCF_949774975.1. NCBI lineage: Eukaryota > Metazoa > Chordata > Mammalia > Artiodactyla > Delphinidae > Lagenorhynchus > Lagenorhynchus albirostris. Next base: position 220,894 of record NW_026783569.1, on the reverse strand, counting down.
TTGATCACAATTTCATGATGTGGGCTCTCTGGTGTTAGTTCACTGTGGCCTGGATCCCATAGCCTCTGTGCTCTTGGCCGCCTGCTGGGAGGTTCCAACTGCTGGATTCCTCACCTTTTTTATTCTTTGGGCCCTCTGTTTTTAGGCTACTCCTACCTGCCTCACTCCCATCCCCTTTGTGATGTATGTCCTCTGATATGAGGCCGCATGAGCTGGGTTCCTCACCTTTCGATGATGTAGCCCCACTGGTGGGAGGACAGTCCTGACTGGTTCCCATCCCCTTGGTGTTGTGAGCCCTCTGGCGAGAGTCTCATCCTGCCTCGGTTCCTCACCCTTCTGTGAGATAGGCCCTCTGCTGTGAAGTCACTACTGCCTGGCTGGCGCATGCCACCTTGTAGACGTGGGCCCTCTGTTGGCAGTTGGAACCTGCTGGCAGTCTCCTCCCCTCAGTTATGAGGGCCCCCTGGCGTCAGGCCCTAACTGCTGGGCTCCTAACATTTTCTGATATGTGCTAAGTGGTGCGAGGCCACTCCTGCCAGGTTCCCATCCCAATGGGGATGTGGGCCTTCTGTTCTGAGGTCCCAACGGCTGGGCTGCTCACAGGTTCATGATGTGGGCCCTCTGCTGTGAGTTCACTGCGGCCTGGATCCCATAGCCTCGGTGCTCTGGGCCACTTGCTGGGAGGTTCCAACTGCTGGATTCCTCAACTTTTATATTCTATGGACCCTGTGTTGTGAGGCCGGTCCTGCCAGCCTAATTCTGAACCCCTTGGTGATGTGGTTCCTCTGGTTTGAGGCTACATGTGCTGGGATCCTCACCTTTCGATGATGTTGTCCCACTGGTGTGGGGACACTCCTGCCTGGTTCCCATCCCCTTGGTGATGTGGGCCCTCTGGTGCGAGTCTGATCCTGACTGGGTTCGTCACACTTCTCTGAGGTGGGCCCTCTGCTGTGAGGTCATTCGTGCCTGGTTGGCACACATCGCCTTGGCGATGTCAGCCCTCTGGTGGCAGTTGGAGCCTGCTGGGAGCCTCCTTCCCTTGGTGATGAGGGTCCTCTGACGTCAGGCCCTAACTGCTGGTCTCCCAAAATTTTCTGATACGTTCTCAGTGGTGCGAGGACACTCCTACCAGATTTCCATCCCCATGGGGATGTGGGCCTCCTGCTCTGAGGTCCCAATGGCTGGGTTGCTCAGTTTCATGACATGGGCCCTCTTCTGTGAGTTCACTGTGGCCTGGATCCCATAGCCTCGGTGCTCTGGGCTGCCTGCTGGGAGGTTCCAACGGCTGAAATCCTCACTTTTTATTCTATGGGCCCAGTGTTGTGAGGCTACTCCTGCCTGCCTCACTCCGAGGCCCTTGGTGATGTGGGTCCTCTGGTTTGAGGACACATGTGCTGCGTTCCTCACCTTTCGATGATGTGGCCCCACTGGTGTGAAGACACTCCTGCCTGGTTCTCATCCCCTTGGTGATGTGGGCCCTCTGGTGAGAGTCTGATGTTGGCTGGGTTTCTCACCCTTCTGTGACGTGGGACCTCTGTTGTGAGGTAACTCCTGCCTGGCTTGCTCACGTTGCCTTGGCAACGTGAGGCCTCAGGTGGCAGTTGGAGCCTGCTGGGAATCTCCTCCCCTCAGTTATGAGAGCTCTGGATAAAACACATATGCACTTTTTTGCCAAGTGCATTATTTTCCAAGTTCTGTCTCTTTTCCTATGCTTTAAGAGTGACTCCCGTGTACCTTCTGAAATCGGTTTCCTGCAATTCTGCCCCGCTTTCAAGTCCTCTTGGCAGCCTTACTTCAATATATTTTTGGACCATAGCTGTCATTTATAACTCTGCAGGTTTGTGAATGACAGTGTCCCTGAGCTCCTTTCTTCAACTCGCTTTCTTGTGAGCTCTCCGCAACACCGCAGGATTGCTTCAGGCCCTAGTGTGGTTCCGGCATGGCACGCTGAGCCTTTGGTTAATTCCTCTTCCTGGTGGGAAATGAGAGTCAAATTTGCCCGTCCAGACACCTCCAGCTAGTCTCTCATTGGTTCTCCCTATTCCTGTTCACTTTCCGCAGAAATTGCAAACTGGGCCAACCAGGAGGTTAAAGGCACTGACTCTCCAAGTGGGGAGAGTGTTAGTAAAGCGTCTTGAATGTTGCACCCGAGTACCAGGGGACGAAAACTGAGACACATTTGAACACGTTTCCCGAACACACGGTGGATCATACTCTGGGTTCCACATGCATGTTTTAGCTGAAGGAAGAATCCCTTAAACCTGGAGAGTTGAGACCCATGGAATGGGTACCATACAATATGACTTCAAAGGGTCTGCATTTGCTCACCGAACCTCACCAATCCTATCACTGCTGTGTTTATGCCGCTGTACACACACTTGATTCTCTTTTGGAGACATATAAATCCATAGGTTTTAAGATTCTTACTAGTCGGGTATATTCTTAGGCGTTTAATATGGGGTGTTGAGTCCACTTCGTTGAGCAAGGAGTAGCTCTTGTCTATTACATATTTGGCTTATGGAACGGTATCTGTGCTAATTTCAATCTCTGGTTTTATGCAAAACCCCAACTCACCTTTCCCCTTAAGCAAGCAGTAGTTGGTTTTCTACATTTGAGACCCTGTTCTGTTTTGTAATTCAGTTCCTGTGTAGCCAAGTTTACATTCCGTGTAGTAGTGATATCTTATGATGTTTCTTTTTCTCTGTGACTTATTTCACTTAGAATCATCGTACCTCAATCCACTCATTATGCTGCTACGGGTCTGATGACATAGATTTCATTGCTGAGTGATATTGCATTGTACGTAAGTACCACAACTTCTTTATCCATTTTTCGCTTTCTGTGATATTGAACTTGTACCGTAAACGAGGTTCCTGTAAACAGAGCCGTCTGAAACTTTGGGGTGGCTGTGTCTTTTTGATTTTAATTTCCCTAAGCTATAGGACCATAAGTGGAAGTGCCCTAGGCTCTGTTGCTTTGTTTTTTAGATGTTTCAGGAAACACCATACACTTCTCCAGAGTGGCTGTTGGCAATTTACATCCCGCCCATCAGCATAACAAGGCTCCCAGTTCTCCATGGCCTGTCCTGCCTTTCTGGATTTTACACTTTTTTCAGATGGCCCTTTTGACCGGGGGGCAGTGAGACTTCATTGTAGTGCAGATTTCCTTTGCAAGCTTGCTTGGTTGGCCAAAAAGGGCGTATGCGTTTTTTCCTGAATATATTCAGGGAAAAACACATACGCCCTTTTTGGCCAAGTGCATCATTGTGGACGTTCTGCCTCTTTTCCTATGCTTTACATGCAACTCCAGTTTACCTCCTGAAATCGGTTTCCTGCAATTCTGCCCCGCTTTCAAGTCCTCTTGGCAGCCTTACTTCAAGATATTTTTGGACGATAGCTGTCATTTATAACTCTGCAGGTTTGTGAATGACAGTGCCCCTGAGCTCCTTTCTTCAACTCGCTTTCTTGTGAGCTGGCCGCAAACCCGCAAGACTGCTTCAGACCCTAATCTGCTTCTGGCAGGGCACGCTGAGCCTTTGGTTAATTCCTCTTCCTGGTGGGAAATGAGTGTTAAATACGTCCGTCCAGACACCTACCTCACTCTCAACCCCTTGGTGATGTGGGTCCTCTGGTTTGTGGCCACCTTTGCTGGGTTCCTCACCTTTCGATGATGTGGCCCCACTAGTGTGAGGACACTCCTGCCTGGTTCTCATCCACGTGGTTATGTGGACCCCCTGGTGAGAGTCTGTTCCTGGCTGTGTTCCTCACCCTTCTGTGAGGGAGACCCTCTGCTGATAGGTCACTCCTGCATGGCTGGCACACATTGCCTTGGTGAAGTCAGCCGTGTGGTGGCAGTTGGAGCATGCTGGGAATCTCCTCCCACCGGTGATGAGGGCCCTCTTGCGTCAGGCCCTAACTGCTGGGCTCACCAACTTTTCTTAGTGAGCCCAATGATGCTTGGGCACTCCTCTTAGGATCCCATCTCCATGGGGATGTGCGCCTTCTGCTCTGAGGTTCCAACGGCTGGGTGGTTCACATTTTCATGATGTGGGCTCTCTGGTGTTAGTACACAGAGGCCTGGATCCCATAGCCTCTGTGCTCTTGGCCGCCTGCTGGGAGGTTCCAACTGCTGGATTCCTCACTTTTTTAATTTTTTGGGCCCTCTGTTGTGAGGATCCTCCTGCCTGCCTCACTCCCAGCCCCTTCGTGATGCGTGTCGTCTGGTTTGAGGCCACATGTGCTGGGTTCCTCACCTTTCGATGATGTGGGACCAATGGTCTTAGGAGACTCCTGCCTGGTTCACATCCCCTTGGTGATGTGGGCCCTCTGTTGAGAGTCTGATCCTGGCTGGGTTCCTCACCCATCTGTGAGGTGGGCCGTCTGCGGTGAGGTCACTCCTGCCTGGCTTGCTCACCTCGCCTTGTGGACATGAGCCCTCTGGTGGCACTTGGAGCCTGCTGGGAGCCTCCTCCCCTCGGTGATGAGGGCCCTCTGGCGTCAGGCCCTAACTGCTGGGCTCCCCACATTTTGTGATGTGCGCCCAGTGGTGCGAGGACACTCCAGCCGGGGTCACATCCCCATTGGGATGTGGGCCTTCTGCTCTGAGGCCCCAACGCCTGGGTTGCTCACAGTTTCATGATGTGGGCTCTCTGCTGTTAGTTCACTCCTGCCTGCATCCCATAACGTCTGTGCTCTCGGTCGCCTGCTGGGAGGTTCCAACTGCTGGATTCCTCACCTTTCTTATTCTTTGGGCCCTCTGTTTTTAGGCTACTCCTGCCTGCCTCACTCCCATTCCCTTTGTGATATGTGTCCTCTGATTTGAGGCCACATATGCTGGGTTCCGCACCTTTCGATGATGTGGCCCCACTGGAGGGAAGACAGTCCTGACTGGTTCCCATCCCCTTGCTGATGTGGGCCCTCAGGTGAGAGTCTGATCCTGGCTCGGTTCCTCACCCTTCTGTGAGGTGGGCCCTCTGCTGTGAGGTCAATCATGCCTGTCTGGCACACGTCACCTTGGTGACGTGGGCCCTCTGGTGGCAGTTGGAGTGTGCTGGGATCCTCCTCCCCTCGGTGATGAGGGCCCTCTTGCCTTAGGCCATAACTGCTGGGCTCCCCACATTTTCTGATGTGCGCCAAGTGAGTGAGGACACTCTTGCCAGGTTCCCATCCCCATGGGGATATGGGCCTTCTGCTCTGAGGTCAAAACGGCTGGCTTGCTCACAGTACCATGATGTGGGCCCTCTGCTGTGAGTTCACTCTGGCAAGGATCCCTTATCATCGGTGCTCTGAGCCGCCTGCTGGGAGGTTCCAACTGCTGGATTCCTCACCTTTTTTATTCTATGTGCCCTCTGTTGTGAGGCTCCTCCTGCCTGCCTCACTGCCAGCCCCTTGGTGATGACTGTCCTATGGCTTGTGGCCACATGTGCTGCGTTCCTCACCTTTCGATGATGTGGCCCCACTCGTGTGAGGACACTCCTGCCTGGTTCCCATCCCCTTGGTGAGGTGGGCCCTCTGGCGAGAGTCTAATCCTGGCTGGGTTCCTCAACGTTCTGTGAGGTAGGCCCTCTGCTGTGAGGTCACTCCTGCCTGGCTGGCCCACGTCACCTTGGAGACGTGAGCCCTCTGGTGGCAGTTGGAGCATGCCTCCTCTCTCTCGGTGCCTCCTCCTCTCGGTGATGACGGCCCTCTGGCATCAGGCCCTAAATGGTGGGCTCCCCACATTTTCTGATGTGCGCCCAGTGGTGCGAGGACACTCCAGCCAGGTTCCCATTCCCATGGGGATGCGGGCCTTCTGCGCTGAGGTCCCAACGCCTGGGTTTCTCACTGTTTTATGATGTGGGCCCTCTGCTGTGAGTTCACTGCGGCCTGGATCCCATAGCCTCGGTGTTCTGAGCCGCCTGCTGGAAGGAATAAATGCTGGAATCCTCACGTTTTTTATATTATGTGCCCTGTGTTGTGAGGCTACTCCTGCCTGCCTCACTCCAAGGCCCTTGGTGATGTGGGTCCTCTGGTTTGAGGACACATGTGCTGGGTTCCTCACCTTAAGATGATGAGGCCCCACTGGTGTGAGGATAATCCTGACTGGTTCCCATCCCCTTTGTGATGTGGGTCTTCTGGTGAGAGTCTGATCCTGGCTGGGTTCCTCACCCATCTGTGAGGTGGGCCCTCTACTATCAGGTAACTCTTGCCTGGCTTGCTCACCTCGCCTTGTTGACATGAGCCCTCTGGTGGCACTTGGACCCTGCTGGGAGCCCCTTCACCTCTGTGATGAGGGCCCTCTGACGTCAGGCCCTAACTGCTGGGCTCCCCAACTTTTCTTAGTGAGCCCAGTGATGCTCGGGCATTCCTCTTAGGTTCCCATCTCCATGGGGATGTGGGCCTTCTGCTCTGAGGTCCCAACGGCTGGGTTGATCACAATTTCATGATGTGGGCTCTCTGGTGTTAGTTCACTGTGGCCTGGATCCCATAGCCTCTGTGCTCTTGGCCGCCTGCTGGGAGGTTCCAACTGCTGGATTCCTCACCTTTTTTATTCTTTGGGCCCTCTGTTTTTAGGCTACTCCTACCTGCCTCACTCCCATCCCCTTTGTGATGTATGTCCTCTGATATGAGGCCGCATGAGCTGGGTTCCTCACCTTTCGATGATGTAGCCCCACTGGTGGGAGGACAGTCCTGACTGGTTCCCATCCCCTTGGTGTTGTGAGCCCTCTGGCGAGAGTCTCATCCTGCCTCGGTTCCTCACCCTTCTGTGAGATAGGCCCTCTGCTGTGAAGTCACTACTGCCTGGCTGGCGCATGCCACCTTGTAGACGTGGGCCCTCTGTTGGCAGTTGGAACCTGCTGGCAGTCTCCTCCCCTCAGTTATGAGGGCCCCCTGGCGTCAGGCCCTAACTGCTGGGCTCCTAACATTTTCTGATATGTGCTAAGTGGTGCGAGGCCACTCCTGCCAGGTTCCCATGCCAATGGGGATGTGGGCCTTCTGTTCTGAGGTCCCAACGGCTGGGCTGCTCACAGGTTCATGATGTGGGCCCTCTGCTGTGAGTTCACTGCGGCCTGGATCCCATAGCCTCGGTGCTCTGGGCCACTTGCTGGGAGGTTCCAACTGCTGGATTCCTCAACTTTTATATTCTATGGACCCTGTGTTGTGAGGCCGGTCCTGCCAGCCTCATTCCGAACCCCTTGGTGATGTGGTTCCTCTGGTTTGAGGCTACATGTGCTGGGATCCTCACCTTTCGATGATGTTGTCCCACTGGTGTGGGGACACTCCTGCCTGGTTCCCATCCCCTTGGTGATGTGGGCCCTCTGGTGCGAGTCTGATCCTGACTGGGTTCGTCACACTTCTCTGAGGTGGGCCCTCTGCTGTGAGGTCATTCGTGCCTGGTTGGCACACATCGCCTTGGCGACGTCAGCCCTCTGGTGGCAGTTGGAGCCTGCTGGGAGCCTCCTTCCCTTGGTGATGAGGGTCCTCTGACGTCAGGCCCTAACTGCTGGTCTCCCAAAATTTTCTGATACGTTCTCAGTGGTGCGAGGACACTCCTACCAGATTTCCATCCCCATGGGGATGTGGGCCTCCTGCTCTGAGGTCCCAATGGCTGGGTTGCTCAGTTTCATGACATGGGCCCTCTTCTGTGAGTTCACTGTGGCCTGGATCCCATAGCCTCGGTGCTCTGGGCTGCCTGCTGGGAGGTTCCAACGGCTGAAATCCTCACTTTTTATTCTATGGGCCCAGTGTTGTGAGGCTACTCCTGCCTGCCTCACTCCGAGGCCCTTGGTGATGTGGGTCCTCTGGTTTGAGGACACATGTGCTGAGTACCTCACCTTTCGATGATGTGGCCCCACTGGTGTGAAGACACTCCTGCCTGGTTCTCATCCCCTTGGTGATGTGGGCCCTCTGGTGAGAGTCTGATGTTGGCTGGGTTTCTCACCCTTCTGTGACGTGGGACCTCTGTTGTGAGGTAACTCCTGCCTGGCTTGCTCACGTTGCCTTGGCAACGTGAGGCCTCAGGTGGCAGTTGGAGCCTGCTGGGAATCTCCTCCCCTCAGTTATGAGAGCTCTGGATAAAACACATATGCACTTTTTTGCCAAGTGCATTATTTTCCAAGTTCTGTCTCTTTTCCTATGCTTTAAGAGTGACTCCCGTGTACCTTCTGAAATCGGTTTCCTGCAATTCTGCCCCGCTTTCAAGTCCTCTTGGCAGCCTTACTTCAATATATTTTTGGACCATAGCTGTCATTTATAACTCTGCAGGTTTGTGAATGACAGTGTCCCTGAGCTCCTTTCTTCAACTCGCTTTCTTGTGAGCTCTCCGCAACACCGCAGGATTGCTTCAGGCCCTAGTGTGGTTCCGGCATGGCACGCTGAGCCTTTGGTTAATTCCTCTTCCTGGTGGGAAATGAGAGTCAAATTTGCCCGTCCAGACACCTCCAGCTAGTCTCTCATTGGTTCTCCCTATTCCTGTTCACTTTCCGCAGAAATTGCAAACTGGGCCAACCAGGAGGTTAAAGGCACTGACTCTCCAAGTGGGGAGAGTGTTAGTAAAGCGTCTTGAATGTTGCACCCGAGTACCAGGGGACGAAAACTGAGACACATTTGAACACGTTTCCCGAACACACGGTGGATCATACTCTGGGTTCCACATGCATGTTTTAGCTGAAGGAAGAATCCCTTAAACCTGGAGAGTTGAGACCCATGGAATGGGTACCATACAATATGACTTCAAAGGGTCTGCATTTGCTCACCGAACCTCACCAATCCTATCACTGCTGTGTTTATGCCGCTGTACACACACTTGATTCTCTTTTGGAGACATATAAATCCATAGGTTTTAAGATTCTTACTAGTCGGGTATATTCTTAGGCGTTTAATATGGGGTGTTGAGTCCACTTCGTTGAGCAAGGAGTAGCTCTTGTCTATTACATATTTGGCTTATGGAACGGTATCTGTGCTAATTTCAATCTCTGGTTTTATGCAAAACCCCAACTCACCTTTCCCCTTAAGCAAGCATAAGTTGGTTTTCTACATTTGAGACCCTGTTCTGTTTTGTAATTCAGTTCCTGTGTAGCCAAGTTTACATTCCGTGTAGTAGTGATATCTTATGATGTTTCTTTTTCTCTGTGACTTATTTCACTTAGAATCATCGTACCTCAATCCACTCATTATGCTGCTACGGGTCTGATGAGATAGATTTCATTGCTGAGTGATATTGCATTGTACGTAAGTACCACAACTTCTTTATCCATTTTTCGCTTTCTGTGATATTGAACTTGTACCGTAAACGAGGTTCCTGTAAACAGAGCCGTCTGAAACTTTGGGGTGGCTGTGTCTTTTTGATTTTAATTTCCCTAAGCTATAGGACCATAAGTGGAAGTGCCCTAGGCTCTGTTGCTTTGTTTTTTAGATGTTTCAGGAAACACCATACACTTCTCCAGAGTGGCTGTTGGCAATTTACATCCCGCCCATCAGCATAACAAGGCTCCCAGTTCTCCATGGCCTGTCCTGCCTTTCTGGATTTTACACTTTTTTCAGATGGCCCTTTTGACCGGGGGGCAGTGAGACTTCATTGTAGTGCAGATTTCCTTTGCAAGCTTGCTTGGTTGGCCAAAAAGGGCGTATGCGTTTTTTCCTGAATATATTCAGGGAAAAACACATACGCCCTTTTTGGCCAAGTGCATCATTGTGGACGTTCTGCCTCTTTTCCTATGCTTTACATGCAACTCCAGTTTACCTCCTGAAATCGGTTTCCTGCAATTCTGCCCCGCTTTCAAGTCCTCTTGGCAGCCTTACTTCAAGATATTTTTGGACGATAGCTGTCATTTATAACTCTGCAGGTTTGTGAATGACAGTGCCCCTGAGCTCCTTTCTTCAACTCGCTTTCTTGTGAGCTGGCCGCAAACCCGCAAGACTGCTTCAGACCCTAATCTGCTTCTGGCAGGGCACGCTGAGCCTTTGGTTAATTCCTCTTCCTGGTGGGAAATGAGTGTTAAATACGTCCGTCCAGACACCTACCTCACTCTCAACCCCTTGGTGATGTGGGTCCTCTGGTTTGTGGCCACCTTTGCTGGGTTCCTCACCTTTCGATGATGTGGCCCCACTAGTGTGAGGACACTCCTGCCTGGTTCTCATCCACGTGGTTATGTGGACCCCCTGGTGAGAGTCTGTTCCTGGCTGTGTTCCTCACCCTTCTGTGAGGGAGACCCTCTGCTGATAGGTCACTCCTGCATGGCTGGCACACATTGCCTTGGTGAAGTCAGCCGTGTGGTGGCAGTTGGAGCATGCTGGGAATCTCCTCCCACCGGTGATGAGGGCCCTCTTGCGTCAGGCCCTAACTGCTGGGCTCACCAACTTTTCTTAGTGAGCCCAATGATGCTTGGGCACTCCTCTTAGGATCCCATCTCCATGGGGATGTGCGCCTTCTGCTCTGAGGTTCCAACGGCTGGGTGGTTCACATTTTCATGATGTGGGCTCTCTGGTGTTAGTACACAGAGGCCTGGATCCCATAGCCTCTGTGCTCTTGGCCGCCTGCTGGGAGGTTCCAACTGCTGGATTCCTCACTTTTTTAATTTTTTGGGCCCTCTGTTGTGAGGATCCTCCTGCCTGCCTCACTCCCAGCCCCTTCGTGATGCGTGTCGTCTGGTTTGAGGCCACATGTGCTGGGTTCCTCACCTTTCGATGATGTGGGACCAATGGTCTTAGGAGACTCCTGCCTGGTTCACATCCCCTTGGTGATGTGGGCCCTCTGTTGAGAGTCTGATCCTGGCTGGGTTCCTCACCCATCTGTGAGGTGGGCCGTCTGCGGTGAGGTCACTCCTGCCTGGCTTGCTCACCTCGCCTTGTGGACATGAGCCCTCTGGTGGCACTTGGAGCCTGCTGGGAGCCTCCTCCCCTCGGTGATGAGGGCCCTCTGGCGTCAGGCCCTAACTGCTGGGCTCCCCACATTTTGTGATGTGCGCCCAGTGGTGCGAGGACACTCCAGCCGGGGTCACATCCCCATTGGGATGTGGGCCTTCTGCTCTGAGGCCCCAACGCCTGGGTTGCTCACAGTTTCATGATGTGGGCTCTCTGCTGTTAGTTCACTCCTGCCTGCATCCCATAACGTCTGTGCTCTCGGTCGCCTGCTGGGAGGTTCCAACTGCTGGATTCCTCACCTTTCTTATTCTTTGGGCCCTCTGTTTTTAGGCTACTCCTGCCTGCCTCACTCCCATTCCCTTTGTGATATGTGTCCTCTGATTTGAGGCCACATATGCTGGGTTCCGCACCTTTCGATGATGTGGCCCCACTGGAGGGAAGACAGTCCTGACTGGTTCCCATCCCCTTGCTGATGTGGGCCCTCAGGTGAGAGTCTGATCCTGGCTGGGTTCCTCACCCTTCTGTGAGGTGGGCCCTCTGCTGTGAGGTCAATCATGCCTGTCTGGCACACGTCACCTTGGTGACGTGGGCCCTCTGGTGGCAGTTGGAGTGTGCTGGGATCCTCCTCCCCTCGGTGATGAGGGCCCTCTTGCCTTAGGCCATAACTGCTGGGCTCCCCACATTTTCTGATGTGCGCCAAGTGAGTGAGGACACTCTTGCCAGGTTCCCATCCCCATGGGGATATGGGCCTTCTGCTCTGAGGTCAAAACGGCTGGCTTGCTCACAGTACCATGATGTGGGCCCTCTGCTGTGAGTTCACTCTGGCAAGGATCCCTTATCATCGGTGCTCTGAGCCGCCTGCTGGGAGGTTCCAACTGCTGGATTCCTCACCTTTTTTATTCTATGTGCCCTCTGTTGTGAGGCTCCTCCTGCCTGCCTCACTGCCAGCCCCTTGGTGATGACTGTCCTATGGCTTGTGGCCACATGTGCTGCGTTCCTCACCTTTCGATGATGTGGCCCCACTCGTGTGAGGACACTCCTGCCTGGTTCCCATCCCCTTGGTGAGGTGGGCCCTCTGGCGAGAGTCTAATCCTGGCTGGGTTCCTCAACGTTCTGTGAGGTAGGCCCTCTGCTGTGAGGTCACTCCTGCCTGGCTGGCCCACGTCACCTTGGAGACGTGAGCCCTCTGGTGGCAGTTGGAGCATGCAGGGTGCCTCCTCCTCTCGGTGATGACGGCCCTCTGGCATCAGGCCCTAAATGGTGGGCTCCCCACATTTTCTGATGTGCGCCCAGTGGTGCGAGGACACTCCAGCCAGGTTCCCATTCCCATGGGGATGCGGGCCTTCTGCGCTGAGGTCCCAACGCCTGGGTTTCTCACTGTTTTATGATGTGGGCCCTCTGCTGTGAGTTCACTGCGGCCTGGATCCCATAGCCTCGGTGTTCTGAGCCGCCTGCTGGAAGGAATAAATGCTGGAATCCTCACGTTTTTTATATTATGTGCCCTGTGTTGTGAGGCTACTCCTGCCTGCCTCACTCCAAGGCCCTTGGTGATGTGGGTCCTCTGGTTTGAGGACACATGTGCTGGGTTCCTCACCTTAAGATGATGAGGCCCCACTGGTGTGAGGATAATCCTGACTGGTTCCCATCCCCTTTGTGATGTGGGTCTTCTGGTGAGAGTCTGATCCTGGCTGGGTTCCTCACCCATCTGTGAGGTGGGCCCTCTACTATCAGGTAACTCTTGCCTGGCTTGCTCACCTCGCCTTGTTGACATGAGCCCTCTGGTGGCACTTGGACCCTGCTGGGAGCCCCTTCACCTCTGTGATGAGGGCCCTCTGACATCAGGCCCTAACTGCTGGGCTCCCCAACTTTTCTTAGTGAGCCCAGTGATGCTCGGGCACTCCTCTTAGGTTCCCATCTCCATGGGGATGTGGGCCTTCTGCTCTGAGGTCCCAACGGCTGGGTTGATCACAATTTCATGATGTGGGCTCTCTGGTGTTAGTTCACTGTGGCCTGGATCCCATAGCCTCTGTGCTCTTGGCCGCCTGCTGGGAGGTTCCAACTGCTGGATTCCTCACCTTTTTTATTCTTTGGGCCCTCTGTTTTTAGGCTACTCCTACCTGCCTCACTCCCATCCCCTTTGTGATGTATGTCCTCTGATATGAGGCCGCATGAGCTGGGTTCCTCACCTTTCGATGATGTAGCCCCACTGGTGGGAGGACAGTCCTGACTGGTTCCCATCCCCTTGGTGTTGTGAGCCCTCTGGCGAGAGTCTCATCCTGCCTCGGTTCCTCACCCTTCTGTGAGATAGGCCCTCTGCTGTGAAGTCACTACTGCCTGGCTGGCGCATGCCACCTTGTAGACGTGGGCCCTCTGTTGGCAGTTGGAACCTGCTGGCAGTCTCCTCCCCTCAGTTATGAGGGCCCCCTGGCGTCAGGCCCTAACTGCTGGGCTCCTAACATTTTCTGATATGTGCTAAGTGGTGCGAGGCCACTCCTGCCAGGTTCCCATGCCAATGGGGATGTGGGCCTTCTGTTCTGAGGTCCCAACGGCTGGGCTGCTCACAGGTTCATGATGTGGGCCCTCTGCTGTGAGTTCACTGCGGCCTGGATCCCATAGCCTCGGTGCTCTGGGCCACTTGCTGGGAGGTTCCAACTGCTGGATTCCTCAACTTTTATATTCTATGGACCCTGTGTTGTGAGGCCGGTCCTGCCAGCCTAATTCTGAACCCCTTGGTGATGTGGTTCCTCTGGTTTGAGGCTACATGTGCTGGGATCCTCACCTTTCGATGATGTTGTCCCACTGGTGTGGGGACACTCCTGCCTGGTTCCCATCCCCTTGGTGATGTGGGCCCTCTGGTGCGAGTCTGATCCTGACTGGGTTCGTCACACTTCTCTGAGGTGGGCCCTCTGCTGTGAGGTCATTCGTGCCTGGTTGGCACACATCGCCTTGGCGACGTCAGCCCTCTGGTGGCAGTTGGAGCCTGCTGGGAGCCTCCTTCCCTTGGTGATGAGGGTCCTCTGACGTCAGGCCCTAACTGCTGGTCTCCCAAAATTTTCTGATACGTTCTCAGTGGTGCGAGGACACTCCTACCAGATTTCCATCCCCATGGGGATGTGGGCCTCCTGCTCTGAGGTCCCAATGGCTGGGTTGCTCAGTTTCATGACATGGGCCCTCTTCTGTGAGTTCACTGTGGCCTGGATCCCATAGCCTCGGTGCTCTGGGCTGCCTGCTGGGAGGTTCCAACGGCTGAAATCCTCACTTTTTATTCTATGGGCCCAGTGTTGTGAGGCTACTCCTGCCTGCCTCACTCCGAGGCCCTTGGTGATGTGGGTCCTCTGGTTTGAGGACACATGTGCTGCGTTCCTCACCTTTCGATGATGTGGCCCCACTGGTGTGAAGACACTCCTGCCTGGTTCTCATCCCCTTGGTGATGTGGGCCCTCTGGTGAGAGTCTGATGTTGGCTGGGTTTCTCACCCTTCTGTGACGTGGGACCTCTGTTGTGAGGTAACTCCTGCCTGGCTTGCTCACGTTGCCTTGGCAACGTGAGGCCTCAGGTGGCAGTTGGAGCCTGCTGGGAATCTCCTCCCCTCAGTTATGAGAGCTCTGGATAAAACACATATGCACTTTTTTGCCAAGTGCATTATTTTCCAAGTTCTGTCTCTTTTCCTATGCTTTAAGAGTGACTCCCGTGTACCTTCTGAAATCGGTTTCCTGCAATTCTGCCCCGCTTTCAAGTCCTCTTGGCAGCCTTACTTCAATATATTTTTGGACCATAGCTGTCATTTATAACTCTGCAGGTTTGTGAATGACAGTGTCCCTGAGCTCCTTTCTTCAACTCGCTTTCTTGTGAGCTCTCCGCAACACCGCAGGATTGCTTCAGGCCCTAGTGTGGTTCCGGCATGGCACGCTGAGCCTTTGGTTAATTCCTCTTCCTGGTGGGAAATGAGAGTCAAATTTGCCCGTCCAGACACCTCCAGCTAGTCTCTCATTGGTTCTCCCTATTCCTGTTCACTTTCCGCAGAAATTGCAAACTGGGCCAACCAGGAGGTTAAAGGCACTGACTCTCCAAGTGGGGAGAGTGTTAGTAAAGCGTCTTGAATGTTGCACCCGAGTACCAGGGGACGAAAACTGAGACACATTTGAACACGTTTCCCGAACACACGGTGGATCATACTCTGGGTTCCACATGCATGTTTTAGCTGAAGGAAGAATCCCTTAAACCTGGAGAGTTGAGACCCATGGAATGGGTACCATACAATATGACTTCAAAGGGTCTGCATTTGCTCACCGAACCTCACCAATCCTATCACTGCTGTGTTTATGCCGCTGTACACACACTTGATTCTCTTTTGGAGACATATAAATCCATAGGTTTTAAGATTCTTACTAGTCGGGTATATTCTTAGGCGTTTAATATGGGGTGTTGAGTCCACTTCGTTGAGCAAGGAGTAGCTCTTGTCTATTACATATTTGGCTTATGGAACGGTATCTGTGCTAATTTCAATCTCTGGTTTTATGCAAAACCCCAACTCACCTTTCCCCTTAAGCAAGCATAAGTTGGTTTTCTACATTTGAGACCCTGTTCTGTTTTGTAATTCAGTTCCTGTGTAGCCAAGTTTACATTCCGTGTAGTAGTGATATCTTATGATGTTTCTTTTTCTCTGTGACTTATTTCACTTAGAATCATCGTACCTCAATCCACTCATTATGCTGCTACGGGTCTGATGACATAGATTTCATTGCTGAGTGATATTGCATTGTACGTAAGTACCACAACTTCTTTATCCATTTTTCGCTTTCTGTGATATTGAACTTGTACCGTAAACGAGGTTCCTGTAAACAGAGCCGTCTGAAACTTTGGGGTGGCTGTGTCTTTTTGATTTTAATTTCCCTAAGCTATAGGACCATAAGTGGAAGTGCCCTAGGCTCTGTTGCTTTGTTTTTTAGATGTTTCAGGAAACACCATACACTTCTCCAGAGTGGCTGTTGGCAATTTACATCCCGCCCATCAGCATAACAAGGCTCCCAGTTCTCCATGGCCTGTCCTGCCTTTCTGGATTTTACACTTTTTTCAGATGGCCCTTTTGACCGGGGGGGCAGTGAGACTTCATTGTAGTGCAGATTTCCTTTGCAAGCTTGCTTGGTTGGCCAAAAAGGGCGTATGCGTTTTTTCCTGAATATATTCAGGGAAAAACACATACGCCCTTTTTGGCCAAGTGCATCATTGTGGACGTTCTGCCTCTTTTCCTATGCTTTACATGCAACTCCAGTTTACCTCCTGAAATCGGTTTCCTGCAATTCTGCCCCGCTTTCAAGTCCTCTTGGCAGCCTTACTTCAAGATATTTTTGGACGATAGCTGTCATTTATAACTCTGCAGGTTTGTGAATGACAGTGCCCCTGAGCTCCTTTCTTCAACTCGCTTTCTTGTGAGCTGGCCGCAAACCCGCAAGACTGCTTCAGACCCTAATCTGCTTCTGGCAGGGCACGCTGAGCCTTTGGTTAATTCCTCTTCCTGGTGGGAAATGAGTGTTAAACACGTCCGTCCAGACACCTACCTCACTCTCAACCCCTTGGTGATGTGGGTCCTCTGGTTTGTGGCCACCTTTGCTGGGTTCCTCACCTTTCGATGATGTGGCCCCACTAGTGTGAGGACACTCCTGCCTGGTTCTCATCCACGTGGTTATGTGGACCCCCTGGTGAGAGTCTGTTCCTGGCTGTGTTCCTCACCCTTCTGTGAGGGAGACCCTCTGCTGATAGGTCACTCCTGCATGGCTGGCACACATTGCCTTGGTGAAGTCAGCCGTGTGGTGGCAGTTGGAGCATGCTGGGAATCTCCTCCCACCGGTGATGAGGGCCCTCTTGCGTCAGGCCCTAACTGCTGGGCTCACCAACTTTTCTTAGTGAGCCCAATGATGCTTGGGCACTCCTCTTAGGATCCCATCTCCATGGGGATGTGCGCCTTCTGCTCTGAGGTTCCAACGGCTGGGTGGTTCACATTTTCATGATGTGGGCTCTCTGGTGTTAGTACACAGAGGCCTGGATCCCATAGCCTCTGTGCTCTTGGCCGCCTGCTGGGAGGTTCCAACTGCTGGATTCCTCACTTTTTTAATTTTTTGGGCCCTCTGTTGTGAGGATCCTCCTGCCTGCCTCACTCCCAGCCCCTTCGTGATGCGTGTCGTCTGGTTTGAGGCCACATGTGCTGGGTTCCTCACCTTTCGATGATGTGGGACCAATGGTCTTAGGAGACTCCTGCCTGGTTCACATCCCCTTGGTGATGTGGGCCCTCTGTTGAGAGTCTGATCCTGGCTGGGTTCCTCACCCATCTGTGAGGTGGGCCGTCTGCGGTGAGGTCACTCCTGCCTGGCTTGCTCACCTCGCCTTGTGGACATGAGCCCTCTGGTGGCACTTGGAGCCTGCTGGGAGCCTCCTCCCCTCGGTGATGAGGGCCCTCTGGCGTCAGGCCCTAACTGCTGGGCTCCCCACATTTTGTGATGTGCGCCCAGTGGTGCGAGGACACTCCAGCCGGGTTCACATCCCCATTGGGATGTGGGCCTTCTGCTCTGAGGCCCCAACGCCTGGGTTGCTCACAGTTTCATGATGTGGGCTCTCTGCTGTTAGTTCACTCCTGCCTGCATCCCATAACGTCTGTGCTCTCGGTCGCCTGCTGGGAGGTTCCAACTGCTGGATTCCTCACCTTTCTTATTCTTTGGGCCCTCTGTTTTTAGGCTACTCCTGCCTGCCTCACTCCCATTCCCTTTGTGATATGTGTCCTCTGATTTGAGGCCACATATGCTGGGTTCCGCACCTTTCGATGATGTGGCCCCACTGGAGGGAAGACAGTCCTGACTGGTTCCCATCCCCTTGCTGATGTGGGCCCTCAGGTGAGAGTCTGATCCTGGCTGGGTTCCTCACCCTTCTGTGAGGTGGGCCCTCTGCTGTGAGGTCAATCATGCCTGTCTGGCACACGTCACCTTGGTGACGTGGGCCCTCTGGTGGCAGTTGGAGTGTGCTGGGATCCTCCTCCCCTCGGTGATGAGGGCCCTCTTGCCTTAGGCCATAACTGCTGGGCTCCCCACATTTTCTGATGTGCGCCAAGTGAGTGAGGACACTCTTGCCAGGTTCCCATCCCCATGGGGATATGGGCCTTCTGCTCTGAGGTCAAAACGGCTGGCTTGCTCACAGTACCATGATGTGGGCCCTCTGCTGTGAGTTCACTCTGGCAAGGATCCCTTATCATCGGTGCTCTGAGCCGCCTGCTGGGAGGTTCCAACTGCTGGATTCCTCACCTTTTTTATTCTATGTGCCCTCTGTTGTGAGGCTCCTCCTGCCTGCCTCACTGCCAGCCCCTTGGTGATGACTGTCCTATGGCTTGTGGCCACATGTGCTGCGTTCCTCACCTTTCGATGATGTGGCCCCACTCGTGTGAGGACACTCCTGCCTGGTTCCCATCCCCTTGGTGAGGTGGGCCCTCTGGCGAGAGTCTAATCCTGGCTGGGTTCCTCAACGTTCTGTGAGGTAGGCCCTCTGCTGTGAGGTCACTCCTGCCTGGCTGGCCCACGTCACCTTGGAGACGTGAGCCCTCTGGTGGCAGTTGGAGCATGCAGGGTGCCTCCTCCTCTCGGTGATGACGGCCCTCTGGCATCAGGCCCTAAATGGTGGGCTCCCCACATTTTCTGATGTGCGCCCAGTGGTGCGAGGACACTCCAGCCAGGTTCCCATTCCCATGGGGATGCGGGCCTTCTGCGCTGAGGTCCCAACGCCTGGGTTTCTCACTGTTTTATGATGTGGGCCCTCTGCTGTGAGTTCACTGCGGCCTGGATCCCATAGCCTCGGTGTTCTGAGCCGCCTGCTGGAAGGAATAAATGCTGGAATCCTCACGTTTTTTATATTATGTGCCCTGTGTTGTGAGGCTACTCCTGCCTGCCTCACTCCAAGGCCCTTGGTGATGTGGGTCCTCTGGTTTGAGGACACATGTGCTGGGTTCCTCACCTTAAGATGATGAGGCCCCACTGGTGTGAGGATAATCCTGACTGGTTCCCATCCCCTTTGTGATGTGGGTCTTCTGGTGAGAGTCTGATCCTGGCTGGGTTCCTCACCCATCTGTGAGGTGGGCCCTCTACTATCAGGTAACTCTTGCCTGGCTTGCTCACCTCGCCTTGTTGACATGAGCCCTCTGGTGGCACTTGGACCCTGCTGGGAGCCCCTTCACCTCTGTGATGAGGGCCCTCTGACATCAGGCCCTAACTGCTGGGCTCCCCAACTTTTCTTAGTGAGCCCAGTGATGCTCGGGCACTCCTCTTAGGTTCCCATCTCCATGGGGATGTGGGCCTTCTGCTCTGAGGTCCCAACGGCTGGGTTGATCACAATTTCATGATGTGGGCTCTCTGGTGTTAGTTCACTGTGGCCTGGATCCCATAGCCTCTGTGCTCTTGGCCGCCTGCTGGGAGGTTCCAACTGCTGGATTCCTCACCTTTTTTATTCTTTGGGCCCTCTGTTTTTAGGCTACTCCTACCTGCCTCACTCCCATCCCCTTTGTGATGTATGTCCTCTGATATGAGGCCGCATGAGCTGGGTTCCTCACCTTTCGATGATGTAGCCCCACTGGTGGGAGGACAGTCCTGACTGGTTCCCATCCCCTTGGTGTTGTGAGCCCTCTGGCGAGAGTCTCATCCTGCCTCGGTTCCTCACCCTTCTGTGAGATAGGCCCTCTGCTGTGAAGTCACTACTGCCTGGCTGGCGCATGCCACCTTGTAGACGTGGGCCCTCTGTTGGCAGTTGGAACCTGCTGGCAGTCTCCTCCCCTCAGTTATGAGGGCCCCCTGGCGTCAGGCCCTAACTGCTGGGCTCCTAACATTTTCTGATATGTGCTAAGTGGTGCGAGGCCACTCCTGCCAGGTTCCCATGCCAATGGGGATGTGGGCCTTCTGTTCTGAGGTCCCAACGGCTGGGCTGCTCACAGGTTCATGATGTGGGCCCTCTGCTGTGAGTTCACTGCGGCCTGGATCCCATAGCCTCGGTGCTCTGGGCCACTTGCTGGGAGGTTCCAACTGCTGGATTCCTCAACTTTTATATTCTATGGACCCTGTGTTGTGAGGCCGGTCCTGCCAGCCTAATTCTGAACCCCTTGGTGATGTGGTTCCTCTGGTTTGAGGCTACATGTGCTGGGATCCTCACCTTTCGATGATGTTGTCCCACTGGTGTGGGGACACTCCTGCCTGGTTCCCATCCCCTTGGTGATGTGGGCCCTCTGGTGCGAGTCTGATCCTGACTGGGTTCGTCACACTTCTCTGAGGTGGGCCCTCTGCTGTGAGGTCATTCGTGCCTGGTTGGCACACATCGCCTTGGCGACGTCAGCCCTCTGGTGGCAGTTGGAGCCTGCTGGGAGCCTCCTTCCCTTGGTGATGAGGGTCCTCTGACGTCAGGCCCTAACTGCTGGTCTCCCAAAATTTTCTGATACGTTCTCAGTGGTGCGAGGACACTCCTACCAGATTTCCATCCCCATGGGGATGTGGGCCTCCTGCTCTGAGGTCCCAATGGCTGGGTTGCTCAGTTTCATGACATGGGCCCTCTTCTGTGAGTTCACTGTGGCCTGGATCCCATAGCCTCGGTGCTCTGGGCTGCCTGCTGGGAGGTTCCAACGGCTGAAATCCTCACTTTTTATTCTATGGGCCCAGTGTTGTGAGGCTACTCCTGCCTGCCTCACTCCGAGGCCCTTGGTGATGTGGGTCCTCTGGTTTGAGGACACATGTGCTGCGTTCCTCACCTTTCGATGATGTGGCCCCACTGGTGTGAAGACACTCCTGCCTGGTTCTCATCCCCTTGGTGATGTGGGCCCTCTGGTGAGAGTCTGATGTTGGCTGGGTTTCTCACCCTTCTGTGACGTGGGACCTCTGTTGTGAGGTAACTCCTGCCTGGCTTGCTCACGTTGCCTTGGCAACGTGAGGCCTCAGGTGGCAGTTGGAGCCTGCTGGGAATCTCCTCCCCTCAGTTATGAGAGCTCTGGATAAAACACATATGCACTTTTTTGCCAAGTGCATTATTTTCCAAGTTCTGTCTCTTTTCCTATGCTTTAAGAGTGACTCCCGTGTACCTTCTGAAATCGGTTTCCTGCAATTCTGCCCCGCTTTCAAGTCCTCTTGGCAGCCTTACTTCAATATATTTTTGGACCATAGCTGTCATTTATAACTCTGCAGGTTTGTGAATGACAGTGTCCCTGAGCTCCTTTCTTCAACTCGCTTTCTTGTGAGCTCTCCGCAACACCGCAGGATTGCTTCAGGCCCTAGTGTGGTTCCGGCATGGCACGCTGAGCCTTTGGTTAATTCCTCTTCCTGGTGGGAAATGAGAGTCAAATTTGCCCGTCCAGACACCTCCAGCTAGTCTCTCATTGGTTCTCCCTATTCCTGTTCACTTTCCGCAGAAATTGCAAACTGGGCCAACCAGGAGGTTAAAGGCACTGACTCTCCAAGTGGGGAGAGTGTTAGTAAAGCGTCTTGAATGTTGCACCCGAGTACCAGGGGACGAAAACTGAGACACATTTGAACACGTTTCCCGAACACACGGTGGATCATACTCTGGGTTCCACATGCATGTTTTAGCTGAAGGAAGAATCCCTTAAACCTGGAGAGTTGAGACCCATGGAATGGGTACCATACAATATGACTTCAAAGGGTCTGCATTTGCTCACCGAACCTCACCAATCCTATCACTGCTGTGTTTATGCCGCTGTACACACACTTGATTCTCTTTTGGAGACATATAAATCCATAGGTTTTAAGATTCTTACTAGTCGGGTATATTCTTAGGCGTTTAATATGGGGTGTTGAGTCCACTTCGTTGAGCAAGGAGTAGCTCTTGTCTATTACATATTTGGCTTATGGAACGGTATCTGTGCTAATTTCAATCTCTGGTTTTATGCAAAACCCCAACTCACCTTTCCCCTTAAGCAAGCATAAGTTGGTTTTCTACATTTGAGACCCTGTTCTGTTTTGTAATTCAGTTCCTGTGTAGCCAAGTTTACATTCCGTGTAGTAGTGATATCTTATGATGTTTCTTTTTCTCTGTGACTTATTTCACTTAGAATCATCGTACCTCAATCCACTCATTATGCTGCTACGGGTCTGATGACATAGATTTCATTGCTGAGTGATATTGCATTGTACGTAAGTACCACAACTTCTTTATCCATTTTTCGCTTTCTGTGATATTGAACTTGTACCGTAAACGAGGTTCCTGTAAACAGAGCCGTCTGAAACTTTGGGGTGGCTGTGTCTTTTTGATTTTAATTTCCCTAAGCTATAGGACCATAAGTGGAAGTGCCCTAGGCTCTGTTGCTTTGTTTTTTAGATGTTTCAGGAAACACCATACACTTCTCCAGAGTGGCTGTTGGCAATTTACATCCCGCCCATCAGCATAACAAGGCTCCCAGTTCTCCATGGCCTGTCCTGCCTTTCTGGATTTTACACTTTTTTCAGATGGCCCTTTTGACCGGGGGGCAGTGAGACTTCATTGTAGTGCAGATTTCCTTTGCAAGCTTGCTTGGTTGGCCAAAAAGGGCGTATGCGTTTTTTCCTGAATATATTCAGGGAAAAACACATACGCCCTTTTTGGCCAAGTGCATCATTGTGGACGTTCTGCCTCTTTTCCTATGCTTTACATGCAACTCCAGTTTACCTCCTGAAATCGGTTTCCTGCAATTCTGCCCCGCTTTCAAGTCCTCTTGGCAGCCTTACTTCAAGATATTTTTGGACGATAGCTGTCATTTATAACTCTGCAGGTTTGTGAATGACAGTGCCCCTGAGCTCCTTTCTTCAACTCGCTTTCTTGTGAGCTGGCCGCAAACCCGCAAGACTGCTTCAGACCCTAATCTGCTTCTGGCAGGGCACGCTGAGCCTTTGGTTAATTCCTCTTCCTGGTGGGAAATGAGTGTTAAACACGTCCGACCAGACACCTACCTCACTCTCAACCCCTTGGTGATGTGGGTCCTCTGGTTTGTGGCCACCTTTGCTGGGTTCCTCACCTTTCGATGATGTGGCCCCACTAGTGTGAGGACACTCCTGCCTGGTTCTCATCCACGTGGTTATGTGGACCCCCTGGTGAGAGTCTGTTCCTGGCTGTGTTCCTCACCCTTCTGTGAGGGAGACCCTCTGCTGATAGGTCACTCCTGCATGGCTGGCACACATTGCCTTGGTGAAGTCAGCCGTGTGGTGGCAGTTGGAGCATGCTGGGAATCTCCTCCCACCGGTGATGAGGGCCCTCTTGCGTCAGGCCCTAACTGCTGGGCTCACCAACTTTTCTTAGTGAGCCCAATGATGCTTGGGCACTCCTCTTAGGATCCCATCTCCATGGGGATGTGGGCCTTCTGCTCTGAGGTTCCAACGGCTGGGTGGTTCACATTTTCATGATGTGGGCTCTCTGGTGTTAGTACACAGAGGCCTGGATCCCATAGCCTCTGTGCTCTTGGCCGCCTGCTGGGAGGTTCCAACTGCTGGATTCCTCACTTTTTTAATTTTTTGGGCCCTCTGTTGTGAGGATCCTCCTGCCTGCCTCACTCCCAGCCCCTTCGTGATGCGTGTCGTCTGGTTTGAGGCCACATGTGCTGGGTTCCTCACCTTTCGATGATGTGGGACCAATGGTCTTAGGAGACTCCTGCCTGGTTCACATCCCCTTGGTGATGTGGGCCCTCTGTTGAGAGTCTGATCCTGGCTGGGTTCCTCACCCATCTGTGAGGTGGGCCGTCTGCGGTGAGGTCACTCCTGCCTGGCTTGCTCACCTCGCCTTGTGGACATGAGCCCTCTGGTGGCACTTGGAGCCTGCTGGGAGCCTCCTCCCCTCGGTGATGAGGGCCCTCTGGCGTCAGGCCCTAACTGCTGGGCTCCCCACATTTTGTGATGTGCGCCCAGTGGTGCGAGGACACTCCAGCCGGGTTCACATCCCCATTGGGATGTGGGCCTTCTGCTCTGAGGCCCCAACGCCTGGGTTGCTCACAGTTTCATGATGTGGGCTCTCTGCTGTTAGTTCACTCCTGCCTGCATCCCATAACGTCTGTGCTCTCGGTCGCCTGCTGGGAGGTTCCAACTGCTGGATTCCTCACCTTTCTTATTCTTTGGGCCCTCTGTTTTTAGGCTACTCCTGCCTGCCTCACTCCCATTCCCTTTGTGATATGTGTCCTCTGATTTGAGGCCACATATGCTGGGTTCCGCACCTTTCGATGATGTGGCCCCACTGGAGGGAAGACAGTCCTGACTGGTTCCCATCCCCTTGCTGATGTGGGCCCTCAGGTGAGAGTCTGATCCTGGCTGGGTTCCTCACCCTTCTGTGAGGTGGGCCCTCTGCTGTGAGGTCAATCATGCCTGTCTGGCACACGTCACCTTGGTGACGTGGGCCCTCTGGTGGCAGTTGGAGTGTGCTGGGATCCTCCTCCCCTCGGTGATGAGGGCCCTCTTGCCTTAGGCCATAACTGCTGGGCTCCCCACATTTTCTGATGTGCGCCAAGTGAGTGAGGACACTCTTGCCAGGTTCCCATCCCCATGGGGATATGGGCCTTCTGCTCTGAGGTCAAAACGGCTGGCTTGCTCACAGTACCATGATGTGGGCCCTCTGCTGTGAGTTCACTCTGGCAAGGATCCCTTATCATCGGTGCTCTGAGCCGCCTGCTGGGAGGTTCCAACTGCTGGATTCCTCACCTTTTTTATTCTATGTGCCCTCTGTTGTGAGGCTCCTCCTGCCTGCCTCACTGCCAGCCCCTTGGTGATGACTGTCCTATGGCTTGTGGCCACATGTGCTGCGTTCCTCACCTTTCGATGATGTGGCCCCACTCGTGTGAGGACACTCCTGCCTGGTTCCCATCCCCTTGGTGAGGTGGGCCCTCTGGCGAGAGTCTAATCCTGGCTGGGTTCCTCAACGTTCTGTGAGGTAGGCCCTCTGCTGTGAGGTCACTCCTGCCTGGCTGGCCCACGTCACCTTGGAGACGTGAGCCCTCTGGTGGCAGTTGGAGCATGCAGGGTGCCTCCTCCTCTCGGTGATGACGGCCCTCTGGCATCAGGCCCTAAATGGTGGGCTCCCCACATTTTCTGATGTGCGCCCAGTGGTGCGAGGACACTCCAGCCAGGTTCCCATTCCCATGGGGATGCGGGCCTTCTGCGCTGAGGTCCCAACGCCTGGGTTTCTCACTGTTTTATGATGTGGGCCCTCTGCTGTGAGTTCACTGCGGCCTGGATCCCATAGCCTCGGTGTTCTGAGCCGCCTGCTGGAAGGAATAAATGCTGGAATCCTCACGTTTTTTATATTATGTGCCCTGTGTTGTGAGGCTACTCCTGCCTGCCTCACTCCAAGGCCCTTGGTGATGTGGGTCCTCTGGTTTGAGGACACATGTGCTGGGTTCCTCACCTTAAGATGATGAGGCCCCACTGGTGTGAGGATAATCCTGACTGGTTCCCATCCCCTTTGTGATGTGGGTCTTCTGGTGAGAGTCTGATCCTGGCTGGGTTCCTCACCCATCTGTGAGGTGGGCCCTCTACTATCAGGTAACTCTTGCCTGGCTTGCTCACCTCGCCTTGTTGACATGAGCCCTCTGGTGGCACTTGGACCCTGCTGGGAGCCCCTTCACCTCTGTGATGAGGGCCCTCTGACGTCAGGCCCTAACTGCTGGGCTCCCCAACTTTTCTTAGTGAGCCCAGTGATGCTCGGGCACTCCTCTTAGGTTCCCATCTCCATGGGGATGTGGGCCTTCTGCTCTGAGGTCCCAACGGCTGGGTTGATCACAATTTCATGATGTGGGCTCTCTGGTGTTAGTTCACTGTGGCCTGGATCCCATAGCCTCTGTGCTCTTGGCCGCCTGCTGGGAGGTTCCAACTGCTGGATTCCTCACCTTTTTTATTCTTTGGGCCCTCTGTTTTTAGGCTACTCCTACCTGCCTCACTCCCATCCCCTTTGTGATGTATGTCCTCTGATATGAGGCCGCATGAGCTGGGTTCCTCACCTTTCGATGATGTAGCCCCACTGGTGGGAGGACAGTCCTGACTGGTTCCCATCCCCTTGGTGTTGTGAGCCCTCTGGCGAGAGTCTCATCCTGCCTCGGTTCCTCACCCTTCTGTGAGATAGGCCCTCTGCTGTGAAGTCACTACTGCCTGGCTGGCGCATGCCACCTTGTAGACGTGGGCCCTCTGTTGGCAGTTGGAACCTGCTGGCAGTCTCCTCCCCTCAGTTATGAGGGCCCCCTGGCGTCAGGCCCTAACTGCTGGGCTCCTAACATTTTCTGATATGTGCTAAGTGGTGCGAGGCCACTCCTGCCAGGTTCCCATCCCAATGGGGATGTGGGCCTTCTGTTCTGAGGTCCCAACGGCTGGGCTGCTCACAGGTTCATGATGTGGGCCCTCTGCTGTGAGTTCACTGCGGCCTGGATCCCATAGCCTCGGTGCTCTGGGCCACTTGCTGGGAGGTTCCAACTGCTGGATTCCTCAACTTTTATATTCTATGGACCCTGTGTTGTGAGGCCGGTCCTGCCAGCCTAATTCTGAACCCCTTGGTGATGTGGTTCCTCTGGTTTGAGGCTACATGTGCTGGGATCCTCACCTTTCGATGATGTTGTCCCACTGGTGTGGGGACACTCCTGCCTGGTTCCCATCCCCTTGGTGATGTGGGCCCTCTGGTGCGAGTCTGATCCTGACTGGGTTCGTCACACTTCTCTGAGGTGGGCCCTCTGCTGTGAGGTCATTCGTGCCTGGTTGGCACACATCGCCTTGGCGACGTCAGCCCTCTGGTGGCAGTTGGAGCCTGCTGGGAGCCTCCTTCCCTTGGTGATGAGGGTCCTCTGACGTCAGGCCCTAACTGCTGGTCTCCCAAAATTTTCTGATACGTTCTCAGTGGTGCGAGGACACTCCTACCAGATTTCCATCCCCATGGGGATGTGGGCCTCCTGCTCTGAGGTCCCAATGGCTGGGTTGCTCAGTTTCATGACATGGGCCCTCTTCTGTGAGTTCACTGTGGCCTGGATCCCATAGCCTCGGTGCTCTGGGCTGCCTGCTGGGAGGTTCCAACGGCTGAAATCCTCACTTTTTATTCTATGGGCCCAGTGTTGTGAGGCTACTCCTGCCTGCCTCACTCCGAGGCCCTTGGTGATGTGGGTCCTCTGGTTTGAGGACACATGTGCTGCGTTCCTCACCTTTCGATGATGTGGCCCCACTGGTGTGAAGACACTCCTGCCTGGTTCTCATCCCCTTGGTGATGTGGGCCCTCTGGTGAGAGTCTGATGTTGGCTGGGTTTCTCACCCTTCTGTGACGTGGGACCTCTGTTGTGAGGTAACTCCTGCCTGGCTTGCTCACGTTGCCTTGGCAACGTGAGGCCTCAGGTGGCAGTTGGAGCCTGCTGGGAATCTCCTCCCCTCAGTTATGAGAGCTCTGGATAAAACACATATGCACTTTTTTGCCAAGTGCATTATTTTCCAAGTTCTGTCTCTTTTCCTATGCTTTAAGAGTGACTCCCGTGTACCTTCTGAAATCGGTTTCCTGCAATTCTGCCCCGCTTTCAAGTCCTCTTGGCAGCCTTACTTCAATATATTTTTGGACCATAGCTGTCATTTATAACTCTGCAGGTTTGTGAATGACAGTGTCCCTGAGCTCCTTTCTTCAACTCGCTTTCTTGTGAGCTCTCCGCAACACCGCAGGATTGCTTCAGGCCCTAGTGTGGTTCCGGCATGGCACGCTGAGCCTTTGGTTAATTCCTCTTCCTGGTGGGAAATGAGAGTCAAATTTGCCCGTCCAGACACCTCCAGCTAGTCTCTCATTGGTTCTCCCTATTCCTGTTCACTTTCCGCAGAAATTGCAAACTGGGCCAACCAGGAGGTTAAAGGCACTGACTCTCCAAGTGGGGAGAGTGTTAGTAAAGCGTCTTGAATGTTGCACCCGAGTACCAGGGGACGAAAACTGAGACACATTTGAACACGTTTCCCGAACACACGGTGGATCATACTCTGGGTTCCACATGCATGTTTTAGCTGAAGGAAGAATCCCTTAAACCTGGAGAGTTGAGACCCATGGAATGGGTACCATACAATATGACTTCAAAGGGTCTGCATTTGCTCACCGAACCTCACCAATCCTATCACTGCTGTGTTTATGCCGCTGTACACACACTTGATTCTCTTTTGGAGACATATAAATCCATAGGTTTTAAGATTCTTACTAGTCGGGTATATTCTTAGGCGTTTAATATGGGGTGTTGAGTCCACTTCGTTGAGCAAGGAGTAGCTCTTGTCTATTACATATTTGGCTTATGGAACGGTATCTGTGCTAATTTCAATCTCTGGTTTTATGCAAAACCCCAACTCACCTTTCCCCTTAAGCAAGCATAAGTTGGTTTTCTACATTTGAGACCCTGTTCTGTTTTGTAATTCAGTTCCTGTGTAGCCAAGTTTACATTCCGTGTAGTAGTGATATCTTATGATGTTTCTTTTTCTCTGTGACTTATTTCACTTAGAATCATCGTACCTCAATCCACTCATTATGCTGCTACGGGTCTGATGACATAGATTTCATTGCTGAGTGATATTGCATTGTACGTAAGTACCACAACTTCTTTATCCATTTTTCGCTTTCTGTGATATTGAACTTGTACCGTAAACGAGGTTCCTGTAAACAGAGCCGTCTGAAACTTTGGGGTGGCTGTGTCTTTTTGATTTTAATTTCCCTAAGCTATAGGACCATAAGTGGAAGTGCCCTAGGCTCTGTTGCTTTGTTTTTTAGATGTTTCAGGAAACACCATACACTTCTCCAGAGTGGCTGTTGGCAATTTACATCCCGCCCATCAGCATAACAAGGCTCCCAGTTCTCCATGGCCTGTCCTGCCTTTCTGGATTTTACACTTTTTTCAGATGGCCCTTTTGACCGGGGGGCAGTGAGACTTCATTGTAGTGCAGATTTCCTTTGCAAGCTTGCTTGGTTGGCCAAAAAGGGCGTATGCGTTTTTTCCTGAATATATTCAGGGAAAAACACATACGCCCTTTTTGGCCAAGTGCATCATTGTGGACGTTCTGCCTCTTTTCCTATGCTTTACATGCAACTCCAGTTTACCTCCTGAAATCGGTTTCCTGCAATTCTGCCCCGCTTTCAAGTCCTCTTGGCAGCCTTACTTCAAGATATTTTTGGACGATAGCTGTCATTTATAACTCTGCAGGTTTGTGAATGACAGTGCCCCTGAGCTCCTTTCTTCAACTCGCTTTCTTGTGAGCTGGCCGCAAACCCGCAAGACTGCTTCAGACCCTAATCTGCTTCTGGCAGGGCACGCTGAGCCTTTGGTTAATTCCTCTTCCTGGTGGGAAATGAGTGTTAAACACGTCCGACCAGACACCTACCTCACTCTCAACCCCTTGGTGATGTGGGTCCTCTGGTTTGTGGCCACCTTTGCTGGGTTCCTCACCTTTCGATGATGTGGCCCCACTAGTGTGAGGACACTCCTGCCTGGTTCTCATCCACGTGGTTATGTGGACCCCCTGGTGAGAGTCTGTTCCTGGCTGTGTTCCTCACCCTTCTGTGAGGGAGACCCTCTGCTGATAGGTCACTCCTGCATGGCTGGCACACATTGCCTTGGTGAAGTCAGCCGTGTGGTGGCAGTTGGAGCATGCTGGGAATCTCCTCCCACCGGTGATGAGGGCCCTCTTGCGTCAGGCCCTAACTGCTGGGCTCACCAACTTTTCTTAGTGAGCCCAATGATGCTTGGGCACTCCTCTTAGGATCCCATCTCCATGGGGATGTGGGCCTTCTGCTCTGAGGTTCCAACGGCTGGGTGGTTCACATTTTCATGATGTGGGCTCTCTGGTGTTAGTACACAGAGGCCTGGATCCCATAGCCTCTGTGCTCTTGGCCGCCTGCTGGGAGGTTCCAACTGCTGGATTCCTCACTTTTTTAATTTTTTGGGCCCTCTGTTGTGAGGATCCTCCTGCCTGCCTCACTCCCAGCCCCTTCGTGATGCGTGTCGTCTGGTTTGAGGCCACATGTGCTGGGTTCCTCACCTTTCGATGATGTGGGACCAATGGTCTTAGGAGACTCCTGCCTGGTTCACATCCCCTTGGTGATGTGGGCCCTCTGTTGAGAGTCTGATCCTGGCTGGGTTCCTCACCCATCTGTGAGGTGGGCCGTCTGCGGTGAGGTCACTCCTGCCTGGCTTGCTCACCTCGCCTTGTGGACATGAGCCCTCTGGTGGCACTTGGAGCCTGCTGGGAGCCTCCTCCCCTCGGTGATGAGGGCCCTCTGGCGTCAGGCCCTAACTGCTGGGCTCCCCACATTTTGTGATGTGCGCCCAGTGGTGCGAGGACACTCCAGCCGGGTTCACATCCCCATTGGGATGTGGGCCTTCTGCTCTGAGGCCCCAACGCCTGGGTTGCTCACAGTTTCATGATGTGGGCTCTCTGCTGTTAGTTCACTCCTGCCTGCATCCCATAACGTCTGTGCTCTCGGTCGCCTGCTGGGAGGTTCCAACTGCTGGATTCCTCACCTTTCTTATTCTTTGGGCCCTCTGTTTTTAGGCTACTCCTGCCTGCCTCACTCCCATTCCCTTTGTGATATGTGTCCTCTGATTTGAGGCCACATATGCTGGGTTCCGCACCTTTCGATGATGTGGCCCCACTGGAGGGAAGACAGTCCTGACTGGTTCCCATCCCCTTGCTGATGTGGGCCCTCAGGTGAGAGTCTGATCCTGGCTGGGTTCCTCACCCTTCTGTGAGGTGGGCCCTCTGCTGTGAGGTCAATCATGCCTGTCTGGCACACGTCACCTTGGTGACGTGGGCCCTCTGGTGGCAGTTGGAGTGTGCTGGGATCCTCCTCCCCTCGGTGATGAGGGCCCTCTTGCCTTAGGCCATAACTGCTGGGCTCCCCACATTTTCTGATGTGCGCCAAGTGAGTGAGGACACTCTTGCCAGGTTCCCATCCCCATGGGGATATGGGCCTTCTGCTCTGAGGTCAAAACGGCTGGCTTGCTCACAGTACCATGATGTGGGCCCTCTGCTGTGAGTTCACTCTGGCAAGGATCCCTTATCATCGGTGCTCTGAGCCGCCTGCTGGGAGGTTCCAACTGCTGGATTCCTCACCTTTTTTATTCTATGTGCCCTCTGTTGTGAGGCTCCTCCTGCCTGCCTCACTGCCAGCCCCTTGGTGATGACTGTCCTATGGCTTGTGGCCACATGTGCTGCGTTCCTCACCTTTCGATGATGTGGCCCCACTCGTGTGAGGACACTCCTGCCTGGTTCCCATCCCCTTGGTGAGGTGGGCCCTCTGGCGAGAGTCTAATCCTGGCTGGGTTCCTCAACGTTCTGTGAGGTAGGCCCTCTGCTGTGAGGTCACTCCTGCCTGGCTGGCCCACGTCACCTTGGAGACGTGAGCCCTCTGGTGGCAGTTGGAGCATGCAGGGTGCCTCCTCCTCTCGGTGATGACGGCCCTCTGGCATCAGGCCCTAAATGGTGGGCTCCCCACATTTTCTGATGTGCGCCCAGTGGTGCGAGGACACTCCAGCCAGGTTCCCATTCCCATGGGGATGCGGGCCTTCTGCGCTGAGGTCCCAACGCCTGGGTTTCTCACTGTTTTATGATGTGGGCCCTCTGCTGTGAGTTCACTGCGGCCTGGATCCCATAGCCTCGGTGTTCTGAGCCGCCTGCTGGAAGGAATAAATGCTGGAATCCTCACGTTTTTTATATTATGTGCCCTGTGTTGTGAGGCTACTCCTGCCTGCCTCACTCCAAGGCCCTTGGTGATGTGGGTCCTCTGGTTTGAGGACACATGTGCTGGGTTCCTCACCTTAAGATGATGAGGCCCCACTGGTGTGAGGATAATCCTGACTGGTTCCCATCCCCTTTGTGATGTGGGTCTTCTGGTGAGAGTCTGATCCTGGCTGGGTTCCTCACCCATCTGTGAGGTGGGCCCTCTACTATCAGGTAACTCTTGCCTGGCTTGCTCACCTCGCCTTGTTGACATGAGCCCTCTGGTGGCACTTGGAGCCTGCTGGGAGCCCCTTCACCTCTGTGATGAGGGCCCTCTGACATCAGGCCCTAACTGCTGGGCTCCCCAACTTTTCTTAGTGAGCCCAGTGATGCTCGGGCATTCCTCTTAGGTTCCCATCTCCATGGGGATGTGGGCCTTCTGCTCTGAGGTCCCAACGGCTGGGTTGATCACAATTTCATGATGTGGGCTCTCTGGTGTTAGTTCACTGTGGCCTGGATCCCATAGCCTCTGTGCTCTTGGCCGCCTGCTGGGAGGTTCCAACTGCTGGATTCCTCACCTTTTTTATTCTTTGGGCCCTCTGTTTTTAGGCTACTCCTACCTGCCTCACTCCCATCCCCTTTGTGATGTATGTCCTCTGATATGAGGCCGCATGAGCTGGGTTCCTCACCTTTCGATGATGTAGCCCCACTGGTGGGAGGACAGTCCTGACTGGTTCCCATCCCCTTGGTGTTGTGAGCCCTCTGGCGAGAGTCTCATCCTGCCTCGGTTCCTCACCCTTCTGTGAGATAGGCCCTCTGCTGTGAAGTCACTACTGCCTGGCTGGCGCATGCCACCTTGTAGACGTGGGCCCTCTGTTGGCAGTTGGAACCTGCTGGCAGTCTCCTCCCCTCAGTTATGAGGGCCCCCTGGCGTCAGGCCCTAACTGCTGGGCTCCTAACATTTTCTGATATGTGCTAAGTGGTGCGAGGCCACTCCTGCCAGGTTCCCATCCCAATGGGGATGTGGGCCTTCTGTTCTGAGGTCCCAACGGCTGGGCTGCTCACAGGTTCATGATGTGGGCCCTCTGCTGTGAGTTCACTGCGGCCTGGATCCCATAGCCTCGGTGCTCTGGGCCACTTGCTGGGAGGTTCCAACTGCTGGATTCCTCAACTTTTATATTCTATGGACCCTGTGTTGTGAGGCCGGTCCTGCCAGCCTAATTCTGAACCCCTTGGTGATGTGGTTCCTCTGGTTTGAGGCTACATGTGCTGGGATCCTCACCTTTCGATGATGTTGTCCCACTGGTGTGGGGACACTCCTGCCTGGTTCCCATCCCCTTGGTGATGTGGGCCCTCTGGTGCGAGTCTGATCCTGACTGGGTTCGTCACACTTCTCTGAGGTGGGCCCTCTGCTGTGAGGTCATTCGTGCCTGGTTGGCACACATCGCCTTGGCGATGTCAGCCCTCTGGTGGCAGTTGGAGCCTGCTGGGAGCCTCCTTCCCTTGGTGATGAGGGTCCTCTGACGTCAGGCCCTAACTGCTGGTCTCCCAAAATTTTCTGATACGTTCTCAGTGGTGCGAGGACACTCCTACCAGATTTCCATCCCCATGGGGATGTGGGCCTCCTGCTCTGAGGTCCCAATGGCTGGGTTGCTCAGTTTCATGACATGGGCCCTCTTCTGTGAGTTCACTGTGGCCTGGATCCCATAGCCTCGGTGCTCTGGGCTGCCTGCTGGGAGGTTCCAACGGCTGAAATCCTCACTTTTTATTCTATGGGCCCAGTGTTGTGAGGCTACTCCTGCCTGCCTCACTCCGAGGCCCTTGGTGATGTGGGTCCTCTGGTTTGAGGACACATGTGCTGCG
Source organism: Lagenorhynchus albirostris (assembly GCF_949774975.1). Lineage (NCBI taxonomy): Eukaryota > Metazoa > Chordata > Mammalia > Artiodactyla > Delphinidae > Lagenorhynchus > Lagenorhynchus albirostris. Next base: position 187,504 of record NW_026783569.1, on the reverse strand, counting down.
TTCCTCACCTTTCGATGATGTGGCCCCACTGGTGTGAAGACACTCCTGCCTGGTTCTCATCCCCTTGGTGATGTGGGCCCTCTGGTGAGAGTCTGATGTTGGCTGGGTTTCTCACCCTTCTGTGACGTGGGACCTCTGTTGTGAGGTAACTCCTGCCTGGCTTGCTCACGTTGCCTTGGCAACGTGAGGCCTCAGGTGGCAGTTGGAGCCTGCTGGGAATCTCCTCCCCTCAGTTATGAGAGCTCTGGATAAAACACATATGCACTTTTTTGCCAAGTGCATTATTTTCCAAGTTCTGTCTCTTTTCCTATGCTTTAAGAGTGACTCCCGTGTACCTTCTGAAATCGGTTTCCTGCAATTCTGCCCCGCTTTCAAGTCCTCTTGGCAGCCTTACTTCAATATATTTTTGGACCATAGCTGTCATTTATAACTCTGCAGGTTTGTGAATGACAGTGTCCCTGAGCTCCTTTCTTCAACTCGCTTTCTTGTGAGCTCTCCGCAACACCGCAGGATTGCTTCAGGCCCTAGTGTGGTTCCGGCATGGCACGCTGAGCCTTTGGTTAATTCCTCTTCCTGGTGGGAAATGAGAGTCAAATTTGCCCGTCCAGACACCTCCAGCTAGTCTCTCATTGGTTCTCCCTATTCCTGTTCACTTTCCGCAGAAATTGCAAACTGGGCCAACCAGGAGGTTAAAGGCACTGACTCTCCAAGTGGGGAGAGTGTTAGTAAAGCGTCTTGAATGTTGCACCCGAGTACCAGGGGACGAAAACTGAGACACATTTGAACACGTTTCCCGAACACACGGTGGATCATACTCTGGGTTCCACATGCATGTTTTAGCTGAAGGAAGAATCCCTTAAACCTGGAGAGTTGAGACCCATGGAATGGGTACCATACAATATGACTTCAAAGGGTCTGCATTTGCTCACCGAACCTCACCAATCCTATCACTGCTGTGTTTATGCCGCTGTACACACACTTGATTCTCTTTTGGAGACATATAAATCCATAGGTTTTAAGATTCTTACTAGTCGGGTATATTCTTAGGCGTTTAATATGGGGTGTTGAGTCCACTTCGTTGAGCAAGGAGTAGCTCTTGTCTATTACATATTTGGCTTATGGAACGGTATCTGTGCTAATTTCAATCTCTGGTTTTATGCAAAACCCCAACTCACCTTTCCCCTTAAGCAAGCAGTAGTTGGTTTTCTACATTTGAGACCCTGTTCTGTTTTGTAATTCAGTTCCTGTGTAGCCAAGTTTACATTCCGTGTAGTAGTGATATCTTATGATGTTTCTTTTTCTCTGTGACTTATTTCACTTAGAATCATCGTACCTCAATCCACTCATTATGCTGCTACGGGTCTGATGACATAGATTTCATTGCTGAGTGATATTGCATTGTACGTAAGTACCACAACTTCTTTATCCATTTTTCGCTTTCTGTGATATTGAACTTGTACCGTAAACGAGGTTCCTGTAAACAGAGCCGTCTGAAACTTTGGGGTGGCTGTGTCTTTTTGATTTTAATTTCCCTAAGCTATAGGACCATAAGTGGAAGTGCCCTAGGCTCTGTTGCTTTGTTTTTTAGATGTTTCAGGAAACACCATACACTTCTCCAGAGTGGCTGTTGGCAATTTACATCCCGCCCATCAGCATAACAAGGCTCCCAGTTCTCCATGGCCTGTCCTGCCTTTCTGGATTTTACACTTTTTTCAGATGGCCCTTTTGACCGGGGGGCAGTGAGACTTCATTGTAGTGCAGATTTCCTTTGCAAGCTTGCTTGGTTGGCCAAAAAGGGCGTATGCGTTTTTTCCTGAATATATTCAGGGAAAAACACATACGCCCTTTTTGGCCAAGTGCATCATTGTGGACGTTCTGCCTCTTTTCCTATGCTTTACATGCAACTCCAGTTTACCTCCTGAAATCGGTTTCCTGCAATTCTGCCCCGCTTTCAAGTCCTCTTGGCAGCCTTACTTCAAGATATTTTTGGACGATAGCTGTCATTTATAACTCTGCAGGTTTGTGAATGACAGTGCCCCTGAGCTCCTTTCTTCAACTCGCTTTCTTGTGAGCTGGCCGCAAACCCGCAAGACTGCTTCAGACCCTAATCTGCTTCTGGCAGGGCACGCTGAGCCTTTGGTTAATTCCTCTTCCTGGTGGGAAATGAGTGTTAAATACGTCCGTCCAGACACCTACCTCACTCTCAACCCCTTGGTGATGTGGGTCCTCTGGTTTGTGGCCACCTTTGCTGGGTTCCTCACCTTTCGATGATGTGGCCCCACTAGTGTGAGGACACTCCTGCCTGGTTCTCATCCACGTGGTTATGTGGACCCCCTGGTGAGAGTCTGTTCCTGGCTGTGTTCCTCACCCTTCTGTGAGGGAGACCCTCTGCTGATAGGTCACTCCTGCATGGCTGGCACACATTGCCTTGGTGAAGTCAGCCGTGTGGTGGCAGTTGGAGCATGCTGGGAATCTCCTCCCACCGGTGATGAGGGCCCTCTTGCGTCAGGCCCTAACTGCTGGGCTCACCAACTTTTCTTAGTGAGCCCAATGATGCTTGGGCACTCCTCTTAGGATCCCATCTCCATGGGGATGTGCGCCTTCTGCTCTGAGGTTCCAACGGCTGGGTGGTTCACATTTTCATGATGTGGGCTCTCTGGTGTTAGTACACAGAGGCCTGGATCCCATAGCCTCTGTGCTCTTGGCCGCCTGCTGGGAGGTTCCAACTGCTGGATTCCTCACTTTTTTAATTTTTTGGGCCCTCTGTTGTGAGGATCCTCCTGCCTGCCTCACTCCCAGCCCCTTCGTGATGCGTGTCGTCTGGTTTGAGGCCACATGTGCTGGGTTCCTCACCTTTCGATGATGTGGGACCAATGGTCTTAGGAGACTCCTGCCTGGTTCACATCCCCTTGGTGATGTGGGCCCTCTGTTGAGAGTCTGATCCTGGCTGGGTTCCTCACCCATCTGTGAGGTGGGCCGTCTGCGGTGAGGTCACTCCTGCCTGGCTTGCTCACCTCGCCTTGTGGACATGAGCCCTCTGGTGGCACTTGGAGCCTGCTGGGAGCCTCCTCCCCTCGGTGATGAGGGCCCTCTGGCGTCAGGCCCTAACTGCTGGGCTCCCCACATTTTGTGATGTGCGCCCAGTGGTGCGAGGACACTCCAGCCGGGGTCACATCCCCATTGGGATGTGGGCCTTCTGCTCTGAGGCCCCAACACCTGGGTTGCTCACAGTTTCATGATGTGGGCTCTCTGCTGTTAGTTCACTCCTGCCTGCATCCCATAACGTCTGTGCTCTCGGTCGCCTGCTGGGAGGTTCCAACTGCTGGATTCCTCACCTTTCTTATTCTTTGGGCCCTCTGTTTTTAGGCTACTCCTGCCTGCCTCACTCCCATTCCCTTTGTGATATGTGTCCTCTGATTTGAGGCCACATATGCTGGGTTCCGCACCTTTCGATGATGTGGCCCCACTGGAGGGAAGACAGTCCTGACTGGTTCCCATCCCCTTGCTGATGTGGGCCCTCAGGTGAGAGTCTGATCCTGGCTCGGTTCCTCACCCTTCTGTGAGGTGGGCCCTCTGCTGTGAGGTCAATCATGCCTGTCTGGCACACGTCACCTTGGTGACGTGGGCCCTCTGGTGGCAGTTGGAGTGTGCTGGGATCCTCCTCCCCTCGGTGATGAGGGCCCTCTTGCCTTAGGCCATAACTGCTGGGCTCCCCACATTTTCTGATGTGCGCCAAGTGAGTGAGGACACTCTTGCCAGGTTCCCATCCCCATGGGGATATGGGCCTTCTGCTCTGAGGTCAAAACGGCTGGCTTGCTCACAGTACCATGATGTGGGCCCTCTGCTGTGAGTTCACTCTGGCAAGGATCCCTTATCATCGGTGCTCTGAGCCGCCTGCTGGGAGGTTCCAACTGCTGGATTCCTCACCTTTTTTATTCTATGTGCCCTCTGTTGTGAGGCTCCTCCTGCCTGCCTCACTGCCAGCCCCTTGGTGATGACTGTCCTATGGCTTGTGGCCACATGTGCTGCGTTCCTCACCTTTCGATGATGTGGCCCCACTCGTGTGAGGACACTCCTGCCTGGTTCCCATCCCCTTGGTGAGGTGGGCCCTCTGGCGAGAGTCTAATCCTGGCTGGGTTCCTCAACGTTCTGTGAGGTAGGCCCTCTGCTGTGAGGTCACTCCTGCCTGGCTGGCCCACGTCACCTTGGAGACGTGAGCCCTCTGGTGGCAGTTGGAGCATGCAGGGTGCCTCCTCCTCTCGGTGATGACGGCCCTCTGGCATCAGGCCCTAAATGGTGGGCTCCCCACATTTTCTGATGTGCGCCCAGTGGTGCGAGGACACTCCAGCCAGGTTCCCATTCCCATGGGGATGCGGGCCTTCTGCGCTGAGGTCCCAACGCCTGGGTTTCTCACTGTTTTATGATGTGGGCCCTCTGCTGTGAGTTCACTGCGGCCTGGATCCCATAGCCTCGGTGTTCTGAGCCGCCTGCTGGAAGGAATAAATGCTGGAATCCTCACGTTTTTTATATTATGTGCCCTGTGTTGTGAGGCTACTCCTGCCTGCCTCACTCCAAGGCCCTTGGTGATGTGGGTCCTCTGGTTTGAGGACACATGTGCTGGGTTCCTCACCTTAAGATGATGAGGCCCCACTGGTGTGAGGATAATCCTGACTGGTTCCCATCCCCTTTGTGATGTGGGTCTTCTGGTGAGAGTCTGATCCTGGCTGGGTTCCTCACCCATCTGTGAGGTGGGCCCTCTACTATCAGGTAACTCTTGCCTGGCTTGCTCACCTCGCCTTGTTGACATGAGCCCTCTGGTGGCACTTGGACCCTGCTGGGAGCCCCTTCACCTCTGTGATGAGGGCCCTCTGACATCAGGCCCTAACTGCTGGGCTCCCCAACTTTTCTTAGTGAGCCCAGTGATGCTCGGGCATTCCTCTTAGGTTCCCATCTCCATGGGGATGTGGGCCTTCTGCTCTGAGGTCCCAACGGCTGGGTTGATCACAATTTCATGATGTGGGCTCTCTGGTGTTAGTTCACTGTGGCCTGGATCCCATAGCCTCTGTGCTCTTGGCCGCCTGCTGGGAGGTTCCAACTGCTGGATTCCTCACCTTTTTTATTCTTTGGGCCCTCTGTTTTTAGGCTACTCCTACCTGCCTCACTCCCATCCCCTTTGTGATGTATGTCCTCTGATATGAGGCCGCATGAGCTGGGTTCCTCACCTTTCGATGATGTAGCCCCACTGGTGGGAGGACAGTCCTGACTGGTTCCCATCCCCTTGGTGTTGTGAGCCCTCTGGCGAGAGTCTCATCCTGCCTCGGTTCCTCACCCTTCTGTGAGATAGGCCCTCTGCTGTGAAGTCACTACTGCCTGGCTGGCGCATGCCACCTTGTAGACGTGGGCCCTCTGTTGGCAGTTGGAACCTGCTGGCAGTCTCCTCCCCTCAGTTATGAGGGCCCCCTGGCGTCAGGCCCTAACTGCTGGGCTCCTAACATTTTCTGATATGTGCTAAGTGGTGCGAGGCCACTCCTGCCAGGTTCCCATCCCAATGGGGATGTGGGCCTTCTGTTCTGAGGTCCCAACGGCTGGGCTGCTCACAGGTTCATGATGTGGGCCCTCTGCTGTGAGTTCACTGCGGCCTGGATCCCATAGCCTCGGTGCTCTGGGCCACTTGCTGGGAGGTTCCAACTGCTGGATTCCTCAACTTTTATATTCTATGGACCCTGTGTTGTGAGGCCGGTCCTGCCAGCCTAATTCTGAACCCCTTGGTGATGTGGTTCCTCTGGTTTGAGGCTACATGTGCTGGGATCCTCACCTTTCGATGATGTTGTCCCACTGGTGTGGGGACACTCCTGCCTGGTTCCCATCCCCTTGGTGATGTGGGCCCTCTGGTGCGAGTCTGATCCTGACTGGGTTCGTCACACTTCTCTGAGGTGGGCCCTCTGCTGTGAGGTCATTCGTGCCTGGTTGGCACACATCGCCTTGGCGATGTCAGCCCTCTGGTGGCAGTTGGAGCCTGCTGGGAGCCTCCTTCCCTTGGTGATGAGGGTCCTCTGACGTCAGGCCCTAACTGCTGGTCTCCCAAAATTTTCTGATACGTTCTCAGTGGTGCGAGGACACTCCTACCAGATTTCCATCCCCATGGGGATGTGGGCCTCCTGCTCTGAGGTCCCAATGGCTGGGTTGCTCAGTTTCATGACATGGGCCCTCTTCTGTGAGTTCACTGTGGCCTGGATCCCATAGCCTCGGTGCTCTGGGCTGCCTGCTGGGAGGTTCCAACGGCTGAAATCCTCACTTTTTATTCTATGGGCCCAGTGTTGTGAGGCTACTCCTGCCTGCCTCACTCCGAGGCCCTTGGTGATGTGGGTCCTCTGGTTTGAGGACACATGTGCTGCGTTCCTCACCTTTCGATGATGTGGCCCCACTGGTGTGAAGACACTCCTGCCTGGTTCTCATCCCCTTGGTGATGTGGGCCCTCTGGTGAGAGTCTGATGTTGGCTGGGTTTCTCACCCTTCTGTGACGTGGGACCTCTGTTGTGAGGTAACTCCTGCCTGGCTTGCTCACGTTGCCTTGGCAACGTGAGGCCTCAGGTGGCAGTTGGAGCCTGCTGGGAATCTCCTCCCCTCAGTTATGAGAGCTCTGGATAAAACACATATGCACTTTTTTGCCAAGTGCATTATTTTCCAAGTTCTGTCTCTTTTCCTATGCTTTAAGAGTGACTCCCGTGTACCTTCTGAAATCGGTTTCCTGCAATTCTGCCCCGCTTTCAAGTCCTCTTGGCAGCCTTACTTCAATATATTTTTGGACCATAGCTGTCATTTATAACTCTGCAGGTTTGTGAATGACAGTGTCCCTGAGCTCCTTTCTTCAACTCGCTTTCTTGTGAGCTCTCCGCAACACCGCAGGATTGCTTCAGGCCCTAGTGTGGTTCCGGCATGGCACGCTGAGCCTTTGGTTAATTCCTCTTCCTGGTGGGAAATGAGAGTCAAATTTGCCCGTCCAGACACCTCCAGCTAGTCTCTCATTGGTTCTCCCTATTCCTGTTCACTTTCCGCAGAAATTGCAAACTGGGCCAACCAGGAGGTTAAAGGCACTGACTCTCCAAGTGGGGAGAGTGTTAGTAAAGCGTCTTGAATGTTGCACCCGAGTACCAGGGGACGAAAACTGAGACACATTTGAACACGTTTCCCGAACACACGGTGGATCATACTCTGGGTTCCACATGCATGTTTTAGCTGAAGGAAGAATCCCTTAAACCTGGAGAGTTGAGACCCATGGAATGGGTACCATACAATATGACTTCAAAGGGTCTGCATTTGCTCACCGAACCTCACCAATCCTATCACTGCTGTGTTTATGCCGCTGTACACACACTTGATTCTCTTTTGGAGACATATAAATCCATAGGTTTTAAGATTCTTACTAGTCGGGTATATTCTTAGGCGTTTAATATGGGGTGTTGAGTCCACTTCGTTGAGCAAGGAGTAGCTCTTGTCTATTACATATTTGGCTTATGGAACGGTATCTGTGCTAATTTCAATCTCTGGTTTTATGCAAAACCCCAACTCACCTTTCCCCTTAAGCAAGCATAAGTTGGTTTTCTACATTTGAGACCCTGTTCTGTTTTGTAATTCAGTTCCTGTGTAGCCAAGTTTACATTCCGTGTAGTAGTGATATCTTATGATGTTTCTTTTTCTCTGTGACTTATTTCACTTAGAATCATCGTACCTCAATCCACTCATTATGCTGCTACGGGTCTGATGAGATAGATTTCATTGCTGAGTGATATTGCATTGTACGTAAGTACCACAACTTCTTTATCCATTTTTCGCTTTCTGTGATATTGAACTTGTACCGTAAACGAGGTTCCTGTAAACAGAGCCGTCTGAAACTTTGGGGTGGCTGTGTCTTTTTGATTTTAATTTCCCTAAGCTATAGGACCATAAGTGGAAGTGCCCTAGGCTCTGTTGCTTTGTTTTTTAGATGTTTCAGGAAACACCATACACTTCTCCAGAGTGGCTGTTGGCAATTTACATCCCGCCCATCAGCATAACAAGGCTCCCAGTTCTCCATGGCCTGTCCTGCCTTTCTGGATTTTACACTTTTTTCAGATGGCCCTTTTGACCGGGGGGCAGTGAGACTTCATTGTAGTGCAGATTTCCTTTGCAAGCTTGCTTGGTTGGCCAAAAAGGGCGTATGCGTTTTTTCCTGAATATATTCAGGGAAAAACACATACGCCCTTTTTGGCCAAGTGCATCATTGTGGACGTTCTGCCTCTTTTCCTATGCTTTACATGCAACTCCAGTTTACCTCCTGAAATCGGTTTCCTGCAATTCTGCCCCGCTTTCAAGTCCTCTTGGCAGCCTTACTTCAAGATATTTTTGGACGATAGCTGTCATTTATAACTCTGCAGGTTTGTGAATGACAGTGCCCCTGAGCTCCTTTCTTCAACTCGCTTTCTTGTGAGCTGGCCGCAAACCCGCAAGACTGCTTCAGACCCTAATCTGCTTCTGGCAGGGCACGCTGAGCCTTTGGTTAATTCCTCTTCCTGGTGGGAAATGAGTGTTAAATACGTCCGTCCAGACACCTACCTCACTCTCAACCCCTTGGTGATGTGGGTCCTCTGGTTTGTGGCCACCTTTGCTGGGTTCCTCACCTTTCGATGATGTGGCCCCACTAGTGTGAGGACACTCCTGCCTGGTTCTCATCCACGTGGTTATGTGGACCCCCTGGTGAGAGTCTGTTCCTGGCTGTGTTCCTCACCCTTCTGTGAGGGAGACCCTCTGCTGATAGGTCACTCCTGCATGGCTGGCACACATTGCCTTGGTGAAGTCAGCCGTGTGGTGGCAGTTGGAGCATGCTGGGAATCTCCTCCCACCGGTGATGAGGGCCCTCTTGCGTCAGGCCCTAACTGCTGGGCTCACCAACTTTTCTTAGTGAGCCCAATGATGCTTGGGCACTCCTCTTAGGATCCCATCTCCATGGGGATGTGGGCCTTCTGCTCTGAGGTTCCAACGGCTGGGTGGTTCACATTTTCATGATGTGGGCTCTCTGGTGTTAGTACACAGAGGCCTGGATCCCATAGCCTCTGTGCTCTTGACCGCCTGCTGGGAGGTTCCAACTGCTGGATTCCTCACTTTTTTAATTTTTTGGGCCCTCTGTTGTGAGGATCCTCCTGCCTGCCTCACTCCCAGCCCCTTCGTGATGCGTGTCGTCTGGTTTGAGGCCACATGTGCTGGGTTCCTCACCTTTCGATGATGTGGGACCAATGGTCTTAGGAGACTCCTGCCTGGTTCACATCCCCTTGGTGATGTGGGCCCTCTGTTGAGAGTCTGATCCTGGCTGGGTTCCTCACCCATCTGTGAGGTGGGCCGTCTGCGGTGAGGTCACTCCTGCCTGGCTTGCTCACCTCGCCTTGTGGACATGAGCCCTCTGGTGGCACTTGGAGCCTGCTGGGAGCCTCCTCCCCTCGGTGATGAGGGCCCTCTGGCGTCAGGCCCTAACTGCTGGGCTCCCCACATTTTGTGATGTGCGCCCAGTGGTGCGAGGACACTCCAGCCGGGTTCACATCCCCATTGGGATGTGGGCCTTCTGCTCTGAGGCCCCAACGCCTGGGTTGCTCACAGTTTCATGATGTGGGCTCTCTGCTGTTAGTTCACTCCTGCCTGCATCCCATAACTTCTGTGCTCTCGGTCGCCTGCTGGGAGGTTCCAACTGCTGGATTCCTCACCTTTCTTATTCTTTGGGCCCTCTGTTTTTAGGCTACTCCTGCCTGCCTCACTCCCATTCCCTTTGTGATATGTGTCCTCTGATTTGAGGCCACATATGCTGGGTTCCGCACCTTTCGATGATGTGGCCCCACTGGAGGGAAGACAGTCCTGACTGGTTCCCATCCCCTTGCTGATGTGGGCCCTCAGGTGAGAGTCTGATCCTGGCTGGGTTCCTCACCCTTCTGTGAGGTGGGCCCTCTGCTGTGAGGTCAATCATGCCTGTCTGGCACACGTCACCTTGGTGACGTGGGCCCTCTGGTGGCAGTTGGAGTGTGCTGGGATCCTCCTCCCCTCGGTGATGAGGGCCCTCTTGCCTTAGGCCATAACTGCTGGGCTCCCCACATTTTCTGATGTGCGCCAAGTGAGTGAGGACACTCTTGCCAGGTTCCCATCCCCATGGGGATATGGGCCTTCTGCTCTGAGGTCAAAACGGCTGGCTTGCTCACAGTACCATGATGTGGGCCCTCTGCTGTGAGTTCACTCTGGCAAGGATCCCTTATCATCAGTGCTCTGAGCCGCCTGCTGGGAGGTTCCAACTGCTGGATTCCTCACCTTTTTTATTCTATGTGCCCTCTGTTGTGAGGCTCCTCCTGCCTGCCTCACTGCCAGCCCCTTGGTGATGACTGTCCTATGGCTTGTGGCCACATGTGCTGCGTTCCTCACCTTTCGATGATGTGGCCCCACTCGTGTGAGGACACTCCTGCCTGGTTCCCATCCCCTTGGTGAGGTGGGCCCTCTGGCGAGAGTCTAATCCTGGCTGGGTTCCTCAACGTTCTGTGAGGTAGGCCCTCTGCTGTGAGGTCACTCCTGCCTGGCTGGCCCACGTCACCTTGGAGACGTGAGCCCTCTGGTGGCAGTTGGAGCATGCAGGGTGCCTCCTCCTCTCGGTGATGACGGCCCTCTGGCATCAGGCCCTAAATGGTGGGCTCCCCACATTTTCTGATGTGCGCCCAGTGGTGCGAGGACACTCCAGCCAGGTTCCCATTCCCATGGGGATGCGGGCCTTCTGCGCTGAGGTCCCAACGCCTGGGTTTCTCACTGTTTTATGATGTGGGCCCTCTGCTGTGAGTTCACTGCGGCCTGGATCCCATAGCCTCGGTGTTCTGAGCCGCCTGCTGGAAGGAATAAATGCTGGAATCCTCACGTTTTTTATATTATGTGCCCTGTGTTGTGAGGCTACTCCTGCCTGCCTCACTCCAAGGCCCTTGGTGATGTGGGTTCTCTGGTTTGAGGACACATGTGCTGGGTTCCTCACCTTAAGATGATGAGGCCCCATTGGTGTGAGGATAATCCTGACTGGTTCCCATCCCCTTTGTGATGTGGGTCTTCTGGTGAGAGTCTGATCCTGGCTGGGTTCCTCACCCATCTGTGAGGTGGGCCCTCTACTATCAGGTAACTCTTGCCTGGCTTGCTCACCTCGCCTTGTTGACATGAGCCCTCTGGTGGCACTTGGACCCTGCTGGGAGCCCCTTCACCTCTGTGATGAGGGCCCTCTGACATCAGGCCCTAACTGCTGGGCTCCCCAACTTTTCTTAGTGAGCCCAGTGATGCTCGGGCACTCCTCTTAGGTTCCCATCTCCATGGGGATGTGGGCCTTCTGCTCTGAGGTCCCAACGGCTGGGTTGATCACAATTTCATGATGTGGGCTCTCTGGTGTTAGTTCACTGTGGCCTGGATCCCATAGCCTCTGTGCTCTTGGCCGCCTGCTGGGAGGTTCCAACTGCTGGATTCCTCACCTTTTTATTCTTTGGGCCCTCTGTTTTTAGGCTACTCCTACCTGCCTCACTCCCATCCCCTTTGTGATGTATGTCCTCTGATATGAGGCCGCATGAGCTGGGTTCCTCACCTTTCGATGATGTAGCCCCACTGGTGGGAGGACAGTCCTGACTGGTTCCCATCCCCTTGGTGTTGTGAGCCCTCTGGCGAGAGTCTCATCCTGCCTCGGTTCCTCACCCTTCTGTGAGATAGGCCCTCTGCTGTGAAGTCACTACTGCCTGGCTGGCGCATGCCACCTTGTAGACGTGGGCCCTCTGTTGGCAGTTGGAACCTGCTGGCAGTCTCCTCCCCTCAGTTATGAGGGCCCCCTGGCGTCAGGCCCTAACTGCTGGGCTCCTAACATTTTCTGATATGTGCTAAGTGGTGCGAGGCCACTCCTGCCAGGTTCCCATGCCAATGGGGATGTGGGCCTTCTGTTCTGAGGTCCCAACGGCTGGGCTGCTCACAGGTTCATGATGTGGGCCCTCTGCTGTGAGTTCACTGCGGCCTGGATCCCATAGCCTCGGTGCTCTGGGCCACTTGCTGGGAGGTTCCAACTGCTGGATTCCTCAACTTTTATATTCTATGGACCCTGTGTTGTGAGGCCGGTCCTGCCAGCCTCATTCCGAACCCCTTGGTGATGTGGTTCCTCTGGTTTGAGGCTACATGTGCTGGGATCCTCACCTTTCGATGATGTTGTCCCACTGGTGTGGGGACACTCCTGCCTGGTTCCCATCCCCTTGGTGATGTGGGCCCTCTGGTGCGAGTCTGATCCTGACTGGGTTCGTCACACTTCTCTGAGGTGGGCCCTCTGCTGTGAGGTCATTCGTGCCTGGTTGGCACACATCGCCTTGGCGACGTCAGCCCTCTGGTGGCAGTTGGAGCCTGCTGGGAGCCTCCTTCCCTTGGTGATGAGGGTCCTCTGACGTCAGGCCCTAACTGCTGGTCTCCCAAAATTTTCTGATACGTTCTCAGTGGTGCGAGGACACTCCTACCAGATTTCCATCCCCATGGGGATGTGGGCCTCCTGCTCTGAGGTCCCAATGGCTGGGTTGCTCAGTTTCATGACATGGGCCCTCTTCTGTGAGTTCACTGTGGCCTGGATCCCATAGCCTCGGTGCTCTGGGCTGCCTGCTGGGAGGTTCCAACGGCTGAAATCCTCACTTTTTATTCTATGGGCCCAGTGTTGTGAGGCTACTCCTGCCTGCCTCACTCCGAGGCCCTTGGTGATGTGGGTCCTCTGGTTTGAGGACACATGTGCTGAGTACCTCACCTTTCGATGATGTGGCCCCACTGGTGTGAAGACACTCCTGCCTGGTTCTCATCCCCTTGGTGATGTGGGCCCTCTGGTGAGAGTCTGATGTTGGCTGGGTTTCTCACCCTTCTGTGACGTGGGACCTCTGTTGTGAGGTAACTCCTGCCTGGCTTGCTCACGTTGCCTTGGCAACGTGAGGCCTCAGGTGGCAGTTGGAGCCTGCTGGGAATCTCCTCCCCTCAGTTATGAGAGCTCTGGATAAAACACATATGCACTTTTTTGCCAAGTGCATTATTTTCCAAGTTCTGTCTCTTTTCCTATGCTTTAAGAGTGACTCCCGTGTACCTTCTGAAATCGGTTTCCTGCAATTCTGCCCCGCTTTCAAGTCCTCTTGGCAGCCTTACTTCAATATATTTTTGGACCATAGCTGTCATTTATAACTCTGCAGGTTTGTGAATGACAGTGTCCCTGAGCTCCTTTCTTCAACTCGCTTTCTTGTGAGCTCTCCGCAACACCGCAGGATTGCTTCAGGCCCTAGTGTGGTTCCGGCATGGCACGCTGAGCCTTTGGTTAATTCCTCTTCCTGGTGGGAAATGAGAGTCAAATTTGCCCGTCCAGACACCTCCAGCTAGTCTCTCATTGGTTCTCCCTATTCCTGTTCACTTTCCGCAGAAATTGCAAACTGGGCCAACCAGGAGGTTAAAGGCACTGACTCTCCAAGTGGGGAGAGTGTTAGTAAAGCGTCTTGAATGTTGCACCCGAGTACCAGGGGACGAAAACTGAGACACATTTGAACACGTTTCCCGAACACACGGTGGATCATACTCTGGGTTCCACATGCATGTTTTAGCTGAAGGAAGAATCCCTTAAACCTGGAGAGTTGAGACCCATGGAATGGGTACCATACAATATGACTTCAAAGGGTCTGCATTTGCTCACCGAACCTCACCAATCCTATCACTGCTGTGTTTATGCCGCTGTACACACACTTGATTCTCTTTTGGAGACATATAAATCCATAGGTTTTAAGATTCTTACTAGTCGGGTATATTCTTAGGCGTTTAATATGGGGTGTTGAGTCCACTTCGTTGAGCAAGGAGTAGCTCTTGTCTATTACATATTTGGCTTATGGAACGGTATCTGTGCTAATTTCAATCTCTGGTTTTATGCAAAACCCCAACTCACCTTTCCCCTTAAGCAAGCATAAGTTGGTTTTCTACATTTGAGACCCTGTTCTGTTTTGTAATTCAGTTCCTGTGTAGCCAAGTTTACATTCCGTGTAGTAGTGATATCTTATGATGTTTCTTTTTCTCTGTGACTTATTTCACTTAGAATCATCGTACCTCAATCCACTCATTATGCTGCTACGGGTCTGATGACATAGATTTCATTGCTGAGTGATATTGCATTGTACGTAAGTACCACAACTTCTTTATCCATTTTTCGCTTTCTGTGATATTGAACTTGTACCGTAAACGAGGTTCCTGTAAACAGAGCCGTCTGAAACTTTGGGGTGGCTGTGTCTTTTTGATTTTAATTTCCCTAAGCTATAGGACCATAAGTGGAAGTGCCCTAGGCTCTGTTGCTTTGTTTTTTAGATGTTTCAGGAAACACCATACACTTCTCCAGAGTGGCTGTTGGCAATTTACATCCCGCCCATCAGCATAACAAGGCTCCCAGTTCTCCATGGCCTGTCCTGCCTTTCTGGATTTTACACTTTTTTCAGATGGCCCTTTTGACCGGGGGGCAGTGAGACTTCATTGTAGTGCAGATTTCCTTTGCAAGCTTGCTTGGTTGGCCAAAAAGGGCGTATGCGTTTTTTCCTGAATATATTCAGGGAAAAACACATACGCCCTTTTTGGCCAAGTGCATCATTGTGGACGTTCTGCCTCTTTTCCTATGCTTTACATGCAACTCCAGTTTACCTCCTGAAATCGGTTTCCTGCAATTCTGCCCCGCTTTCAAGTCCTCTTGGCAGCCTTACTTCAAGATATTTTTGGACGATAGCTGTCATTTATAACTCTGCAGGTTTGTGAATGACAGTGCCCCTGAGCTCCTTTCTTCAACTCGCTTTCTTGTGAGCTGGCCGCAAACCCGCAAGACTGCTTCAGACCCTAATCTGCTTCTGGCAGGGCACGCTGAGCCTTTGGTTAATTCCTCTTCCTGGTGGGAAATGAGTGTTAAATACGTCCGTCCAGACACCTACCTCACTCTCAACCCCTTGGTGATGTGGGTCCTCTGGTTTGTGGCCACCTTTGCTGGGTTCCTCACCTTTCGATGATGTGGCCCCACTAGTGTGAGGACACTCCTGCCTGGTTCTCATCCACGTGGTTATGTGGACCCCCTGGTGAGAGTCTGTTCCTGGCTGTGTTCCTCACCCTTCTGTGAGGGAGACCCTCTGCTGATAGGTCACTCCTGCATGGCTGGCACACATTGCCTTGGTGAAGTCAGCCGTGTGGTGGCAGTTGGAGCATGCTGGGAATCTCCTCCCACCGGTGATGAGGGCCCTCTTGCGTCAGGCCCTAACTGCTGGGCTCACCAACTTTTCTTAGTGAGCCCAATGATGCTTGGGCACTCCTCTTAGGATCCCATCTCCATGGGGATGTGCGCCTTCTGCTCTGAGGTTCCAACGGCTGGGTGGTTCACATTTTCATGATGTGGGCTCTCTGGTGTTAGTACACAGAGGCCTGGATCCCATAGCCTCTGTGCTCTTGACCGCCTGCTGGGAGGTTCCAACTGCTGGATTCCTCACTTTTTTAATTTTTTGGGCCCTCTGTTGTGAGGATCCTCCTGCCTGCCTCACTCCCAGCCCCTTCGTGATGCGTGTCGTCTGGTTTGAGGCCACATGTGCTGGGTTCCTCACCTTTCGATGATGTGGGACCAATGGTCTTAGGAGACTCCTGCCTGGTTCACATCCCCTTGGTGATGTGGGCCCTCTGTTGAGAGTCTGATCCTGGCTGGGTTCCTCACCCATCTGTGAGGTGGGCCGTCTGCGGTGAGGTCACTCCTGCCTGGCTTGCTCACCTCGCCTTGTGGACATGAGCCCTCTGGTGGCACTTGGAGCCTGCTGGGAGCCTCCTCCCCTCGGTGATGAGGGCCCTCTGGCGTCAGGCCCTAACTGCTGGGCTCCCCACATTTTGTGATGTGCGCCCAGTGGTGCGAGGACACTCCAGCCGGGTTCACATCCCCATTGGGATGTGGGCCTTCTGCTCTGAGGCCCCAACGCCTGGGTTGCTCACAGTTTCATGATGTGGGCTCTCTGCTGTTAGTTCACTCCTGCCTGCATCCCATAACTTCTGTGCTCTCGGTCGCCTGCTGGGAGGTTCCAACTGCTGGATTCCTCACCTTTCTTATTCTTTGGGCCCTCTGTTTTTAGGCTACTCCTGCCTGCCTCACTCCCATTCCCTTTGTGATATGTGTCCTCTGATTTGAGGCCACATATGCTGGGTTCCGCACCTTTCGATGATGTGGCCCCACTGGAGGGAAGACAGTCCTGACTGGTTCCCATCCCCTTGCTGATGTGGGCCCTCAGGTGAGAGTCTGATCCTGGCTGGGTTCCTCACCCTTCTGTGAGGTGGGCCCTCTGCTGTGAGGTCAATCATGCCTGTCTGGCACACGTCACCTTGGTGACGTGGGCCCTCTGGTGGCAGTTGGAGTGTGCTGGGATCCTCCTCCCCTCGGTGATGAGGGCCCTCTTGCCTTAGGCCATAACTGCTGGGCTCCCCACATTTTCTGATGTGCGCCAAGTGAGTGAGGACACTCTTGCCAGGTTCCCATCCCCATGGGGATATGGGCCTTCTGCTCTGAGGTCAAAACGGCTGGCTTGCTCACAGTACCATGATGTGGGCCCTCTGCTGTGAGTTCACTCTGGCAAGGATCCCTTATCATCGGTGCTCTGAGCCGCCTGCTGGGAGGTTCCAACTGCTGGATTCCTCACCTTTTTTATTCTATGTGCCCTCTGTTGTGAGGCTCCTCCTGCCTGCCTCACTGCCAGCCCCTTGGTGATGACTGTCCTATGGCTTGTGGCCACATGTGCTGCGTTCCTCACCTTTCGATGATGTGGCCCCACTCGTGTGAGGACACTCCTGCCTGGTTCCCATCCCCTTGGTGAGGTGGGCCCTCTGGCGAGAGTCTAATCCTGGCTGGGTTCCTCAACGTTCTGTGAGGTAGGCCCTCTGCTGTGAGGTCACTCCTGCCTGGCTGGCCCACGTCACCTTGGAGACGTGAGCCCTCTGGTGGCAGTTGGAGCATGCAGGGTGCCTCCTCCTCTCGGTGATGACGGCCCTCTGGCATCAGGCCCTAAATGGTGGGCTCCCCACATTTTCTGATGTGCGCCCAGTGGTGCGAGGACACTCCAGCCAGGTTCCCATTCCCATGGGGATGCGGGCCTTCTGCGCTGAGGTCCCAACGCCTGGGTTTCTCACTGTTTTATGATGTGGGCCCTCTGCTGTGAGTTCACTGCGGCCTGGATCCCATAGCCTCGGTGTTCTGAGCCGCCTGCTGGAAGGAATAAATGCTGGAATCCTCACGTTTTTTATATTATGTGCCCTGTGTTGTGAGGCTACTCCTGCCTGCCTCACTCCAAGGCCCTTGGTGATGTGGGTCCTCTGGTTTGAGGACACATGTGCTGGGTTCCTCACCTTAAGATGATGAGGCCCCACTGGTGTGAGGATAATCCTGACTGGTTCCCATCCCCTTTGTGATGTGGGTCTTCTGGTGAGAGTCTGATCCTGGCTGGGTTCCTCACCCATCTGTGAGGTGGGCCCTCTACTATCAGGTAACTCTTGCCTGGCTTGCTCACCTCGCCTTGTTGACATGAGCCCTCTGGTGGCACTTGGACCCTGCTGGGAGCCCCTTCACCTCTGTGATGAGGGCCCTCTGACGTCAGGCCCTAACTGCTGGGCTCCCCAACTTTTCTTAGTGAGCCCAGTGATGCTCGGGCACTCCTCTTAGGTTCCCATCTCCATGGGGATGTGGGCCTTCTGCTCTGAGGTCCCAACGGCTGGGTTGATCACAATTTCATGATGTGGGCTCTCTGGTGTTAGTTCACTGTGGCCTGGATCCCATAGCCTCTGTGCTCTTGGCCGCCTGCTGGGAGGTTCCAACTGCTGGATTCCTCACCTTTTTATTCTTTGGGCCCTCTGTTTTTAGGCTACTCCTACCTGCCTCACTCCCATCCCCTTTGTGATGTATGTCCTCTGATATGAGGCCGCATGAGCTGGGTTCCTCACCTTTCGATGATGTAGCCCCACTGGTGGGAGGACAGTCCTGACTGGTTCCCATCCCCTTGGTGTTGTGAGCCCTCTGGCGAGAGTCTCATCCTGCCTCGGTTCCTCACCCTTCTGTGAGATAGGCCCTCTGCTGTGAAGTCACTACTGCCTGGCTGGCGCATGCCACCTTGTAGACGTGGGCCCTCTGTTGGCAGTTGGAACCTGCTGGCAGTCTCCTCCCCTCAGTTATGAGGGCCCCCTGGTGTCAGGCCCTAACTGCTGGGCTCCTAACATTTTCTGATATGTGCTAAGTGGTGCGAGGCCACTCCTGCCAGGTTCCCATGCCAATGGGGATGTGGGCCTTCTGTTCTGAGGTCCCAACGGCTGGGCTGCTCACAGGTTCATGATGTGGGCCCTCTGCTGTGAGTTCACTGCGGCCTGGATCCCATAGCCTCGGTGCTCTGGGCCACTTGCTGGGAGGTTCCAACTGCTGGATTCCTCAACTTTTATATTCTATGGACCCTGTGTTGTGAGGCCGGTCCTGCCAGCCTCATTCCGAACCCCTTGGTGATGTGGTTCCTCTGGTTTGAGGCTACATGTGCTGGGATCCTCACCTTTCGATGATGTTGTCCCACTGGTGTGGGGACACTCCTGCCTGGTTCCCATCCCCTTGGTGATGTGGGCCCTCTGGTGCGAGTCTGATCCTGACTGGGTTCGTCACACTTCTCTGAGGTGGGCCCTCTGCTGTGAGGTCATTCGTGCCTGGTTGGCACACATCGCCTTGGCGACGTCAGCCCTCTGGTGGCAGTTGGAGCCTGCTGGGAGCCTCCTTCCCTTGGTGATGAGGGTCCTCTGACGTCAGGCCCTAACTGCTGGTCTCCCAAAATTTTCTGATACGTTCTCAGTGGTGCGAGGACACTCCTACCAGATTTCCATCCCCATGGGGATGTGGGCCTCCTGCTCTGAGGTCCCAATGGCTGGGTTGCTCAGTTTCATGACATGGGCCCTCTTCTGTGAGTTCACTGTGGCCTGGATCCCATAGCCTCGGTGCTCTGGGCTGCCTGCTGGGAGGTTCCAACGGCTGAAATCCTCACTTTTTATTCTATGGGCCCAGTGTTGTGAGGCTACTCCTGCCTGCCTCACTCCGAGGCCCTTGGTGATGTGGGTCCTCTGGTTTGAGGACACATGTGCTGAGTACCTCACCTTTCGATGATGTGGCCCCACTGGTGTGAAGACACTCCTGCCTGGTTCTCATCCCCTTGGTGATGTGGGCCCTCTGGTGAGAGTCTGATGTTGGCTGGGTTTCTCACCCTTCTGTGACGTGGGACCTCTGTTGTGAGGTAACTCCTGCCTGGCTTGCTCACGTTGCCTTGGCAACGTGAGGCCTCAGGTGGCAGTTGGAGCCTGCTGGGAATCTCCTCCCCTCAGTTATGAGAGCTCTGGATAAAACACATATGCACTTTTTTGCCAAGTGCATTATTTTCCAAGTTCTGTCTCTTTTCCTATGCTTTAAGAGTGACTCCCGTGTACCTTCTGAAATCGGTTTCCTGCAATTCTGCCCCGCTTTCAAGTCCTCTTGGCAGCCTTACTTCAATATATTTTTGGACCATAGCTGTCATTTATAACTCTGCAGGTTTGTGAATGACAGTGTCCCTGAGCTCCTTTCTTCAACTCGCTTTCTTGTGAGCTCTCCGCAACACCGCAGGATTGCTTCAGGCCCTAGTGTGGTTCCGGCATGGCACGCTGAGCCTTTGGTTAATTCCTCTTCCTGGTGGGAAATGAGAGTCAAATTTGCCCGTCCAGACACCTCCAGCTAGTCTCTCATTGGTTCTCCCTATTCCTGTTCACTTTCCGCAGAAATTGCAAACTGGGCCAACCAGGAGGTTAAAGGCACTGACTCTCCAAGTGGGGAGAGTGTTAGTAAAGCGTCTTGAATGTTGCACCCGAGTACCAGGGGACGAAAACTGAGACACATTTGAACACGTTTCCCGAACACACGGTGGATCATACTCTGGGTTCCACATGCATGTTTTAGCTGAAGGAAGAATCCCTTAAACCTGGAGAGTTGAGACCCATGGAATGGGTACCATACAATATGACTTCAAAGGGTCTGCATTTGCTCACCGAACCTCACCAATCCTATCACTGCTGTGTTTATGCCGCTGTACACACACTTGATTCTCTTTTGGAGACATATAAATCCATAGGTTTTAAGATTCTTACTAGTCGGGTATATTCTTAGGCGTTTAATATGGGGTGTTGAGTCCACTTCGTTGAGCAAGGAGTAGCTCTTGTCTATTACATATTTGGCTTATGGAACGGTATCTGTGCTAATTTCAATCTCTGGTTTTATGCAAAACCCCAACTCACCTTTCCCCTTAAGCAAGCATAAGTTGGTTTTCTACATTTGAGACCCTGTTCTGTTTTGTAATTCAGTTCCTGTGTAGCCAAGTTTACATTCCGTGTAGTAGTGATATCTTATGATGTTTCTTTTTCTCTGTGACTTATTTCACTTAGAATCATCGTACCTCAATCCACTCATTATGCTGCTACGGGTCTGATGAGATAGATTTCATTGCTGAGTGATATTGCATTGTACGTAAGTACCACAACTTCTTTATCCATTTTTCGCTTTCTGTGATATTGAACTTGTACCGTAAACGAGGTTCCTGTAAACAGAGCCGTCTGAAACTTTGGGGTGGCTGTGTCTTTTTGATTTTAATTTCCCTAAGCTATAGGACCATAAGTGGAAGTGCCCTAGGCTCTGTTGCTTTGTTTTTTAGATGTTTCAGGAAACACCATACACTTCTCCAGAGTGGCTGTTGGCAATTTACATCCCGCCCATCAGCATAACAAGGCTCCCAGTTCTCCATGGCCTGTCCTGCCTTTCTGGATTTTACACTTTTTTCAGATGGCCCTTTTGACCGGGGGGCAGTGAGACTTCATTGTAGTGCAGATTTCCTTTGCAAGCTTGCTTGGTTGGCCAAAAAGGGCGTATGCGTTTTTTCCTGAATATATTCAGGGAAAAACACATACGCCCTTTTTGGCCAAGTGCATCATTGTGGACGTTCTGCCTCTTTTCCTATGCTTTACATGCAACTCCAGTTTACCTCCTGAAATCGGTTTCCTGCAATTCTGCCCCGCTTTCAAGTCCTCTTGGCAGCCTTACTTCAAGATATTTTTGGACGATAGCTGTCATTTATAACTCTGCAGGTTTGTGAATGACAGTGCCCCTGAGCTCCTTTCTTCAACTCGCTTTCTTGTGAGCTGGCCGCAAACCCGCAAGACTGCTTCAGACCCTAATCTGCTTCTGGCAGGGCACGCTGAGCCTTTGGTTAATTCCTCTTCCTGGTGGGAAATGAGTGTTAAACACGTCCGTCCAGACACCTACCTCACTCTCAACCCCTTGGTGATGTGGGTCCTCTGGTTTGTGGCCACCTTTGCTGGGTTCCTCACCTTTCGATGATGTGGCCCCACTAGTGTGAGGACACTCCTGCCTGGTTCTCATCCACGTGGTTATGTGGACCCCCTGGTGAGAGTCAGTTCCTGGCTGTGTTCCTCAGCCACCTGTGAGGGAGACCCTCTGCTGATAGGTCACTCCTGCATGGCTGGCACACATTGCCTTGGTGAAGTCAGCCGTGTGGTGGCAGTTGGAGCATGCTGGGAATCTCCTCCCACCGGTGATGAGGGCCCTCTTGCGTCAGGCCCTAACTGCTGGGCTCACCAACTTTTCTTAGTGAGCCCAATGATGCTTGGGCACTCCTCTTAGGATCCCATCTCCATGGGGATGTGGGCCTTCTGCTCTGAGGTTCCAACGGCTGGGTGGTTCACATTTTCATGATGTGGGCTCTCTGGTGTTAGTACACAGAGGCCTGGATCCCATAGCCTCTGTGCTCTTGGCCGCCTGCTGGGAGGTTCCAACTGCTGGATTCCTCACTTTTTTAATTTTTTGGGCCCTCTGTTGTGAGGATCCTCCTGCCTGCCTCACTCCCAGCCCCTTCGTGATGCGTGTCGTCTGGTTTGAGGCCACATGTGCTGGGTTCCTCACCTTTCGATGATGTGGGACCAATGGTCTTAGGAGACTCCTGCCTGGTTCACATCCCCTTGGTGATGTGGGCCCTCTGTTGAGAGTCTGATCCTGGCTGGGTTCCTCACCCATCTGTGAGGTGGGCCGTCTGCGGTGAGGTCACTCCTGCCTGGCTTGCTCACCTCGCCTTGTGGACATGAGCCCTCTGGTGGCACTTGGAGCCTGCTGGGAGCCTCCTCCCCTCGGTGATGAGGGCCCTCTGGCGTCAGGCCCTAACTGCTGGGCTCCCCACATTTTGTGATGTGCGCCCAGTGGTGCGAGGACACTCCAGCCGGGGTCACATCCCCATTGGGATGTGGGCCTTCTGCTCTGAGGCCCCAACGCCTGGGTTGCTCACAGTTTCATGATGTGGGCTCTCTGCTGTTAGTTCACTCCTGCCTGCATCCCATAACGTCTGTGCTCTCGGTCGCCTGCTGGGAGGTTCCAACTGCTGGATTCCTCACCTTTCTTATTCTTTGGGCCCTCTGTTTTTAGGCTACTCCTGCCTGCCTCACTCCCATTCCCTTTGTGATATGTGTCCTCTGATTTGAGGCCACATATGCTGGGTTCCGCACCTTTCGATGATGTGGCCCCACTGGAGGGAAGACAGTCCTGACTGGTTCCCATCCCCTTGCTGATGTGGGCCCTCAGGTGAGAGTCTGATCCTGGCTGGGTTCCTCACCCTTCTGTGAGGTGGGCCCTCTGCTGTGAGGTCAATCATGCCTGTCTGGCACACGTCACCTTGGTGACGTGGGCCCTCTGGTGGCAGTTGGAGTGTGCTGGGATCCTCCTCCCCTCGGTGATGAGGGCCCTCTTGCCTTAGGCCATAACTGCTGGGCTCCCCACATTTTCTGATGTGCGCCAAGTGAGTGAGGACACTCTTGCCAGGTTCCCATCCCCATGGGGATATGGGCCTTCTGCTCTGAGGTCAAAACGGCTGGCTTGCTCACAGTACCATGATGTGGGCCCTCTGCTGTGAGTTCACTCTGGCAAGGATCCCTTATCATCGGTGCTCTGAGCCGCCTGCTGGGAGGTTCCAACTGCTGGATTCCTCACCTTTTTTATTCTATGTGCCCTCTGTTGTGAGGCTCCTCCTGCCTGCCTCACTGCCAGCCCCTTGGTGATGACTGTCCTATGGCTTGTGGCCACATGTGCTGCGTTCCTCACCTTTCGATGATGTGGCCCCACTCGTGTGAGGACACTCCTGCCTGGTTCCCATCCCCTTGGTGAGGTGGGCCCTCTGGCGAGAGTCTAATCCTGGCTGGGTTCCTCAACGTTCTGTGAGGTAGGCCCTCTGCTGTGAGGTCACTCCTGCCTGGCTGGCCCACGTCACCTTGGAGACGTGAGCCCTCTGGTGGCAGTTGGAGCATGCCTCCTCTCTCTCGGTGCCTCCTCCTCTCGGTGATGACGGCCCTCTGGCATCAGGCCCTAAATGGTGGGCTCCCCACATTTTCTGATGTGCGCCCAGTGGTGCGAGGACACTCCAGCCAGGTTCCCATTCCCATGGGGATGCGGGCCTTCTGCGCTGAGGTCCCAACGCCTGGGTTTCTCACTGTTTTATGATGTGGGCCCTCTGCTGTGAGTTCACTGCGGCCTGGATCCCATAGCCTCGGTGTTCTGAGCCGCCTGCTGGAAGGAATAAATGCTGGAATCCTCACGTTTTTTATATTATGTGCCCTGTGTTGTGAGGCTACTCCTGCCTGCCTCACTCCAAGGCCCTTGGTGATGTGGGTCCTCTGGTTTGAGGACACATGTGCTGGGTTCCTCACCTTAAGATGATGAGGCCCCACTGGTGTGAGGATAATCCTGACTGGTTCCCATCCCCTTTGTGATGTGGGTCTTCTGGTGAGAGTCTGATCCTGGCTGGGTTCCTCACCCATCTGTGAGGTGGGCCCTCTACTATCAGGTAACTCTTGCCTGGCTTGCTCACCTCGCCTTGTTGACATGAGCCCTCTGGTGGCACTTGGACCCTGCTGGGAGCCCCTTCACCTCTGTGATGAGGGCCCTCTGACGTCAGGCCCTAACTGCTGGGCTCCCCAACTTTTCTTAGTGAGCCCAGTGATGCTCGGGCATTCCTCTTAGGTTCCCATCTCCATGGGGATGTGGGCCTTCTGCTCTGAGGTCCCAACGGCTGGGTTGATCACAATTTCATGATGTGGGCTCTCTGGTGTTAGTTCACTGTGGCCTGGATCCCATAGCCTCTGTGCTCTTGGCCGCCTGCTGGGAGGTTCCAACTGCTGGATTCCTCACCTTTTTTATTCTTTGGGCCCTCTGTTTTTAGGCTACTCCTACCTGCCTCACTCCCATCCCCTTTGTGATGTATGTCCTCTGATATGAGGCCGCATGAGCTGGGTTCCTCACCTTTCGATGATGTAGCCCCACTGGTGGGAGGACAGTCCTGACTGGTTCCCATCCCCTTGGTGTTGTGAGCCCTCTGGCGAGAGTCTCATCCTGCCTCGGTTCCTCACCCTTCTGTGAGATAGGCCCTCTGCTGTGAAGTCACTACTGCCTGGCTGGCGCATGCCACCTTGTAGACGTGGGCCCTCTGTTGGCAGTTGGAACCTGCTGGCAGTCTCCTCCCCTCAGTTATGAGGGCCCCCTGGCGTCAGGCCCTAACTGCTGGGCTCCTAACATTTTCTGATATGTGCTAAGTGGTGCGAGGCCACTCCTGCCAGGTTCCCATCCCAATGGGGATGTGGGCCTTCTGTTCTGAGGTCCCAACGGCTGGGCTGCTCACAGGTTCATGATGTGGGCCCTCTGCTGTGAGTTCACTGCGGCCTGGATCCCATAGCCTCGGTGCTCTGGGCCACTTGCTGGGAGGTTCCAACTGCTGGATTCCTCAACTTTTATATTCTATGGACCCTGTGTTGTGAGGCCGGTCCTGCCAGCCTAATTCTGAACCCCTTGGTGATGTGGTTCCTCTGGTTTGAGGCTACATGTGCTGGGATCCTCACCTTTCGATGATGTTGTCCCACTGGTGTGGGGACACTCCTGCCTGGTTCCCATCCCCTTGGTGATGTGGGCCCTCTGGTGCGAGTCTGATCCTGACTGGGTTCGTCACACTTCTCTGAGGTGGGCCCTCTGCTGTGAGGTCATTCGTGCCTGGTTGGCACACATCGCCTTGGCGACGTCAGCCCTCTGGTGGCAGTTGGAGCCTGCTGGGAGCCTCCTTCCCTTGGTGATGAGGGTCCTCTGACGTCAGGCCCTAACTGCTGGTCTCCCAAAATTTTCTGATACGTTCTCAGTGGTGCGAGGACACTCCTACCAGATTTCCATCCCCATGGGGATGTGGGCCTCCTGCTCTGAGGTCCCAATGGCTGGGTTGCTCAGTTTCATGACATGGGCCCTCTTCTGTGAGTTCACTGTGGCCTGGATCCCATAGCCTCGGTGCTCTGGGCTGCCTGCTGGGAGGTTCCAACGGCTGAAATCCTCACTTTTTATTCTATGGGCCCAGTGTTGTGAGGCTACTCCTGCCTGCCTCACTCCGAGGCCCTTGGTGATGTGGGTCCTCTGGTTTGAGGACACATGTGCTGCGTTCCTCACCTTTCGATGATGTGGCCCCACTGGTGTGAAGACACTCCTGCCTGGTTCTCATCCCCTTGGTGATGTGGGCCCTCTGGTGAGAGTCTGATGTTGGCTGGGTTTCTCACCCTTCTGTGACGTGGGACCTCTGTTGTGAGGTAACTCCTGCCTGGCTTGCTCACGTTGCCTTGGCAACGTGAGGCCTCAGGTGGCAGTTGGAGCCTGCTGGGAATCTCCTCCCCTCAGTTATGAGAGCTCTGGATAAAACACATATGCACTTTTTTGCCAAGTGCATTATTTTCCAAGTTCTGTCTCTTTTCCTATGCTTTAAGAGTGACTCCCGTGTACCTTCTGAAATCGGTTTCCTGCAATTCTGCCCCGCTTTCAAGTCCTCTTGGCAGCCTTACTTCAATATATTTTTGGACCATAGCTGTCATTTATAACTCTGCAGGTTTGTGAATGACAGTGTCCCTGAGCTCCTTTCTTCAACTCGCTTTCTTGTGAGCTCTCCGCAACACCGCAGGATTGCTTCAGGCCCTAGTGTGGTTCCGGCATGGCACGCTGAGCCTTTGGTTAATTCCTCTTCCTGGTGGGAAATGAGAGTCAAATTTGCCCGTCCAGACACCTCCAGCTAGTCTCTCATTGGTTCTCCCTATTCCTGTTCACTTTCCGCAGAAATTGCAAACTGGGCCAACCAGGAGGTTAAAGGCACTGACTCTCCAAGTGGGGAGAGTGTTAGTAAAGCGTCTTGAATGTTGCACCCGAGTACCAGGGGACGAAAACTGAGACACATTTGAACACGTTTCCCGAACACACGGTGGATCATACTCTGGGTTCCACATGCATGTTTTAGCTGAAGGAAGAATCCCTTAAACCTGGAGAGTTGAGACCCATGGAATGGGTACCATACAATATGACTTCAAAGGGTCTGCATTTGCTCACCGAACCTCACCAATCCTATCACTGCTGTGTTTATGCCGCTGTACACACACTTGATTCTCTTTTGGAGACATATAAATCCATAGGTTTTAAGATTCTTACTAGTCGGGTATATTCTTAGGCGTTTAATATGGGGTGTTGAGTCCACTTCGTTGAGCAAGGAGTAGCTCTTGTCTATTACATATTTGGCTTATGGAACGGTATCTGTGCTAATTTCAATCTCTGGTTTTATGCAAAACCCCAACTCACCTTTCCCCTTAAGCAAGCATAAGTTGGTTTTCTACATTTGAGACCCTGTTCTGTTTTGTAATTCAGTTCCTGTGTAGCCAAGTTTACATTCCGTGTAGTAGTGATATCTTATGATGTTTCTTTTTCTCTGTGACTTATTTCACTTAGAATCATCGTACCTCAATCCACTCATTATGCTGCTACGGGTCTGATGACATAGATTTCATTGCTGAGTGATATTGCATTGTACGTAAGTACCACAACTTCTTTATCCATTTTTCGCTTTCTGTGATATTGAACTTGTACCGTAAACGAGGTTCCTGTAAACAGAGCCGTCTGAAACTTTGGGGTGGCTGTGTCTTTTTGATTTTAATTTCCCTAAGCTATAGGACCATAAGTGGAAGTGCCCTAGGCTCTGTTGCTTTGTTTTTTAGATGTTTCAGGAAACACCATACACTTCTCCAGAGTGGCTGTTGGCAATTTACATCCCGCCCATCAGCATAACAAGGCTCCCAGTTCTCCATGGCCTGTCCTGCCTTTCTGGATTTTACACTTTTTTCAGATGGCCCTTTTGACCGGGGGGCAGTGAGACTTCATTGTAGTGCAGATTTCCTTTGCAAGCTTGCTTGGTTGGCCAAAAAGGGCGTATGCGTTTTTTCCTGAATATATTCAGGGAAAAACACATACGCCCTTTTTGGCCAAGTGCATCATTGTGGACGTTCTGCCTCTTTTCCTATGCTTTACATGCAACTCCAGTTTACCTCCTGAAATCGGTTTCCTGCAATTCTGCCCCGCTTTCAAGTCCTCTTGGCAGCCTTACTTCAAGATATTTTTGGACGATAGCTGTCATTTATAACTCTGCAGGTTTGTGAATGACAGTGCCCCTGAGCTCCTTTCTTCAACTCGCTTTCTTGTGAGCTGGCCGCAAACCCGCAAGACTGCTTCAGACCCTAATCTGCTTCTGGCAGGGCACGCTGAGCCTTTGGTTAATTCCTCTTCCTGGTGGGAAATGAGTGTTAAATACGTCCGTCCAGACACCTACCTCACTCTCAACCCCTTGGTGATGTGGGTCCTCTGGTTTGTGGCCACCTTTGCTGGGTTCCTCACCTTTCGATGATGTGGCCCCACTAGTGTGAGGACACTCCTGCCTGGTTCTCATCCACGTGGTTATGTGGACCCCCTGGTGAGAGTCTGTTCCTGGCTGTGTTCCTCACCCTTCTGTGAGGGAGACCCTCTGCTGATAGGTCACTCCTGCATGGCTGGCACACATTGCCTTGGTGAAGTCAGCCGTGTGGTGGCAGTTGGAGCATGCTGGGAATCTCCTCCCACCGGTGATGAGGGCCCTCTTGCGTCAGGCCCTAACTGCTGGGCTCACCAACTTTTCTTAGTGAGCCCAATGATGCTTGGGCACTCCTCTTAGGATCCCATCTCCATGGGGATGTGCGCCTTCTGCTCTGAGGTTCCAACGGCTGGGTGGTTCACATTTTCATGATGTGGGCTCTCTGGTGTTAGTACACAGAGGCCTGGATCCCATAGCCTCTGTGCTCTTGGCCGCCTGCTGGGAGGTTCCAACTGCTGGATTCCTCACTTTTTTAATTTTTTGGGCCCTCTGTTGTGAGGATCCTCCTGCCTGCCTCACTCCCAGCCCCTTCGTGATGCGTGTCGTCTGGTTTGAGGCCACATGTGCTGGGTTCCTCACCTTTCGATGATGTGGGACCAATGGTCTTAGGAGACTCCTGCCTGGTTCACATCCCCTTGGTGATGTGGGCCCTCTGTTGAGAGTCTGATCCTGGCTGGGTTCCTCACCCATCTGTGAGGTGGGCCGTCTGCGGTGAGGTCACTCCTGCCTGGCTTGCTCACCTCGCCTTGTGGACATGAGCCCTCTGGTGGCACTTGGAGCCTGCTGGGAGCCTCCTCCCCTCGGTGATGAGGGCCCTCTGGCGTCAGGCCCTAACTGCTGGGCTCCCCACATTTTGTGATGTGCGCCCAGTGGTGCGAGGACACTCCAGCCGGGTTCACATCCCCATTGGGATGTGGGCCTTCTGCTCTGAGGCCCCAACGCCTGGGTTGCTCACAGTTTCATGATGTGGGCTCTCTGCTGTTAGTTCACTCCTGCCTGCATCCCATAACGTCTGTGCTCTCGGTCGCCTGCTGGGAGGTTCCAACTGCTGGATTCCTCACCTTTCTTATTCTTTGGGCCCTCTGTTTTTAGGCTACTCCTGCCTGCCTCACTCCCATTCCCTTTGTGATATGTGTCCTCTGATTTGAGGCCACATATGCTGGGTTCCGCACCTTTCGATGATGTGGCCCCACTGGAGGGAAGACAGTCCTGACTGGTTCCCATCCCCTTGCTGATGTGGGCCCTCAGGTGAGAGTCTGATCCTGGCTGGGTTCCTCACCCTTCTGTGAGGTGGGCCCTCTGCTGTGAGGTCAATCATGCCTGTCTGGCACACGTCACCTTGGTGACGTGGGCCCTCTGGTGGCAGTTGGAGTGTGCTGGGATCCTCCTCCCCTCGGTGATGAGGGCCCTCTTGCCTTAGGCCATAACTGCTGGGCTCCCCACATTTTCTGATGTGCGCCAAGTGAGTGAGGACACTCTTGCCAGGTTCCCATCCCCATGGGGATATGGGCCTTCTGCTCTGAGGTCAAAACGGCTGGCTTGCTCACAGTACCATGATGTGGGCCCTCTGCTGTGAGTTCACTCTGGCAAGGATCCCTTATCATCGGTGCTCTGAGCCGCCTGCTGGGAGGTTCCAACTGCTGGATTCCTCACCTTTTTTATTCTATGTGTCCTCTGTTGTGAGGCTCCTCCTGCCTGCCTCACTGCCAGCCCCTTGGTGATGACTGTCCTATGGCTTGTGGCCACATGTGCTGCGTTCCTCACCTTTCGATGATGTGGCCCCACTCGTGTGAGGACACTCCTGCCTGGTTCCCATCCCCTTGGTGAGGTGGGCCCTCTGGCGAGAGTCTAATCCTGGCTGGGTTCCTCAACGTTCTGTGAGGTAGGCCCTCTGCTGTGAGGTCACTCCTGCCTGGCTGGCCCACGTCACCTTGGAGACGTGAGCCCTCTGGTGGCAGTTGGAGCATGCCTCCTCTCTCTCGGTGCCTCCTCCTCTCGGTGATGACGGCCCTCTGGCATCAGGCCCTAAATGGTGGGCTCCCCACATTTTCTGATGTGCGCCCAGTGGTGCGAGGACACTCCAGCCAGGTTCCCATTCCCATGGGGATGCGGGCCTTCTGCGCTGAGGTCCCAACGCCTGGGTTTCTCACTGTTTTATGATGTGGGCCCTCTGCTGTGAGTTCACTGCGGCCTGGATCCCATAGCCTCGGTGTTCTGAGCCGCCTGCTGGAAGGAATAAATGCTGGAATCCTCACGTTTTTTATATTATGTGCCCTGTGTTGTGAGGCTACTCCTGCCTGCCTCACTCCAAGGCCCTTGGTGATGTGGGTCCTCTGGTTTGAGGACACATGTGCTGGGTTCCTCACCTTAAGATGATGAGGCCCCACTGGTGTGAGGATAATCCTGACTGGTTCCCATCCCCTTTGTGATGTGGGTCTTCTGGTGAGAGTCTGATCCTGGCTGGGTTCCTCACCCATCTGTGAGGTGGGCCCTCTACTATCAGGTAACTCTTGCCTGGCTTGCTCACCTCGCCTTGTTGACATGAGCCCTCTGGTGGCACTTGGACCCTGCTGGGAGCCCCTTCACCTCTGTGATGAGGGCCCTCTGACGTCAGGCCCTAACTGCTGGGCTCCCCAACTTTTCTTAGTGAGCCCAGTGATGCTCGGGCACTCCTCTTAGGTTCCCATCTCCATGGGGATGTGGGCCTTCTGCTCTGAGGTCCCAACGGCTGGGTTGATCACAATTTCATGATGTGGGCTCTCTGGTGTTAGTTCACTGTGGCCTGGATCCCATAGCCTCTGTGCTCTTGGCCGCCTGCTGGGAGGTTCCAACTGCTGGATTCCTCACCTTTTTTATTCTTTGGGCCCTCTGTTTTTAGGCTACTCCTACCTGCCTCACTCCCATCCCCTTTGTGATGTATGTCCTCTGATATGAGGCCGCATGAGCTGGGTTCCTCACCTTTCGATGATGTAGCCCCACTGGTGGGAGGACAGTCCTGACTGGTTCCCATCCCCTTGGTGTTGTGAGCCCTCTGGCGAGAGTCTCATCCTGCCTCGGTTCCTCACCCTTCTGTGAGATAGGCCCTCTGCTGTGAAGTCACTACTGCCTGGCTGGCGCATGCCACCTTGTAGACGTGGGCCCTCTGTTGGCAGTTGGAACCTGCTGGCAGTCTCCTCCCCTCAGTTATGAGGGCCCCCTGGCGTCAGGCCCTAACTGCTGGGCTCCTAACATTTTCTGATATGTGCTAAGTGGTGCGAGGCCACTCCTGCCAGGTTCCCATGCCAATGGGGATGTGGGCCTTCTGTTCTGAGGTCCCAACGGCTGGGCTGCTCACAGGTTCATGATGTGGGCCCTCTGCTGTGAGTTCACTGCGGCCTGGATCCCATAGCCTCGGTGCTCTGGGCCACTTGCTGGGAGGTTCCAACTGCTGGATTCCTCAACTTTTATATTCTATGGACCCTGTGTTGTGAGGCCGGTCCTGCCAGCCTAATTCTGAACCCCTTGGTGATGTGGTTCCTCTGGTTTGAGGCTACATGTGCTGGGATCCTCACCTTTCGATGATGTTGTCCCACTGGTGTGGGGACACTCCTGCCTGGTTCCCATCCCCTTGGTGATGTGGGCCCTCTGGTGCGAGTCTGATCCTGACTGGGTTCGTCACACTTCTCTGAGGTGGGCCCTCTGCTGTGAGGTCATTCGTGCCTGGTTGGCACACATCGCCTTGGCGACGTCAGCCCTCTGGTGGCAGTTGGAGCCTGCTGGGAGCCTCCTTCCCTTGGTGATGAGGGTCCTCTGACGTCAGGCCCTAACTGCTGGTCTCCCAAAATTTTCTGATACGTTCTCAGTGGTGCGAGGACACTCCTACCAGATTTCCATCCCCATGGGGATGTGGGCCTCCTGCTCTGAGGTCCCAATGGCTGGGTTGCTCAGTTTCATGACATGGGCCCTCTTCTGTGAGTTCACTGTGGCCTGGATCCCATAGCCTCGGTGCTCTGGGCTGCCTGCTGGGAGGTTCCAACGGCTGAAATCCTCACTTTTTATTCTATGGGCCCAGTGTTGTGAGGCTACTCCTGCCTGCCTCACTCCGAGGCCCTTGGTGATGTGGGTCCTCTGGTTTGAGGACACATGTGCTGCGTTCCTCACCTTTCGATGATGTGGCCCCACTGGTGTGAAGACACTCCTGCCTGGTTCTCATCCCCTTGGTGATGTGGGCCCTCTGGTGAGAGTCTGATGTTGGCTGGGTTTCTCACCCTTCTGTGACGTGGGACCTCTGTTGTGAGGTAACTCCTGCCTGGCTTGCTCACGTTGCCTTGGCAACGTGAGGCCTCAGGTGGCAGTTGGAGCCTGCTGGGAATCTCCTCCCCTCAGTTATGAGAGCTCTGGATAAAACACATATGCACTTTTTTGCCAAGTGCATTATTTTCCAAGTTCTGTCTCTTTTCCTATGCTTTAAGAGTGACTCCCGTGTACCTTCTGAAATCGGTTTCCTGCAATTCTGCCCCGCTTTCAAGTCCTCTTGGCAGCCTTACTTCAATATATTTTTGGACCATAGCTGTCATTTATAACTCTGCAGGTTTGTGAATGACAGTGTCCCTGAGCTCCTTTCTTCAACTCGCTTTCTTGTGAGCTCTCCGCAACACCGCAGGATTGCTTCAGGCCCTAGTGTGGTTCCGGCATGGCACGCTGAGCCTTTGGTTAATTCCTCTTCCTGGTGGGAAATGAGAGTCAAATTTGCCCGTCCAGACACCTCCAGCTAGTCTCTCATTGGTTCTCCCTATTCCTGTTCACTTTCCGCAGAAATTGCAAACTGGGCCAACCAGGAGGTTAAAGGCACTGACTCTCCAAGTGGGGAGAGTGTTAGTAAAGCGTCTTGAATGTTGCACCCGAGTACCAGGGGACGAAAACTGAGACACATTTGAACACGTTTCCCGAACACACGGTGGATCATACTCTGGGTTCCACATGCATGTTTTAGCTGAAGGAAGAATCCCTTAAACCTGGAGAGTTGAGACCCATGGAATGGGTACCATACAATATGACTTCAAAGGGTCTGCATTTGCTCACCGAACCTCACCAATCCTATCACTGCTGTGTTTATGCCGCTGTACACACACTTGATTCTCTTTTGGAGACATATAAATCCATAGGTTTTAAGATTCTTACTAGTCGGGTATATTCTTAGGCGTTTAATATGGGGTGTTGAGTCCACTTCGTTGAGCAAGGAGTAGCTCTTGTCTATTACATATTTGGCTTATGGAACGGTATCTGTGCTAATTTCAATCTCTGGTTTTATGCAAAACCCCAACTCACCTTTCCCCTTAAGCAAGCAGTAGTTGGTTTTCTACATTTGAGACCCTGTTCTGTTTTGTAATTCAGTTCCTGTGTAGCCAAGTTTACATTCCGTGTAGTAGTGATATCTTATGATGTTTCTTTTTCTCTGTGACTTATTTCACTTAGAATCATCGTACCTCAATCCACTCATTATGCTGCTACGGGTCTGATGACATAGATTTCATTGCTGAGTGATATTGCATTGTACGTAAGTACCACAACTTCTTTATCCATTTTTCGCTTTCTGTGATATTGAACTTGTACCGTAAACGAGGTTCCTGTAAACAGAGCCGTCTGAAACTTTGGGGTGGCTGTGTCTTTTTGATTTTAATTTCCCTAAGCTATAGGACCATAAGTGGAAGTGCCCTAGGCTCTGTTGCTTTGTTTTTTAGATGTTTCAGGAAACACCATACACTTCTCCAGAGTGGCTGTTGGCAATTTACATCCCGCCCATCAGCATAACAAGGCTCCCAGTTCTCCATGGCCTGTCCTGCCTTTCTGGATTTTACACTTTTTTCAGATGGCCCTTTTGACCGGGGGGCAGTGAGACTTCATTGTAGTGCAGATTTCCTTTGCAAGCTTGCTTGGTTGGCCAAAAAGGGCGTATGCGTTTTTTCCTGAATATATTCAGGGAAAAACACATACGCCCTTTTTGGCCAAGTGCATCATTGTGGACGTTCTGCCTCTTTTCCTATGCTTTACATGCAACTCCAGTTTACCTCCTGAAATCGGTTTCCTGCAATTCTGCCCCGCTTTCAAGTCCTCTTGGCAGCCTTACTTCAAGATATTTTTGGACGATAGCTGTCATTTATAACTCTGCAGGTTTGTGAATGACAGTGCCCCTGAGCTCCTTTCTTCAACTCGCTTTCTTGTGAGCTGGCCGCAAACCCGCAAGACTGCTTCAGACCCTAATCTGCTTCTGGCAGGGCACGCTGAGCCTTTGGTTAATTCCTCTTCCTGGTGGGAAATGAGTGTTAAATACGTCCGTCCAGACACCTACCTCACTCTCAACCCCTTGGTGATGTGGGTCCTCTGGTTTGTGGCCACCTTTGCTGGGTTCCTCACCTTTCGATGATGTGGCCCCACTAGTGTGAGGACACTCCTGCCTGGTTCTCATCCACGTGGTTATGTGGACCCCCTGGTGAGAGTCAGTTCCTGGCTGTGTTCCTCAGCCACCTGTGAGGGAGACCCTCTGCTGATAGGTCACTCCTGCATGGCTGGCACACATTGCCTTGGTGAAGTCAGCCGTGTGGTGGCAGTTGGAGCATGCTGGGAATCTCCTCCCACCGGTGATGAGGGCCCTCTTGCGTCAGGCCCTAACTGCTGGGCTCACCAACTTTTCTTAGTGAGCCCAATGATGCTTGGGCACTCCTCTTAGGATCCCATCTCCATGGGGATGTGGGCCTTCTGCTCTGAGGTTCCAACGGCTGGGTGGTTCACATTTTCATGATGTGGGCTCTCTGGTGTTAGTACACAGAGGCCTGGATCCCATAGCCTCTGTGCTCTTGGCCGCCTGCTGGGAGGTTCCAACTGCTGGATTCCTCACTTTTTTAATTTTTTGGGCCCTCTGTTGTGAGGATCCTCCTGCCTGCCTCACTCCCAGCCCCTTCGTGATGCGTGTCGTCTGGTTTGAGGCCACATGTGCTGGGTTCCTCACCTTTCGATGATGTGGGACCAATGGTCTTAGGAGACTCCTGCCTGGTTCACATCCCCTTGGTGATGTGGGCCCTCTGTTGAGAGTCTGATCCTGGCTGGGTTCCTCACCCATCTGTGAGGTGGGCCGTCTGCGGTGAGGTCACTCCTGCCTGGCTTGCTCACCTCGCCTTGTGGACATGAGCCCTCTGGTGGCACTTGGAGCCTGCTGGGAGCCTCCTCCCCTCGGTGATGAGGGCCCTCTGGCGTCAGGCCCTAACTGCTGGGCTCCCCACATTTTGTGATGTGCGCCCAGTGGTGCGAGGACACTCCAGCCGGGTTCACATCCCCATTGGGATGTGGGCCTTCTGCTCTGAGGCCCCAACGCCTGGGTTGCTCACAGTTTCATGATGTGGGCTCTCTGCTGTTAGTTCACTCCTGCCTGCATCCCATAACGTCTGTGCTCTCGGTCGCCTGCTGGGAGGTTCCAACTGCTGGATTCCTCACCTTTCTTATTCTTTGGGCCCTCTGTTTTTAGGCTACTCCTGCCTGCCTCACTCCCATTCCCTTTGTGATATGTGTCCTCTGATTTGAGGCCACATATGCTGGGTTCCGCACCTTTCGATGATGTGGCCCCACTGGAGGGAAGACAGTCCTGACTGGTTCCCATCCCCTTGCTGATGTGGGCCCTCAGGTGAGAGTCTGATCCTGGCTGGGTTCCTCACCCTTCTGTGAGGTGGGCCCTCTGCTGTGAGGTCAATCATGCCTGTCTGGCACACGTCACCTTGGTGACGTGGGCCCTCTGGTGGCAGTTGGAGTGTGCTGGGATCCTCCTCCCCTCGGTGATGAGGGCCCTCTTGCCTTAGGCCATAACTGCTGGGCTCCCCACATTTTCTGATGTGCGCCAAGTGAGTGAGGACACTCTTGCCAGGTTCCCATCCCCATGGGGATATGGGCCTTCTGCTCTGAGGTCAAAACGGCTGGCTTGCTCACAGTACCATGATGTGGGCCCTCTGCTGTGAGTTCACTCTGGCAAGGATCCCTTATCATCGGTGCTCTGAGCCGCCTGCTGGGAGGTTCCAACTGCTGGATTCCTCACCTTTTTTATTCTATGTGCCCTCTGTTGTGAGGCTCCTCCTGCCTGCCTCACTGCCAGCCCCTTGGTGATGACTGTCCTATGGCTTGTGGCCACATGTGCTGCGTTCCTCACCTTTCGATGATGTGGCCCCACTCGTGTGAGGACACTCCTGCCTGGTTCCCATCCCCTTGGTGAGGTGGGCCCTCTGGCGAGAGTCTAATCCTGGCTGGGTTCCTCAACGTTCTGTGAGGTAGGCCCTCTGCTGTGAGGTCACTCCTGCCTGGCTGGCCCACGTCACCTTGGAGACGTGAGCCCTCTGGTGGCAGTTGGAGCATGCAGGGTGCCTCCTCCTCTCGGTGATGACGGCCCTCTGGCATCAGGCCCTAAATGGTGGGCTCCCCACATTTTCTGATGTGCGCCCAGTGGTGCGAGGACACTCCAGCCAGGTTCCCATTCCCATGGGGATGCGGGCCTTCTGCGCTGAGGTCCCAACGCCTGGGTTTCTCACTGTTTTATGATGTGGGCCCTCTGCTGTGAGTTCACTGCGGCCTGGATCCCATAGCCTCGGTGTTCTGAGCCGCCTGCTGGAAGGAATAAATGCTGGAATCCTCACGTTTTTTATATTATGTGCCCTGTGTTGTGAGGCTACTCCTGCCTGCCTCACTCCAAGGCCCTTGGTGATGTGGGTCCTCTGGTTTGAGGACACATGTGCTGGGTTCCTCACCTTAAGATGATGAGGCCCCACTGGTGTGAGGATAATCCTGACTGGTTCCCATCCCCTTTGTGATGTGGGTCTTCTGGTGAGAGTCTGATCCTGGCTGGGTTCCTCACCCATCTGTGAGGTGGGCCCTCTACTATCAGGTAACTCTTGCCTGGCTTGCTCACCTCGCCTTGTTGACATGAGCCCTCTGGTGGCACTTGGACCCTGCTGGGAGCCCCTTCACCTCTGTGATGAGGGCCCTCTGACATCAGGCCCTAACTGCTGGGCTCCCCAACTTTTCTTAGTGAGCCCAGTGATGCTCGGGCACTCCTCTTAGGTTCCCATCTCCATGGGGATGTGGGCCTTCTGCTCTGAGGTCCCAACGGCTGGGTTGATCACAATTTCATGATGTGGGCTCTCTGGTGTTAGTTCACTGTGGCCTGGATCCCATAGCCTCTGTGCTCTTGGCTGCCTGCTGGGAGGTTCCAACTGCTGGATTCCTCACCTTTTTTATTCTTTGGGCCCTCTGTTTTTAGGCTACTCCTACCTGCCTCACTCCCATCCCCTTTGTGATGTATGTCCTCTGATATGAGGCCGCATGAGCTGGGTTCCTCACCTTTCGATGATGTAGCCCCACTGGTGGGAGGACAGTCCTGACTGGTTCCCATCCCCTTGGTGTTGTGAGCCCTCTGGCGAGAGTCTCATCCTGCCTCGGTTCCTCACCCTTCTGTGAGATAGGCCCTCTGCTGTGAAGTCACTACTGCCTGGCTGGCGCATGCCACCTTGTAGACGTGGGCCCTCTGTTGGCAGTTGGAACCTGCTGGCAGTCTCCTCCCCTCAGTTATGAGGGCCCCCTGGCGTCAGGCCCTAACTGCTGGGCTCCTAACATTTTCTGATATGTGCTAAGTGGTGCGAGGCCACTCCTGCCAGGTTCCCATGCCAATGGGGATGTGGGCCTTCTGTTCTGAGGTCCCAACGGCTGGGCTGCTCACAGGTTCATGATGTGGGCCCTCTGCTGTGAGTTCACTGCGGCCTGGATCCCATAGCCTCGGTGCTCTGGGCCACTTGCTGGGAGGTTCCAACTGCTGGATTCCTCAACTTTTATATTCTATGGACCCTGTGTTGTGAGGCCGGTCCTGCCAGCCTAATTCTGAACCCCTTGGTGATGTGGTTCCTCTGGTTTGAGGCTACATGTGCTGGGATCCTCACCTTTCGATGATGTTGTCCCACTGGTGTGGGGACACTCCTGCCTGGTTCCCATCCCCTTGGTGATGTGGGCCCTCTGGTGCGAGTCTGATCCTGACTGGGTTCGTCACACTTCTCTGAGGTGGGCCCTCTGCTGTGAGGTCATTCGTGCCTGGTTGGCACACATCGCCTTGGCGACGTCAGCCCTCTGGTGGCAGTTGGAGCCTGCTGGGAGCCTCCTTCCCTTGGTGATGAGGGTCCTCTGACGTCAGGCCCTAACTGCTGGTCTCCCAAAATTTTCTGATACGTTCTCAGTGGTGCGAGGACACTCCTACCAGATTTCCATCCCCATGGGGATGTGGGCCTCCTGCTCTGAGGTCCCAATGGCTGGGTTGCTCAGTTTCATGACATGGGCCCTCTTCTGTGAGTTCACTGTGGCCTGGATCCCATAGCCTCGGTGCTCTGGGCTGCCTGCTGGGAGGTTCCAATGGCTGAAATCCTCACTTTTTATTCTATGGGCCCAGTGTTGTGAGGCTACTCCTGCCTGCCTCACTCCGAGGCCCTTGGTGATGTGGGTCCTCTGGTTTGAGGACACATGTGCTGCGTTCCTCACCTTTCGATGATGTGGCCCCACTGGTGTGAAGACACTCCTGCCTGGTTCTCATCCCCTTGGTGATGTGGGCCCTCTGGTGAGAGTCTGATGTTGGCTGGGTTTCTCACCCTTCTGTGACGTGGGACCTCTGTTGTGAGGTAACTCCTGCCTGGCTTGCTCACGTTGCCTTGGCAACGTGAGGCCTCAGGTGGCAGTTGGAGCCTGCTGGGAATCTCCTCCCCTCAGTTATGAGAGCTCTGGATAAAACACATATGCACTTTTTTGCCAAGTGCATTATTTTCCAAGTTCTGTCTCTTTTCCTATGCTTTAAGAGTGACTCCCGTGTACCTTCTGAAATCGGTTTCCTGCAATTCTGCCCCGCTTTCAAGTCCTCTTGGCAGCCTTACTTCAATATATTTTTGGACCATAGCTGTCATTTATAACTCTGCAGGTTTGTGAATGACAGTGTCCCTGAGCTCCTTTCTTCAACTCGCTTTCTTGTGAGCTCTCCGCAACACCGCAGGATTGCTTCAGGCCCTAGTGTGGTTCCGGCATGGCACGCTGAGCCTTTGGTTAATTCCTCTTCCTGGTGGGAAATGAGAGTCAAATTTGCCCGTCCAGACACCTCCAGCTAGTCTCTCATTGGTTCTCCCTATTCCTGTTCACTTTCCGCAGAAATTGCAAACTGGGCCAACCAGGAGGTTAAAGGCACTGACTCTCCAAGTGGGGAGAGTGTTAGTAAAGCGTCTTGAATGTTGCACCCGAGTACCAGGGGACGAAAACTGAGACACATTTGAACACGTTTCCCGAACACACGGTGGATCATACTCTGGGTTCCACATGCATGTTTTAGCTGAAGGAAGAATCCCTTAAACCTGGAGAGTTGAGACCCATGGAATGGGTACCATACAATATGACTTCAAAGGGTCTGCATTTGCTCACCGAACCTCACCAATCCTATCACTGCTGTGTTTATGCCGCTGTACACACACTTGATTCTCTTTTGGAGACATATAAATCCATAGGTTTTAAGATTCTTACTAGTCGGGTATATTCTTAGGCGTTTAATATGGGGTGTTGAGTCCACTTCGTTGAGCAAGGAGTAGCTCTTGTCTATTACATATTTGGCTTATGGAACGGTATCTGTGCTAATTTCAATCTCTGGTTTTATGCAAAACCCCAACTCACCTTTCCCCTTAAGCAAGCATAAGTTGGTTTTCTACATTTGAGACCCTGTTCTGTTTTGTAATTCAGTTCCTGTGTAGCCAAGTTTACATTCCGTGTAGTAGTGATATCTTATGATGTTTCTTTTTCTCTGTGACTTATTTCACTTAGAATCATCGTACCTCAATCCACTCATTATGCTGCTACGGGTCTGATGACATAGATTTCATTGCTGAGTGATATTGCATTGTACGTAAGTACCACAACTTCTTTATCCATTTTTCGCTTTCTGTGATATTGAACTTGTACCGTAAACGAGGTTCCTGTAAACAGAGCCGTCTGAAACTTTGGGGTGGCTGTGTCTTTTTGATTTTAATTTCCCTAAGCTATAGGACCATAAGTGGAAGTGCCCTAGGCTCTGTTGCTTTGTTTTTTAGATGTTTCAGGAAACACCATACACTTCTCCAGAGTGGCTGTTGGCAATTTACATCCCGCCCATCAGCATAACAAGGCTCCCAGTTCTCCATGGCCTGTCCTGCCTTTCTGGATTTTACACTTTTTTCAGATGGCCCTTTTGACCGGGGGGCAGTGAGACTTCATTGTAGTGCAGATTTCCTTTGCAAGCTTGCTTGGTTGGCCAAAAAGGGCGTATGCGTTTTTTCCTGAATA
This sequence comes from Lagenorhynchus albirostris, assembly GCF_949774975.1. Classification (NCBI taxonomy): domain Eukaryota; kingdom Metazoa; phylum Chordata; class Mammalia; order Artiodactyla; family Delphinidae; genus Lagenorhynchus; species Lagenorhynchus albirostris. Next base: position 147,290 of record NW_026783569.1, on the reverse strand, counting down.
TATTCAGGGAAAAACACATACGCCCTTTTTGGCCAAGTGCATCATTGTGGACGTTCTGCCTCTTTTCCTATGCTTTACATGCAACTCCAGTTTACCTCCTGAAATCGGTTTCCTGCAATTCTGCCCCGCTTTCAAGTCCTCTTGGCAGCCTTACTTCAAGATATTTTTGGACGATAGCTGTCATTTATAACTCTGCAGGTTTGTGAATGACAGTGCCCCTGAGCTCCTTTCTTCAACTCGCTTTCTTGTGAGCTGGCCGCAAACCCGCAAGACTGCTTCAGACCCTAATCTGCTTCTGGCAGGGCACGCTGAGCCTTTGGTTAATTCCTCTTCCTGGTGGGAAATGAGTGTTAAATACGTCCGACCAGACACCTACCTCACTCTCAACCCCTTGGTGATGTGGGTCCTCTGGTTTGTGGCCACCTTTGCTGGGTTCCTCACCTTTCGATGATGTGGCCCCACTAGTGTGAGGACACTCCTGCCTGGTTCTCATCCACGTGGTTATGTGGACCCCCTGGTGAGAGTCTGTTCCTGGCTGTGTTCCTCACCCTTCTGTGAGGGAGACCCTCTGCTGATAGGTCACTCCTGCATGGCTGGCACACATTGCCTTGGTGAAGTCAGCCGTGTGGTGGCAGTTGGAGCATGCTGGGAATCTCCTCCCACCGGTGATGAGGGCCCTCTTGCGTCAGGCCCTAACTGCTGGGCTCACCAACTTTTCTTAGTGAGCCCAATGATGCTTGGGCACTCCTCTTAGGATCCCATCTCCATGGGGATGTGGGCCTTCTGCTCTGAGGTTCCAACGGCTGGGTGGTTCACATTTTCATGATGTGGGCTCTCTGGTGTTAGTACACAGAGGCCTGGATCCCATAGCCTCTGTGCTCTTGGCCGCCTGCTGGGAGGTTCCAACTGCTGGATTCCTCACTTTTTTAATTTTTTGGGCCCTCTGTTGTGAGGATCCTCCTGCCTGCCTCACTCCCAGCCCCTTCGTGATGCGTGTCGTCTGGTTTGAGGCCACATGTGCTGGGTTCCTCACCTTTCGATGATGTGGGACCAATGGTCTTAGGAGACTCCTGCCTGGTTCACATCCCCTTGGTGATGTGGGCCCTCTGTTGAGAGTCTGATCCTGGCTGGGTTCCTCACCCATCTGTGAGGTGGGCCGTCTGCGGTGAGGTCACTCCTGCCTGGCTTGCTCACCTCGCCTTGTGGACATGAGCCCTCTGGTGGCACTTGGAGCCTGCTGGGAGCCTCCTCCCCTCGGTGATGAGGGCCCTCTGGCGTCAGGCCCTAACTGCTGGGCTCCCCACATTTTGTGATGTGCGCCCAGTGGTGCGAGGACACTCCAGCCGGGTTCACATCCCCATTGGGATGTGGGCCTTCTGCTCTGAGGCCCCAACGCCTGGGTTGCTCACAGTTTCATGATGTGGGCTCTCTGCTGTTAGTTCACTCCTGCCTGCATCCCATAACGTCTGTGCTCTCGGTCGCCTGCTGGGAGGTTCCAACTGCTGGATTCCTCACCTTTCTTATTCTTTGGGCCCTCTGTTTTTAGGCTACTCCTGCCTGCCTCACTCCCATTCCCTTTGTGATATGTGTCCTCTGATTTGAGGCCACATATGCTGGGTTCCGCACCTTTCGATGATGTGGCCCCACTGGAGGGAAGACAGTCCTGACTGGTTCCCATCCCCTTGCTGATGTGGGCCCTCAGGTGAGAGTCTGATCCTGGCTGGGTTCCTCACCCTTCTGTGAGGTGGGCCCTCTGCTGTGAGGTCAATCATGCCTGTCTGGCACACGTCACCTTGGTGACGTGGGCCCTCTGGTGGCAGTTGGAGTGTGCTGGGATCCTCCTCCCCTCGGTGATGAGGGCCCTCTTGCCTTAGGCCATAACTGCTGGGCTCCCCACATTTTCTGATGTGCGCCAAGTGAGTGAGGACACTCTTGCCAGGTTCCCATCCCCATGGGGATATGGGCCTTCTGCTCTGAGGTCAAAACGGCTGGCTTGCTCACAGTACCATGATGTGGGCCCTCTGCTGTGAGTTCACTCTGGCAAGGATCCCTTATCATCGGTGCTCTGAGCCGCCTGCTGGGAGGTTCCAACTGCTGGATTCCTCACCTTTTTTATTCTATGTGCCCTCTGTTGTGAGGCTCCTCCTGCCTGCCTCACTGCCAGCCCCTTGGTGATGACTGTCCTATGGCTTGTGGCCACATGTGCTGCGTTCCTCACCTTTCGATGATGTGGCCCCACTCGTGTGAGGACACTCCTGCCTGGTTCCCATCCCCTTGGTGAGGTGGGCCCTCTGGCGAGAGTCTAATCCTGGCTGGGTTCCTCAACGTTCTGTGAGGTAGGCCCTCTGCTGTGAGGTCACTCCTGCCTGGCTGGCCCACGTCACCTTGGAGACGTGAGCCCTCTGGTGGCAGTTGGAGCATGCAGGGTGCCTCCTCCTCTCGGTGATGACGGCCCTCTGGCATCAGGCCCTAAATGGTGGGCTCCCCACATTTTCTGATGTGCGCCCAGTGGTGCGAGGACACTCCAGCCAGGTTCCCATTCCCATGGGGATGCGGGCCTTCTGCGCTGAGGTCCCAACGCCTGGGTTTCTCACTGTTTTATGATGTGGGCCCTCTGCTGTGAGTTCACTGCGGCCTGGATCCCATAGCCTCGGTGTTCTGAGCCGCCTGCTGGAAGGAATAAATGCTGGAATCCTCACGTTTTTTATATTATGTGCCCTGTGTTGTGAGGCTACTCCTGCCTGCCTCACTCCAAGGCCCTTGGTGATGTGGGTCCTCTGGTTTGAGGACACATGTGCTGGGTTCCTCACCTTAAGATGATGAGGCCCCACTGGTGTGAGGATAATCCTGACTGGTTCCCATCCCCTTTGTGATGTGGGTCTTCTGGTGAGAGTCTGATCCTGGCTGGGTTCCTCACCCATCTGTGAGGTGGGCCCTCTACTATCAGGTAACTCTTGCCTGGCTTGCTCACCTCGCCTTGTTGACATGAGCCCTCTGGTGGCACTTGGACCCTGCTGGGAGCCCCTTCACCTCTGTGATGAGGGCCCTCTGACGTCAGGCCCTAACTGCTGGGCTCCCCAACTTTTCTTAGTGAGCCCAGTGATGCTCGGGCATTCCTCTTAGGTTCCCATCTCCATGGGGATGTGGGCCTTCTGCTCTGAGGTCCCAACGGCTGGGTTGATCACAATTTCATGATGTGGGCTCTCTGGTGTTAGTTCACTGTGGCCTGGATCCCATAGCCTCTGTGCTCTTGGCCGCCTGCTGGGAGGTTCCAACTGCTGGATTCCTCACCTTTTTTATTCTTTGGGCCCTCTGTTTTTAGGCTACTCCTACCTGCCTCACTCCCATCCCCTTTGTGATGTATGTCCTCTGATATGAGGCCGCATGAGCTGGGTTCCTCACCTTTCGATGATGTAGCCCCACTGGTGGGAGGACAGTCCTGACTGGTTCCCATCCCCTTGGTGTTGTGAGCCCTCTGGCGAGAGTCTCATCCTGCCTCGGTTCCTCACCCTTCTGTGAGATAGGCCCTCTGCTGTGAAGTCACTACTGCCTGGCTGGCGCATGCCACCTTGTAGACGTGGGCCCTCTGTTGGCAGTTGGAACCTGCTGGCAGTCTCCTCCCCTCAGTTATGAGGGCCCCCTGGCGTCAGGCCCTAACTGCTGGGCTCCTAACATTTTCTGATATGTGCTAAGTGGTGCGAGGCCACTCCTGCCAGGTTCCCATCCCAATGGGGATGTGGGCCTTCTGTTCTGAGGTCCCAACGGCTGGGCTGCTCACAGGTTCATGATGTGGGCCCTCTGCTGTGAGTTCACTGCGGCCTGGATCCCATAGCCTCGGTGCTCTGGGCCACTTGCTGGGAGGTTCCAACTGCTGGATTCCTCAACTTTTATATTCTATGGACCCTGTGTTGTGAGGCCGGTCCTGCCAGCCTAATTCTGAACCCCTTGGTGATGTGGTTCCTCTGGTTTGAGGCTACATGTGCTGGGATCCTCACCTTTCGATGATGTTGTCCCACTGGTGTGGGGACACTCCTGCCTGGTTCCCATCCCCTTGGTGATGTGGGCCCTCTGGTGCGAGTCTGATCCTGACTGGGTTCGTCACACTTCTCTGAGGTGGGCCCTCTGCTGTGAGGTCATTCGTGCCTGGTTGGCACACATCGCCTTGGCGACGTCAGCCCTCTGGTGGCAGTTGGAGCCTGCTGGGAGCCTCCTTCCCTTGGTGATGAGGGTCCTCTGACGTCAGGCCCTAACTGCTGGTCTCCCAAAATTTTCTGATACGTTCTCAGTGGTGCGAGGACACTCCTACCAGATTTCCATCCCCATGGGGATGTGGGCCTCCTGCTCTGAGGTCCCAATGGCTGGGTTGCTCAGTTTCATGACATGGGCCCTCTTCTGTGAGTTCACTGTGGCCTGGATCCCATAGCCTCGGTGCTCTGGGCTGCCTGCTGGGAGGTTCCAACGGCTGAAATCCTCACTTTTTATTCTATGGGCCCAGTGTTGTGAGGCTACTCCTGCCTGCCTCACTCCGAGGCCCTTGGTGATGTGGGTCCTCTGGTTTGAGGACACATGTGCTGCGTTCCTCACCTTTCGATGATGTGGCCCCACTGGTGTGAAGACACTCCTGCCTGGTTCTCATCCCCTTGGTGATGTGGGCCCTCTGGTGAGAGTCTGATGTTGGCTGGGTTTCTCACCCTTCTGTGACGTGGGACCTCTGTTGTGAGGTAACTCCTGCCTGGCTTGCTCACGTTGCCTTGGCAACGTGAGGCCTCAGGTGGCAGTTGGAGCCTGCTGGGAATCTCCTCCCCTCAGTTATGAGAGCTCTGGATAAAACACATATGCACTTTTTTGCCAAGTGCATTATTTTCCAAGTTCTGTCTCTTTTCCTATGCTTTAAGAGTGACTCCCGTGTACCTTCTGAAATCGGTTTCCTGCAATTCTGCCCCGCTTTCAAGTCCTCTTGGCAGCCTTACTTCAATATATTTTTGGACCATAGCTGTCATTTATAACTCTGCAGGTTTGTGAATGACAGTGTCCCTGAGCTCCTTTCTTCAACTCGCTTTCTTGTGAGCTCTCCGCAACACCGCAGGATTGCTTCAGGCCCTAGTGTGGTTCCGGCATGGCACGCTGAGCCTTTGGTTAATTCCTCTTCCTGGTGGGAAATGAGAGTCAAATTTGCCCGTCCAGACACCTCCAGCTAGTCTCTCATTGGTTCTCCCTATTCCTGTTCACTTTCCGCAGAAATTGCAAACTGGGCCAACCAGGAGGTTAAAGGCACTGACTCTCCAAGTGGGGAGAGTGTTAGTAAAGCGTCTTGAATGTTGCACCCGAGTACCAGGGGACGAAAACTGAGACACATTTGAACACGTTTCCCGAACACACGGTGGATCATACTCTGGGTTCCACATGCATGTTTTAGCTGAAGGAAGAATCCCTTAAACCTGGAGAGTTGAGACCCATGGAATGGGTACCATACAATATGACTTCAAAGGGTCTGCATTTGCTCACCGAACCTCACCAATCCTATCACTGCTGTGTTTATGCCGCTGTACACACACTTGATTCTCTTTTGGAGACATATAAATCCATAGGTTTTAAGATTCTTACTAGTCGGGTATATTCTTAGGCGTTTAATATGGGGTGTTGAGTCCACTTCGTTGAGCAAGGAGTAGCTCTTGTCTATTACATATTTGGCTTATGGAACGGTATCTGTGCTAATTTCAATCTCTGGTTTTATGCAAAACCCCAACTCACCTTTCCCCTTAAGCAAGCAGTAGTTGGTTTTCTACATTTGAGACCCTGTTCTGTTTTGTAATTCAGTTCCTGTGTAGCCAAGTTTACATTCCGTGTAGTAGTGATATCTTATGATGTTTCTTTTTCTCTGTGACTTATTTCACTTAGAATCATCGTACCTCAATCCACTCATTATGCTGCTACGGGTCTGATGACATAGATTTCATTGCTGAGTGATATTGCATTGTACGTAAGTACCACAACTTCTTTATCCATTTTTCGCTTTCTGTGATATTGAACTTGTACCGTAAACGAGGTTCCTGTAAACAGAGCCGTCTGAAACTTTGGGGTGGCTGTGTCTTTTTGATTTTAATTTCCCTAAGCTATAGGACCATAAGTGGAAGTGCCCTAGGCTCTGTTGCTTTGTTTTTTAGATGTTTCAGGAAACACCATACACTTCTCCAGAGTGGCTGTTGGCAATTTACATCCCGCCCATCAGCATAACAAGGCTCCCAGTTCTCCATGGCCTGTCCTGCCTTTCTGGATTTTACACTTTTTTCAGATGGCCCTTTTGACCGGGGGGCAGTGAGACTTCATTGTAGTGCAGATTTCCTTTGCAAGCTTGCTTGGTTGGCCAAAAAGGGCGTATGCGTTTTTTCCTGAATATATTCAGGGAAAAACACATACGCCCTTTTTGGCCAAGTGCATCATTGTGGACGTTCTGCCTCTTTTCCTATGCTTTACATGCAACTCCAGTTTACCTCCTGAAATCGGTTTCCTGCAATTCTGCCCCGCTTTCAAGTCCTCTTGGCAGCCTTACTTCAAGATATTTTTGGACGATAGCTGTCATTTATAACTCTGCAGGTTTGTGAATGACAGTGCCCCTGAGCTCCTTTCTTCAACTCGCTTTCTTGTGAGCTGGCCGCAAACCCGCAAGACTGCTTCAGACCCTAATCTGCTTCTGGCAGGGCACGCTGAGCCTTTGGTTAATTCCTCTTCCTGGTGGGAAATGAGTGTTAAATACGTCCGTCCAGACACCTACCTCACTCTCAACCCCTTGGTGATGTGGGTCCTCTGGTTTGTGGCCACCTTTGCTGGGTTCCTCACCTTTCGATGATGTGGCCCCACTAGTGTGAGGACACTCCTGCCTGGTTCTCATCCACGTGGTTATGTGGACCCCCTGGTGAGAGTCTGTTCCTGGCTGTGTTCCTCACCCTTCTGTGAGGGAGACCCTCTGCTGATAGGTCACTCCTGCATGGCTGGCACACATTGCCTTGGTGAAGTCAGCCGTGTGGTGGCAGTTGGAGCATGCTGGGAATCTCCTCCCACCGGTGATGAGGGCCCTCTTGCGTCAGGCCCTAACTGCTGGGCTCACCAACTTTTCTTAGTGAGCCCAATGATGCTTGGGCACTCCTCTTAGGATCCCATCTCCATGGGGATGTGCGCCTTCTGCTCTGAGGTTCCAACGGCTGGGTGGTTCACATTTTCATGATGTGGGCTCTCTGGTGTTAGTACACAGAGGCCTGGATCCCATAGCCTCTGTGCTCTTGGCCGCCTGCTGGGAGGTTCCAACTGCTGGATTCCTCACTTTTTTAATTTTTTGGGCCCTCTGTTGTGAGGATCCTCCTGCCTGCCTCACTCCCAGCCCCTTCGTGATGCGTGTCGTCTGGTTTGAGGCCACATGTGCTGGGTTCCTCACCTTTCGATGATGTGGGACCAATGGTCTTAGGAGACTCCTGCCTGGTTCACATCCCCTTGGTGATGTGGGCCCTCTGTTGAGAGTCTGATCCTGGCTGGGTTCCTCACCCATCTGTGAGGTGGGCCGTCTGCGGTGAGGTCACTCCTGCCTGGCTTGCTCACCTCGCCTTGTGGACATGAGCCCTCTGGTGGCACTTGGAGCCTGCTGGGAGCCTCCTCCCCTCGGTGATGAGGGCCCTCTGGCGTCAGGCCCTAACTGCTGGGCTCCCCACATTTTGTGATGTGCGCCCAGTGGTGCGAGGACACTCCAGCCGGGTTCACATCCCCATTGGGATGTGGGCCTTCTGCTCTGAGGCCCCAACGCCTGGGTTGCTCACAGTTTCATGATGTGGGCTCTCTGCTGTTAGTTCACTCCTGCCTGCATCCCATAACGTCTGTGCTCTCGGTCGCCTGCTGGGAGGTTCCAACTGCTGGATTCCTCACCTTTCTTATTCTTTGGGCCCTCTGTTTTTAGGCTACTCCTGCCTGCCTCACTCCCATTCCCTTTGTGATATGTGTCCTCTGATTTGAGGCCACATATGCTGGGTTCCGCACCTTTCGATGATGTGGCCCCACTGGAGGGAAGACAGTCCTGACTGGTTCCCATCCCCTTGCTGATGTGGGCCCTCAGGTGAGAGTCTGATCCTGGCTGGGTTCCTCACCCTTCTGTGAGGTGGGCCCTCTGCTGTGAGGTCAATCATGCCTGTCTGGCACACGTCACCTTGGTGACGTGGGCCCTCTGGTGGCAGTTGGAGTGTGCTGGGATCCTCCTCCCCTCGGTGATGAGGGCCCTCTTGCCTTAGGCCATAACTGCTGGGCTCCCCACATTTTCTGATGTGCGCCAAGTGAGTGAGGACACTCTTGCCAGGTTCCCATCCCCATGGGGATATGGGCCTTCTGCTCTGAGGTCAAAACGGCTGGCTTGCTCACAGTACCATGATGTGGGCCCTCTGCTGTGAGTTCACTCTGGCAAGGATCCCTTATCATCGGTGCTCTGAGCCGCCTGCTGGGAGGTTCCAACTGCTGGATTCCTCACCTTTTTTATTCTATGTGCCCTCTGTTGTGAGGCTCCTCCTGCCTGCCTCACTGCCAGCCCCTTGGTGATGACTGTCCTATGGCTTGTGGCCACATGTGCTGCGTTCCTCACCTTTCGATGATGTGGCCCCACTCGTGTGAGGACACTCCTGCCTGGTTCCCATCCCCTTGGTGAGGTGGGCCCTCTGGCGAGAGTCTAATCCTGGCTGGGTTCCTCAACGTTCTGTGAGGTAGGCCCTCTGCTGTGAGGTCACTCCTGCCTGGCTGGCCCACGTCACCTTGGAGACGTGAGCCCTCTGGTGGCAGTTGGAGCATGCCTCCTCTCTCTCGGTGCCTCCTCCTCTCGGTGATGACGGCCCTCTGGCATCAGGCCCTAAATGGTGGGCTCCCCACATTTTCTGATGTGCGCCCAGTGGTGCGAGGACACTCCAGCCAGGTTCCCATTCCCATGGGGATGCGGGCCTTCTGCGCTGAGGTCCCAACGCCTGGGTTTCTCACTGTTTTATGATGTGGGCCCTCTGCTGTGAGTTCACTGCGGCCTGGATCCCATAGCCTCGGTGTTCTGAGCCGCCTGCTGGAAGGAATAAATGCTGGAATCCTCACGTTTTTTATATTATGTGCCCTGTGTTGTGAGGCTACTCCTGCCTGCCTCACTCCAAGGCCCTTGGTGATGTGGGTCCTCTGGTTTGAGGACACATGTGCTGGGTTCCTCACCTTAAGATGATGAGGCCCCACTGGTGTGAGGATAATCCTGACTGGTTCCCATCCCCTTTGTGATGTGGGTCTTCTGGTGAGAGTCTGATCCTGGCTGGGTTCCTCACCCATCTGTGAGGTGGGCCCTCTACTATCAGGTAACTCTTGCCTGGCTTGCTCACCTCGCCTTGTTGACATGAGCCCTCTGGTGGCACTTGGACCCTGCTGGGAGCCCCTTCACCTCTGTGATGAGGGCCCTCTGACGTCAGGCCCTAACTGCTGGGCTCCCCAACTTTTCTTAGTGAGCCCAGTGATGCTCGGGCACTCCTCTTAGGTTCCCATCTCCATGGGGATGTGGGCCTTCTGCTCTGAGGTCCCAACGGCTGGGTTGATCACAATTTCATGATGTGGGCTCTCTGGTGTTAGTTCACTGTGGCCTGGATCCCATAGCCTCTGTGCTCTTGGCCGCCTGCTGGGAGGTTCCAACTGCTGGATTCCTCACCTTTTTTATTCTTTGGGCCCTCTGTTTTTAGGCTACTCCTACCTGCCTCACTCCCATCCCCTTTGTGATGTATGTCCTCTGATATGAGGCCGCATGAGCTGGGTTCCTCACCTTTCGATGATGTAGCCCCACTGGTGGGAGGACAGTCCTGACTGGTTCCCATCCCCTTGGTGTTGTGAGCCCTCTGGCGAGAGTCTCATCCTGCCTCGGTTCCTCACCCTTCTGTGAGATAGGCCCTCTGCTGTGAAGTCACTACTGCCTGGCTGGCGCATGCCACCTTGTAGACGTGGGCCCTCTGTTGGCAGTTGGAACCTGCTGGCAGTCTCCTCCCCTCAGTTATGAGGGCCCCCTGGCGTCAGGCCCTAACTGCTGGGCTCCTAACATTTTCTGATATGTGCTAAGTGGTGCGAGGCCACTCCTGCCAGGTTCCCATGCCAATGGGGATGTGGGCCTTCTGTTCTGAGGTCCCAACGGCTGGGCTGCTCACAGGTTCATGATGTGGGCCCTCTGCTGTGAGTTCACTGCGGCCTGGATCCCATAGCCTCGGTGCTCTGGGCCACTTGCTGGGAGGTTCCAACTGCTGGATTCCTCAACTTTTATATTCTATGGACCCTGTGTTGTGAGGCCGGTCCTGCCAGCCTAATTCTGAACCCCTTGGTGATGTGGTTCCTCTGGTTTGAGGCTACATGTGCTGGGATCCTCACCTTTCGATGATGTTGTCCCACTGGTGTGGGGACACTCCTGCCTGGTTCCTATCCCCTTGGTGATGTGGGCCCTCTGGTGCGAGTCTGATCCTGACTGGGTTCGTCACACTTCTCTGAGGTGGGCCCTCTGCTGTGAGGTCATTCGTGCCTGGTTGGCACACATCGCCTTGGCGACGTCAGCCCTCTGGTGGCAGTTGGAGCCTGCTGGGAGCCTCCTTCCCTTGGTGATGAGGGTCCTCTGACGTCAGGCCCTAACTGCTGGTCTCCCAAAATTTTCTGATACGTTCTCAGTGGTGCGAGGACACTCCTACCAGATTTCCATCCCCATGGGGATGTGGGCCTCCTGCTCTGAGGTCCCAATGGCTGGGTTGCTCAGTTTCATGACATGGGCCCTCTTCTGTGAGTTCACTGTGGCCTGGATCCCATAGCCTCGGTGCTCTGGGCTGCCTGCTGGGAGGTTCCAACGGCTGAAATCCTCACTTTTTATTCTATGGGCCCAGTGTTGTGAGGCTACTCCTGCCTGCCTCACTCCGAGGCCCTTGGTGATGTGGGTCCTCTGGTTTGAGGACACATGTGCTGCGTTCCTCACCTTTCGATGATGTGGCCCCACTGGTGTGAAGACACTCCTGCCTGGTTCTCATCCCCTTGGTGATGTGGGCCCTCTGGTGAGAGTCTGATGTTGGCTGGGTTTCTCACCCTTCTGTGACGTGGGACCTCTGTTGTGAGGTAACTCCTGCCTGGCTTGCTCACGTTGCCTTGGCAACGTGAGGCCTCAGGTGGCAGTTGGAGCCTGCTGGGAATCTCCTCCCCTCAGTTATGAGAGCTCTGGATAAAACACATATGCACTTTTTTGCCAAGTGCATTATTTTCCAAGTTCTGTCTCTTTTCCTATGCTTTAAGAGTGACTCCCGTGTACCTTCTGAAATCGGTTTCCTGCAATTCTGCCCCGCTTTCAAGTCCTCTTGGCAGCCTTACTTCAATATATTTTTGGACCATAGCTGTCATTTATAACTCTGCAGGTTTGTGAATGACAGTGTCCCTGAGCTCCTTTCTTCAACTCGCTTTCTTGTGAGCTCTCCGCAACACCGCAGGATTGCTTCAGGCCCTAGTGTGGTTCCGGCATGGCACGCTGAGCCTTTGGTTAATTCCTCTTCCTGGTGGGAAATGAGAGTCAAATTTGCCCGTCCAGACACCTCCAGCTAGTCTCTCATTGGTTCTCCCTATTCCTGTTCACTTTCCGCAGAAATTGCAAACTGGGCCAACCAGGAGGTTAAAGGCACTGACTCTCCAAGTGGGGAGAGTGTTAGTAAAGCGTCTTGAATGTTGCACCCGAGTACCAGGGGACGAAAACTGAGACACATTTGAACACGTTTCCCGAACACACGGTGGATCATACTCTGGGTTCCACATGCATGTTTTAGCTGAAGGAAGAATCCCTTAAACCTGGAGAGTTGAGACCCATGGAATGGGTACCATACAATATGACTTCAAAGGGTCTGCATTTGCTCACCGAACCTCACCAATCCTATCACTGCTGTGTTTATGCCGCTGTACACACACTTGATTCTCTTTTGGAGACATATAAATCCATAGGTTTTAAGATTCTTACTAGTCGGGTATATTCTTAGGCGTTTAATATGGGGTGTTGAGTCCACTTCGTTGAGCAAGGAGTAGCTCTTGTCTATTACATATTTGGCTTATGGAACGGTATCTGTGCTAATTTCAATCTCTGGTTTTATGCAAAACCCCAACTCACCTTTCCCCTTAAGCAAGCATAAGTTGGTTTTCTACATTTGAGACCCTGTTCTGTTTTGTAATTCAGTTCCTGTGTAGCCAAGTTTACATTCCGTGTAGTAGTGATATCTTATGATGTTTCTTTTTCTCTGTGACTTATTTCACTTAGAATCATCGTACCTCAATCCACTCATTATGCTGCTACGGGTCTGATGACATAGATTTCATTGCTGAGTGATATTGCATTGTACGTAAGTACCACAACTTCTTTATCCATTTTTCGCTTTCTGTGATATTGAACTTGTACCGTAAACGAGGTTCCTGTAAACAGAGCCGTCTGAAACTTTGGGGTGGCTGTGTCTTTTTGATTTTAATTTCCCTAAGCTATAGGACCATAAGTGGAAGTGCCCTAGGCTCTGTTGCTTTGTTTTTTAGATGTTTCAGGAAACACCATACACTTCTCCAGAGTGGCTGTTGGCAATTTACATCCCGCCCATCAGCATAACAAGGCTCCCAGTTCTCCATGGCCTGTCCTGCCTTTCTGGATTTTACACTTTTTTCAGATGGCCCTTTTGACCGGGGGGCAGTGAGACTTCATTGTAGTGCAGATTTCCTTTGCAAGCTTGCTTGGTTGGCCAAAAAGGGCGTATGCGTTTTTTCCTGAATATATTCAGGGAAAAACACATACGCCCTTTTTGGCCAAGTGCATCATTGTGGACGTTCTGCCTCTTTTCCTATGCTTTACATGCAACTCCAGTTTACCTCCTGAAATCGGTTTCCTGCAATTCTGCCCCGCTTTCAAGTCCTCTTGGCAGCCTTACTTCAAGATATTTTTGGACGATAGCTGTCATTTATAACTCTGCAGGTTTGTGAATGACAGTGCCCCTGAGCTCCTTTCTTCAACTCGCTTTCTTGTGAGCTGGCCGCAAACCCGCAAGACTGCTTCAGACCCTAATCTGCTTCTGGCAGGGCACGCTGAGCCTTTGGTTAATTCCTCTTCCTGGTGGGAAATGAGTGTTAAATACGTCCGTCCAGACACCTACCTCACTCTCAACCCCTTGGTGATGTGGGTCCTCTGGTTTGTGGCCACCTTTGCTGGGTTCCTCACCTTTCGATGATGTGGCCCCACTAGTGTGAGGACACTCCTGCCTGGTTCTCATCCACGTGGTTATGTGGACCCCCTGGTGAGAGTCAGTTCCTGGCTGTGTTCCTCAGCCACCTGTGAGGGAGACCCTCTGCTGATAGGTCACTCCTGCATGGCTGGCACACATTGCCTTGGTGAAGTCAGCCGTGTGGTGGCAGTTGGAGCATGCTGGGAATCTCCTCCCACCGGTGATGAGGGCCCTCTTGCGTCAGGCCCTAACTGCTGGGCTCACCAACTTTTCTTAGTGAGCCCAATGATGCTTGGGCACTCCTCTTAGGATCCCATCTCCATGGGGATGTGGGCCTTCTGCTCTGAGGTTCCAACGGCTGGGTGGTTCACATTTTCATGATGTGGGCTCTCTGGTGTTAGTACACAGAGGCCTGGATCCCATAGCCTCTGTGCTCTTGGCCGCCTGCTGGGAGGTTCCAACTGCTGGATTCCTCACTTTTTTAATTTTTTGGGCCCTCTGTTGTGAGGATCCTCCTGCCTGCCTCACTCCCAGCCCCTTCGTGATGCGTGTCGTCTGGTTTGAGGCCACATGTGCTGGGTTCCTCACCTTTCGATGATGTGGGACCAATGGTCTTAGGAGACTCCTGCCTGGTTCACATCCCCTTGGTGATGTGGGCCCTCTGTTGAGAGTCTGATCCTGGCTGGGTTCCTCACCCATCTGTGAGGTGGGCCGTCTGCGGTGAGGTCACTCCTGCCTGGCTTGCTCACCTCGCCTTGTGGACATGAGCCCTCTGGTGGCACTTGGAGCCTGCTGGGAGCCTCCTCCCCTCGGTGATGAGGGCCCTCTGGCGTCAGGCCCTAACTGCTGGGCTCCCCACATTTTGTGATGTGCGCCCAGTGGTGCGAGGACACTCCAGCCGGGTTCACATCCCCATTGGGATGTGGGCCTTCTGCTCTGAGGCCCCAACGCCTGGGTTGCTCACAGTTTCATGATGTGGGCTCTCTGCTGTTAGTTCACTCCTGCCTGCATCCCATAACGTCTGTGCTCTCGGTCGCCTGCTGGGAGGTTCCAACTGCTGGATTCCTCACCTTTCTTATTCTTTGGGCCCTCTGTTTTTAGGCTACTCCTGCCTGCCTCACTCCCATTCCCTTTGTGATATGTGTCCTCTGATTTGAGGCCACATATGCTGGGTTCCGCACCTTTCGATGATGTGGCCCCACTGGAGGGAAGACAGTCCTGACTGGTTCCCATCCCCTTGCTGATGTGGGCCCTCAGGTGAGAGTCTGATCCTGGCTGGGTTCCTCACCCTTCTGTGAGGTGGGCCCTCTGCTGTGAGGTCAATCATGCCTGTCTGGCACACGTCACCTTGGTGACGTGGGCCCTCTGGTGGCAGTTGGAGTGTGCTGGGATCCTCCTCCCCTCGGTGATGAGGGCCCTCTTGCCTTAGGCCATAACTGCTGGGCTCCCCACATTTTCTGATGTGCGCCAAGTGAGTGAGGACACTCTTGCCAGGTTCCCATCCCCATGGGGATATGGGCCTTCTGCTCTGAGGTCAAAACGGCTGGCTTGCTCACAGTACCATGATGTGGGCCCTCTGCTGTGAGTTCACTCTGGCAAGGATCCCTTATCATCGGTGCTCTGAGCCGCCTGCTGGGAGGTTCCAACTGCTGGATTCCTCACCTTTTTTATTCTATGTGCCCTCTGTTGTGAGGCTCCTCCTGCCTGCCTCACTGCCAGCCCCTTGGTGATGACTGTCCTATGGCTTGTGGCCACATGTGCTGCGTTCCTCACCTTTCGATGATGTGGCCCCACTCGTGTGAGGACACTCCTGCCTGGTTCCCATCCCCTTGGTGAGGTGGGCCCTCTGGCGAGAGTCTAATCCTGGCTGGGTTCCTCAACGTTCTGTGAGGTAGGCCCTCTGCTGTGAGGTCACTCCTGCCTGGCTGGCCCACGTCACCTTGGAGACGTGAGCCCTCTGGTGGCAGTTGGAGCATGCAGGGTGCCTCCTCCTCTCGGTGATGACGGCCCTCTGGCATCAGGCCCTAAATGGTGGGCTCCCCACATTTTCTGATGTGCGCCCAGTGGTGCGAGGACACTCCAGCCAGGTTCCCATTCCCATGGGGATGCGGGCCTTCTGCGCTGAGGTCCCAACGCCTGGGTTTCTCACTGTTTTATGATGTGGGCCCTCTGCTGTGAGTTCACTGCGGCCTGGATCCCATAGCCTCGGTGTTCTGAGCCGCCTGCTGGAAGGAATAAATGCTGGAATCCTCACGTTTTTTATATTATGTGCCCTGTGTTGTGAGGCTACTCCTGCCTGCCTCACTCCAAGGCCCTTGGTGATGTGGGTCCTCTGGTTTGAGGACACATGTGCTGGGTTCCTCACCTTAAGATGATGAGGCCCCACTGGTGTGAGGATAATCCTGACTGGTTCCCATCCCCTTTGTGATGTGGGTCTTCTGGTGAGAGTCTGATCCTGGCTGGGTTCCTCACCCATCTGTGAGGTGGGCCCTCTACTATCAGGTAACTCTTGCCTGGCTTGCTCACCTCGCCTTGTTGACATGAGCCCTCTGGTGGCACTTGGACCCTGCTGGGAGCCCCTTCACCTCTGTGATGAGGGCCCTCTGACATCAGGCCCTAACTGCTGGGCTCCCCAACTTTTCTTAGTGAGCCCAGTGATGCTCGGGCACTCCTCTTAGGTTCCCATCTCCATGGGGATGTGGGCCTTCTGCTCTGAGGTCCCAACGGCTGGGTTGATCACAATTTCATGATGTGGGCTCTCTGGTGTTAGTTCACTGTGGCCTGGATCCCATAGCCTCTGTGCTCTTGGCCGCCTGCTGGGAGGTTCCAACTGCTGGATTCCTCACCTTTTTTATTCTTTGGGCCCTCTGTTTTTAGGCTACTCCTACCTGCCTCACTCCCATCCCCTTTGTGATGTATGTCCTCTGATATGAGGCCGCATGAGCTGGGTTCCTCACCTTTCGATGATGTAGCCCCACTGGTGGGAGGACAGTCCTGACTGGTTCCCATCCCCTTGGTGTTGTGAGCCCTCTGGCGAGAGTCTCATCCTGCCTCGGTTCCTCACCCTTCTGTGAGATAGGCCCTCTGCTGTGAAGTCACTACTGCCTGGCTGGCGCATGCCACCTTGTAGACGTGGGCCCTCTGTTGGCAGTTGGAACCTGCTGGCAGTCTCCTCCCCTCAGTTATGAGGGCCCCCTGGCGTCAGGCCCTAACTGCTGGGCTCCTAACATTTTCTGATATGTGCTAAGTGGTGCGAGGCCACTCCTGCCAGGTTCCCATGCCAATGGGGATGTGGGCCTTCTGTTCTGAGGTCCCAACGGCTGGGCTGCTCACAGGTTCATGATGTGGGCCCTCTGCTGTGAGTTCACTGCGGCCTGGATCCCATAGCCTCGGTGCTCTGGGCCACTTGCTGGGAGGTTCCAACTGCTGGATTCCTCAACTTTTATATTCTATGGACCCTGTGTTGTGAGGCCGGTCCTGCCAGCCTAATTCTGAACCCCTTGGTGATGTGGTTCCTCTGGTTTGAGGCTACATGTGCTGGGATCCTCACCTTTCGATGATGTTGTCCCACTGGTGTGGGGACACTCCTGCCTGGTTCCCATCCCCTTGGTGATGTGGGCCCTCTGGTGCGAGTCTGATCCTGACTGGGTTCGTCACACTTCTCTGAGGTGGGCCCTCTGCTGTGAGGTCATTCGTGCCTGGTTGGCACACATCGCCTTGGCGACGTCAGCCCTCTGGTGGCAGTTGGAGCCTGCTGGGAGCCTCCTTCCCTTGGTGATGAGGGTCCTCTGACGTCAGGCCCTAACTGCTGGTCTCCCAAAATTTTCTGATACGTTCTCAGTGGTGCGAGGACACTCCTACCAGATTTCCATCCCCATGGGGATGTGGGCCTCCTGCTCTGAGGTCCCAATGGCTGGGTTGCTCAGTTTCATGACATGGGCCCTCTTCTGTGAGTTCACTGTGGCCTGGATCCCATAGCCTCGGTGCTCTGGGCTGCCTGCTGGGAGGTTCCAACGGCTGAAATCCTCACTTTTTATTCTATGGGCCCAGTGTTGTGAGGCTACTCCTGCCTGCCTCACTCCGAGGCCCTTGGTGATGTGGGTCCTCTGGTTTGAGGACACATGTGCTGCGTTCCTCACCTTTCGATGATGTGGCCCCACTGGTGTGAAGACACTCCTGCCTGGTTCTCATCCCCTTGGTGATGTGGGCCCTCTGGTGAGAGTCTGATGTTGGCTGGGTTTCTCACCCTTCTGTGACGTGGGACCTCTGTTGTGAGGTAACTCCTGCCTGGCTTGCTCACGTTGCCTTGGCAACGTGAGGCCTCAGGTGGCAGTTGGAGCCTGCTGGGAATCTCCTCCCCTCAGTTATGAGAGCTCTGGATAAAACACATATGCACTTTTTTGCCAAGTGCATTATTTTCCAAGTTCTGTCTCTTTTCCTATGCTTTAAGAGTGACTCCCGTGTACCTTCTGAAATCGGTTTCCTGCAATTCTGCCCCGCTTTCAAGTCCTCTTGGCAGCCTTACTTCAATATATTTTTGGACCATAGCTGTCATTTATAACTCTGCAGGTTTGTGAATGACAGTGTCCCTGAGCTCCTTTCTTCAACTCGCTTTCTTGTGAGCTCTCCGCAACACCGCAGGATTGCTTCAGGCCCTAGTGTGGTTCCGGCATGGCACGCTGAGCCTTTGGTTAATTCCTCTTCCTGGTGGGAAATGAGAGTCAAATTTGCCCGTCCAGACACCTCCAGCTAGTCTCTCATTGGTTCTCCCTATTCCTGTTCACTTTCCGCAGAAATTGCAAACTGGGCCAACCAGGAGGTTAAAGGCACTGACTCTCCAAGTGGGGAGAGTGTTAGTAAAGCGTCTTGAATGTTGCACCCGAGTACCAGGGGACGAAAACTGAGACACATTTGAACACGTTTCCCGAACACACGGTGGATCATACTCTGGGTTCCACATGCATGTTTTAGCTGAAGGAAGAATCCCTTAAACCTGGAGAGTTGAGACCCATGGAATGGGTACCATACAATATGACTTCAAAGGGTCTGCATTTGCTCACCGAACCTCACCAATCCTATCACTGCTGTGTTTATGCCGCTGTACACACACTTGATTCTCTTTTGGAGACATATAAATCCATAGGTTTTAAGATTCTTACTAGTCGGGTATATTCTTAGGCGTTTAATATGGGGTGTTGAGTCCACTTCGTTGAGCAAGGAGTAGCTCTTGTCTATTACATATTTGGCTTATGGAACGGTATCTGTGCTAATTTCAATCTCTGGTTTTATGCAAAACCCCAACTCACCTTTCCCCTTAAGCAAGCATAAGTTGGTTTTCTACATTTGAGACCCTGTTCTGTTTTGTAATTCAGTTCCTGTGTAGCCAAGTTTACATTCCGTGTAGTAGTGATATCTTATGATGTTTCTTTTTCTCTGTGACTTATTTCACTTAGAATCATCGTACCTCAATCCACTCATTATGCTGCTACGGGTCTGATGACATAGATTTCATTGCTGAGTGATATTGCATTGTACGTAAGTACCACAACTTCTTTATCCATTTTTCGCTTTCTGTGATATTGAACTTGTACCGTAAACGAGGTTCCTGTAAACAGAGCCGTCTGAAACTTTGGGGTGGCTGTGTCTTTTTGATTTTAATTTCCCTAAGCTATAGGACCATAAGTGGAAGTGCCCTAGGCTCTGTTGCTTTGTTTTTTAGATGTTTCAGGAAACACCATACACTTCTCCAGAGTGGCTGTTGGCAATTTACATCCCGCCCATCAGCATAACAAGGCTCCCAGTTCTCCATGGCCTGTCCTGCCTTTCTGGATTTTACACTTTTTTCAGATGGCCCTTTTGACCGGGGGGCAGTGAGACTTCATTGTAGTGCAGATTTCCTTTGCAAGCTTGCTTGGTTGGCCAAAAAGGGCGTATGCGTTTTTTCCTGAATATATTCAGGGAAAAACACATACGCCCTTTTTGGCCAAGTGCATCATTGTGGACGTTCTGCCTCTTTTCCTATGCTTTACATGCAACTCCAGTTTACCTCCTGAAATCGGTTTCCTGCAATTCTGCCCCGCTTTCAAGTCCTCTTGGCAGCCTTACTTCAAGATATTTTTGGACGATAGCTGTCATTTATAACTCTGCAGGTTTGTGAATGACAGTGCCCCTGAGCTCCTTTCTTCAACTCGCTTTCTTGTGAGCTGGCCGCAAACCCGCAAGACTGCTTCAGACCCTAATCTGCTTCTGGCAGGGCACGCTGAGCCTTTGGTTAATTCCTCTTCCTGGTGGGAAATGAGTGTTAAATACGTCCGTCCAGACACCTACCTCACTCTCAACCCCTTGGTGATGTGGGTCCTCTGGTTTGTGGCCACCTTTGCTGGGTTCCTCACCTTTCGATGATGTGGCCCCACTAGTGTGAGGACACTCCTGCCTGGTTCTCATCCACGTGGTTATGTGGACCCCCTGGTGAGAGTCAGTTCCTGGCTGTGTTCCTCAGCCACCTGTGAGGGAGACCCTCTGCTGATAGGTCACTCCTGCATGGCTGGCACACATTGCCTTGGTGAAGTCAGCCGTGTGGTGGCAGTTGGAGCATGCTGGGAATCTCCTCCCACCGGTGATGAGGGCCCTCTTGCGTCAGGCCCTAACTGCTGGGCTCACCAACTTTTCTTAGTGAGCCCAATGATGCTTGGGCACTCCTCTTAGGATCCCATCTCCATGGGGATGTGGGCCTTCTGCTCTGAGGTTCCAACGGCTGGGTGGTTCACATTTTCATGATGTGGGCTCTCTGGTGTTAGTACACAGAGGCCTGGATCCCATAGCCTCTGTGCTCTTGGCCGCCTGCTGGGAGGTTCCAACTGCTGGATTCCTCACTTTTTTAATTTTTTGGGCCCTCTGTTGTGAGGATCCTCCTGCCTGCCTCACTCCCAGCCCCTTCGTGATGCGTGTCGTCTGGTTTGAGGCCACATGTGCTGGGTTCCTCACCTTTCGATGATGTGGGACCAATGGTCTTAGGAGACTCCTGCCTGGTTCACATCCCCTTGGTGATGTGGGCCCTCTGTTGAGAGTCTGATCCTGGCTGGGTTCCTCACCCATCTGTGAGGTGGGCCGTCTGCGGTGAGGTCACTCCTGCCTGGCTTGCTCACCTCGCCTTGTGGACATGAGCCCTCTGGTGGCACTTGGAGCCTGCTGGGAGCCTCCTCCCCTCGGTGATGAGGGCCCTCTGGCGTCAGGCCCTAACTGCTGGGCTCCCCACATTTTGTGATGTGCGCCCAGTGGTGCGAGGACACTCCAGCCGGGTTCACATCCCCATTGGGATGTGGGCCTTCTGCTCTGAGGCCCCAACGCCTGGGTTGCTCACAGTTTCATGATGTGGGCTCTCTGCTGTTAGTTCACTCCTGCCTGCATCCCATAACGTCTGTGCTCTCGGTCGCCTGCTGGGAGGTTCCAACTGCTGGATTCCTCACCTTTCTTATTCTTTGGGCCCTCTGTTTTTAGGCTACTCCTGCCTGCCTCACTCCCATTCCCTTTGTGATATGTGTCCTCTGATTTGAGGCCACATATGCTGGGTTCCGCACCTTTCGATGATGTGGCCCCACTGGAGGGAAGACAGTCCTGACTGGTTCCCATCCCCTTGCTGATGTGGGCCCTCAGGTGAGAGTCTGATCCTGGCTGGGTTCCTCACCCTTCTGTGAGGTGGGCCCTCTGCTGTGAGGTCAATCATGCCTGTCTGGCACACGTCACCTTGGTGACGTGGGCCCTCTGGTGGCAGTTGGAGTGTGCTGGGATCCTCCTCCCCTCGGTGATGAGGGCCCTCTTGCCTTAGGCCATAACTGCTGGGCTCCCCACATTTTCTGATGTGCGCCAAGTGAGTGAGGACACTCTTGCCAGGTTCCCATCCCCATGGGGATATGGGCCTTCTGCTCTGAGGTCAAAACGGCTGGCTTGCTCACAGTACCATGATGTGGGCCCTCTGCTGTGAGTTCACTCTGGCAAGGATCCCTTATCATCGGTGCTCTGAGCCGCCTGCTGGGAGGTTCCAACTGCTGGATTCCTCACCTTTTTTATTCTATGTGCCCTCTGTTGTGAGGCTCCTCCTGCCTGCCTCACTGCCAGCCCCTTGGTGATGACTGTCCTATGGCTTGTGGCCACATGTGCTGCGTTCCTCACCTTTCGATGATGTGGCCCCACTCGTGTGAGGACACTCCTGCCTGGTTCCCATCCCCTTGGTGAGGTGGGCCCTCTGGCGAGAGTCTAATCCTGGCTGGGTTCCTCAACGTTCTGTGAGGTAGGCCCTCTGCTGTGAGGTCACTCCTGCCTGGCTGGCCCACGTCACCTTGGAGACGTGAGCCCTCTGGTGGCAGTTGGAGCATGCAGGGTGCCTCCTCCTCTCGGTGATGACGGCCCTCTGGCATCAGGCCCTAAATGGTGGGCTCCCCACATTTTCTGATGTGCGCCCAGTGGTGCGAGGACACTCCAGCCAGGTTCCCATTCCCATGGGGATGCGGGCCTTCTGCGCTGAGGTCCCAACGCCTGGGTTTCTCACTGTTTTATGATGTGGGCCCTCTGCTGTGAGTTCACTGCGGCCTGGATCCCATAGCCTCGGTGTTCTGAGCCGCCTGCTGGAAGGAATAAATGCTGGAATCCTCACGTTTTTTATATTATGTGCCCTGTGTTGTGAGGCTACTCCTGCCTGCCTCACTCCAAGGCCCTTGGTGATGTGGGTCCTCTGGTTTGAGGACACATGTGCTGGGTTCCTCACCTTAAGATGATGAGGCCCCACTGGTGTGAGGATAATCCTGACTGGTTCCCATCCCCTTTGTGATGTGGGTCTTCTGGTGAGAGTCTGATCCTGGCTGGGTTCCTCACCCATCTGTGAGGTGGGCCCTCTACTATCAGGTAACTCTTGCCTGGCTTGCTCACCTCGCCTTGTTGACATGAGCCCTCTGGTGGCACTTGGACCCTGCTGGGAGCCCCTTCACCTCTGTGATGAGGGCCCTCTGACATCAGGCCCTAACTGCTGGGCTCCCCAACTTTTCTTAGTGAGCCCAGTGATGCTCGGGCACTCCTCTTAGGTTCCCATCTCCATGGGGATGTGGGCCTTCTGCTCTGAGGTCCCAACGGCTGGGTTGATCACAATTTCATGATGTGGGCTCTCTGGTGTTAGTTCACTGTGGCCTGGATCCCATAGCCTCTGTGCTCTTGGCCGCCTGCTGGGAGGTTCCAACTGCTGGATTCCTCACCTTTTTTATTCTTTGGGCCCTCTGTTTTTAGGCTACTCCTACCTGCCTCACTCCCATCCCCTTTGTGATGTATGTCCTCTGATATGAGGCCGCATGAGCTGGGTTCCTCACCTTTCGATGATGTAGCCCCACTGGTGGGAGGACAGTCCTGACTGGTTCCCATCCCCTTGGTGTTGTGAGCCCTCTGGCGAGAGTCTCATCCTGCCTCGGTTCCTCACCCTTCTGTGAGATAGGCCCTCTGCTGTGAAGTCACTACTGCCTGGCTGGCGCATGCCACCTTGTAGACGTGGGCCCTCTGTTGGCAGTTGGAACCTGCTGGCAGTCTCCTCCCCTCAGTTATGAGGGCCCCCTGGCGTCAGGCCCTAACTGCTGGGCTCCTAACATTTTCTGATATGTGCTAAGTGGTGCGAGGCCACTCCTGCCAGGTTCCCATGCCAATGGGGATGTGGGCCTTCTGTTCTGAGGTCCCAACGGCTGGGCTGCTCACAGGTTCATGATGTGGGCCCTCTGCTGTGAGTTCACTGCGGCCTGGATCCCATAGCCTCGGTGCTCTGGGCCACTTGCTGGGAGGTTCCAACTGCTGGATTCCTCAACTTTTATATTCTATGGACCCTGTGTTGTGAGGCCGGTCCTGCCAGCCTAATTCTGAACCCCTTGGTGATGTGGTTCCTCTGGTTTGAGGCTACATGTGCTGGGATCCTCACCTTTCGATGATGTTGTCCCACTGGTGTGGGGACACTCCTGCCTGGTTCCCATCCCCTTGGTGATGTGGGCCCTCTGGTGCGAGTCTGATCCTGACTGGGTTCGTCACACTTCTCTGAGGTGGGCCCTCTGCTGTGAGGTCATTCGTGCCTGGTTGGCACACATCGCCTTGGCGACGTCAGCCCTCTGGTGGCAGTTGGAGCCTGCTGGGAGCCTCCTTCCCTTGGTGATGAGGGTCCTCTGACGTCAGGCCCTAACTGCTGGTCTCCCAAAATTTTCTGATACGTTCTCAGTGGTGCGAGGACACTCCTACCAGATTTCCATCCCCATGGGGATGTGGGCCTCCTGCTCTGAGGTCCCAATGGCTGGGTTGCTCAGTTTCATGACATGGGCCCTCTTCTGTGAGTTCACTGTGGCCTGGATCCCATAGCCTCGGTGCTCTGGGCTGCCTGCTGGGAGGTTCCAACGGCTGAAATCCTCACTTTTTATTCTATGGGCCCAGTGTTGTGAGGCTACTCCTGCCTGCCTCACTCCGAGGCCCTTGGTGATGTGGGTCCTCTGGTTTGAGGACACATGTGCTGCGTTCCTCACCTTTCGATGATGTGGCCCCACTGGTGTGAAGACACTCCTGCCTGGTTCTCATCCCCTTGGTGATGTGGGCCCTCTGGTGAGAGTCTGATGTTGGCTGGGTTTCTCACCCTTCTGTGACGTGGGACCTCTGTTGTGAGGTAACTCCTGCCTGGCTTGCTCACGTTGCCTTGGCAACGTGAGGCCTCAGGTGGCAGTTGGAGCCTGCTGGGAATCTCCTCCCCTCAGTTATGAGAGCTCTGGATAAAACACATATGCACTTTTTTGCCAAGTGCATTATTTTCCAAGTTCTGTCTCTTTTCCTATGCTTTAAGAGTGACTCCCGTGTACCTTCTGAAATCGGTTTCCTGCAATTCTGCCCCGCTTTCAAGTCCTCTTGGCAGCCTTACTTCAATATATTTTTGGACCATAGCTGTCATTTATAACTCTGCAGGTTTGTGAATGACAGTGTCCCTGAGCTCCTTTCTTCAACTCGCTTTCTTGTGAGCTCTCCGCAACACCGCAGGATTGCTTCAGGCCCTAGTGTGGTTCCGGCATGGCACGCTGAGCCTTTGGTTAATTCCTCTTCCTGGTGGGAAATGAGAGTCAAATTTGCCCGTCCAGACACCTCCAGCTAGTCTCTCATTGGTTCTCCCTATTCCTGTTCACTTTCCGCAGAAATTGCAAACTGGGCCAACCAGGAGGTTAAAGGCACTGACTCTCCAAGTGGGGAGAGTGTTAGTAAAGCGTCTTGAATGTTGCACCCGAGTACCAGGGGACGAAAACTGAGACACATTTGAACACGTTTCCCGAACACACGGTGGATCATACTCTGGGTTCCACATGCATGTTTTAGCTGAAGGAAGAATCCCTTAAACCTGGAGAGTTGAGACCCATGGAATGGGTACCATACAATATGACTTCAAAGGGTCTGCATTTGCTCACCGAACCTCACCAATCCTATCACTGCTGTGTTTATGCCGCTGTACACACACTTGATTCTCTTTTGGAGACATATAAATCCATAGGTTTTAAGATTCTTACTAGTCGGGTATATTCTTAGGCGTTTAATATGGGGTGTTGAGTCCACTTCGTTGAGCAAGGAGTAGCTCTTGTCTATTACATATTTGGCTTATGGAACGGTATCTGTGCTAATTTCAATCTCTGGTTTTATGCAAAACCCCAACTCACCTTTCCCCTTAAGCAAGCAGTAGTTGGTTTTCTACATTTGAGACCCTGTTCTGTTTTGTAATTCAGTTCCTGTGTAGCCAAGTTTACATTCCGTGTAGTAGTGATATCTTATGATGTTTCTTTTTCTCTGTGACTTATTTCACTTAGAATCATCGTACCTCAATCCACTCATTATGCTGCTACGGGTCTGATGACATAGATTTCATTGCTGAGTGATATTGCATTGTACGTAAGTACCACAACTTCTTTATCCATTTTTCGCTTTCTGTGATATTGAACTTGTACCGTAAACGAGGTTCCTGTAAACAGAGCCGTCTGAAACTTTGGGGTGGCTGTGTCTTTTTGATTTTAATTTCCCTAAGCTATAGGACCATAAGTGGAAGTGCCCTAGGCTCTGTTGCTTTGTTTTTTAGATGTTTCAGGAAACACCATACACTTCTCCAGAGTGGCTGTTGGCAATTTACATCCCGCCCATCAGCATAACAAGGCTCCCAGTTCTCCATGGCCTGTCCTGCCTTTCTGGATTTTACACTTTTTTCAGATGGCCCTTTTGACCGGGGGGCAGTGAGACTTCATTGTAGTGCAGATTTCCTTTGCAAGCTTGCTTGGTTGGCCAAAAAGGGCGTATGCGTTTTTTCCTGAATATATTCAGGGAAAAACACATACGCCCTTTTTGGCCAAGTGCATCATTGTGGACGTTCTGCCTCTTTTCCTATGCTTTACATGCAACTCCAGTTTACCTCCTGAAATCGGTTTCCTGCAATTCTGCCCCGCTTTCAAGTCCTCTTGGCAGCCTTACTTCAAGATATTTTTGGACGATAGCTGTCATTTATAACTCTGCAGGTTTGTGAATGACAGTGCCCCTGAGCTCCTTTCTTCAACTCGCTTTCTTGTGAGCTGGCCGCAAACCCGCAAGACTGCTTCAGACCCTAATCTGCTTCTGGCAGGGCACGCTGAGCCTTTGGTTAATTCCTCTTCCTGGTGGGAAATGAGTGTTAAATACGTCCGTCCAGACACCTACCTCACTCTCAACCCCTTGGTGATGTGGGTCCTCTGGTTTGTGGCCACCTTTGCTGGGTTCCTCACCTTTCGATGATGTGGCCCCACTAGTGTGAGGACACTCCTGCCTGGTTCTCATCCACGTGGTTATGTGGACCCCCTGGTGAGAGTCTGTTCCTGGCTGTGTTCCTCACCCTTCTGTGAGGGAGACCCTCTGCTGATAGGTCACTCCTGCATGGCTGGCACACATTGCCTTGGTGAAGTCAGCCGTGTGGTGGCAGTTGGAGCATGCTGGGAATCTCCTCCCACCGGTGATGAGGGCCCTCTTGCGTCAGGCCCTAACTGCTGGGCTCACCAACTTTTCTTAGTGAGCCCAATGATGCTTGGGCACTCCTCTTAGGATCCCATCTCCATGGGGATGTGGGCCTTCTGCTCTGAGGTTCCAACGGCTGGGTGGTTCACATTTTCATGATGTGGGCTCTCTGGTGTTAGTACACAGAGGCCTGGATCCCATAGCCTCTGTGCTCTTGGCCGCCTGCTGGGAGGTTCCAACTGCTGGATTCCTCACTTTTTTAATTTTTTGGGCCCTCTGTTGTGAGGATCCTCCTGCCTGCCTCACTCCCAGCCCCTTCGTGATGCGTGTCGTCTGGTTTGAGGCCACATGTGCTGGGTTCCTCACCTTTCGATGATGTGGGACCAATGGTCTTAGGAGACTCCTGCCTGGTTCACATCCCCTTGGTGATGTGGGCCCTCTGTTGAGAGTCTGATCCTGGCTGGGTTCCTCACCCATCTGTGAGGTGGGCCGTCTGCGGTGAGGTCACTCCTGCCTGGCTTGCTCACCTCGCCTTGTGGACATGAGCCCTCTGGTGGCACTTGGAGCCTGCTGGGAGCCTCCTCCCCTCGGTGATGAGGGCCCTCTGGCGTCAGGCCCTAACTGCTGGGCTCCCCACATTTTGTGATGTGCGCCCAGTGGTGCGAGGACACTCCAGCCGGGTTCACATCCCCATTGGGATGTGGGCCTTCTGCTCTGAGGCCCCAACGCCTGGGTTGCTCACAGTTTCATGATGTGGGCTCTCTGCTGTTAGTTCACTCCTGCCTGCATCCCATAACGTCTGTGCTCTCGGTCGCCTGCTGGGAGGTTCCAACTGCTGGATTCCTCACCTTTCTTATTCTTTGGGCCCTCTGTTTTTAGGCTACTCCTGCCTGCCTCACTCCCATTCCCTTTGTGATATGTGTCCTCTGATTTGAGGCCACATATGCTGGGTTCCGCACCTTTCGATGATGTGGCCCCACTGGAGGGAAGACAGTCCTGACTGGTTCCCATCCCCTTGCTGATGTGGGCCCTCAGGTGAGAGTCTGATCCTGGCTGGGTTCCTCACCCTTCTGTGAGGTGGGCCCTCTGCTGTGAGGTCAATCATGCCTGTCTGGCACACGTCACCTTGGTGACGTGGGCCCTCTGGTGGCAGTTGGAGTGTGCTGGGATCCTCCTCCCCTCGGTGATGAGGGCCCTCTTGCCTTAGGCCATAACTGCTGGGCTCCCCACATTTTCTGATGTGCGCCAAGTGAGTGAGGACACTCTTGCCAGGTTCCCATCCCCATGGGGATATGGGCCTTCTGCTCTGAGGTCAAAACGGCTGGCTCGCTCACAGTACCATGATGTGGGCCCTCTGCTGTGAGTTCACTCTGGCAAGGATCCCTTATCATCGGTGCTCTGAGCCGCCTGCTGGGAGGTTCCAACTGCTGGATTCCTCACCTTTTTTATTCTATGTGCCCTCTGTTGTGAGGCTCCTCCTGCCTGCCTCACTGCCAGCCCCTTGGTGATGACTGTCCTATGGCTTGTGGCCACATGTGCTGCGTTCCTCACCTTTCGATGATGTGGCCCCACTCGTGTGAGGACACTCCTGCCTGGTTCCCATCCCCTTGGTGAGGTGGGCCCTCTGGCGAGAGTCTAATCCTGGCTGGGTTCCTCAACGTTCTGTGAGGTAGGCCCTCTGCTGTGAGGTCACTCCTGCCTGGCTGGCCCACGTCACCTTGGAGACGTGAGCCCTCTGGTGGCAGTTGGAGCATGCAGGGTGCCTCCTCCTCTCGGTGATGACGGCCCTCTGGCATCAGGCCCTAAATGGTGGGCTCCCCACATTTTCTGATGTGCGCCCAGTGGTGCGAGGACACTCCAGCCAGGTTCCCATTCCCATGGGGATGCGGGCCTTCTGCGCTGAGGTCCCAACGCCTGGGTTTCTCACTGTTTTATGATGTGGGCCCTCTGCTGTGAGTTCACTGCGGCCTGGATCCCATAGCCTCGGTGTTCTGAGCCGCCTGCTGGAAGGAATAAATGCTGGAATCCTCACGTTTTTTATATTATGTGCCCTGTGTTGTGAGGCTACTCCTGCCTGCCTCACTCCAAGGCCCTTGGTGATGTGGGTCCTCTGGTTTGAGGACACATGTGCTGGGTTCCTCACCTTAAGATGATGAGGCCCCACTGGTGTGAGGATAATCCTGACTGGTTCCCATCCCCTTTGTGATGTGGGTCTTCTGGTGAGAGTCTGATCCTGGCTGGGTTCCTCACCCATCTGTGAGGTGGGCCCTCTACTATCAGGTAACTCTTGCCTGGCTTGCTCACCTCGCCTTGTTGACATGAGCCCTCTGGTGGCACTTGGACCCTGCTGGGAGCCCCTTCACCTCTGTGATGAGGGCCCTCTGACGTCAGGCCCTAACTGCTGGGCTCCCCAACTTTTCTTAGTGAGCCCAGTGATGCTCGGGCACTCCTCTTAGGTTCCCATCTCCATGGGGATGTGGGCCTTCTGCTCTGAGGTCCCAACGGCTGGGTTGATCACAATTTCATGATGTGGGCTCTCTGGTGTTAGTTCACTGTGGCCTGGATCCCATAGCCTCTGTGCTCTTGGCCGCCTGCTGGGAGGTTCCAACTGCTGGATTCCTCACCTTTTTTATTCTTTGGGCCCTCTGTTTTTAGGCTACTCCTACCTGCCTCACTCCCATCCCCTTTGTGATGTATGTCCTCTGATATGAGGCCGCATGAGCTGGGTTCCTCACCTTTCGATGATGTAGCCCCACTGGTGGGAGGACAGTCCTGACTGGTTCCCATCCCCTTGGTGTTGTGAGCCCTCTGGCGAGAGTCTCATCCTGCCTCGGTTCCTCACCCTTCTGTGAGATAGGCCCTCTGCTGTGAAGTCACTACTGCCTGGCTGGCGCATGCCACCTTGTAGACGTGGGCCCTCTGTTGGCAGTTGGAACCTGCTGGCAGTCTCCTCCCCTCAGTTATGAGGGCCCCCTGGCGTCAGGCCCTAACTGCTGGGCTCCTAACATTTTCTGATATGTGCTAAGTGGTGCGAGGCCACTCCTGCCAGGTTCCCATCCCAATGGGGATGTGGGCCTTCTGTTCTGAGGTCCCAACGGCTGGGCTGCTCACAGGTTCATGATGTGGGCCCTCTGCTGTGAGTTCACTGCGGCCTGGATCCCATAGCCTCGGTGCTCTGGGCCACTTGCTGGGAGGTTCCAACTGCTGGATTCCTCAACTTTTATATTCTATGGACCCTGTGTTGTGAGGCCGGTCCTGCCAGCCTAATTCTGAACCCCTTGGTGATGTGGTTCCTCTGGTTTGAGGCTACATGTGCTGGGATCCTCACCTTTCGATGATGTTGTCCCACTGGTGTGGGGACACTCCTGCCTGGTTCCCATCCCCTTGGTGATGTGGGCCCTCTGGTGCGAGTCTGATCCTGACTGGGTTCGTCACACTTCTCTGAGGTGGGCCCTCTGCTGTGAGGTCATTCGTGCCTGGTTGGCACACATCGCCTTGGCGACGTCAGCCCTCTGGTGGCAGTTGGAGCCTGCTGGGAGCCTCCTTCCCTTGGTGATGAGGGTCCTCTGACGTCAGGCCCTAACTGCTGGTCTCCCAAAATTTTCTGATACGTTCTCAGTGGTGCGAGGACACTCCTACCAGATTTCCATCCCCATGGGGATGTGGGCCTCCTGCTCTGAGGTCCCAATGGCTGGGTTGCTCAGTTTCATGACATGGGCCCTCTTCTGTGAGTTCACTGTGGCCTGGATCCCATAGCCTCGGTGCTCTGGGCTGCCTGCTGGGAGGTTCCAACGGCTGAAATCCTC
The DNA here is from genome assembly GCF_949774975.1 of Lagenorhynchus albirostris. Lineage (NCBI taxonomy): Eukaryota > Metazoa > Chordata > Mammalia > Artiodactyla > Delphinidae > Lagenorhynchus > Lagenorhynchus albirostris. Next base: position 117,223 of record NW_026783569.1, on the reverse strand, counting down.
ACTTTTTATTCTATGGGCCCAGTGTTGTGAGGCTACTCCTGCCTGCCTCACTCCGAGGCCCTTGGTGATGTGGGTCCTCTGGTTTGAGGACACATGTGCTGCGTTCCTCACCTTTCGATGATGTGGCCCCACTGGTGTGAAGACACTCCTGCCTGGTTCTCATCCCCTTGGTGATGTGGGCCCTCTGGTGAGAGTCTGATGTTGGCTGGGTTTCTCACCCTTCTGTGACGTGGGACCTCTGTTGTGAGGTAACTCCTGCCTGGCTTGCTCACGTTGCCTTGGCAACGTGAGGCCTCAGGTGGCAGTTGGAGCCTGCTGGGAATCTCCTCCCCTCAGTTATGAGAGCTCTGGATAAAACACATATGCACTTTTTTGCCAAGTGCATTATTTTCCAAGTTCTGTCTCTTTTCCTATGCTTTAAGAGTGACTCCCGTGTACCTTCTGAAATCGGTTTCCTGCAATTCTGCCCCGCTTTCAAGTCCTCTTGGCAGCCTTACTTCAATATATTTTTGGACCATAGCTGTCATTTATAACTCTGCAGGTTTGTGAATGACAGTGTCCCTGAGCTCCTTTCTTCAACTCGCTTTCTTGTGAGCTCTCCGCAACACCGCAGGATTGCTTCAGGCCCTAGTGTGGTTCCGGCATGGCACGCTGAGCCTTTGGTTAATTCCTCTTCCTGGTGGGAAATGAGAGTCAAATTTGCCCGTCCAGACACCTCCAGCTAGTCTCTCATTGGTTCTCCCTATTCCTGTTCACTTTCCGCAGAAATTGCAAACTGGGCCAACCAGGAGGTTAAAGGCACTGACTCTCCAAGTGGGGAGAGTGTTAGTAAAGCGTCTTGAATGTTGCACCCGAGTACCAGGGGACGAAAACTGAGACACATTTGAACACGTTTCCCGAACACACGGTGGATCATACTCTGGGTTCCACATGCATGTTTTAGCTGAAGGAAGAATCCCTTAAACCTGGAGAGTTGAGACCCATGGAATGGGTACCATACAATATGACTTCAAAGGGTCTGCATTTGCTCACCGAACCTCACCAATCCTATCACTGCTGTGTTTATGCCGCTGTACACACACTTGATTCTCTTTTGGAGACATATAAATCCATAGGTTTTAAGATTCTTACTAGTCGGGTATATTCTTAGGCGTTTAATATGGGGTGTTGAGTCCACTTCGTTGAGCAAGGAGTAGCTCTTGTCTATTACATATTTGGCTTATGGAACGGTATCTGTGCTAATTTCAATCTCTGGTTTTATGCAAAACCCCAACTCACCTTTCCCCTTAAGCAAGCAGTAGTTGGTTTTCTACATTTGAGACCCTGTTCTGTTTTGTAATTCAGTTCCTGTGTAGCCAAGTTTACATTCCGTGTAGTAGTGATATCTTATGATGTTTCTTTTTCTCTGTGACTTATTTCACTTAGAATCATCGTACCTCAATCCACTCATTATGCTGCTACGGGTCTGATGACATAGATTTCATTGCTGAGTGATATTGCATTGTACGTAAGTACCACAACTTCTTTATCCATTTTTCGCTTTCTGTGATATTGAACTTGTACCGTAAACGAGGTTCCTGTAAACAGAGCCGTCTGAAACTTTGGGGTGGCTGTGTCTTTTTGATTTTAATTTCCCTAAGCTATAGGACCATAAGTGGAAGTGCCCTAGGCTCTGTTGCTTTGTTTTTTAGATGTTTCAGGAAACACCATACACTTCTCCAGAGTGGCTGTTGGCAATTTACATCCCGCCCATCAGCATAACAAGGCTCCCAGTTCTCCATGGCCTGTCCTGCCTTTCTGGATTTTACACTTTTTTCAGATGGCCCTTTTGACCGGGGGGCAGTGAGACTTCATTGTAGTGCAGATTTCCTTTGCAAGCTTGCTTGGTTGGCCAAAAAGGGCGTATGCGTTTTTTCCTGAATATATTCAGGGAAAAACACATACGCCCTTTTTGGCCAAGTGCATCATTGTGGACGTTCTGCCTCTTTTCCTATGCTTTACATGCAACTCCAGTTTACCTCCTGAAATCGGTTTCCTGCAATTCTGCCCCGCTTTCAAGTCCTCTTGGCAGCCTTACTTCAAGATATTTTTGGACGATAGCTGTCATTTATAACTCTGCAGGTTTGTGAATGACAGTGCCCCTGAGCTCCTTTCTTCAACTCGCTTTCTTGTGAGCTGGCCGCAAACCCGCAAGACTGCTTCAGACCCTAATCTGCTTCTGGCAGGGCACGCTGAGCCTTTGGTTAATTCCTCTTCCTGGTGGGAAATGAGTGTTAAATACGTCCGTCCAGACACCTACCTCACTCTCAACCCCTTGGTGATGTGGGTCCTCTGGTTTGTGGCCACCTTTGCTGGGTTCCTCACCTTTCGATGATGTGGCCCCACTAGTGTGAGGACACTCCTGCCTGGTTCTCATCCACGTGGTTATGTGGACCCCCTGGTGAGAGTCTGTTCCTGGCTGTGTTCCTCACCCTTCTGTGAGGGAGACCCTCTGCTGATAGGTCACTCCTGCATGGCTGGCACACATTGCCTTGGTGAAGTCAGCCGTGTGGTGGCAGTTGGAGCATGCTGGGAATCTCCTCCCACCGGTGATGAGGGCCCTCTTGCGTCAGGCCCTAACTGCTGGGCTCACCAACTTTTCTTAGTGAGCCCAATGATGCTTGGGCACTCCTCTTAGGATCCCATCTCCATGGGGATGTGCGCCTTCTGCTCTGAGGTTCCAACGGCTGGGTGGTTCACATTTTCATGATGTGGGCTCTCTGGTGTTAGTACACAGAGGCCTGGATCCCATAGCCTCTGTGCTCTTGGCCGCCTGCTGGGAGGTTCCAACTGCTGGATTCCTCACTTTTTTAATTTTTTGGGCCCTCTGTTGTGAGGATCCTCCTGCCTGCCTCACTCCCAGCCCCTTCGTGATGCGTGTCGTCTGGTTTGAGGCCACATGTGCTGGGTTCCTCACCTTTCGATGATGTGGGACCAATGGTCTTAGGAGACTCCTGCCTGGTTCACATCCCCTTGGTGATGTGGGCCCTCTGTTGAGAGTCTGATCCTGGCTGGGTTCCTCACCCATCTGTGAGGTGGGCCGTCTGCGGTGAGGTCACTCCTGCCTGGCTTGCTCACCTCGCCTTGTGGACATGAGCCCTCTGGTGGCACTTGGAGCCTGCTGGGAGCCTCCTCCCCTCGGTGATGAGGGCCCTCTGGCGTCAGGCCCTAACTGCTGGGCTCCCCACATTTTGTGATGTGCGCCCAGTGGTGCGAGGACACTCCAGCCGGGTTCACATCCCCATTGGGATGTGGGCCTTCTGTTCTGAGGCCCCAACGCCTGGGTTGCTCACAGTTTCATGATGTGGGCTCTCTGCTGTTAGTTCACTCCTGCCTGCATCCCATAACGTCTGTGCTCTCGGTCGCCTGCTGGGAGGTTCCAACTGCTGGATTCCTCACCTTTCTTATTCTTTGGGCCCTCTGTTTTTAGGCTACTCCTGCCTGCCTCACTCCCATTCCCTTTGTGATATGTGTCCTCTGATTTGAGGCCACATATGCTGGGTTCCGCACCTTTCGATGATGTGACCCCACTGGAGGGAAGACAGTCCTGACTGGTTCCCATCCCCTTGCTGATGTGGGCCCTCAGGTGAGAGTCTGATCCTGGCTGGGTTCCTCACCCTTCTGTGAGGTGGGCCCTCTGCTGTGAGGTCAATCATGCCTGTCTGGCACACGTCACCTTGGTGACGTGGGCCCTCTGGTGGCAGTTGGAGTGTGCTGGGATCCTCCTCCCCTCGGTGATGAGGGCCCTCTTGCCTTAGGCCATAACTGCTGGGCTCCCCACATTTTCTGATGTGCGCCAAGTGAGTGAGGACACTCTTGCCAGGTTCCCATCCCCATGGGGATATGGGCCTTCTGCTCTGAGGTCAAAACGGCTGGCTCGCTCACAGTACCATGATGTGGGCCCTCTGCTGTGAGTTCACTCTGGCAAGGATCCCTTATCATCGGTGCTCTGAGCCGCCTGCTGGGAGGTTCCAACTGCTGGATTCCTCACCTTTTTTATTCTATGTGCCCTCTGTTGTGAGGCTCCTCCTGCCTGCCTCACTGCCAGCCCCTTGGTGATGACTGTCCTATGGCTTGTGGCCACATGTGCTGCGTTCCTCACCTTTCGATGATGTGGCCCCACTCGTGTGAGGACACTCCTGCCTGGTTCCCATCCCCTTGGTGAGGTGGGCCCTCTGGCGAGAGTCTAATCCTGGCTGGGTTCCTCAACGTTCTGTGAGGTGGGCCCTCTGCTGTGAGGTCACTCCTGCCTGGCTGGCCCACGTCACCTTGGAGACGTGAGCCCTCTGGTGGCAGTTGGAGCATGCAGGGTGCCTCCTCCTCTAGGTGATGACGGCCCTCTGGCATCAGGCCCTAAATGGTGGGCTCCCCACATTTTCTGATGTGCGCCCAGTGGTGCGAGGACACTCCAGCCAGGTTCCCATTCCCATGGGGATGCGGGCCTTCTGCGCTGAGGTCCCAACGCCTGGGTTTCTCACTGTTTTATGATGTGGGCCCTCTGCTGTGAGTTCACTGCGGCCTGGATCCCATAGCCTCGGTGTTCTGAGCCGCCTGCTGGAAGGAATAAATGCTGGAATCCTCACGTTTTTTATATTATGTGCCCTGTGTTGTGAGGCTACTCCTGCCTGCCTCACTCCAAGGCCCTTGGTGATGTGGGTCCTCTGGTTTGAGGACACATGTGCTGGGTTCCTCACCTTAAGATGATGAGGCCCCACTGGTGTGAGGATAATCCTGACTGGTTCCCATCCCCTTTGTGATGTGGGTCTTCTGGTGAGAGTCTGATCCTGGCTGGGTTCCTCACCCATCTGTGAGGTGGGCCCTCTACTATCAGGTAACTCTTGCCTGGCTTGCTCACCTCGCCTTGTTGACATGAGCCCTCTGGTGGCACTTGGACCCTGCTGGGAGCCCCTTCACCTCTGTGATGAGGGCCCTCTGACGTCAGGCCCTAACTGCTGGGCTCCCCAACTTTTCTTAGTGAGCCCAGTGATGCTCGGGCACTCCTCTTAGGTTCCCATCTCCATGGGGATGTGGGCCTTCTGCTCTGAGGTCCCAACGGCTGGGTTGATCACAATTTCATGATGTGGGCTCTCTGGTGTTAGTTCACTGTGGCCTGGATCGCATAGCCTCGGTGCTCTGGGCCACCTGCTGGGACGTTCCAACTGCTGGATTCCTCACTTTTTTATTCTATGGGCCCAGTGTTGTGAGGCTACTCCTGCCTGCCTCACTCCGAGGCCCTTGGTAATGTGGGTCCTCTGGTTTGAGGACACATGTGCTGAGTACCTCACCTTTCGATGATGTGGCCCCACTTGTGTGAAGACACTCCTGCCTGGTTCCCATCCCCTTGGTGATGTGGGCTCTCTGGTGAGAGTCTGATGTTGGCTGGGTTTCTCACCCTTCTGTGAGGTGGGACCTCTGCTGTGAGGTAACTCCTGCCAGGCTTGCTCACATTGCCTTGGCAATGTGAGCCCTCAGGTGGCAGTAGGAGCCTGCTGGGAATCTCCTCCCCTCAGTTATGAGAGCTCTGGATAAAACACATATGCCCTTTTTTGCCAAGTGCATTATTATCCAAGTTCTGTCTCTTTTCCTATGCTTTAAGAGCGACTCCCATGTACCTTCTGAAATCAGTTTCCAGCAATCCTGCCCCACATTCAAGTCCTCTTCGCAGCCTTACTTCAGTATAATTTTGGATGATAGCTGTCATTTATAACTCCGCAGGTTTGTGAATGACAGTGTCCCTGAGCTCCTTTCTTCAACTCGCTTTCTTGTGAGCTGACGGCAACACCGCAGGATCTCTTCAGGCACTAATCTAGTTGCAGCATGGCATGCAGAGCCTTTGGTTCATTCGTCTTCCTGGTGGGAAATGAGAGTTAAATTTGCCCGTCCAGACACCTACAGATAGTCTCCCATTGCTTCTCCGTATTCCTGTTCATCTTCCGCAGAAATTGCAAACTGGGCCAAACAGGAGGTTAAAGGCACTGACTCTCAAAGTGGGGAGAGTGTTAGTAAAGCATCTGGAAATTTGCACCGAGTAGCAGGGGACGAAAAATGAGATACAATTGAACACGTTTCCCGATCACACGGTGGATCATACTCTGGGTTCCACATGCATGTTTTAGCTGAAGGAAGAATCCCTTAAACCTGGAGAGTTGAGACCCATGGAATGGGTACCATGCAATATGACTTCAAAGGGTCTGCATTTGCTCACCCAACCTCACCAGTCCTATCACTGCTGTGTTTATGCCGCTGTACACACACTTGATTCTCTTTCGGAGACCTATAAATCCATAGGTTTTAAGATTCTTTCTAGTCTGGTATATTCTTCGGCGTTTAATATGGTGTGTTGAGTCCACTTCGTTGAGCAAGGAGTAGCTCTTGTCTATTACATATTTGGCTTATGGAACGGTATCTGTGCTAATTTCAATCTCTGGTTTTATGCAGCACCCGAACACACCTTTCCCTTTAAGCAAGCATAAGTTGGTTTTCTACATTTGAGAACCTGTTCTGTTTTGTAATTCCGTTTTTGTGTAGCCAAGTTTACATTCCGTGTAGTAGTGATATCTTATGATGTTTCTTTTTCTGTGTGACTTATTTCACTTAGAATCATCGTACCTGAATCCACTCATTATGCTGCTAAGGGCCTGATGACATAGATTTCATTGCTGAGTGATATTGCATTGTACGTAAGTATCACAACATCTTTTTCCATTTTTCGCTTTCTGCGATATTGAACTTGTACTGTAAACGAGGTTCTGGTAAACAGAGCCGTCCCAAACTTTGGGGTGGCTGTGTCTTTTTGATTTTAATTTCCATAAGCTATAGGACCATAAGTGGAAGTGCCCTAGGCTCTGTTGCTTTGTTTCTTAGATGTTTCAGGAAACACCATACACTTCTCCAGAGTGGCTGTTGGCAATTTACATCCCGCCCATCAGCATAACAAGGCTCCCAGTTCTCCATAGCCTGTCCTGCCTTTCTGGATTTTACACTTTTTTCAGATGGCCCTTTTTACCGGGGGGAAGTGAGACTTCATTTTAGTGCAGATTTCCTTTGCAAGCTTGCTTGGTTGGCCAGAAAGGGCGTATGCGTTTCTTCCTGAATATATTCAGGAAAAAACGCATATGCCCTTTTTGGCCAATTGCATCATTGTCGACGTTCTGAGTCTTTTCATATGTTTTCAATGCAATTCCAGTCTACCTCCTGAAATCGGTTTCCTGCAATTCTGCCTTGCTCTCAGTGCCTCTTCATAGCCTTACCTCAATATACTTTTGGAAAATAGTTGGCCTTTATTACTCTGCAATTTTTGAATTGCAGTGGCCCTTAGCTCTATTTTTCAGCTCTTATTTTTGTGATCTTGCCTCATATCCACAGGATTTCTTCAGGCCCTATTCTTCTTCTGGGGCACCTTGCTCTGCCTTTGGTTAATTCTTCTTCCTGATGTGAAATTAGAGTGACATGTGCCCATTGAAACCGCTACAGCTATTTTCTCACTGGTTCCCCCTATTTCCATTCGTCCTCCGCACTAACTGCAGACTGTGCGATACCGGAACTTAAAGGCATTGACTCCTCATGTGGAGATGTTGTTAGTAAAGTGGCTGGAATGTTGATCCGGAGCCCCAGGAGAGGAAAATGAGGTGCGTTTTAGAAACCTTTCCCAATCATATGGTATACCATCCACTGGATTTCCCATGCATGGTTTAGCTGTAGGAAGATTCCCTTCAACCTGGAGTGTTGGGACCCTTGGAATGAGTAGCATGAAGTATTGCATTAAACTTTCGGCAGTTGCTCACCAAAGCTCACCAGTCCTCTCAGCTCCAAGTGTCCAGCCTTATGTCTTATCCAGCTGTGGGTTTCTATGTGGTCATTCCAGGTTGCATCACAGCCCCTGAGCGAATTTTGTAAGAATTTTTCTCTCTTTCATTGTTTCTGCGTTTTGGTTTTAAAATTTATTTCTATAATGGGGTTTAGCTCTTTTTCACTGCTGTGTTTGTGCCGCTCTGCGCACACTTGATTCCCTTATGGAGATATATCAATACATGGGTTTTAAGATTCTTATTACTCAGATATATTTCTCTGCGGTGTATAGGGTGTGTTGAGGCCAGTTCATTGAGCAAGGTGTAGATCTTGTCTAATACCTATTTGGTTTATTGAACGGTATCTGTGCTAATTTCAAACTCTGGTTTTATGCATCACCCCACCTCTCCTTTCCCCTTATGCTGACATAAGTGTGTTTTCTAAATGTGAGACACTGTTCTGTTTTGTAATTCATTTTTTGTGCAGCCATATTTATCCTCCCTCTATAAGTGATATCTTATGATATGTTTCTTTTTCTGTTTGACTTATTTCAAGTAGTATTATCGGACCTAAATCCACTCTTTATCCTTCTACTAGCCTTATTACATTGATTTCATGGTGAAGAGATATTCCATTGTACATAAGTACCACATTTTCTTTATCCATTGTTCTCTTTCCTGGGATATTTAAGGTGTACTGAAGTTGAGGTTCTGGTAAACAGAGTAGCCCTAAACTGTGGTGTGCTTGTGTCTTCTTGATTTTTAGACTTCCCTAGATATACTTCCATGATGGGAAGTGCCCTATGCTCTGTAGCTCTGTTTTTTAGATGATTTAGGAACCACCATACACTTCTCCAGAGTGGCTCTCGGCAGTTCACACACTGTCCATCAGTGTATAAAGGCTCCCTGTTCTCCATGGCCTGTCCTGCATTTCTGGTTTTTACAATTTTTTTGGATGGCCCTTTTGACTGGTGGGAAATGAGACTTCTTTGTTGTGCACATTTGCATTGCTTGCTTGCTTGGTTGCCCATAAAGTGCGTATGCGTTTTTTCCTGGATATATTCAGGAAAAACGCATACTCCCTTTTGGGCCAACTGCATCATTGTCGAAATTCTTCCGCTTTTCATGTGCTTTAAAGACGAGTCCAATCTATCTCTTGAAATCTGTTTCTTGCAATTCTGTCTTGCATTCAGATCCTCTTCTTTGCCTTACCTCAACATATTTTTGGACATTAGTTTTCATTTATAACTCTGCAGGTTTGTGAATTGCAGTGACCCTGAGCTCCATTTTTTAAGTTGCTCTTTTGTGAGCTGGCCTCAAAGCCGCAGGATTGCTTCAGGCCCTATTTTGGCTCCGGCGAGGCGGGCTGAGCCTTTTTTTAATTCTTATTCTTAATGGGAAATTAGAGTGACATGTGCCCGTCCAAACCCCTACCACTATTCTCTCATTGGTTCCCCCTCTTCCCGTTCATCCTCCTCACAATTTGCAAAATGTGTGAAACAAAAGTTTAAATGTGCTGATTCTCTAAGTGGGGAGATTCTAAGTAACGTGGCTGGAATGATGAACAGGAGCACCAGGAGAGGATAAATGAGGTGCATTTTAGACACATCTCCCGATCACATGGTGTACAGTCCTCTGGGTTTTCCATGCATGTTTTAGCTGTAGGAAGATTCCTTGAACCTGCAGATTTGGGACCCATTGAATGGGTACCAGGTAGTATTACTTTAAAGGGTGTGCATTTGCTCACCCAACCTCACATTTCTCTTAGCGCGAACAGTTTCCGGCCTTATGTCTCATCCTGCTGTGGGTCTAGATGTGTTCAATCCATGTTGCATCACCGTCCCTGAGGAAAAGTTGTAAGAGGTTTTCTCTGTCTCTCTGTCGTTTATTTTTTTCAATTTATTACTATATTGGTTACAGCTGATTTTCAAAGCTCTGTTTCTTGCTGCTGTACATCCACTTGATTCACGTACAGAGAGACATCAATAAATTCTTTTTCAGACTCTTACCAGTCATAGATATTCTTTTCCGGTGACTTGAGTGTGCTGAGTGCAGTTCTTTTAGCTACCGTGTAGGCCTTGTTGATTATCAGTTTGGTATTTGGAATGGTATCTTTGCTAATTTCAACCTCCTGGATGATGCCTCACCCCTCCCCACCGTTCCCGTTTAGCAGCCTTACGCGTGTTTTCTACATATTTGACTATGTTTTTGTTTTGTAATTTATTTCATGTGTAGCCATTTTGGATTCCACCTTTAAGTGATATCTTATGATATGTGTCTTTTTCTTTTTGAATTATGTCACTTAGAATGATCATACGTAACTCCTCCGGAGTTGTTACAACTGGCCATATTTCATTGATTTCCAGGCTGAGTAATATTCCACTCTACATAAGTACCACATCTCTATCCATTTTTTCCCTCCAGAGACAATCAAGTTATATCCTAGTCGAGGATCTTTTAAACAGAGAGGCAGTAAACATTGGGGTGCCTGTGTCCTCTCGAGTTTTGTTTTTCCCAAGATATACGCCCATGAGTGCAAGTGCCCTATGCTCTGTAGCTCATTTTTTAGATGCTTTAGTAAACACAATACACTTCTCCAGAATGGCCGTTGGCAATATACATTTCCACTGTAAGCCTCACAGGGCTCCCTCTTCTCCTTGCCCTGTCCTGCATTTCTGGTGTTTACACTTTATGAGGATGGCTCTTCTGACTGATGTGAAGTGATATCTTTTGTAGTATTGATTTCCAGTGCCCACCTCTTTGGTTGGCTAAAAAAGTGTATGCCCTTTTCTTGAATATATACAGAAAAAAACGCATACAGCCTTTTTGGCCAACTGCAATGTTGGCAATGTTCAGCCCCTTTTCTTGTGCTTAATGGCGAGTCCTTTCTACCTCCTCAAATCCCTTTCCTGCCATTCTCCCTTGCTTACCAATCCTTTTCTCTGACTTTCCTCAAGACATTTTTCAGTGATAGATATTTTCAACTCTGCAGTTTCGTGAATTTTACTGCCCCTGAGTTCCATTGTTCAACTTGTGTTTATGGGAACTGGCCACAAAGCAGTGGGATTTCCTCAAGCCCTATACTGTTTCCATGGGCAAGCCTAGCCTTTGGTCAATTCGTCTTCCTGATTGGAAATTAGAGTGACATGTGCCTGTCTGAACACCTAGGACTTGTCTCTCATTGTTCCTCATCCTTCCGCTTCATCCTCTGGACAAATTCCAAACTGTACGCAACAGGATGTTGACAGTGCTGACATCTCCAAGTGGGGAGACTGTTAGTAAAGACGCTGGAGGGGTGAACCCGAGCACCAGGAGATGAGGAGATGAGATGCCTTTTCCAAACTCTTCCCGATCAGATGTTATACCATCCTCTGGGTGTGACAGACATGTTTTAGCAGTAGGAAGAGTCCCATTCATGTAAGGAGAACACCAGGGCTTTTTCAAAATCAGTGTCTCCCCGAAACCCAAACTGGGGAGTTTTTTAAGCTACGGCTACACATATGTTCATTAAGGGCCTTGGGAAGTAGGCAGAGTCCAAACTTTAGATGATTGAAGTCTTCAGGGTCAGAAGCACTCACCACCGGCTTCCCTTAGGTTACACTTTAACTGTCATTGATAGATGATGTCAATAAAAATATCTATTCTTTTTCCGATTGTTTCCCCTTATAGGTTATTGCAAAATATTGAGTGTAGTTCCCTGTGCTATACAGTAGTTCCTTGTTGATGATCTATTTTATACATAGCAGTGTGTATGTGTTAATCCCAAACTGTTAATTTATCCCTCCTCCCACCTTTCCCCTTTGGTAATAATAAATTATAAGATTTTATACTTCTCAGAAATGGGGGAGCTGAAAGAGAGGTATCATTTTCAATGGAAAAGCATTTAAAACAAGATTGAAGCTTTAACCAAGATTATTAGATGTACATCCTTGGAAAGAAATCACTTCATTTCTCTAATATTGACCTGACAAATAAGACAAACCTTTTCACTGAACTTGCTTATAATAAAGTGATGGAAATATCAAATGGAAGTGTTAGAAACATCTTATTTTACCCGAGCCTTATAAACTGTTCTATGTTAACTACAGTTTGGCTCACACATCTGTTCATTGAAGTTACAATAGTCTCAATTTCTGTTACTGATCCTCCAGAGTGGACCCCAACAAGTGTCCCCCTGCCCAGTGTCATTGGGGCCAACAGATCGAGACTGAGTTTGGTTCACAAGCAAAGGAAACTTTATATTTTGATCAGAGAATGGAGAGGTGAGAGCATGCACTACCGCGTGGGCTGTGGGCTGGGCTGCTGTGTAGAGATCCTGTCAGAGTCAGTGGGAGGGAGGGGGCGGAGCTCTCGAGGGCCGGGTTGGCTGCAGCTCAGGCTCTATATCTCAGAGTCTGCACTGGGCCCCAGGAGCTGAGGTGTCGACCCAGCCATTCTGCACTAGGAAATCTGGTCTGAAGTGCCGGGTGTGGAACCTCTGCATGCGGGACCCTAGGAGCACGTGAAATTAGACAAAGCACAAAGGATAAAAAAGGTCAGACTTGACTTTATTGCCCAGATTCTACTTTTATCTCCCAGGGATTTTTAATGGGCTTTGCTGGGGACAAACCCCTCCTCTGCCTTTTGTCCCGTTCCTCATTCTTGGAGTGCTGAGGGTGCAGACCCTTCTTCTGTAACTGCTGAGTGCTGAGTTGGGAGCCCTCATACCAGGGGACGAGGGTCAGAACTTCTCCCCAGCAGCCTCCAGGTGACGTTGATTGGCCCCAGGACCCCTGCCTCCCTGCTCGTCCGCCTGAGCACCAGCATTGGAAGTGTTATAGATTCTAATGACCTTTAAGGGTCCAGGAAAGAGATGTGCAGAGACGCTGTGGGGGCCGGTTTCACCCTGCCCCACATTTGTTCGGCCACCTTAGGCTGACTGTTTCTGCCAGCCTAGATGCTCTGACCAGTAGTCTGCTCTTTCTTCAATTAGGCCCCTGAATTAACGTAAAAACAGCAGCAGGTGTCAGAGTCCTGCCCGCTCAACTCCCAGACAGTCCAGGGTCAGTGGTGATCAAGGACCATGATGGCCACTGAGTCAACAGCCTTTTGAAGTAAACAGGAGTCCAGTCGGTCTTATTGGCCACCATCATCACGGTGTCTGTAGGCTTTTCTATGGTGACAGTGTGATATACGGTTCCCCCGCCAAGATTATTAGCTCCCCTCCAGGTGCAGTAAGTCCTGCAAGCAGTAGTCTACTCCTTCGGGACACACTATTGTTGTTTTATGAGAGAAACTCCAGGTCAAGTGATGTTCACACGAGTCGTCATGGTGCCCTGTTGCCCCCGGTTATCTCTCTGGATGTTGGAGTTGCAGGGCCTCCTCACTCGAGGTCGGTGTGCCCACGGAGCGAACCCTGCAACTTCAGGGCATGGTTGGTGATTAGGATCACCACGTGGGGTCCTTTTCCCTTAGGAGGGAGGCGGCCTTTTGGGCTGCTGATTTCCAGGTTTTTAGATACCGCCAGTATCTTGGCCAGATGTGGCAGTGGGCCAAGCCCCTTGGTGACTGTAGTTTATCCTACCTGGATGGCATTCTTGCGTTGTTCCATTTCAAGTGGTCCCAGTTTTTGCACTAATTCTCCAATGGCGATTCACCTTTCACCGGGAATGGAAAGGTCAAAGGGTTTAGCTCAATTAGGGAGTTCCAGGGCAAGGGTCTGAATTGACTGCTCTTTCCATTCTTGAAAGGCCACTTCTGGATTCTATTCAAAAGGATCATCATCTTTTCCTTTCAGTGTTTCATATAGAGGCCCAGCTAGTAGACTGTAGTTAGGGATCCAGAAGCAGCAAACCCTGGCCTCCCCAGGAACCCCTAAGCTGTCTTCTAGTTTTAGAAAGGGGTAAGGCTACAAATGGTTTCTTCCCTTTCCTGGGATGGGCTTCTCTGACCTCGTGTGAGAATGAAGCCCAGGCAGGTCACTGCAGTCTGTGATATTTGAGCTTTTTCTTGGACAACTTCTATCCTTTATTGGCTTGGTAGTTCAGAGGCCTCCTTAGTAGGGCTGGCGATCAGAATGTCATCTGCATATTGAAGGAGGGTTTCCTTTTCCAGAGGTAGAACTTTTCGGTCTTTAGCTAAGCTTTCCCCAAAGATGGTGTGGGAATTTTTGAACCCTTGGGGCAAGACGGCCCGGAAGTATTGTTTTAGTTGTATGTTGAGTCCTGCCACTCACAAGCCAAAATTTCTTGTGACTCTGGGACTAATGGAATACAAAAGAAGGCATCATTGATGACTAATACAGAATACCATGTCCTGGTGGTTGGTAGAATGACCAGCAGGGTGTAGGAATCAGGAGCACCTGGAGGTATATCCTCGGTGGCTTCACTGACTGTCCTGACATCATTTACGAGGTCCCCAGCAGCCCATGGGGCTCTCGTGGTCAGGCCAATCCCAGGATATGGAGCTCTCCTGGGCAGGTTCCCCACCCCCAACCCAGCCCACGGGGCTCTCATGGTCAGGCTCCTCCCAGGATACAGAGCTACCCTTGCAGGTACCGTGGCAGGGCTGGGCACACAGGAACCATGCACATAGCCCTCATTGAAGAGCACCCCCAGCTCACCTGTCACTCAGAGCTGACACAGAGCACCTCAGAGCAGGACTTGAACTAACAAACAGCAGCTTCGACAGGTCTGTGACCCTGGGCATCACTCTGTGTGGCCTCCCTCCACCTGGTCTTCCAGAGACTTCCACTGCACCCAGGGCACCAGGCCTCTGTCTCCAACCACCACCCACCCCTCCTCTCCCTGACTCCTGGGTTCCTCTCATTAGGAGAGGGTTTTCTTGAAGTTGTCTCCCACTCATGGGCCAGATAAAATGATTAGAAAACAAGCCAAAGCTGCAGCCCCTTGTTTATCCTGACTCTCAGGAGCCCACACCTGTTCCTTGGACCTGGCCGGTTCAGCAAGTTCCATTTTCTGCAACTGTGAGCCCCTGAGGGGTGACGATTGGCTGACCTGGGCAGCCTTACCGTGCCGACCAGCCCTCCCCAGGTGTGCCTGGGTTGAGATCAATATAAATACCACTCCAGGCAGCAAGAGCCCCTGCAGCTGTGTCTGACGCCATTTTCTCTGCCCTGTCAGCAGTCTCGGGGCTGGGCTGGTGGGAGGGAGTGAGAGGCCACGGCTTTGTGGGTGGCCCAGTGTGAGTGGGGCTCTGCTGGACTTTCTGCAGCAGTTGCCAGGCTGCCACCTGCTAAAGAAGAGGATGTGTCACCCATACCTGCTGCTGGAATTTCTCCCTGGGCAGAGGTGAGGAAGGAAAAAAGCAGTGGGGGCAGGGACAGGACGGGTATCTCAGGCAGGGAAATGGAAATCTTCCAGAAGAGCACCCAGGGCCAGGACCATCCTGGCTGGCCTGCAGGCACCAAGTCAGCTGGCATGCTGTCACTCGTGTGGCTCCATGGCCCTTCCTCTAGGCTTTCAAGTCCTTGTATATATTCAGGTGTTTTACCTGGGAAGGGTGGGAACAGTTCAGCAGCAACTGGCCTGGGGCTCAGCTCACGTTTACTCACAGATGCCTCGGCACGGTGCCCCAGCTTTGCAATGAGGACGCTTGTTGTGTGGGGGCTGCTGGCTGAATGGGAGACGATTCCCCACCACTGACCAACTTCAGAATTGTTTACAACTGGAGCAAGTGCCCTGATACGGTTTTCCTCTGAGTAACTGGTGAGTTCTGTTTTTTTTTTCTCTTTTTCGTTTTTGGTTCAAGGTAGATTTTATTCCTCTTTTTTGTATTTACAGATATAAGCATGGAAATAATTTATTCATATAAATACATGTATGTGAAGGGAATAATTGTTTTTTCTGTTTTATTTTTTAAATTTTATTTCTTTTTAATTTTGAATTTTATTTTATAGTTTTATACAGCAGGTTCTTATTGGTTATCTATTTTATACATATAAATGTTTACATGCCAATCCCAATCTCTCAACTCCTCCCACCACCACCCCCCCAACAGCTTTCCCCCCTTGTTGTCCATACGATTGTTGTCTACATCTGTTGCTCTATTTATGCCTTGCAAAACCGTTAATCTGTACAGTTTCTCTAGGTTCCACATATGTGCATGAATATACAAGATTTGTTTTTCTCTTTCTGACTTACTTCACTCTGTATGACAGTCTCTAGATCCATCGACGTCTCTACAAATGACCCAATTTCATTCCTTTCATGGCTTAGTAATATTCCATTTTATATATGTACCACATCTTTATGCATTCGTCTGTCTGTGGGCATTTAGGTTGCTTCCATTACCTCGATATTGTAAATAGTGATGCAATGAACATTGCGGTGAATGTCTCTTTTTGATTTATGGTTTTGTCTGGGTATATGTCCAGTACTGGGATTGCTGTATCATAGGGTAATTCTATTATTCGTTTCTTAAGAAACTCCATATTGTTCTCCATAGTGACTGTATCAATTTATATTCCCAACAATAGTGGAAGAGGCTTCCTTTTCTCCACACCCTTTCCAGCATTTGTTGTTTGTAGATTTTCAGATGATGCCCATTCTAACAGGTGTGAGGTGATACCTCATTGTTGAGTCCATTTCGTTGAGCAAGGGGTAGGTCTTGTCTATTACATATTTGGCTTATGGAACGGTATCTGTGCTAATTTCAAACTCTGGTTTTATGCAGCGCCCCAACTCACCTTTCCCCTTAAGCAAGCATAAGTTGGTTTTCTAAACTTGAGACCCTGTTCTGTTTTGTAATTCAGTTCATGTGTAGCCAAGTTTACATTCCGTGCATTAGTGATACCTTATGATGTTTCTTTTTCTGTGTGACTTATTTCACTTAGAATCATCGTGCCTCAACTCACTCATTATGCTGGTACAGGCCTGGTGACACAGATTTCATTGCTGAGTGGTATTCTGTTGTACGTAAGTACCGCAACTTCTTTATCAATTATTTGTTCTCTGGGATATTTAACTTGTACTGTAGAAGAGGTTTCTATAACAGAGCCGTCCCAAATTTTGGGGTGGCTGTGTCTTTTTCATTTTAATTTCCCTAAGCTATAGGACCATAAGTGGAAATGCCCTAGACTCTGTTGCTTTGTTTTTCAGATGTATCAGGAAACACCATACACTTCTCCAGATTGACTGTTGGCAATTTACATCCCGCCCATCAGCATAACAAGGCTCCTTTTTCCCCATGGCCTGTCTTGCCTTTCTGGATTTTACACTTTTCTCAGATGGCCCTTTAGACCGGGGGGAAGTGACACTTCATAGTAGTTCGGATTTCCATTGCAAGCTTGCTTGGGTTGCCAAAAAGGGCGTATGTGGTTTTTCCTGAATATATTCAGGAACAAACTCATACGCCCCTTTTTGCCAAGTGCATCGTCGATGTTCTGCCTCTTTTCCTATGCTTTAAATGCAAATCCAGTCTACCTCCTGAAATCGGTTTCCTGAAATTCTGCCCCGCTTTCAAGTCCTCTTTGCAGCCTTACTTCAATATATTTTTGGACGTTATCTGTCATTTATCACTCTGCAGGTTTGTGAATTACAGTGCCCCTGAGCTCCTTTCTTCAACTCGCTTTCTTGTGAGTTGGCCGCAAACCTGCAAGACTGCTTCAGGCCCTAATCTGCTTCTGGCAGGGCACGCTGAGCCTTTGGTTTATTACTCTTCCTGGTGGGAAATGTGTGTTAAATATGCCCGTCCAGACACTTACCTCACTCTCAACCCCTTGGTTATGTGGGTCCTCTGGTGTTTGGCCACCTTTGCTGGGTTCCTCACCTTTCGATGATGTGGCCCTACTCATGTGAGGACACTCCTGCCTGGTTCCAATCCATTTGGTGATGTGGGCCCTCTGGTGCGAGTCTGATCCTGACTGGGTTCGTCACACTTCTCTGAGGTGGGCCCTCTGCTGTGAGGTCATTCGTGCCTGGTTGGCACACATCGCCTTGGCGACGTCAGCCCTCTGGTGGCAGTTGGAGCCTGTGGGAGCCTCCTTCCCTTGGTGATGAGGGTCCTCTGGCGTCAGGCCTTAACTGCTGGTCTCCCAAAATTTTCTGATACATTCTAAGTGGTGCAAGGACACTCCTACCAGATTTCCATCCCCATGGGGATGTGGGCCTCCTGCTCTGAGGTCCCAATGGCTGGGTTGCTCAGTTTCATGACATGGGCCCTCTTCTGTGAGTTCACTGTGGCCTGGATCCCATAGCCTCGGTGCTCTGGGCCACCTGCTGGGACGTTCCAACTGCTGGATTCCTCACTTTTTTATTCTATGGGCCCAGTGTTGTCAGGCTACTCCTGCCTGCCTCACTCCGAGGACCTTGGTGATGTGGGTCCTCTGGTTTGAGGACACATGTGCTGAGTACCTCACCTTTCGATGATGTGGCCCCACTAGTGTGAAGACACTCCTGCCTGGTTCCCATCCCCTTGGTGATGTGGGCTCTCTGGTGAGAGTCTGATGTTGGCTGGGTTTCTCACCCTTCTGTGAGGTGGGACCTCTGCTGTGAGGTAACTCCTGCCTGGCTTGCTCACATTGCCTTGGCAATGTGAGCCCTCAGGTGGCAGTTGGAGCCTGCTGGGAATCTCCTCCCCTCAGTTATGAGAGCTCTGGATAAAACACATATGCCCTTTTTTGCCAAGTGCATTATTTTCCAAGTTCTGTCTCTTTTCCTATGCTTTAAGAGCGACTCCCGTGTACCTTCTGAAATCAGTTTCCAGCAATCCTGCCCCGCTTTCAAGTCCTCTTGGCAGCCTTACTTCAATATATTTTTGGACGATAGCTGTCATTTATAACTCTGCAGGTTTGTGAATGACAGTGCCCCTGAGCCCCTTTCCTCAACTTTCTTTCTTGTGAGCTGGCCGCAACACCACAACATTGCTTCAGGTCTTAGTGTGGTTCCGGCACGGAACGCTGAGCCTTTGGTTAATTCCTCTTCCTGGTGGGAAATGAGAGTTAAATTTGCCCGTCCAGACACCTCCAGCTAGTCTCTCATTGGTTCTCCCTATTCCTGTTCATTTTCCGCAGAAATTGCAAACTGGGCCAAACAGGAGGTTAAAGGCACTGACTCTCCAAGTCGGGGGAGTGTTAGTAAAGCGTCTGGAATGTTGCACCCGAGTACCAGGGGACGAAAACTGGGACACATTTGAACACGTTTCCTGATCACACGGTGGATCATACTCTGGGTTCCACATGCATGTTTTACCTGAAGGAAGAATCCCTTAAACCTGGAGAGTTGAGACCCATGGAATGGTTACCAGGCAATGTGACTTCAAAGGGTCTGCATTTGCTCTCCGAACCTCACCAATCCTATCACTGCTGCGTTTATGCCGCTGTACACACGCTTGATTCTCTTTCGGAGACATATAAATCCATAGGTTTTAAGATACTTACTAGTCAGGTATATTCTTAGGCGTTTAATATGGTGTGTTGAGTCCACTTCGCTGAGCAAGGAGTAGCTCTTGTCTATTACATATTTGTCTTATGGAACGGTATCTGTGCTAATTTCAATCTCTGGTTTTATGCAGCACCCCAACTCACCTTTCCCCTTAAGCAAGCATAAGTTGGTTTTCTACATTTGCGACCCTGTTCTGTTTTGTAATTCAGTTCCTGTGTAGCCAAGTTTATATTCCGTGTAGTAGTGATATCTTATGATGTTTCTTTTCTCTGTGACTTATTTCACTTAGAATCATCGTACCTGAATCCACTCATTATGCTGCTATGGGCCTGATGACATAGATTTCATTGCTGAGTCATATTGCATTGTACGTAAGTACGACAACTTCTTTATCCATTTTTCGCTTTCTGTGATATTGAACTTGTACCGTAAACGAGGTTCTTGTAAACAGAGCCGTCCCAAACTTTGGGGTGGCTGTGCCTTTTTGATTTTAATTTCCTTAAACTATAGGACCATAAGTGGAAGTGCCCTAGGCTCTGTTGCTTTGTTTTTTAGATGTTTCAGGAAACACCATACACTTCTCCAGAGTGGCTGTTGGCAGTTTACATCCCACCCATGAGCATAACAGGGCTCCCAGTTCTCCATGGCCTGTCCTGCCTTTCTTGATTTTACACTTTTTTCGGATGGCCCTTTTGCCCGGGGGGCAGTGAGACTTCATTGTAGTGCAGATTTCCTTTGCAAGCTTGCTTGGTTGGCCAAAAAGGGCGTATGCGTTTTTCCCTGAATATATTCAGGAAAAAACGCATACGCCCTTTCTGGCCAAGTGCATCATTGTGGACGTTCTGCCTCTTTACCTATGATTTACATGCAATTCCTGTCTATCTCCTGAAATCGCTTTCCTGCAATTCTGCCCCGATTTCAAGTCCTCTTGGCAGCCTTACTTCAATATATTTTTGGACCATAGCTGTCATTTATAACTCTGCAGGTTTGTGAATGACAGTGCCCCTGAGCTCCTTTCTTCAACTCGCTTTCTTGTGAGCTGGCCGCAACACCGCAGGATTGCTTCAGGCCATAATCTGGTTCTGGCACGGCACGCTGAGCCTTTGGTTAATTCCTCTTCCTGGTGGGAAATGAGAGTTAAATTTGCCCGTCCAGACACCTCCAGCTAGTCTCTCATTGGTTCTCCCTATTCCTGTTCATTTTCCGCTGAAATTGCAAACTGGGCCAAACAGGATGTTAAAGGCACTGACTCTCCAAGTGGGGAGAGTGTTAGTAAAGCATCTGGAATATTGTGCCTGTGTACCAGGGTACGAAAACTGAGACATATTTGAACACGTCTCCCGATCACACGGTGGATCATAGACTGGGTTCCACATGCATGTTTTAGCTGAAGGAGGAATCCCTTAAACCTGGAGAGTTGAGACCCATGGAAAGGGCACCATGCAATATGACTTCAAAGGGTCTTCATTTGCTCACCGAACCTCACCAATCCTATCACTGCTGCGTTTATGTCGCTGTACACACACTTGATTTTCTTTCGGAGACATATAAATCCATAGGTTTTAAGATTCTTACTAGTCAGGTATATTCTTAGGCGTTTAATATGGGGTGTTGGGTCCACTTCCTTGAGCAAGGAGTAGCTCTTGTCTATTACATATTAGGCTTATGGAACGGTATCTGTGCTAATTTCAATCTCTGGTTTTATGCAGCACCCCAACTCACCTTTCCCCTTAAGCAAGCATAAGTTGTTTTTCTACATTTGAGACCCTGTTCTGTTTTGTAATTCAGTTCCTGTGTAGCCAAGTTTACATTCCGTGTAGTAGTGATATCTTATGATGTTTCTTTTTCTGTGTGAATTATTTCACTTAGAATCATCGTACCTGAATCCACTCATTATGCTACTACTGGCCTGATGACATACATTTCATTGCTGAGTGATATTGCATTGTACGTAAATACCACAACTTCCTTATCCATTTTTCGCTTTCTGTGATATTGAACTTGTACCGTAAACGAGGTTCTTGTAAACAGAGCCGTCCCAAACTTTGGGGTGGCTGTGCCTTTTTGATTTTAATTTCCCTAAGCTATAGGACCATAAGTGGAAGTGCCCTAGGCTCTGTTGCTTTGTTTTTTAGATGTTTCAGGAAACACCATACACTTCTCCAGAGTGGCTGTTGGCAATTTACATCCCGCCCATCAGCATAACAAGGCTCCCAGTTCTCCATGGCAGGTCCTGCCTTTCTGGATTTTACACTTTCTTCAGATGTCCCTTTTGACCAGGGGGCAGTGAGACTTCATTGTAGTGCAGATTTCCTTTGCAACCTTCCTTGGATGGCCAAAAAGGGCGCATGCGTTGTTTCCTGAATATATTCAGGAAAAAACGTATACGCCCTTTTTGGCCAAGTGCATCATTGTGGACGTTCTGCCTCTTTTCCTAGGCTTTACATGCAATTCCAATCTCCCTCCTGAAATCGGTTTCCTGCAATTCTGCCCCGCTTTCAAGTCCTCTTGGCAGCCTTACTTCAATATAATTTTGGACGATAGCTGTCATTTATAACTCTGCAGATTTGTGAATTACAGTGCCCCTGAGCTCCTTTCTTCAACTCGCTTTCTTGTCAGCTGGCTGCAACACTGCAGGATTGCTTCAGGCCCTAGTGTGGTTCTGGCATGGCACGCTGAGCCTTTGGTTATTTCCTCTTCCTGGTGGGAAATGAGAGTTAAATTTGCCCGTCCAGACACCTCCAGCTAGTCTCTCATTGGTTCTCCTATTCCTGTTCATCTTCCGCAGAAATTGCAAACTGGGCCAAACAGGAGGTTAAAGGCACTGACTCTCCAAGTGGGGAGAGTGTTAGTAAAGCGTCTGGAATGTTGCACCCGAGTACCAGGGAACCAAAAGTGAGACACATTTGAACACGTTTCCCGATCACACGGTGGATCATACTCTGGGTTCCACATGCATGTTTTAGCTGAAGGAAGAATCCCTTAAACCTGGAGAGTTGAGACCCATGGAATGGGTACCATGCAATATGACTTCAAAGGGTCTGCATTTGCTCACCGAACCTCACCAATCCTATCACTGCTGCGTTTATGCCACTGTACACATGCTTGATTCTCTTTCGGAGACATATAAATCCATAGGTTTTAAGATTCTTACTAGTCAGGTATATTCTTAGGCGTTTAATATGGTGTGTTGAGTCCACTTCGTTGAGCAAGGAGTAGCTCTTGTCTATTACATATTTGGCTTATGGAACGGTATCTGTGCTAATTTCAATCTCTGGTTTTATGCGGCACCCCAACTGACCGTTCCCCTTAAGGAAGCATAAGTTGGTGGTCTACATTTGAGACCATGTTCTGTTTTGTAATTCAGTTCCTGTGTAGCCAAGTTTACATTCCGTGTAGTAGTGATATCTTATGATGTTTCTTTTTCTGTGTGACTTATTTCACTTAGAATCATCGTACCTGAATCCACTCATTATGCTGCTACGGGCCTGAAGACATAGATTTAATTGCTGAGTGATATTGCATTGTACGTAAGTACCACCACTTCTTTATCCATTTTTCGCTTTCTGCGATATTGAACTTGTACCGTAAACGAGGTTCTTGTAAACAGAGCCTTCCCAAACATTGGGGTGGCTGTGTCTTTTTGATTTTAATTTCCCTAAGCTATAGGACCATAAGTGGATGTGCCCTAGGCTCTGTTGCTTTGTTTTTTAGATGTTTCAGGAAACACCATACACTTCTCCAGAGTGGCTGTTGGCAATTTACATCCCGCCCATCAGCATAACAAGGCTCCCAGTTCTCCATGGCCTGTCCTGCCTTTCTGGATTTTACACTTTTTTCAGATGGCCTTTTGATCGGGGGGAAGTGAGATTTCATTGTAGTGCAGATTTCCTTTGCAAGTTTTCTTGGTTGGCCAAAAAGAGCGTATATGTTTTTTTCTGATTATATTCAAGAAAAAATGCATACGCCCTTTTTGGCCAAGTGCATCATTGTGGACGTTCTGCCTCTTTTCCTATGCTTTAAATGCAATTCCAGTCTACCTCCTGAAATCGGTTTCCTGCAATTCTGCCTTGCTTCCGATGACTCTTCATAGCCTTACCTCAATATTCTTTTGGATACTAGTTGGCCTTTATAACTCTGCAGGTTGTTGAATTGCGCTGGCCCTTAGCTCCAGTTTTCAGCTCTTATTTTTGTGCTCTTGCCTCATAAACACAGGATTCCTTCAGGCCCTATTCTTCTCTGGGGTGCCTTGCTGTGCCTTTGGTTAATTCTCCTTCCTGATGTGAAATTAGAGTGACATGTGCCCATTGAAACCACTACAGCTGGTTTCTCACTGGTTCCTCCTATTCCCATTCATCCTCCACACTAACTGCAGTCTGTGCGATACCGGAACTTAAAGGCATTGACTCTCCATGTGGGGATGTTGTTAGTAACGTGGCTGGAATGTCGATCCGGTGCCCCAGGAGAGGAAAAATGAGGTGCGTTTTGGAAACCTTTCCCGATCATATCGTATACCATCCACTGGGTTTCCCATGCATGGTTTAGCTGTAGGAAGATTCCCTTCAACCTGGAGTGTTGGGACCCTTGGAATGAGTAGCATGAAGTATTGCATTAAACTTTCGGCAGTTGCTCTCCAAAGCTCACCAGTCCTCTTAGCTCCAAGTGTCCAGCCTTATGTCTTATCCAGCTGTGGGTTTATATGTGGTCAATCCAGGTTGCATCACAGCCCCTGAGCGAATTTTGTAAGAATTTTTCTCTCTTTCATTGTTTCTGCGTTTTGGTTTTAAAATTTATTTCTATAATGGGGTTTAGCTCATTTTCACTGCTGTGTTTGTGCCGCTCTGCACACACTTGATTCCCTTATGGAGATATATCAATACATGGGTTTTAAGATTCTTATTACTCAGATATATTTCTCTGCGATGTATAGGGTGTGTTGAGGCCAGTTCATTGAGCAAGGTGTAGATCTTGTCTAATACCTATTTGGTTTATTGAACGGTATCTGTGCTAATTTCAAACTCTGGTTTTATGCATCACCCCACCTCTCCTTTCCCCTTATGCTGACATAAGTGTGTTTTCTAAATGTGAGACACTGTTCTGTTTTGTAATTCATTTTTTGTGCAGCCATATTTATCCTCCCTCTATAAGTGATATCTTATGATATGTTTCTTTTTCTGTTTGACTTATTTCAAGTAGTATTATCGGACCTAAATCCACTCTTTATCCTTCTACTAGCCTTATTACATTGATTTCATGGTGAAGAGATATTCCATTGTACATAAGTACCACATTTTCTTTATCCATTGTTCTCTTTCCTGGGATATTTAAGGTGTACTGAAGTTGAGGTTCTGGTAAACAGAGTAGCCCTAAACTGTGGTGTGCTTGTGCCTTCTTGATTTTTAGACTTCCCTAGATATACTTCCATGATGGGAAGTGCCCTATGCTCTGTAGCTCTGTTTTTTAGATGATTTAGGAACCACCATACACTTCTCCAGAGTGGCTCTCGGCAGTTCACACACTGTCCATCAGTGTATAAAGGCTCCCTGTTCTCCATGGCCTGTCCTGCATTTCTGGTTTTTACAATTTTTTCGGATGGCCCTTTTGACTGGTGGGAAATGAGACTTCTTTGTTGTGCACATTTGCATTGCTTGCTTGCTTGGTTGCCCATAAAGTGCGTATGCGTTTTTTCCTGGATATATTCAGGAAAAACGCATACTCCCTTTTGGGCCAACTGCATCATTGTCGAAATTCTTCCGCTTTTCATGTGCTTTAAAGACGAGTCCAATCTATCTCTTGAAATCTGTTTCTTGCAATTCTGTCTTGCATTCAGATCCTCTTCTTTGCCTTACCTCAACATATTTTTGGACGTTAGTTTTCATTTATAACTCTGCAGGTTTGTGAATTGCAGTGACCCTGAGCTCCATTTTATAAGTTGCTCTTTTGTGAGCTGGCCTCAAAGCCGCAGGATTGTTTCAGGCCCTATTTTGGCTCCGGCGAGGCGGGCTGAGCCTTTTTTAATTCTTATACTTAATGGGAAATTAGAGTGACATGTGCCCGTCCAAACCCCTACAACTATTCTCTCATTGGTTCCCCCTCTTCCCGTTCATCCTCCTCACAATTTGCAAAATGTGTGAAACAGAAGTTTAAATGTGCTGATTCTCTAAGGGGGGAGAGTCTAAGTAACGTGGCTGGAATGATGAACAGGAGCACCAGGAGAGGATAAATGAGGTGCATTTTAGACACATCTCCCGATCACATGGTGTACAGTCCTCTGGGTTTTCCATGCATGTTTTAGCTGTAGGAAGATTACTTGAACCTGCAGATTTGGTACCCATTGAATGGGTACCAGGTAGTATTACTTTAAAGGGTGTGCATTTGCTCACCCAACCTCACATTTCTCTTAGCGCGAACAGTTTCCAGCCTTATGTCTCATCCTGCTGTGGGTCTAGATGTGTTCAATCCATGTTGCATCACCGTCCCTGAGGAAAAGTTGTAAGAGGTTTTCTCTGTCTCTCTGTCGTTTATTTTTTTCAATTTATTACTATATTGGTTACAGCTGATTTTCAAAGCTCTGTTTCTTGCTGCTGTACATCCACTTGATTCACGTACAGAGAGACATCAATAAATTCTTTTTCAGACTCTTACCAGTCATAGATATTCTTTTCCGGTGACTTGAGTGTGCTGAGTGCAGTTCTTTTAGCTACCGTGTAGGCCTTGTTGATTATCAGTTTGGTATTTGGAATGGTATCTTTGCTAATTTCAACCTCCTGGATGATGCCTCACCCCTCCCCACCTTTCCCGTTTAGCAGCCTTACGCGTGTTTTCTACATATTTGACTATGTTTTTGTTTTGTAACTTATTTCATGTGTAGCCATTTTGGATTCCACCTTTAAGTGATATCTTATGATATGTGTCTTTTTCTTTTTGAATTCTGTCACTTAGAATGATAATACGTAACTCCTCCTGAGTTGTTACAACTGGCCATATTTCATTGATTTCCAGGCTGAGTAATATTCCACTCTACATAAGTACCACATCTCTATCCATTTTTTCCCTCCAGAGACATTTAAGTTATAACCTAGTCGAGGATCTTTTAAACAGAGAGGGGGTAAACATTGGGTGCCTGTGTCCTCTCGATTTTTGTTTTTCCCAAGATATACGCCCATGAGTGCAAGTGCCCTATGCTCTGTAGCTCATTTTTTAGATGCTTTTTTTAGATGCATTTTTTAGATGCTCTTACCAGGTTATGTTCCACTTAAATTTGAGGGTATGCCCTTGTCCACAACCCTTTCAGCATTTATTGTTTGTAGTTTTTTTGCTGATGTTTATTCTGACAGGTGTGAGCTGACACCTCTTTGGTTGGATTTGCATGCATCTCATAATCCCTTGAAATTGAACTTTCAGGCATGTCCTCTTTTTTTTCAAGCTGTGAGTAGCGCTTACCTCTTCAAATGGTTTTCTTGAAGTATGTGTCACATTTTGAAATATTTTGGCCATTACCTCCCTGAAGACATTTTGAGGGCAGGTTTCATTTATAGCCCTCCAGTACTTGTGCATATGAAGTGAGCATGAGCACAGGTTTTAAAGCTGCTGTTGCAGGTATCGGCCATTGGGCGGCAGCATTTCTCCTTTCCCCATTCTGGGAATTACGGAAGGGGTCCTTCCTGCCAGTGGTGTTCCTCGGTTATATATTAGAGAGGAATGTGCCCGGACAAACCCCCAAAAGCTGATGTCTCCTTACTTACGTTTGGTTTCTAAATTGAAGGTATATATTTTTTTATTGGAGTAATATTCCATTGTGTACATGGACCACTTCTTCTTTGTGCCTTCCTCTGTTGACAGACATTTTTGTTGCTTCCAAGTGTTGGCTGTGGTAAATATTGCTGGAGTGCAGGATTGCCACCCTGTGTCTTTTGGATTCTCATCCTCTCAGGTGATAGGCCCAGCAGTGGGTATGCTTGATTGAATGGTAGCTCAATATTTACCTTATCAAGGCACCTCCTTTGTGTTTTCATTACTGGTTCTTACCATGTCCCACTTAGAAACGAGGGTGCGCATTTCTCCACAACCCCTTCAGCATTTATTGTTTGCAGAATTTTTGCTGATGGCCATTATGACTGGTGTGAGCTGATAGGTTTTTGTAATTTGGATATGCATGTCTTTAATAATTCCTAATGTTCAGCATTTTTCCATGCTTTGTTTTCTTTCTGTTACACAAAAACAGAAAAAAACTGTGAGTACAATAAACCACTTGAAGTGGTCTTCTGGGAAGGCTGCCCTGTTTTGAATTTTTCGTCGATTTTTGACCCCAGGATTTTTTTGACAACAGGTGACATTTACAGGCTTGTAATGAGTGTGAATATTTAGTGACCACTACTACTGGCTTTAAAGGTGCTGTTGGGGGAAACGGCCACAAGGCGGCAGCATTTCTCCGTTCCCAAAACTGGTTTCTAGGGCAGCACAACATTTCTGGAAGTCGTGTCCCCAGGTTGTAAATTAGAATGGAATGTGCTAGGAAAAAAACCCATAAGTTAATATTCCATTATTTCTTTTTCGATTTTTTAGTCTTTTTAAATCGAGGTAATGTTTAGAATATTGTTTGTCCTACGTGTATACAATCTGGTTCATTTGTACATTACACGCACACATATATATACATACACACACACACACACATACGTAATATATTCATGTGCAGATACTCTTCCCATGTAAATTCTTGCAGAGTGCTCCATTGACCTCCCTTGCTATATGGTCGGTCTCTTTGATAAATGTATTTAGTAGGTATTTGTACACATATGGTAACCCTAATCTTAATTTTCCATACCACCCACCTTTCCATTTACATAAGAATAGTTTGTTCTCTAAGTCTGTGAGTTTCTTTCTCTGTGAAAATGCTATCATATTTGTCAGTTGTTAGATAACACCTATAAGTGATATCATACTATATGTCTTTTTCTTTCTGACTTACGTCATGTTCTGAGACTATATCTAGGCTCATAAATGGTGCCTCAGCGAGCAGTGTTTCACTGTTTTGCATGGCTAATATTCCATTATGTACATGGACCACTTCTTCTTTATCCATTCATCCATTGATGGACATTTTGGTTGCTTCCGTGTCTTGGCTATTGTGAAAACTCCTGCAGTGAAGCTGTTGCAGCCTGTGCCTTCTCGACTCTGGTATTTTCAGGTGAGAGGCTCAGCGGTGGGCCTGCTGAATGGAATGCTGGCTCAATTTTTACTTTTAAACACAGCTCCTTTCTGTTCTCACTATTGGCTCTTATCACTTTACATCTCACCAGCAGCTAGAGGGTACACAGTTCTCTAAAACCCCTTCCGCATTTATTGTTTGTAGACTTTTGGCTGATGGTAGTTGACGTGTGTGAGTTGAAATCTTTTTGTAGGCTAGATTTGCATGAGTTTAAAAATTTATGTTGTCGAGCTTTTATCCATTTTCCTTGTTTTTAGAAAAATAATGAGTAAAATTTACCTCTTCATACTATCTCCTTGAAAATTTTGCCAGTTGTGAATTTTTGAGGGCAGTTGTCCTTTACTGTCCTGAGTCCTTGTGAATGTTAAGTGACCGTTAGCTGTGGTTTTAAAGCCGCTCTTGTGGGAAACGGCCACAAGGCGGCAGCATTTCTACATTTCCAACTCTGGGCTTTTGGGCAACAGAGGGTTCCTGGAAATCGTGTTTGTAAGCTGCAAATTAGAGCAGAATGTGCCACGGCAAACTCCCAAGAGCTTATATCTCCTTACTTCTTGTTTGTTTTTTACATTTAGTTTTTATTTATTATCACAGCAAATTGGATAAAAATACTGTGTTTTTCCTAGGTGTACGGAATCTAGTTCATTATATCAATGTATTGATCTATTCATCTTTGGATCCTTTCCCATGTAGGTTATTACAGAGTGTTGAGTACACCTCTTTTAGCATTCCATAGGTATTTTGTGATTATATATTTCATATGTATTACTACATGTCTGTTAACCCCCATATCCTAATTCATACCTTCCTTACACCTTTCCATTTGGTTAAACATAATTTGGTTTTCTGAATCTATGAGTGTCCTTCTCTTGGAAATTATTTCATGGGTATCAATTTTTAGGTAACACCTATAAGTGATGTAATAGGATATCTGTCTTTCGTTTTCTTTCTTACTTCAGGTAGGGTGATTATCTCTAGATCCTTCTATGCTGGTGCCAACAGCAGTGTTCCATGCTTTTCCATGGCTAATATTCCATTGTGTACATGGACCACTTCTTCTTGGTGCATTTTTCTGTTGATGGACATTTTGGTTTCTTCCAGCTCTTGGCTATGGTACATGTTGCTGCAGTGAAGGATTGCCAGCCTGTGTCTTTTTTTTTTTTTTTTTGCGGTATGCGGGCCTCTCACTGTTGTGGCCTCTCCCGTTGAGGAGCACAGGGCCCGGACGCGCAGGCTCAGCGGCCATGGCTCAAGGGCCCAGCCACTTCACGACATGTGGGATCCTTCCGGACCGGGGCACGAACCCGTGTCCCCTGCATCGGCAGGCGGACTCTCAGCCACTGCACCACCAGGGAAGCCCCTAGCCTGTGTCTTTTTGATTCTGGTCTACTCAAGTGATAGGCCCATCAGTGGGCCTACCAGATCACATGGTAGCTCAATTTTTACCTTTAAACGCACCTCCGTTGTGTTCTCACTACTGGCTGTTACCAGGTGACATCCCACCAGCAGCTAGAGGGTACGCAGTTCTGTAAATCCCCTTCAACATTTATTCTCTGTAGACATTTTTGATGACGATCATTTTGACAGCTCTGAGGTGAATATTTTTGTAGACTGGATTTGCATGGCTTTATTAGTTACTGATGTTGAGCCGTTTTCCTTGCCCTTTTTTTAACAAAAAAAAGAGAGAAAGAAAAAGAAAGAGAAGACAAAAGGAGCGAAAAATATGCCTCTTGAAATTGTCGTTTTAAAATGTGCATGTCTTTTGTCATTTTAAAATGTGCACATCTTTTGAGTTTTTTGCTGGATTTACGACCCAAGGATTTGTTTAGAGGGCAGGTGTCATTTACAGGCCTGCAGTTATTTAGAATATCAAGTGAGCATTAGTGCTGTGTTTTTTTTAACACCTTTTTTGGGGTATAATTGCTTTAGAATGGTGTGTTAGTTTCTGTTTATAACAAAGTGAATCAGTTATACATATACATATGTTCCCATATCTCTTCCCTCTTGCATCTCCCTCCCTCTCACCCTCCCTAACCCACCCCTCCAGGCGGTCACAAAGCCTGGAGCTGATATACCTGTTCTATGCGGCTGCTTCCCACTAGCTATCTATCTTACGTTTGGTAGTGTATATATGTCCATGCCTCTCTCTTGCTTTGTCACAGCTCACCCTCCCCCCTCCCCGTATCTTCAAGTCTGTTCTCCAGTAGGTCTGTGTATTTATTCCTGTCTTACCCCTCGTTTCTTCATGGCATTTTTTCCCTTAAATTCCATATATATTTGTTAGCATACGGTATTTGTCTTTCTCTTTCTGACTTACTTCACTCTGTATGACAGATCTAGGTCTATCCACCTCATTACAAATAGCTCAATTTCGTTTCTGTTTATAGCTGAGTAATATTCCATTGTATATATGTGTCACATCTTCTTTATCCATTCATCCGATGATGGGCACTTAGGTTGTTTCCATCTCCGGGCTATTTTAAATAGAGCTGCAATGAACATTTTGGTACATGACTCTTTTTGAATTATGGTTTTCTCAGGGTATATGCCCAGTAGTGGGATCGCTGGGTCATATGGTAGGTCTATTTGTTGTTTTTTAAGGAACCTCCATACTGTTCTCCATAGTGGCTGTACCAATTCACATTCCCACCAGCAGTGAAGGAGTGTTCCCTTTTCTCCACACTCTCTCCAGCATTTATTGTTTCTAGATTTTTTGATGATGGCCATTCTGACTGGTGTGAGATGATATCTCATTGTAGTTTTGATTTGTATTTCCCTAATGATTAATGATGTTGAGCATTCTTTCATGTGTTTGTTGGCAGTCTGTATATCTTCTTTGGAGAAATGTCTATTTAGGTATTCTGCCCATTTTTGGATTGGGTTGTTGTTTTTATTGTTATTGAGCTGAATGAGCTGCTTTTAATTTTGGGGAATTAATCCTTTGTCAGTTGCTTCATTTGCAAATATTTTCTCCCATTCTGAGCGTTGTCTTTTGGTCTTGTTTATGGTTTCCTTTGCTGTGCAAAAGCTTTGACGTTTTGTTAGGTCCCATTTGTTTATTTTTGTTTTTAATTCCATTTCTCTAGGAGGTGGGTCAAAAAGAATCTTGCTGTGATTTATGTCATAGAGTGTTCTGCCTACGATTTCCTCTAAGAGTTTGATAGATTCTGGCCTTACATTTAGGTCTTTAATCCATTTTGAGCTTATTTTTGTGTATGGTGTTAGGGAGTGATCTAATCTCATACTTTTACATGTAACCCTCCCGTTTCCCCAGCACCACTTATTGAAGAGGCTGTCCTTTCTCCACTGTACATTCCTGCCTCCTTGATCAAAGATAAGGTGACCATATGTGTGTGGGTTTATCTTTGGGCTTTCTATCCTGTTCCATTGATCTATTTTTCTGTTTTTGTGCCAGTACCATACTGTCTTGATTACTGTAGCTTTGTCATATAGTCTGAAGTCAGGGAGCCTGATTCCTCCAGCTTCGTTTTTCGTTCTCAAGATTGCTTTGGCTCTTCGGGGTATTTTGTGTTTCCATACAAATTGTGAAACTTTTTGTTCTAGTTCTGTGAAAAATGCCAGTGGTAGTTTGATAGGGATTGCATTGAATCTGTAGATTGCTTTGGGTAGTAGAGTCATTTTCACAATGTTGATTCTTCCAATCCAAGAACATGGTATATCTCTCCATCTATTTGTATCATCTTTAATTTCTTTCATCAGTGTCTTATAATTTTCTTCATACAGTTCTTTTGTCTTCTTAGGTAGGTTTATTCCTAGATATTTCATTCTTTTTGTTGCAGTGGTAAATGGGAGTGTTTTCTTGATTTCACTTTCAGATTTTTCATCATTAGTGTACAGGAATGCAAGAGATTTCTATGCATTAATTTTGTATCCTGCAACTTTACCAAATTCATTGATTAGCTCTAGTAGTTTTCTGGTAGCATCTTTAGGATTCTCTATGTATAGTATCATGTCATCTGCAAACAGTGACAGCTTTACTTCTTCTTTTCCGGTTTGGATTCCTTTTCTTTCCTTTTCTTCTCTGATTGCTGTGGCTAAAACTTCCAATACTATATTGAATAAGAGTGGTGAGAGTGGGCAACCTTGTCTTTTTCCTGATCTTCGTGTAAATGCTTTCAGTTTTTCATCATTGAGGATGATGTTGGCTGTGGGCTTGTCATATATGGCCTTTATTATGTTGAGGAAAGTTCCTTCTATGCCTACTTTCTGCAGGGTTGTTATAAATGGGTGTTGAATTTTGTCAAAAGCTTTCTCTGTATCTATTGAGATGATCATACGATTTTTCTCCTTCAATTTGTTAATACGGTTTATCACATTGATTTGCGTATATTGAAGAATCCTTGCATTCCTGGAATAAACCCCACTTGATCATGGTGTATGATCCTTTAAATGTGCTGTTGGATTCTGTTTGCTAGTATTTTGTTGAGGATTTTTGCATCTATGTTCATCAGTGATATTGGCCTGTAGTTTTCTTTCTTTGTGACATCCTTGTGTGGTTTTGGTATCAAGGTGATGGTGGCCTCGTAGAATGAATTTGGGAGTGTTCCTCCCTCCGCTATATTTTGGAAGAGTTTGAGAAGGATAGGTGATAGCTCTTCTCTAAATGTTTGATAGAATTCGCCTGTGAAGCCATCTGGTCCTGGGCTTTTGTTTGTTGGAAGATTTTTAATCACAGTTTCAATTTCAGTGCTTGTGACTGGTCTGTTCATATTTTCTATTTCTTCCTGATTCAGTCTTGGCAGGTTGTGCATTTCTAAGAATTTGTCCATTTCTTCCAGCTTGTCCATTTTATTGGCATAGCGTTGCTTGTAGTAATCTCTCATGATCTTTTGTATTTCTGCAGTGTCAGTTGTTACTTCTCCTTTTTCATTTATAACTCTATTGATTTGAGTCTTCTCCCTTTTTTTCGTGATGATTCTGGCTAATGGTTTATCTATTTTGTTTATCTTCTCAAAGAACCAGCTTTTAGTTTTACTGCTCTTTGCTATTGTTTCCTTCATTTCTTTTTCATTTATTTCTGATCTGATTTTTATGATTCTTTCCTTCTGCTAACTTTGGGGTTTTTTTGTTCTTTCTCTAATTGCTTTAGGTGCAAGGTTAGGTTTTTTATTCGAGATGTTTACTCTTTCTTAAGGTGGGCTTGTATTGCTATAAACTTCCCTCTTAGAACTGCTTTTGCTGCATCCCATAGGTTTTGGGTCGTCGTGTCTCCATTGTCATTTGTTTCTAGGTATTTTGTTTTTTCCTCTTTGATTTCTTCAGTGATCACTTCATTATTAAATAGTGTATTGTTTAGCCTCCATGTGTTTGTATTTTTTACAGATCTTTTCCTGTAATTGATATCTAGTTTTATGGAGTTGTGGTCGGAAAAGATACTTGATGCAATTTCAATTTTCTTAAATTTACCAAGGCTTCATTTGTGACCCAAGATATGATCTATCCTGGGGAATGTTCCATGAGCACTTGAGAAAAATGTGTATTCTGTTGTTTTTGGATGGAGTGTCCTATAAATATCAATTAAGTCCATCTTGTTTAATGTATCATTTAAAGCTTGTGTTTCCTTATTTATTTTCATTTTGGATGATCTGTCCATGGGTGAAAGTGGGGTGTTAAAGTCCCCTACTATGAATGTGTTACTGTCGATTTCCCCTTTTATGGCTGTTAGTATTTGCCTTATGTATTGAGGTGTTCGTATGTTGGGTGCATAAATATTTACAATTGTTATATCTTCTTCTTGGATCGATCCCTTGATCATTATGTAGTGTCCTTCTTTGTCTCTTCTAGTAGTCTTTATTTTAAAGTCTATTTTGTCTGATATGAAAATTGCTACTGCAGCTTTCTTTTGGTTTCCATTTGCATGGATTATCTTTTTCCATCCCCTTACTTTCAGTCTGTATGTGTCTCTAGGTCTGAAGTGGGTCCCTTGTAGACAGCATATATAAGGGTCTTGTTTTTGTATCCATTCAGCCAATCTGTGTCTTTTGGTGGGAGCATTTAGTCCATTTACATTTAAGGTAATTATCGATATGTATGTTTGTATTCCCATTTTCTAAATTGTTTTGGGTTCGTTATTGTAGGTCTTTTCCTTCTCTTGTGTTTCTTGCCCAGAGAAGTTCCTTTAGCATTTGTTGTAATGCTGGTTTGGTGGTGCTGAACTGTTTCAGCGTTTGCTTGTCTGTAAAGGTTTTAATTTCTCCATCAAATCTGAATGAGATCCTTGCTGGGTAGAGTGATCTTGGTTGCAGGTTTTTCTCTTTCATCACTTTCAGTATGTCCTGCCTCTTCCTTCTGGCTTGCAGAGTTTCTGCTGAGAGATCAGCTGTTAACCTAATGGGGATTCCCTTGTGTCTTATTTGTTGTTTTTCCCTTGCTGCTTTTAATATGCTTTCTTTGTATTTAACTTTTGACAGTTTGATTAATGTGTGTCTTGGCGTATTTCTCCTTGGATATATCCTGTATGGGACTCTCTGTGCTTCCTGGACTTGATTAACTATTTCCTTTCCCATATTAGGGAAGTTTTCAACTCCAATCTCTTCAAATATATTCTCAGTCCCTTTCTTTTTCTCTTCTTCTTCTGGAACCCCTATAATTCGAAGGTGGGTGCATTTAATGTTGTCCCAGAGGTCTCTGAGACTGTCCTCAGTTCTTTTCATTATTTTTTCTTTATTCTGCTCTGCAGTAGTTTTTTCCACTATTTTATCTTCCAGGTCACTCATTCGTCCTTCTGCCTCAGTTATTCTGCTTTTGACTCCATCTAGAGTATTTTTCATTTCATTTATTGTGCTGTTCATCGCTGTTTGTTTCATCTTAAGTTCTTCTAGGTCCTTGTTAATTGTTTCTTGCATTTTGTCTATTCTATTTCCAAGATTTTGGATCACGTTTACTATCATTATTCTGAATTCTTTTTCAGGTAGACTGCCTATTTCCTCTTCATTTGTTAGGTCTGGTGCGTTTTTTTCTTGCTCCTTCATCTGCGGTGTGTTTTTCTGTCTTCTCATTTTGCTTACCTTACTGTGTTTGGGGTCTCCTTTTTGCAGGCTGCGGCTTCGTAGTTCCTGTTGTTTTTGGTGTCTGTCCCCAGTGGCTAAGGTTGGTTCAGTGTGTTGTGTAGGCTTCTTGTTGGAGGGGACTAGTGCCTGTATTCTGGTGGATGAAGCTGGATCTTGTCTCTCTGGTGGGCAGGTCCATGTCTGGTGGTATTTTGGGGTGTCTGTGGACTTATTATGATTTTAGACAGCCTCTCTGCTAATGGGTGGCGTTGTGTCCCTGTTTGCTAGTTGTTTGGCATAGGGTGTCCAGCACTGTAACTTGCTGTCGCTGAGTGCAGCTGGGTGCTGGCATTGAGATGGAGATCTCTGGGAGATTTTCGCCATTTGATATTATGTGGAGCTGGGAGGTTTCTTGTTGACCAGTGTCCTGAAGTTGGCTCTCCCACCTCAGAGGCACAGCACTGACTCCTGGCTGCAGCACCAAAAACCTTTCATCCACACAGCTCAGAAATAAAGGGAGAAAAATTAGAGAGAAAGAGTCAGTAGAAGTAGGAAGAAAGAAAGAAAGAAAGGAAGGAAGGAAGGAAGGAAGGAAGGAAGGATGGATGAAAGAAAGAAAGAAGAAAAGAAGGAAAGAAAGAAAGGAGGGGGGAGGGAGAGAGGGAGGGCGGTGAGAGAAAGGAAGGAAGGAAGGAGGGAAGGAAGGAAGGAAACAAAGAAAGAAAGAAGATAAAGTAAAATAAAGTAAAATATAATAAAGTTATTAAATTAAAATATAATAATTAAGAAAATACATTAAAAAGAAACAAAACGAATGGATAGAACCTTAGGACAAATGGTGGAAGCAAAGCAGTACAGCAAAATCTCATACCGAAGCATACACATACACACTCACAAAAAGAGTAAAAGGGGAAAAAATCATAAATCTTGCTCTCAAAGTCTACCTCCTCAATTTGGGATGATTCGTTGTCTATTCATGTCTTCCACAGATGCAGGGTACATCAAGTTGATTGTGCAGCTTTAATCCGCTGCTTCTGAGGCTGCTGGGAGAGATTTCCCTTTCTCTTCTTTGTTCTCACAGCTCCCAGTGGCTCAGCTTTGGATTTGGCCCCGCCTCTGCATGTAGGTCGCTGGAGGGCTTCTGTTTTTTGCTCAGACAGGACGGGGTTAAAGGAGCCGCTGATTCAGGGGCTCTGGCTCACTCAGGCTGAGGGGAGGGAGGGACGTGGAATGCGAGGTGAGCCTGCAGCAGCAGAGGCCGGCGTGACGTTGCACCAGCCTGAGGCCCACCGTGCGTTCTCCCAGGGAAGTTTTCCTTGGATCCCGGGAACCTGGCAGTCGTGGGCTTCACAGGCTCCCCGGAAGGGAGGTGTGGATAGTGACTTGTGCTCACACACAGGCCCCTTGGTGGCGGCAGCAGCAGCCTTAGCATCTTCCTCCCGTCTCTGGCGTCCGTGCTTTTAGCCGTGGCTCGTGCCTGCCTCTGGGATCTGTGCTTTTAGCCATGGCTCACGCCCATCTCAGGGGTCCACGCTTTTAGCCACGACTCGCGCCCATCTCTGGGGTCCGTGCTTTTAGCCATGGCTCGCGGTGGTCTCTGGAGTTCCTTTAAGCAGCGCTCTTAATCCCGTCTCCTCATGCACCAGGAAACAAAGAGGGAAGAAAAAGTCTCTTGCTTCTTCGGCAGCTCCAGACATTTTCCCGGACTCCCTCCCAGCTAGCCGTGGTGCACTAAACCCAACAGGCTGTGTTCACACAACCAACACCATTTCTCTCCCTGCGCTCTGACCAAAGCCCGCGCCTCAGCTCGCAGCCCCGCCTGCCCCTGCGGGTGAGCAGACAAGCCTCTCGGGCTGGCGAGCGCCGGTCGGCACCGATTCTCTGTGCGGGAATCTCCCCGCTTTTCCCTCCTCACCCCGTTGCTGTGCTTTCCTCCACAGCTGTGACACTCCCCCTTCCACCACCTGTAGTTTCCGCCTGCAAAAGGGCTTCCTAGTTTGTGGAAACCTTTCCTCCTTCACAGCTCCCTCCCACTGGTGCAGGTCCCATCCCATTCTTTTGTCTCTGTTTTTTCTTTTTCTCTTTTGCCCTACCCAGGTACATGGGGAGTTTCTTGCCTTTTGGGAGGTCTGAGGTCTTCTGCCAGCATTCAGTAGGTGTTCTGTAGGAGTTGTTCCACGTGTAGATGTATTTCTGGTGTATCTGTGGGGAGGAAGGTGATCTCCACGTCTTACTCTTCCACCATCTTCCCCTCCGCTCTAGAGCTGTGTTTAAAGCTGCTGTTTTGAGAAATGTTCACAAGGCGGTAGCAGTTCTCCTTTACAAAATCTGGTTACTAGGGCAACAGAGCCTCAATGGAAGTCGTGTTGTAGGTTGTAAATTAGAATGCAGTGTGCCAGGAAAAAGCCCATTAAGTTTATGTCTCACTACTTCTTATTCATTTTTTTAATTTTAATTTTTTATCACAGCAACTTTGATAACAATGTTTTGCTTGTGCTAGGTGTCTGAGATGTGGTCCTTTTACACATATACATATGTCTATTCTTCTTCGGATCCTTTTCCCATGTAGGTTATGACATAATGTTGAGTAGTCTTCTCTTGGTGTTCCGTAGGTGTTTGGTGATTATATATTTCACCTATGTTTGTATATCTCTGTTAAACCCAATATCCTAATATATACAGTCTCACACCTTTCCTTTGGTGAACCATAAGTTTGTTTAATGAATCTGTGATTGCCTTTCTCTGTGGAAATATCTTCACTGGTGTCAATTTTTAGGTAACACCTCTAAGTGATATCATAGGATATGTGTCTTTTGCTTTCTGACTTACTACAAGTTGCTTGATGACCTCTAGACTCATCTATGGTGCTGCAAATGGCATTGTGCTATTTTTTTCCTTGGCTAATATTCCATCTGTACGTGTACCAGTTCTTCTTTATCCACTCATCTGTTGATGGACTTTGTGTTTGCTTCCATGTCTTGGCTATTGTAATACTGCTGCAATGCAATTTTGCCCCCAGTGTCTTTCTAATTCTGTCTTCTTATGTTATAGACCCAGGACTGGACCTCCTGGATCATATTGTAGCTCAATGTTTACCTTGTAACGGCACCTCCATTCTGTTCTCATTAGTGGCTCTTACCAGGTTAAGTCCCTCTTAAAGTTGAGGGTACGCACTTCTCCACAACCACTTCAGCATTTATTGTTTGTAGTTTTTTTGCTGATGGTTATTCTGACTGGTGTGAGCTGATACCTCTTTGTAGTTGGACTTGCACGCGTCTCATAATCCCCTGAAATTGAACTTTCGGGCATGTCCTTTTTGTCTTCAAACTGTGAGTACAGCTTACATCTTCAAATTGTTTTCTTGAAGTATGTGCCACATTTTGAATTATTTTGGCCATTATACCCCTCAAGACACTTTGAGGGCAGGTTTCATTTACAGCCCTCCAGTACTTGTGCATATGAAGTGACTATTAGTACAGGTTTTAAAGCTGCTGTTGCAGGTAACGGCCAGAGGGTGGCAGCATTTCTGCTTTCCCCACTCTGGTAACTAGGGAAACAGACCTTCTTGCCAGTGGTGTTCCTTGGTTATAATTTAAAGCGGAGTGTCCCCGCATAAACCCACAAAAGCTGATGTCTCCTTACTTATGTTTGTTTTTTAAATTGAATTTACATTTTTTATTGCCGTAATATTCCATTCTGTACATGGACCACTTCTTCTTTGTGCATTCCTCTGTTGATGGACATTTTCATTGCTTCAAAGTGTTGGCAGTGTTAAATATGGCTGGAGTGCAGGATTGCCAGCCTGTGTCTTTTTGATTCTCATCCTCTCAGGCGATAGGCCCAGCACGGGTATGCTTGATTGAATGGTAGGTCAATGTTTACCTTTCGAGGCAGCTACATTGTGTTTTCATTAGTGGCTCTTACCACGTCCCACTTAGAACTGAGGGTACGCATGTCTCCACAACCCCTTCAGCATTTATTGTTTGCAGAACTTTTGCTGATGACTATTTTGACTGGTGTGAGCTGATAGGTTTTTGTAATTTGGATTTGCATGTCTTTAATAATTCCTAATGTTCAGCATTTTTCCATGCTTTGTTTTCTTTCTGTTAAACAAAAACAGAAAAAAACTGTGAGTACAATAAACCTCTTGAAATTGTCTTCTTGGAAGCTTGCCCTCTTGATTTTTTTGGTCGATTTTCGATGCCAGGATGTTTTTTGAGGGTAGGTGTCATTTACAGGACTGCAATGAGTATGAATATTTAGTGACCCTTAGCACTGGTTTTAAAGCTGCTGTTGTGGGAAACGGCCTCAAGTCTGCAGCATTTCTCCATCCACAAATCCTGTTACTAGGGCAGCAGATCCTTTCTGGAAGTCATGTTACCAGGTTGTAAATTAGAATGCAGTGTGCCAGGAAAAAACCCCATAAGTTTATGTCACATTGCTTCTTGTTCGTTGTTTGAATTTTTTTAATCAGGATAATGATTAGAATATTGTTTGTCCTAGGTGACACAATCTGGTTCATTTGTACATTATATTTATATATATGTATATGTGTATATGTATAGATATATAGATATAGATATAGATATATAGATATAGATGTGCAGATCCTCCTCCCATGTAAATTATTGAAGAGTGTCCCGTAGACCTCCGTTTCTATATGGCCGGTCTTTTTGACATATGTATTTAATACGCATTTGTACACGTATGGTAAACCTGGTCTTAATTTATCCATTCCCTCCACCTTTCCTTTTAGATAAGCATAATTTGTTTTCTAAGTCTGTGAGTGTCTTTCTCTGTGGAAATATGTTCGTTTGGGTCAGTTGTTAGATAACGCCTATAAGTGATATCATAGGATACGTATTTTGCTTTCCGACTTACCTCACGTTCTGTGATGATCTCTAGGCTCATCTATGGTGTCTCAAAGAGCAGTGTTTCATTGTTTTCCAAGGTTAATATTCCATTGTGTACATGGACCACTTCTTCTTTATCAATTCATCTGTTGATGGACATTTTGGTTGCTTCCATATCTTGGCTATTGTGAAAGTGGCTGCAGTGCAGCTGTTGCAGCCTCTGTCTTCTCGATTCTGGTCTTCTCAGGTGAGAGGCCCAACATTGGGCCTGCTGGATGGAATGGTGGCTCGGTTTTACATTTCTTTTGTGTGTGTGTGTGTGGTACGATGGCCTCTCACTGTTGTGGCCTTTCCCGTTGCGGAGCACAGGCTCCGGACGCGCATGCTCAGCGGCTATGCCTCACGGGCCTAGCCACTCTGCGGCATGTGGGATCTTCCTGGACTGGGGCACGAACCCGTGTCCCCTGCATCGGAAGGTGGACTCTCAACCACTGCACCACCAGGGAAGCCCCAGTTTTTACTTTTAAACGAGGTCCTTTCTGTTCTCATTATTGGCTGTAACCACTTTACATCTCACCAGCACCTAGAGAGTACACAGTTCTCTAAAACCCTTTCAGCATGTATTGTTTGTAGACTTTTTGCTGATGGTAGTTGACGTGTGTGAGTTGAAACCTTTTTGTAGATTAGATTTGCATGAGTCTAATAATTCCTGATGTTGAGCTTTTATCCATTTTCCTTTCTTTTGAAGAAGAGTGTGCAAACTTCTCTCTTCATACTATCTCCTTTAAACATTTGCATGTCTTGAATATTTTTGGTCATTCCCTAGCTCAGGACATTTTTTGAGGGCAGGTGTCCTTTACAGCCCTGAGTCTGTGAATGTTAAGTGACCATTAGCAGTGGGTTTAAAGCCGCTCTTGCCGCAAACGGCCACAAGGTGGCAGCATTTCTACATTTCCAACTCTGGGTTTTTGAGCAACAGAGCCTTCCTGGAAATCCTGTTAGTAGGCTGCAAATTAGGGTGGAATGTGCCAGGGCAAACCCCCAAGAGCTTGTATCTCCTTACTCCTTGTTTGTTTTTTAAATTTAATTTTTATTTAGTATCAGAGTAAATTTGATAAAAATGTTGTGTGTGTTCTAGGTGTACAGAATCTGGTTCATTTTATGTATGTATCGATCTATTCATCTTTGGATCCTTTCCCATGTAGGTTATTACGGAATGTTGAGTAGACCTCTCTTGGTATTCCGTAGGTATTTGGTGATTATATATTTCACGTGTATTAGTACATGTCTGTTAACCCCCATATCCTAATTCATACC
Source organism: Lagenorhynchus albirostris (assembly GCF_949774975.1). Classification (NCBI taxonomy): domain Eukaryota; kingdom Metazoa; phylum Chordata; class Mammalia; order Artiodactyla; family Delphinidae; genus Lagenorhynchus; species Lagenorhynchus albirostris. The sequence continues at coordinate 75,628 of NW_026783569.1, read as the reverse complement.
TTCCTTACACATTTCCATATGATTAAACATAATTTGGTTTTCTGAATCTATGAGTGTCCTTCTCTTGGAAAATATTTCATGGGTATCAATTTTTAGGTAACACCTATAATTGATGTCATAGGATATCTGTGTTTTGGTTTCTTTCTTACTTCAAGTTGGGTGATTATCTCTAGATCCTTCTATGGTGGTGCCAATGGCACTGTTCCATGCTTTTCCATGGCTAATATTCCATTGTGTACACGGACCACTTCTTCTTGGTGCATTTTTCTGTTGATGGACATTTTGGTTTCTTCCAAGTCTTGGCTATGGTACATGTTGCTGCAGTGCAGGATTGCCAGCCTGTGTCTCTTTGATTCTGGTCTACTCAGGTGATAGGCCCATCAGTGATCCTACCAGATCACATGGTAGCTCAATTTTTACCTTTAAACACACCTCCATTCTGTTTTCAGTACTGTCTGTTACCAGGTGACATCCCACCAGCAGCTAGAGGGTACACAGTTCTCTAAAGCCCCTTCACCATTTATAAGTTGTAGACTTTTTTGCTGGTGATCATTCTGACGGTTGTGAGGTGAACGTTTTTGTAGACTGGATTTGCATGGCTTTATTAATTCCTGATGTTGAGCATGTTTCCTTGCCCTTTTTTTTAACAAAAAAATAGAGAGAAAAAGAAAGAATACAAAATGTGCGTAAAATATGCCTCTTTAAATTGTCATTTTGAACTATGCACGTCTTTTGAGATTTTTGCTCGATTTAGTGACCACGGATTTGTTTAGAGGGCAGGTGTCATTTACAAGCCTGGAATTATTTTGAATATCAAGTAACCATTATCGCTGGGTTTAGAGCTGCTGCTGTGTGAAACGGCCACAAAGAGGCACAGTTCTCCTTTAACAAATCTGGTTATTAGGGCAACAGAGTCTTAATGAAAGTCGTGTTCTAGGTTGTAAATTAGAATGGAATGTGCCAGGAAAAAGCCCCTTAACTTTATATCCCACTAATTCTTCGTTTTTTAAATTTGATTTTCATTTTTTGTCACAGCAAGTGTGATTACAATGTTTTGCTTGTTCTAGATGTGCAAGATGTGGTTGTTTTACACATATATCTATTGTTCTTTGGATCCTTTCCCCATGTAGGTTACGACACAATGTTGAGTAGTCTTCTCTTGGTATTCTGTAGGTCTTTGGTGACTATATACTTCACCTGTGTTTGTATAGCTCTGTTAACCCCGATATCTTAATGTATCCAATCCTCACACCTTTCCATTGGTGAATCATAAGTTTGTTTAATAAATCTGTGATTGCCTTTCTCTGTGGAAATATCTTCACTGGTGTCAATTTTTAGGTGACACCTATAAGTGATATCATAGTATATGTGTCTTTCACTTTCTGACTTATGACAAGTTGTGTGATTACTTCTAGACTCATCTACGGTGTTGCAAATGGCATTGTGTCATTTTTTTCCTTGGCTAATATTCGGTCAGTGCATGTACCAGTTCTTCTTTGTCCACTCATCTGTTGATGGAATTTTTGGTTGCTTCCATGTCTTGACTATTGTAATACTGCTGCAGTGCACATTTGCCTGCCTGTGTCTTTCCAATTCTGTCATCTTCAGTTTTAGACCAAGTAGTGGGCCTGCTGGATCATATGGTAGGCAATTGTTTACCTTGTAAAGGCACCTCCATTCTGTTCCATTAATGGCTCTTACCAGGTTACGTCCCATTTAAAGTTGAGGGTATGCACTTCTCCATAACCCCTTCAGCACTTATTGTTTGTAGTTTTTCTACTAATTTTTATTCTGACTGCTGTGAACTGATACCTCTTTGTGGTTGGATTTGCACGTGTCTCATAATGCCTTGAAATTTAGCTTTCAGGCATGTCCTTTTTTTTCTTCAAACTGTGAGTACAGCTTACCTCTTCAAACGGTTTTCTTGAAATATGTGCCACATTTTGAAATATTTTGGCCATTACCTCCCTGAAGACATTTTGAGGGCAGGTTTCATTTAGAGCCCTCGAGTACTTGTGCATATGAAGTGCCGATTAGCACAGGTTGTAAAGCTGCTGTTGCAGGCAACGGCCATTTGGCGGCAGCATTTCTGCTTTCCCCATTCTGGTAACCAGGGAAACAGACCTTCTTGCCAGTGGTGTTCCTCTTTTATACACTAGAGGTGAATGTGCCTGGATAAACCCCCAAAGGGTGATGTTGTCATACACTAAACTGTAACCAAAACCGTACCCGTTCCCTAACCCTAACCCTAACCCTTACACTGAGCTGTGCCATAATAATAACCCATACACTAACACTAACACGTACCCTAACCCTAACCCTAAACCTTATACTTACCCAAGTCCTAATTGTAACACGTACACTAACAGTAACACTAACCCTAACAGGTACCCTAAACCGTTGTCGTACCCTAGACAGTGACCTAATCCGTACCCTTTCCCTAACGCTAAAGCTAACCCTAAACCGTCCCCTAACCCACAACCTAATCCTAACCCGTATACTAACACTAACCCACACCCTAACATGGATTCCAACCAAATCCGTTGTCGTACACTAACTGGTACCATAAGCTGTATCCATTCCCTAATGCTAATCCTAACCATAGCCCTAACCCTAAATCATACCCTAACCCGTACCCTGATCCTAACCCGTACCTTGGTGGGGGAACCGTATATCACACTGTCACCATAGAAAAACCTACAGACACTGCAGTGATGGTGGCCAATAAGACCGGCTGGACTCCTCGCTACTTCAAAATTTCTTGTGACTCTGGGACTAATGGAATACAGAAGAAGACATCATCTAAGTCTAATACAGAATACCATGTCCTGGTGGATGGTAGAATGACCATCAGTGTGTAGGAATTAGGAACTAATGGATGTATATTCTCAGGTGCTTCACTGACCTGACGTCCTTTACCAAGTACCCAGTAGCCCACAGGGCTCTCGTGGTCAGGCCCCTCCCAGGATTTGGAGCTCACCTGGGCAGGTACCCAGCAGGCCATGGGGCTCTCATGGTCAGGCCCCTCCCAGGATATGGAGCTCACCTGTGCAGATACCCAGCAGCCCATGGGGCTCTCGTGGTCAGGCCCCTCCCAGGATATGGAGCTCAGCTGTGCAGGTACCCAGCAAGACTGGACACACAGGAACCGTGCACATAGCCCCCATTGCAGAGCACCCCCAGCTCACCTGTCACTCAGGGCTGACACAGAGCACCTCAGAGCACGACTTGAACTAACAAACAACATCTCCAACAGGTCTGTGACACTGGGCGTCACTCTGTGCGGCCTCCCTCCACCTGGTCTTCCAGAGACTTCCACTGCAGCCAGGGCACCAGGCCTCTGTCTCCACCCACCACCCCTCCTCTCCCTGACTACTGGGTTCCTCTCATTAGGAGAGGGTCTTCTTGAAGTTGTCTCCCACTCATGGGCCAGATAAAATGATTAGAAAACAAGCCAGAGCTGCAGCCCCTTGTCTATCCTGACTCTCAGGAGCCCACACCTGTTCCTTGGACCTGGTCGGTTCATCAAGGTCCATTTTCTGCTGCTGTGAGCCCCAGAGGGGCGAGGATTGGCTGACCTGGGCAGCCTGACCGTGCCGGCCAGCCCTCTCCAGGTGTGCCTGGTTTGAGGTCAATATAAACACCGCTCCAGGCAGCAAGAGCCCCTTCAGTTGTGTCTGACGCCATATTCTCTGCCCCGTCAGCAGTGTCGGGGCTGGGCTGGTGGGAGGGAGTGAGGGGCCACGGTTTTTAGGGTGGCCCGGTGTGAGTGGGGCTCTGCTGGGCTTTCTGCAGGAGTTGCCAAGCTGCCAACTGCTAAAGAAGAGGATGTGTCACCCATATCTGCTGCTGGAATTTCTCCCCAGGCAGAGGTGAGTAAGGAAAAAAGCAGTGGGGGCTGGGACAGGAGGGGTATCTCAGGCAGGGAAATGGAAAGCTTCCAGAAGTGCGCCCAGGGCCAGGACCATCCTGGTTGGCCTGTAGGCACCAAGTCGGCCTGGGTGCTGTCGCTGGTGTGGCTCCATGGCCCTTCCTCTAGGCTTTCAAGTCCTTGCACAGATTCGGGTGTTTTACCTGGGAACTGTGGGAACAGTTCAGCAGCAGCTGGCCTGGAGCTCAGCTCACGTTTACTCAGAGATGCCTCAGCACGGTCCCCCAGCTTTGCAATGAGGACGCTCCTTGCTGGGGGGGGGGGCGCTGCTGGCTTCATGGGAGACGATTACCCACCTCTGACCAACTTCAGGATTCTTTACCTTTGGAGCAAGTGCCCTGATAGGGTTTTCCTGTTTATAACTGGTGGGTTCTGCTTTTTTTTTTTTTCTTTTTGGGTTCAATGTAGGTTTTATTCCTCTTTTTCGTATTTATAGATAGAAGCATGGAAATAATTCATTCATATAAATACATGTATGGGAATGGAAGAACTATTTTTCTGTTTTACTTTTTGTATGTTTATTTATTTTTTAAATTTTTAATTTTATTATTATACAGCAGGTTCTTTCTGGTTATCGATTTTATACATATGGGTGTATATAAGTCAATCCCAAACTCCCAATTCATCCCAGCACTACTCCCCCACGGCTTTCCCCCCTTGGTGTCCATACGTTTGTTCTCTACATCTGTGTCTCTATTTCTGCCCTGCAAACCAGTTCATCTGTTCCATTTTTCTTGGTTCCACATATATGCATTAATATACAATATTTCTTTTTCTCTTTCTGTCTTATTTCACTCTGTATGACAATCTCTAGGTCCATCGACGTCTGTACAAATGACCCAATTTCATTCCTTTTTATGGCTGAGTAACATTCCATTTTATATATGTACCACATCTTTATCCATTCGTCTGTCTGTGTGCATTTAAGTTGCTCCCATTACCTGGCTATTGTAAATAGTGCTGCAATGAACATTGTGGTGAATGTGTCTTTTTGATTTATGTTTTTCTCTGGGTATATGCCCAGTAGTGGGATTGCTGGATCATATGGTAATTCTATTTTTAGTTTTTTAAGGAACCTCCATATTGTTCTCCGTATTGACTGTATCAATTTACATTCCCACCAATAGTGGAAGAGGGATCCTTTTCTCCACACCCTCCCCAGCATTTATTGCTTGTAGATTTTCTGATGATGTCCATTCTAACAGGTGTGAGGTGATACCTCATTGTAGTTTTGATTTGCATTTCTCTAATAATTAGTGATGTTGAGAAACTTTCCATGTGCTTCTTGGCCATCTCTCTCTGTTCTTGGAATCAATGTCTATTTAGATCTTCTGCCATTTTTGTATTGGGTTGTTTGGTTTTTTTAATATTGAGCTGCATGTGCTGTTTATATATTATTGGAGATTAGTCCTTTGTCTGTTGATTCATTTGCAAATATATTCTCCCATTCTGAGGGTTGTCTTTTCGTCTTGTTTTTACTTTCCTTTGCTTTGCAGAAGCTTTTATGTTTCATTAGTTCCCATTTGTTTATTTTTCTTTTTTATTGCATTACTCTAGGAGGTGGATCAAAAAAGATCTTGTTGTGATTTATGTCAGAGTATTCTTCCTATTTTTTCCTCTAAGAGTTTTATACTGTCCGGTCTTACATTAAGGTCTCTAATCCATTTTGAATTTATTTTTCTGTATGGTGTTAGGGAGTATTCTAATTTCATTCTTTTACATGTAGCTGCCCATTTTCCCCAGAACCACTGATTGAAGAGACTGTCTTTTCTCCATTGTATAGTCTTGCCTCCTGTGTCATAGATTATTGACCATTGGTATGTAGGTTTATCTCTGGGCTTTCTTTTTTTTTCATTTTACAACTTTATTGGAGTATAATTGCTTTACAATGATGTGTTAGTTTCTGCTGTATAACAAAGTGAATCAGCTATACATATACCACCATATCCCCTCCCTCTTGCATCTCTCTCTCACTGTCTCTATCCCACCACTTTAGGTGTTCACAAAGCACTGAGCTGATCTCCCTGTGCTATGTGGCTTCTTCCCAGTAGCTATCGATGTTACATTTGGTAATGTATATATGTCCATGCCACTCTCTCACTTTGTCCCAGCTTACCCTTCCCCCTCCCCGTGTGCTCAAGTCCTTTCTGTACGTCTGTGTCCTTAATCCTGTCGCACCCCTAGGTTCTTCATAAACTTTTTTTTTCTTTAGACTCCATATGTCTGTGTTAGCACACGCTATTTGTTTTTCTCTTTCTGACTTACTTTACTGTGTAGGATAGTCTCTACGTCCATCCATCTCACTACAAATAACTCAGTTTTGTTTCTTTTTATGGCTGAGTAATATTCCATTGTATATATGTGCCAGATCTTCTTTATCGATTCATCAGTCGATGGACACTTAGGTTGCTTCCATGTCCTGGCTATTGTAAATAGAGCTGCAATGAACATTGTTGAACATAACTCTTTTTGAATTATGGTTCTCTCAGGGTAAATGCCCAGGAGTTGGATTGCTGGGTCGTATGGTACTTCTATTTTTAGTTTTTTAGGGAAACTCCATACCGTTCTCCCTAATGGCTATATCAATTTACATTCCCACCAACACTGAAAGAGTGTTCCCTTTTCTCCAATAACTGCCTCTGCAGCAATTATTTTTTGTAGATTTTTTGATGATTGCCATTCTGACTGCTGTGAGTGATACCTCACGGTAGTTTTGATTTACATTTCTGTAACGATTAGCGATGTTCAGCATCCTTTCATGTGTTTGTTGGCAACCTGTATATCGTCTTTGGAGAAATGTCTATTTAAGTCTTCTGTCCATTCCTGGATTGGGTTGTTTGTTTTTGTGATATTGAGCTACAAGAGCTGCTTGTAAATTTTGGAGCTTAATCCTTTGTCATTTGCTTCATTTGAAAATATTTTCTCCCATTCTGAGGGTTGTCTTTTCATCTTCTTTATGTGTTTCTTTGCTGTGCAAAAGCTTTGAAGTTTCATTAGGTCCCATTTGTTTATTTTTGTTTTTATTTCCATTTCTCTAGGAGGTGGGTCAAATAGGATCTTGCTGTGATTTATGTCATAGAGTGTTCTGCCTATGTTTTCTTCTAAGAGTTTAATAGCGTCTGGTCTTAACATTTAGATCTCTAATTTATTTGGAGTTTATTTTTGTGTATGGTGTTATGGATGTTCTAATTTCATTCTTCTATGTGTAACTGTCCAGTTTTCCCAGCACCACTTACTGAAGAGACTGTCTTTTCTCCATTGTTTATCCTTGCCTCCTTTGTCATAGATGAGTTAGCCATAGGTATGTAGGTTTATCTCTGGGCTTTCTGTCTTGTTCCATTGATCTATATTTCTGTTTTGGTGCCAGTACCATATAGTCTTGATTACTGTAGCTTTGTAGTATAGTCTGAAGTCAGGAAGTCTGATTCCTCCAGCTCTTTTAATTTCCCTCAAGACTGATTTGGCTATTCGGGGTGTTTTGTGTCTCCATACACATTTTAAGGTTTTTTTTGTTCTAGTTCTGTAGAAAATGCCACTGATAATTTGCTAGGGATTGCATTGAATCTGTAGATTGCTTTGGGTAGTATCGTCATTTTCACAATATTGATGCTTCTAATCCAAGCATATGGTTAATACTCCCATCTGTTTATATAATCTTTGATTTCTTTCAGCAGTGTCTTATAGTTTTCTGAGTATAGGACTTTGACCTCCTTAGGTAGGTTCATTCCTACATATGTTATTCTTTCTGTTGCAATGGTGTATGGGATTGTTTCCTTAATTTCTCTTTCTCATCTTTCATTGTTAGTGTAGAGGAATGCAAGAGATTTCTGTGCATTAATTTTGTATCCTGCAACTTTACCAAATTCATTGATTAGCTCTAGTAATTTTCTAGTGTCATCTTTAAGATTCACTATGTGTAGTATCGTGTCATTTGCAAACAGTGAAAATTTTACTTCTTTTCCAATTTGTATTCCTTTTATTTCTTTTTTTCTCTGATTGCTGTGTCTAGGCTTTCCAAAACTATGTTGAATAATACTGGTGAGAGTGGACATCCTTGTTTTGTTCCTGATCTTAGAGGAAATTCTTGTAGTTTTTCACCATCGAGAATGATGTTTGTTGTGGGTTTGTCATATATGGCCTTTATTATGTTGAGGTAGATTCCCTCTATGTTCACTTTCTGGAGAATTTTTAATCATAAATCGGTGTTGAATTTTGTCAAATTTTTTTCCTGCTTCTATTGAGATGATATTTGTATTCTACAATTTGTTAATATGGTGTATCACATTGATTTGTGTATATTGAAGAACCCTTGCGTTCCTGGGATAGACCCCACCTGATCATGGTGTGTGATCCTTTTAATGCGTTGTTCAATTCTGTTTGCTAGTATTTTGTTGAGGATTTTTACATCTATATTCATCAGTGATATTGGTCTCTAATTTTCTTTTTCTATAGTATCATTGTCTGGTTTTGGTATCAGTGTGATGGTGGCGTCATAGAATGAGTTTGGGAGTGTTCCTTTCCCTGCAAATTTCTGAAGAGTTTGAGAAGGTTGGGTGTTAGCTCTTGTCGAAATATTTGATAGAATTCACGTCTGATGCCATCTGGTTCTGGACTTTTGTTTGTTGGAAGATTTGTAATCACCGTTTCAATTTCATTACTTGTGATTGGTCTATTCATATTTTCTATTTATTCCTCTTTCAGTCTTGGAAGGTTATACCTTTCTAAGAATTTGTCCATTTCTTCCAGGTTGTCCATTTGATTGGCATAGAGTTGCTTGTAGAAGTCTCTTAGCATGCTTTGTATTTCTGTGGTGTCTGTTGCAACTTCTCCTTTTTCACTTCTAATTTTATTGATTTGAGTCCTCTCCCTCTTTTCCTTGAGTCTGGCTAACGATTTATCATTTTTGTTTATCTTCTCAAAGAAGCAGCTTTTAGTTTTATTGATCTTTGCTATTGTTTTCTTTGTTTCTATTTCATTTATTTCTGCTCTGATCTTTATGATTTCTTTCCTTCTACTAACTTTGGGTTTCTTTCTTCTTTCTCTAATTCCTTTAGGTGTAAGGTTAGATTGTTTATTTGAGAGTTTTCTGGTTTCTTGAGGTAGGCTTGTATTGCTATAAACTTCCCTCTTAGGACTGCTTTTGCTGCATCCCATAGGTTTTGGATCATCATGTTTTTGTTGTCATTTGTCTCTAGGTTGTTTCTGATTTCCTCTTTTCTTTCTTCAGTGATATCTTGGTTATTTAGTGACGTATTGTTGAGCCTCCATGTGTTTCTGTTTTTTACATATTTTTTCCCTGTAATTGATTTCTAATCTCATAACCTTGTGGTCAGAACAGATGCTTGATATGATTTCAGTTTTATTAAATTTCCTGAGGCTTTATTTGTGACCCAAGATGTGATCTATCCTGGAGAATGTTCTGCGTGAAGTTGAGAAGAACATGTAATCTGCTGTTTTTGGATGGAATGTCCTATAAATATCAACTAAATCTATTTGGTCTCTTGTGTCATTTAAAGTTTGTGTTTCCTTATTAATTTTCTGTCCGGATGATCTCCATTGGTGTAAGTAAAGTGTTAAAGTCCCCTGCTATTATTGTGTTACTGTCGATTTTGTCTTTTATAGCTGTTAGCAGTTGCCTTATGTATTGAGGTGCTCCTATGTTGGGTACATATATATTTATAATTGTTATGTCTTCTTTTTGGATTGATTCCTTGATCATTCTGTAGCGTCCGTCCTTGTCTCTTGTAACACTCTTTATTTTAAAGTCTATTGTATCTGATATGAGTATTGCTACTCCAGCTTTCTTTTGATTTTCATTTGCATGGAATATCCTTTTCCATCCCCTCACTTTCAGTCTGTATGTTTCCCTAGGTCTGAAATGGGTCTCTTATAGACTGCATATATATGGATCTTGTTTTTGTATCCATTCAGCAAGACTGTGTCTTTAGTTTGGAGCATTTAATCCATTCACATTTAAGGTAAATATTGATATGTATATTCCTATTACCATTTTCTTAATTGTTATGTGTTTGTTTTTGTAGATTCTTTTCTTCTGTTGTGTTTCCCACTTAGATAGTTTCCTTTAGCATTTGTTGTAGAGCTGGTTTGGTGGTGCTGAGTTCTCTTAGCTTTTGCTTGTCTGTAAAGCTTTTGATTTCTCCATTGAATCCGAATGAGATCTTGCTGGGTAGAGTTCCTTTGGTTGTAGGTTCTTCCCTTTCATCACTTTAAATATATCAGCCAACTCCCTTCTGGTTTGTAGAGTTTCTGCGGAGAAATCAGCTGTTAACCTTATGGGAGTTCCCTTGTATGTTGTCATTTTTCCCTTGTGCTTTCTATAATTTTTCTTTGTCTTTAATTTTTGTCAGTTTGATTATTATGTGTCTCGGCATTTTTCTCCTTGGGTTTATCCTGCCTGGGACTCTCTGTGCTTTCTGGACTTGGGTGGCTACTATTTCCTTTCCCGTGCTAGGGAAGTTTTCGACTATAATCTCTTCAAATATTTTCTCGGGTCCTTTCTCTCTCTCTTCACCTTCTGGGATCCCTATAATGCAAATTTTGTTGCGTTTAATGTTATCCCAGAGGTCTCTTAAGCTGTCTTCCTTTCTCTGCATTCTTTTTTCTTTATTCTTTTCTGCAGCAGTGAATTCCACCTTTCTGTCTCCAGGCCAGTTATCCGTTCTTCTGCCTCAGTTATTCTACTATTGATTCCTTCTAGTGTATTTTTTTTTTTTTTTGCGGTACACGGGCCTCTCACTTTTGTGACCTCTCCCGTTGTGGAGCACAGGCTCTGGATGTGCAGGCTCAGCGGCCATGGCTCACGGGCCCAGCCGCTCCTTGGCATGTGGGATCTTACCAGACTAGGGCACGAACCCATGTCCCCTGCATCGGCAGGTGGACTCTCAACCACTGCGCCACCAGGGAAGCCCCCTTCTAGTGTATTTTTCATTTCAGTTATTGTATTGTTCATCTCTGTTTGTTGGTTCTTTAATTCTTCTAGGTCTTTGTTAACTATCTCTTGCATCTTCTCGATCTTTGCCTCCATTCTTTTTCCAAGGTCTTGGATCATCTTCACTATCATTATTATGAATTCTTTTTCTGGAAGGTTGCCTATCTCCACCTCATTGAGTTGTTTTTCTGGGGTTTTATCTTGTTCCTTCATCTGGTACAAATTCCTCTGCCTTTTCATTTTGTCTATCTTTCTGTGAATGTGGTTTTCCATCCACAGGCTGAAGAACTGTAGTTCTTCTTGCTTCTGCTGTCTGCTCTCTGCTGGATGAGTCTATCTTAGAGGCTTGTGCAGCATTCCTGATGTGAGGGACTGGTGGTGGGTAGAGCTGCGTGTTGCTCTGGTGGGCAGAGCTCAATAAAACTTTAATCCGCTTGTCTGCTGATGCATGGGGCAGAGTTCCCTCTCTGTTTGTTGTTTGGCCTGAGGCGACCCAGAACTGTGGCCCACCTGGCTCTTTGGTGGGGCTACCTGCGGACTCTGGGAGGGCTCATGCTAAGGAGGACTTCCCAGAACTTCTGCTGCCAGTGTCCTTGTCCACACGGTGAGCCCCAGTCACCCCCCGCCTCTGCAGGAGACCCTCTAAGACTAGCAGGTAGGTCTGCCCAGTCTCCTATGGGGTCACTGCTCCTTCCCTTGGGTCCTGATGTGCACACTACTGTGTGTGTCCTCCAAGAGTGGAGTCTCTGTTGTGACTCTATGTCTCTGAGTGGGGTTGAGACTCTGAGACTGAGTGGAGTCTCACAGACTCTGTGTCCTGTGAAACTTCGATGCTTTGTGGTTCTAGAAATCCTATAAGAGACGGTCCACAGCAGGTGAAGCTAATGCTGTCGGTGGAGGTGGTGAAGCCAAAGATCTGCAGTTCAGACTAAAGGTGCCAATGTACATTCAGGACAAAACAATCTCATGTGAATGTAGTTCAGGCAGGTTTAACATAAATAGAGTCAGGTTAATGCCTAACATCTTCTATCTTGTGCCTCCCCTCAGGGACCCCCTCCTCAGTTCCTGAGGCTCCTGTAACTCATGTACAGTGGAAGGGAGACTGGGCTCTGTCCAGTCTGAGCCCTGAGTTACCCTGTGTGTATCTTAGGATACTTTGTATTTCTGTGGTGTCTGTTGTAACATCATCGCTTTCATTTCTGATTTATTTGGGCCCTCTCTTTTTTAAAAACACATACTACTATTGTCTTTTATTCTTTACAGAAGCTAAAAAAATGTTTGATCTATTACCCTTACTCTATGTATAGGTTTTTCAGGGAGATTTTTACTTTTGTTTGTTTTCTTGTTACTATCAATAATTAGTGAGACTTCTTTTAAGCTTAAGTAAATTCCTTCAACATTGCATATAAGGCTGGTTTATTAGTGATGAACTCTTTTAGCTTTTGCTAGTCTGGGAAACTCTTGACCTCTCCTTCAATTCTTTCTTTCCTCCATAAATTTATTTATTTATTTATTTTTGGCTGTATTAGGTCTTCATTGCAGTGCGTGGGCTTTTCTCTAGTTGTGGCAAGTGGAGGCTACTCTTCGTTGTGGTGCATGGGCCGTTGTGGTGCATGGGCTTCTCATTGCAGTGGCTCTTCTTGTTGTGCAACATGGGCTCTAGGTGCTCAGGCTTCAGTAGTTGTGGCTAGCAGGCTCAGTCGTTGTGTCTCATGGGCTCTAGAGCACAGGCTCAGTAGTTGTGGCACACAGGCTTAGTTGCTCTGTGGCATGTGGGATCTTCCTGGATCAGGGCCCGAACCCGTGTCCCCTGCATTGGCAGGCAGATTCTCAACCACTGTGACATCAGGGAAGCCCTGTCCTGCAATTCTGAATAATAATTTTGCTGGTAGAGTATTCCTGTTGTAGACTTTTTCTTTTTAGCCCATTGATTATATCCTATCATTCCTTCCTAGTTTGAAAATTGTGCTGAGAAGTCATCTGACAGTCTTATGGGAATACCTTGAACATAACTAGACCCTTTTATTTCACTGCCTCTGTGATCACTCTTTAAATTTTTAAATTTTTGGAGCTTTATAATGTGTCTTGGTGTGGACCTGTTTGTCTTCATCTTGTTTGGGACTCTGTTTTTCCTGGACCTGGATGTGTGTTTCCTTCCCCAGGTTAGGAAAGTTATCAGTTACTCTATCCTCCAATAAGTTATCTGCCCGTTTCTCTCTTCTCCTCGTTCTGGGGCCCCTGTAATGCTCATGTTAATACTCTTGATGTTGTCTCAGAGGTCCCTTTACGTATACTCTTAATTGCTTTTACTTTGTGCTATTCAGTTTGGGTGATTTTCACTACTCTGTTTTCCATTTCACTGATCTGTTCTTCTGTATCATACAGTATAATGTGGCTTCTCTCATGTACATGTGTGTGTGTTTTAATCTCTTTTATTGTATTGTTCACTGTTTTGTTCTTTTTGACATGTTATTACTCTGTTGAAATTCTCACCATGTCTATCTATTCTTCTCCTGACTTGGGTGAGCGTCTTTATAATCATTACTGTGAACACTTTTTTTTAATCGGGTAGAATGCTTATCCCTGTTTTATTCAGTTCTTTTTCTGATGTCGTGTCTTGTTACTTCATTTGTAACATATTCCTCTATTTCCTTATGCTTCCTAATTCTCTGTACATCTTTATTCATTAGGTTCAGGTTGTTACATTCCCGGGTCTCAGAGAAGTGGCCTTATATAGGAGATGACTGATAGGGCCCAGCAGCACATTGTCCTCTGGCCAGCAGAGCCACATGCTCCAGGGGTGTTCCCTGTGTGGGCTGCACACACCTTTCTCTTACGGCGGGGCCAACTGCTGTAGACAAGCTGGTAGGTGGTATTGGACCCTGGCCTAAATGCCTGTGAGCCCCTGCAGTATGCGATTGATTGCCATGGGTATGCTGATATCCAAGGCAGCCCTCCATTATGGGTGGCTGTGTGGTGCTCCAGGTGCACAGGTGGACAGCATAGGCCCCCAGTGTGTCTGGTTGTGAGACCTTCTGGTGCGGGAGTGCTATGGGCATGGTGGTAAATGGGGCAGGCCCCTGATTCTAATCAGTTCCAGGGAAGATTCTAAAATGTTGCTTGCCCATGTCTCAGTTCCTAGTGGGAGTCCCAGTTGCCTCTTGCCTTTCCAAGAAGCTCTCTGAGATTAGCAAGTGGGTCTGGCACACGTGTCTTTCACTCTATTGGCTCTGCACAGGGACTGAGAACATGTGAGATTTGTGTGTGCCCTATGAGAGCAGTCTCAGTTTCCTTTAGTCTCCAGATTTCCTGAAAATAAACCCCGCAAGTTTTCAAAGCCAGACCTGCTGTGTTCTTTTCTTCCAGTGCAGGAACCCTGGGCTGAGCAGCCTGATGCCAGGATCATACCCTTCCCTCCATGTGGAGGACCTATGCAATTGTGATATCTTCCAGCTGTGGGTCACTGTGCTATAGGTGTGGGTTCCAATTAGACTGTTTCCAGTCCTCCTACCTGCCTTGTGGTTTCTCCTTCCTTATATCTTTAGTTGTGGAAAACATTCCCTGCTGGTCTTCAGAGATAATTTCCGTGTAAGTTGTTGTAATTTGGGTGTGCCTTTGGCAGCAGGGGAGCTCAGTATCTTCCTACTCTATCATCTTGATCCCCTCTCAAGAATTCTTTGAAAATATATGCATCTATTACTGTAAACATAACTCTTTGAATTGCAGTCTTGTTCCTGTATTCCATAAATTTAGGTACTTTGTGTTTCCAATTTTGTTTGCTTTAAGATTTCTTTTAAATTTCCGTTTGGATTTATTCCTGTATGCATTGGCTATTCAGGAGCTTATTGTCCAATTTCCAGGTGTTCTTGAATTTTCAATTATTCTTTTTAACATTGAATTTCAGTTTCATACCATTGTGGTTGGAAATGATCCGCGATATGATTTCAATATTCTTGGATTTTTGAAGACTTGTTTTGTGGCTTAACATAGGATCTACCCTAGGCAATGTTCTATGTGTACTTAAGAACAATGGAAAGTTTGCTGCTGTTGAGTGGAATATACTGTAGATGTATGTTAGGTTCATTTGATATCAAGTGTGTGTTCAGGTTCAGTGTTTCCTGATTGATATTATGTCCGGATGATCTATACAGTGTTGAAAGTTGGGTGTCGATGTTTCTTACCATTATTTTATTTCTGCACATTTTCCCCTTCACGTGGGTTAATATATTCTTTATATGTTGAGAGGCTCCAAAGCTGGATACATACATATTTATAATTGTCATGATTTCTTGATGAATTAATCCATTTATCATTATATGATAACCTCCTTTCCTTTGAGAGGTTTGACTTCAAGTCTTTTTTATCTCATAATAGACTAGTCAGTCAAGTATCATTTTCATGGAGTATTTTGTTCCCAATTTTTCAATTTTATGCTATATATGGATTAGAAGTTAACATGAATATCTTGTACACAGTATAATTGAACTTTCTTTAATCCATTCAGCCACCCTATGGATGATTTAAATTGAAGTATAGTTGATTTACAATATTACATTAGCCTCAGGGGTACAACATATGGATTGAATATTTTTATAGATCGTGTTCCACTAAAGTGATTACACAATAATGTCTATATTTCCCTGTGTTGTGCTATATATCCTTGTTTGTTTATTTCATACATAGGGATACTGGATTTAGAGAAACAAACTACTGTTTTTCCCTCCCCCTTTACGTCGCCCCACCAGTAACCACTAATTTGTTCTCTGTGAGTCTATTTCTGTTTTGTTATATACATACATTTCTTGCATTTTTAGATTCTACAGAGAAGTGAGAACATAGTGTATTTGTCCTTCTCTAACTTAAGTACGCATAAATATTCTAGGCCTATCCATGTTGTTGCAAATGGCAGACTTTGATCCTTTTAATGGCCGAGTAATAGTCTATTGTGTATACATACCACATCTTCTTTATCCACTCATCTGTTGATGGACATTTAGTTTGCTTCCATATGTTGGCAATTGTAAATAATGCTGCTATGAACATTGGGATGCATGTATCTTGTTAAATTGGTGTCTTCATTTTCTTTGGACATATACCAAGCAGTGGAATTGCTGGCTAATATGATAGTCCTACTATTAGCTTTTATCAGGACCTCCATATTCTTTTCATAGTGGGTGTACCAACTTACAATCCCGCCACCAGTGTACTAGGATTGCCTTCTCCATGTCATGAACAACGTTTCATATTTGTATACTTTGGAATAACAGCCACGTTGAGAGGTGTGACCTGACGTCTCATTATGGGTTTTCTTGTGGATCATTCATTAAATTTAATTTACAAAAGAAGATGATAGGCTGGATGTGATCTCCAGGTTTAGTTTGCTAATGCCTGGTATAGGTTAATTTGGGGAGAATTAATACCTTTACAATGGTATTTATTGCTTACATTTTTCAGGTTGACATTTAGTGATTGGAAACATTTAAAATTTTTTCTCCCTGAAGGATATATGAAGTCTGTTGGTTTGTTTCTGTTTTATAAATTTGTTCATTTCTATCATTTTTTAGACTCCACTATAAGTGATATCATATGATATTTGTCTTTTTCTATCTGACTTACTTCACTTAGAATGAAATAATGTCATTTGCAGCAACAGGAATGGACCTAGAGGTGATCATGCTTTTTCATTTCTGAGTAATATTTATTTGATTGTGTACATGTACAACTTCTTCATTATCCATTCATCTGTTGATGGACATTTTGGTTGCCTCCATGTCTTGGCTATTGTAAACAGTGCTGCAGTGCATGTTTGGGTTTGGGTGCATTTGCCATTTTCATTTCTGGCTTTCTGCAGATATACACCCAGAAGTAAGACTGCTGGATGATATGGTAGCTCTATTTTTACTTTTAAAAGACATCTCCATACTGTACTTTATAGTGGCTCTTACCAGCTTACATCACACCAACAGCATAGGAGGGTTCCCTTTTCTCCATGTCCTCTCCAGCATTTATGGTTTGTAAACGTTTTGATGATGGCCATTCTGACTGTGTGAGGTGAAGCCTTGTTGTAGTTTTGATTTGCATGTGTCTCTCCAATGACACAAGATTTTGAGCATCTTTGCATGTGTTTTTTTAAACACTGTGAGGAAAAGTTACAGTTGACATTGGGTTTTTGAAAGTCTGACTATTTTGAATTTTTGCTCGATAACTACCACAGGACATTTGTTAAGGGCAGGTGTCATTTACACCCTGGCAGTCCTTGTGAATATGAAGTGCCCATAAGCACATGTTTTAAAGTTGCTGTTGTGGAAATGGGCACAGATGTTAGGATTTCCTTCATGCCCCTCTCTGGTTACTTGGGTAACCAGACCCACTGTGGAAGACGGGCTCTTGGATTGTAAATGAGTGTGGGCTGTGGCAGAACAAACACCCCAAATCTTCTGTTTTGTTACTTCTTGTTTTTGTTTTAATTTAATTTTTCTTTTTTATTGGAGTAAAGTTGATTTAAACTATTCTGTTTGTGGTAGGCGTACAGAATCTTGTTCAGTTATGTATATTCATATGTGTATTCATCTTCAGATCCTTTTCCCATATAGGTTATTAGAGAGTGTTGAGTAGACTTCCCTTTGTTATGCAGTAGGTCCTTGTTGATAATCTATTTTGTATGTATTAGTGTGTAAATATTTCCCCCAGCCTCCTGATTGATTTATTCCTTCCACCCACCTTTCTCATTGGGTAAGCATAAGTTTGTTTTCTAAGTCTGTGAGTCTGCTTCTCTCTCTTTTATTTTATTTTTTTGGCTGTACTGCAAGGCATGTGTGATATTAGTTCTCCCAGCACCAGGGATCGAACCCCTGCCCCCTGAAGTGGAAGCTCAGATTCTTAACCATTGGACCACCTGGAAAGTCCCTGTTTCTCTCTTGTAAATTAGTTCATTGGTATCAATTTTTAAATTTCAGCTATAAGTAGTATCATATGATATTTGACTTTCTCTTTCTGACTTACTTCACTTAGTATGATTATCTCTAATTCTATCTATGATGCTGCAAATGGCATTCCTTCATTCTTTTCATTTCTGAGTAATATTTCACTGTGAACATGTACCGCTTCTTTATCCGTCCATCTGCTGATGGATATTTTGGTTGCTTCCATGTCTTAGACGTTGTAAATTGTGCTGCGGTACACATATGGGTGCATGTGTGTTTTCCAACTCTGGTTTTCTCCTGTTATAGGCCTGGGAGTGGGACAGCTGGATCATATGGTACCTCTAAATTTACCTTGTAAAGGCACCTCCATACTCTTATTTATAGTGGCTGTTACCATGTTAGATCCCAACAGCAGCATAGGAGGGTTGCCTTTTTTCTACAACCTCTCAAGCATTTACTGTTTGTAGATGTTTCAATGGTGGCTATTCTTACTCATGTGAAGTGACCCCTCATTGTAGTTTTGATTTCCATGACGCTAATAATATAGGAATTAGAACATCTTTTCAAGTGCTTTTCTTTTAAACAGTGTAAAATTTACCTATTGAAATAGGATCTTGAAAGTCTGTTCCTTTGGAATTTATTTTGCTTACCTACCTGTGGACATTTCCTGATTGTGGGTGTCATGTAGAGCCCGACAGTTCTTCTGAATATTAAGTACCCATAAGCATTGTTTTTAAAGTTGCAGGAAAGGGCAACAAGGCAGTGGAATTTATTCATACTCACCTTGATTGCTAGGTAAAACATTGGTCTAGTGGAATTCCTCTTCCTAGATTGTATATTGGAGTGTAAAGTGCCAGGACAAATACACAAAATCTTGTGTCACATTACTTCTTGTTTAATTTAATTTTTATTTCTTATCAGAGTAAATTTGATTACAATGTTGTGTTTGTTCTAGGTGTAAAGAAGCTGTTCATTCATATGTATACATATATCTAATCAGGTTTAGATTCTTTCGCATGTTGGTCATTAGAGAGAGTTGAGTAGACCTCCCTTGGCATCCAGTAGGTCCTTCTTGATTATATATTTTATATGAATTATTAAATGCACGTTAACCCCAACATCCTAATTTTTCCATTCCTTTCACCTTTTTCAAAGTCTGTATGGGTCTTTCGCAGTGGAAATATATTCATGGGTATCAATTTTTAGATAACCCTAGTAAATGATGTCATCGGATATTTGTCTTTCTTTTTGTGACTTACTTTACGTAGTATGATTACCCCTAGGTTCATCAGTGGTGATGGAAAAGGCATTGTTTCATCATTTCCATGGCTAATATTCGATTGTGTACATGTACCACTTCTTTGCCCATTCATTTGTTTTTGAACATTTTGCTTGCATCCATGTCTGGCTATCGTAAGTATCGCTGAAGAGCATTTTTGGGTACCTGGGTATTTCTGAATTCTGGTGTTCTCGGGTTACAGGCCCATTAGTGTTTTGGCAGGATCACATAGTAGCTCAATTTTTACCTTTTAAAGGCACCTTCATTCTGTTCTGATTAGTGGCTGTTACCAGTTTACATCCCAGCAACAGCATATGAGTGTATCCATTCTCGGAAACCCATTCAGCATTTATTGTTTGCAGACATTTTTCTCTGATGGCCATTCAGACTATTGTGAGCTGATACCTTTTGGTAGTTTAAATTTGCATGTCCCTAATAATTTTTGATGTTGAACATTTTTTCATGTCCTTAAAAAAAACACTGTGAGGAAATTTACCTCTCGAAATTGTCTTCTCCGGATTTTCTACTGTTTTGCATATTAATGTCCATTCCTGACCGCAAGATATTTTTTGAGGGCAGGTGTCATTTAAAGCCCTGCAGTCCTTGTGAATATTAAGTGACCAATAGCACTGGGATTAAAGCTGCTGTTGCGGGAATTGACCACAAGGCGGCAGATTTCTACATTCCCAGCTTTGGTTGCAAGGACAGGAGAGCCTTCCTTGAAGTTGTGGTCCTAGGTTGCAAATTGTAGTGGAATGTCCCAGGACAAACTCCCAAAAGCTTATGTCTCCTACTTAGGTTTGTTTTCTAAATTTATTTTATGTTTCTTATTGGAGTAAATTTTTTTAAACTAGATTCTTCCTCGATCTACAATTTCCCCTCTCTCCTTTGCCTTTAATATTTATTTATTTATTTTTGGCTGTGTTGCGTCTTCGTTTCTGTGCGAGGGCTTTCTCTAGTTGCGGCAAGCGGGGACCACTCTTCGTCAAGGTGCGTGGGCCTCTCGCTATTGTGGCCTCTCTTGTTGTGGAGCACAGGCTGCAGACGCGCAAGCTCAGTAGTTGTGGCTCATGGGCATAGTTGCTCCACGGCATGTGGGATCCTCCCAGACCAGGGCTCGAACCTGTGTCCCCTGCATTGGCAGGCAGATTCTCAACCACTGCACCACTAGGGAAGCCCCTATTGGAGTAAATTTTATTAGAGTGTTGTGATTCTCTGGATGTACCAATTAGGATCAATTTTTCATACATATATCTGTTCATCATTGGATCCTGTTACCATGTAGGTTATTATAGAGTGTTGAGTAGAGCTCCCTTGGTATTTGGTAGGTGTTTGGTGATTATATAATTTATATATATTAATGATTATATGATTTGTATATTTTATATATTATAAGTTTATATACTTATAACATATATTAGTGTATGTATGTTAACCCCATAATCCTAATTTACTCATCCTCCCACCTTTCATTTTGGTTAACCATTAGTTTGTTTTATACGTCTCTGAGTGCCTTTTCCTTTGGAAATATGTTCATTGGTAGGAATCTTAAGATAACATCTATAAATTATATCATAGGATATATATCATACACTTTTGACTTCACATAATATGATTATTTCTAGACTCACCTGTAGTCATGAAAATGACATTGTTCATTTTTCTGAAAGCTAATCTTCCATTAGGTACATGTACCACTTCTTCTTTGTCCTTTCATCTGTTAACTGACATTTTTGCTGCTTCCATGTCCTGGCTATTTTCAGTATTACTTCAGTACAGGTTTGTCAGCGTGTGTCTTCCCGATTCGGCACTTAGGTGATAGGCCCAGTGGTGGGCGTGTTGGATCGAATGACATCTCAATTTTTACTTTTAAACGCAGCTCCTTTCTGTTCTCATTACCGGATCTTACCACTTTACATCTCACAAGCAGCTAGAGGATACACAGTTCTCTAAAACACCTTCAGCGTTTATTGTTTGTAGACTTTTGGCTGATGGTAGTTGACTTGCGTGAGTTGAAACTTTTTTGTAGGCTAGATTTGCATGAGTCTAATAATTCCTGATGTTGAGCTTTTATCCATTTTCTTTTTTTATTTGAAAAATAGTGGGTAAAACTTACCTCTTCATACTATCTCCTTGAAAAATTTGCCAGGTTTGAATTTTTTTGGCCATTCCATACCTCAGCACAAGTTCTGATGGCAGGTGTGCTTTACAGCCCAGAGTGAGTCCTTGTGAATGTTAAGTGACGGTTACCTGTGGTTTTAAAGCCGCTCTTGCGGGAAATGGCACAAGGCGACAGCATTCCGACGTTTCCAATTCTGGGATTTTGGGCAACAGATCTTTCCTGGAAATCGTGTTTGTAGGCTGCAATTTAGAGTGGAATGTGTCAGGGCAAACGCCCAACAGCTTATATCTCCATAATTCTTGTTTGCTTTTTTTAAATTTAATTTTTATTAATTATAAGAGCAAATTTGAGAAAACTGTTGTGTGTGTTCTAGCTGAAAAGAATCTGCTTCATTATATCTATGTATAGATCTATTCATCTTTGGATCCTTTCCCATGTAGGTTATTACAGAGTGTTGAGTAGACCTCTCTTGGTATTCCATAGGTATTTTGTGATTATATATTTCATATGTGTTAGTACATGTCTGTTAACCCCCATATCCTAATTCATACATTCCTTACACCTTTCCATTTGGTTAAACATAATTTGGTTTTCTGAATCTATGAGTGTCCTTCTCTTGGAAAGTATTTCATGGGTATCAAACTTCCGGGAACACCTACAAGTGATGTAATAGGATATCTGTCTTTCGGTTTCTTTCTTACTTCAGGTAGGGTGATTATCTCTAGATCCTTCTATGCTGGTGCCAACGGCACTGTTCCATGCTTTTCCATGGCTAATATTCCATTGTGTACATGGACCACTTCTTCTTGGTGCATTTTTCTGTTGATGGACGTTTTGGTTTCTTCCAGCTCTTGGCTATGGTACATGTTGCTGCAGTGAAGGATTGCCAGCCTGTGTCTTTTCGATTCAGGTCTACTCAGCGGATAGGCCCATCAGTGGGCCTACCAGATCACATAGTAGCTCAAGTTTTACCTTTAAACACACCTCCATTTTGTTCTCTGTACTGGCTGTTACCAGGTTACATCCCATCAGCAGCTAGAGGGTGCACAGTTCTCTAAAACCCCTTCAGCATTTATACTATGTAGACTTTTTTGCTGATGATCCTTCTGACGGCTGTGAGGGGAATGTGTTTCTAGACTGGATTTGCATGGCTTTATTAATTCCTGACGTTGAGCGTTTTTCCATGCCTTTTTCTATCACAAAAAAAAGAGACAGAATATAAAATGTGCATAAAATATGCCTCTTGAAATTGTCGTTTTGAAATATGGATGTCTTTTGAGATTTTTGCTCGATTTACGACCGAAGGATTGTTTTGAGGACAGGTGTCATTTACAGGCCTGCAAGTATTTTGACTATCAAGTAACCATTACAGCTGCAGTTAGAGCTGCTGTTGTGTGAAACGGCCACAAGGCGGCAGCAGTTCTCATTAACCAAATCTGGTTACTAGGGAAACAGAGCCTCAATGGAAGTCCTGTTCTAGGCTGCAAATTAGAATGGATGGGCCAGGAAAAAGCCCCTTAAGTTTATATCTCACTAAATATTGTTCTTTTTTTAAATTTAATTTTCATTGTTTATCACAGCAAGTGTGATTACAATGTTTTGCTTGTTTTAGGTGTGCAAGATGTGGTTGTTTTCCACATATACCTATCTCTTTTCTTCTTTGGATCCTTTTCCCATTTTAGGTTATGACACAATGTTGAGTAGTCTTCTCTTGGTATTCCGTAGGTCTTTGGTGATTATATACTTCACCTGTGTTTGTATATCTCTGTTAACTCTGACATCCTAATGTATCCAATCCTCACACCTTTCCATTGGTGAACCATGAGTTTGTTTAATGAATCTGTGATTGCCTTTCTCTGTGGAAATATCTTCACTGGTATCAATTTTTAGGTAACACCTATAAGTGATATCACAGGATACGTGTCTTTCGCTTTCTGACTTACTACAAGTTGCGTGATTACTTCTAGACTCATCTACGGTGATGCAAATGGCATTGTGTCATTGTTTTCCTTGGCTAATATTCCATCTGTACGTGGACCGGTTTTTCTTTGTCCACTCACCTGTTGATGGACTTTTGGGTTGCTTCCATGTCTTGGTTATTGTAACACTGCTGAAATGCACATTTGCCTGCCTGTGTCTTTCAACTATGTCTTCTTCGGTTATAGGCCCAGGAGAGGGCCTGTTGGATCATATGGTAGCAAAATGTTTACCTTGTAAAGGTGTCTCCATTCTGTTCTCATTAGTGGCTCTTACCAGGTTATGTTCCACTTAAATTTGAGGGTATGCCCTTGTCCACAACCCTTTCAGCATTTATTGTTTGTAGTTTTTCTGCTGATGTTTATTCTGACAGGTGTGAGCTGACACCTCTTTGAGGTTGGATTTGCATGCATCTCATAATCCCTTGAAATTGAACTTTCAGGCATGTCCTCTTTTTTTTCAAGCTGTGAGTAGCGCTTACCTCTTCAAATGGTTTTCTTGAAGTATGTGTCACATTTTGAAATAGTTTGGCCATTACATCCCTGAAGACATTCTGAAGGCAGGTTTCATTTACAGCCCTCCAGTACTTGTGCATATGAAGTGACCATGAGCACAGGTTTTAAAGCTGCTGTTGCAGGTATCGGCCATTGGGCGGCAGCATTTCTCCTTTCCCCATTCTGGGAATTACGGAAGGGGTCCTTCCTGCCAGTGGTGTTCCTCGGTTATATATTAGAGAGGAATGTGCCCGGACAAACCCCCAAAAGCTGATGTCTCCTTACTTACGTTTGGTTTCTAAATTGAAAGTATATATATTTTTTTATTGGAGTAATATTCCATTGTGTACATGGACCACTTCTTCTTTGTGCCTTCCTCTGTTGACAGACATTTTTGTTGCTTCCAAGTGTTGGCTGTGGTAAATATTGCTGGAGTGCAGGATTGCCACCCTGTGTCTTTTGGATTCTCATCCTCTCAGGTGATAGGCCCAGCAGTGGGTATGCTTGATTGAATGGTAGCTCAATATTTACCTTATCAAGGCACCTCCTTTGTGTTTTCATTACTGGTTCTTACCATGTCCCACTTAGAAACGAGGGTACGCATTTCTCCACAACCCCTTCAGCATTTATTGTTTGCAGAGTTTTTGCTGATGGCCATTATGACTGGTGTGAGCTGATAGGTTTTTGTAATTTGGATTTGCATGTCTTTAATAATTCCTAATGTTCAGCCTTTTTCCATGCTTTGTTTTCTTTCTGTTACACAAAAACAGAAAAAAACTGTGAGTACGATAAACCACTTGAAGTGGTCTTCTGGGAAGGCTGCCCTGTTTTGAATTTTTCGTCGATTTTTGACCCCAGGATTTTTTTGACAACAGGTGACATTTACAGGCTTGTAATGAGTGTGAATATTTAGTGACCACTAGTACTGGCTTTAAAGGTGCTGTTGGGGGAAACGGCCACAAGGCGGCAGCATTTCTCCGTTCCCAAAACTGGTTTCTAGGGCAGCACAACATTTCTGGAAGTCGTGTCCCCAGGTTGTAAATTAGAATGGAATGTGCTAGGAAAAAAACCCATAAGTTAATATTCCATTATTTCTTTTTCGATTTTTTAGTCTTTTTAAATCGAGGTAATGTTTAGAATATTGTTTGTCCTACGTGTATACAATCTGGTTCATTTGTACATTACACACACACACATATATATATACACACACACACACACACACACACACACACATACGTAATATATTCATGTGCAGATACTCTTCCCATGTAAATTATTGCAGAGTGCTCCATTGACCTCCCTTGCTATATGGTCGGTCTCTTTGATAAATGTATTTAGTAGGTATTTGTACACATATGGTAACCCTAATCTTAATTTTCCATACCACCCACCTTTCCATTTACATAAGAATAGTTTGTTCTCTAAGTCTGTGAGTTTCTTTCTCTGTGAAAATGCTATCATATTTGTCAGTTGTTAGATAACACCTATAAGTGATATCATACTATATGTCTTTTTCTTTCTGACTTACGTCATGTTCTGAGACTATATCTAGGCTCATAAATGGTGCCTCAACGAGCAGTGTTTCACTGTTTTGCATGGCTAATATTCCATTATGTACATGGACCACTTCTTCTTTATCCATTCATCCATTGATGGACATTTTTGTTGCTTCCGTGTCTTGGCTATTGTGAAAACTCCTGCAGTGAAGCTGTTGCAGCCTGTGCCTTCTCGACTCTGGTATTTTCAGGTGAGAGGCTCAGCGGTGGGCCTGCTGAATGGAATGCTGGCTCAATTTTTACTTTTAAACACAGCTCCTTTCTGTTCTCACTATTGGCTCTTATCACTTTACATCTCACCAGCAGCTAGAGGGTACACAGTTCTCTAAAACTCCTTCCGCATTTATTGTTTGTAGACTTTTGGCTGATGGTAGTTGACGTGTGTGAGTTGAAATCTTTTTGTAGGCTAGATTTGCATGAGTTTAAAAATTTATGTTGTCGAGCTTTTATCCATTTTCCTTGTTTTTAGAAAAATAATGAGTAAAATTTACCTCTTCATACTATCTCCTTGAAAATTTTGCCAGTTGTGAATTTTTGAGGGCAGTTGTCCTTTACTGTCCTGAGTCCTTGTGAATGTTAAGTGACCGTTAGCTGTGGTTTTAAAGCCGCTCTTGTGGGAAACGGCCACAAGGCGGCAGCATTTCTACATTTCCAACTCTGGGCTTTTGGGCAACAGAGGGTTCCTGGAAATCGTGTTTGTAAGCTGCAAATTAGAGCAGAATGTGCCACGGCAAACTCCCAAGAGCTTATATCTCCTTACTTCTTGTTTGTTTTTTACATTTAGTTTTTATTTATTATCACAGCAAATTGGATAAAAATACTGTGTTTTTTCTAGGTGTACGGAATCTGGTTCATTATATCAATGTATTGATCTATTCATCTTTGGATCCTTTCCCGTGTAGGTTATTACAGAGTGTTGAGTACACCTCTTTTAGCATTCCATAGGTATTTTGTGATTATATATTTCATATGTATTACTACACGTCTGTTAACCCCCATATCCTAATTCATACCTTCCTTACACCTTTCCATTTGGTTAAACATAATTTGGTTTTCTGAATCTATGAGTGTCCTTCTCTTGGAAATTATTTCATGGCTATCAATTTTTAGGTAACACCTATAAGTGATGTAATAGGATATCTGTCTTTCGTTTTCTTTCTTACTTCAGGTAGGGTGATTATCTCTAGATCCTTCTATGCTGGTGCCAACGGCAGTGTTCCATGCTTTTCCATGGCTAATATTCCATTGTGTACATGGACCACTTCTTCTTGGTGCATTTTTCTGTTGATGGACGTTTTGGTTTCTTCCAGCTCTTGGCTATGGTACATGTTGCTGCAGTGAAGGATTGCCAGCCTGTGTCTTTTTTTTTTTTTTTTTTGCGGTATGCGGGCCTCTCACTGTTGTGGCCTCTCCCGTTGCGGAGCACAGGCCCCGGACGTGCAGGTTCAGCGGCCATGGCTCAAGGGCCCAGCCGCTCCATGGCATGTGGGATCCTCCCGGACCGGGGCACGAACCCGTGTCCCCTGCATCGGCAGGCGGACTCTCAGCCACTGCACCACCAGGGAAGCCCCTAGCCTGTGTCTTTTTGATTCTGGTCTACTCAAGTGATAGGCCCATCAGTGGGCCTACCAGATCACATGGTAGCTCAATTTTTACCTTTAAACGCACCTCCGTTGTGTTCTCACTACTGGCTGTTACCAGGTGACATCCCACCAGCAGCTAGAGGGTACGCAGTTCTGTAAATCCCCTTCAACATTTATTCTCTGTAGACATTTTTGATGACGATCATTTTGACAGCTCTGAGGTGAATATTTTTGTAGACTGGATTTGCATGGCTTTATTAGTTACTGATGTTGAGCCGTTTTCCTTGCCCTTTTTTTAACAAAAAAAAGAGAGAAAGAAAAAGAAAGAGAAGACAAAAGGAGCGAAAAATATGCCTCTTGAAATTGTCGTTTTAAAATGTGCATGTCTTTTGTCATTTTAAAATGTGCACATCTTTTGAGTTTTTTGCTGGATTTACGACCCAAGGATTTGTTTAGAGGGCAGGTGTCATTTACAGGCCTGCAGTTATTTAGAATATCAAGTGAGCATTAGTGCTGTGTTTTTTTTAACACCTTTTTTGGGGTATAATTGCTTTAGAATGGTGTGTTAGTTTCTGTTTATAACAAAGTGAATCAGTTATACATATACATATGTTCCCATATCTCTTCCCTCTTGCATCTCCCTCCCTCTCACCCTCCCTAACCCACCCCTCCAGGCGGTCACAAAGCCCGGAGCTGATATACCTGTTCTATGCGGCTGCTTCCCACTAGCTATCTATCTTACGTTTGGTAGTGTATATATGTCCATGCCTCTCTCTTGCTTTGTCACAGCTCACCCTCCCCCCTCCCCGTATCTTCAAGTCTGTTCTCCAGTAGGTCTGTGTATTTATTCCTGTCTTACCCCTCGTTTCTTCATGGCATTTTTTCCCTTAAATTCCATATATATTTGTTAGCATACGGTATTTGTCTTTCTCTTTCTGACTTACTTCACTCTGTATGACAGATCTAGGTCTATCCACCTCATTACAAATAGCTCAATTTCGTTTCTGGTTATAGCTGAGTAATATTCCATTGTATATATGTGTCACATCTTCTTTATCCATTCATCCGATGATGGGCACTTAGGTTGTTTCCATCTCCGGGCTATTTTAAATAGAGCTGCAATGAACATTTTGGTACATGACTCTTTTTGAATTATGGTTTTCTCAGGGTATATGCCCAGTAGTGGGATCGCTGGGTCATATGGTAGGTCTATTTGTTGTTTTTTAAGGAACCTCCATACTGTTCTCCATAGTGGCTGTACCAATTCACATTCCCACCAGCAGTGAAGGAGTGTTCCCTTTTCTCCACACTCTCTCCAGCATTTATTGTTTCTAGATTTTTTGATGATGGCCATTCTGACTGGTGTGAGATGATATCTCATTGTAGTTTTGATTTGTATTTCCCTAATGATTAATGATGTTGAGCATTCTTTCATGTGTTTGTTGGCAGTCTGTATATCTTCTTTGGAGAAATGTCTATTTAGGTATTCTGCCCATTTTTGGATTGGGTTGTTGTTTTTATTGTTATTGAGCTGAATGAGCTGCTTTTAATTTTGGGGAATTAATCCTTTGTCAGTTGCTTCATTTGCAAATATTTTCTCCCATTCTGAGCGTTGTCTTTTGGTCTTGTTTATGGTTTCCTTTGCTGTGCAAAAGCTTTGACGTTTTGTTAGGTCCCATTTGTTTATTTTTGTTTTTAATTCCATTTCTCTAGGAGGTGGGTCAAAAAGAATCTTGCTGTGATTTATGTCATAGAGTGTTCTGCCTACGATTTCCTCTAAGAGTTTGATAGATTCTGGCCTTACATTTAGGTCTTTAATCCATTTTGAGCTTATTTTTGTGTATGGTGTTAGGGAGTGATCTAATCTCATACTTTTACATGTAACCCTCCCGTTTCCCCAGCACCACTTATTGAAGAGGCTGTCCTTTCTCCACTGTACATTCCTGCCTCCTTGATCAAAGATAAGGTGACCATATGTGTGTGGGTTTATCTTTGGGCTTTCTATCCTGTTCCATTGATCTATCTTTCTGTTTTTGTGCCAGTACCATACTGTCTTGATTACTGTAGCTTTGTCATATAGTCTGAAGTCAGGGAGCCTGATTCCTCCAGCTTCGTTTTTCGTTCTCAAGATTGCTTTGGCTCTTCGGGGTATTTTGTGTTTCCATACAAATTGTGAAACTTTTTGTTCTAGTTCTGTGAAAAATGCCAGTGGTAGTTTGATAGGGATTGCATTGAATCTGTAGATTGCTTTGGGTAGTAGAGTCATTTTCACAATGTTGATTCTTCCAATCCAAGAACATGGTATATCTCTCCATCTATTTGTATCATCTTTAATTTCTTTCATCAGTGTCTTATAATTTTCTTCATACAGTTCTTTTGTCTTCTTAGGTAGGTTTATTCCTAGATATTTCATTCTTTTTGTTGCAGTGGTAAATGGGAGTGTTTTCTTGATTTCACTTTCAGATTTTTCATCATTAGTGTACAGGAATGCAAGAGATTTCTATGCATTAATTTTGTATCCTGCAACTTTACCAAATTCATTGATTAGCTCTAGTAGTTTTCTGGTAGCATCTTTAGGATTCTCTATGTATAGTATCATGTCATCTGCAAACAGTGACAGCTTTACTTCTTCTTTTCCGGTTTGGATTCCTTTTCTTTCCTTTTCTTCTCTGATTGCTGTGGCTAAAACTTCCAATACTATATTGAATAAGAGTGGTGAGAGTGGGCAACCTTGTCTTTTTCCTGATCTTCGTGTAAATGCTTTCAGTTTTTCATCATTGAGGATGATGTTGGCTGTGGGCTTGTCATATATGGCCTTTATTATGTTGAGGAAAGTTCCTTCTATGCCTACTTTCTGCAGGGTTGTTATAAATGGGTGTTGAATTTTGTCAAAAGCTTTCTCTGTATCTATTGAGATGATCATACGATTTTTCTCCTTCAATTTGTTAATACGGTTTATCACATTGATTTGCGTATATTGAAGAATCCTTGCATTCCTGGAATAAACCCCACTTGATCATGGTGTATGATCCTTTAAATGTGCTGTTGGATTCTGTTTGCTAGTATTTTGTTGAGGATTTTTGCATCTATGTTCATCAGTGATATTGGCCTGTAGTTTTCTTTCTTTGTGACATCCTTGTGTGGTTTTGGTATCAAGGTGATGGTGGCCTCGTAGAATGAATTTGGCAGTGTTCCTCCCTCCGCTATATTTTGGAAGAGTTTGAGAAGGATAGGTGATAGCTCTTCTCTAAATGTTTGATAGAATTCGCCTGTGAAGCCATCTGGTCCTGGGCTTTTGTTTGTTGGAAGATTTTTAATCACAGTTTCAATTTCAGTGCTTGTGACTGGTCTGTTCATATTTTCTATTTCTTCCTGATTCAGTCTTGGCAGGTTGTGCATTTCTAAGAATTTGTCCATTTCTTCCAGCTTGTCCATTTTATTGGCATAGCGTTGCTTGTAGTAATCTCTCATGATCTTTTGTATTTCTGCAGTGTCAGTTGTTACTTCTCCTTTTTCATTTATAACTCTATTGATTTGAGTCTTCTCCCTTTTTTTCGTGATGATTCTGGCTAATGGTTTATCTATTTTGTTTATCTTCTCAAAGAACCAGCTTTTAGTTTTACTGCTCTTTGCTATTGTTTCCTTCATTTCTTTTTCATTTATTTCTGATCTGATTTTTATGATTCTTTCCTTCTGCTAACTTTGGGGTTTTTTTGTTCTTTCTCTAATTGCTTTAGGTGCAAGGTTAGGTTTTTTATTCGAGATGTTTACTCTTTCTTAAGGTGGGCTTGTATTGCTATAAACTTCCCTCTTAGAACTGCTTTTGCTGCATCCCATAGGTTTTGGGTCGTCGTGTCTCCATTGTCATTTGTTTCTAGGTATTTTGTTTTTTCCTCTTTGATTTCTTCAGTGATCACTTCATTATTAAATAGTGTATTGTTTAGCCTCCATGTGTTTGTATTTTTTACAGATCTTTTCCTGTAATTGATATCTAGTTTTATGGAGTTGTGGTCGGAAAAGATACTTGATGCAATTTCAATTTTCTTAAATTTACCAAGGCTTGATTTGTGACCCAAGATATGATCTATCCTGGGGAATGTTCCATGAGCACTTGAGAAAAATGTGTATTCTGTTGTTTTTGGATGGAGTGTCCTATAAATATCAATTAAGTCCATCTTGTTTAATGTATCATTTAAAGCTTGTGTTTCCTTATTTATTTTCATTTTGGATGATCTGTCCATGGGTGAAAGTGGGGTGTTAAAGTCCCCTACTATGAATGTGTTACTGTCGATTTCCCCTTTTATGGCTGTTAGTATTTGCCTTATGTATTGAGGTGTTCGTATGTTGGGTGCATAAATATTTACAATTGTTATATCTTCTTCTTGGATCGATCCCTTGATCATTATGTAGTGTCCTTCTTTGTCTCTTCTAGTAGTCTTTATTTTAAAGTCTATTTTGTCTGATATGAAAATTGCTACTGCAGCTTTCTTTTGGTTTCCATTTGCATGGATTATCTTTTTCCATCCCCTTACTTTCAGTCTGTATGTGTCTCTAGGTCTGAAGTGGGTCCCTTGTAGACAGCATATATAAGGGTCTTGTTTTTGTATCCATTCAGCCAATCTGTGTCTTTTGGTGGGAGCATTTAGTCCATTTACATTTAAGGTAATTATCGATATGTATGTTTGTATTCCCATTTTCTAAATTGTTTTGGGTTCGTTATTGTAGGTCTTTTCCTTCTCTTGTGTTTCTTGCCCAGAGAAGTTCCTTTAGCATTTGTTGTAATGCTGGTTTGGTGGTGCTGAACTCTTTCAGCATTTGCTTGTCTGTAAAGGTTTTAATTTCTCCATCAAATCTGAATGAGATCCTTGCTGGGTAGAGTGATCTTGGTTGCAGGTTTTTCTCTTTCATCACTTTCAGTATGTCCTGCCTCTTCCTTCTGGCTTGCAGAGTTTCTGCTGAGAGATCAGCTGTTAACCTAATGGGGATTCCCTTGTGTCTTATTTGTTGTTTTTCCCTTGCTGCTTTTAATATGCTTTCTTTGTATTTAACTTTTGACAGTTTGATTAATGTGTGTCTTGGCGTATTTCTCCTTGGATATATCCTGTATGGGACTCTCTGTGCTTCCTGGACTTGATTAACTATTTCCTTTCCCATATTAGGGAAGTTTTCAACTCCAATCTCTTCAAATATCTTCTCAGTCCCTTTCTTTTTCTCTTCTTCTTCTGGAACCCCTATAATTCGAAGGTGGGTGCGTTTAATGTTGTCCCAGAGGTCTCTGAGACTGTCCTCAGTTCTTTTCATTATTTTTTCTTTATTCTGCTCTGCAGTAGTTTTTTCCACTATTTTATCTTCCAGGTCACTCATTCGTCCTTCTGCCTCAGTTATTCTGCTTTTGACTCCATCTAGAGTATTTTTCATTTCATTTATTGTGCTGTTCATCGCTGTTTGTTTCATCTTAAGTTCTTCTAGGTCCTTGTTAATTGTTTCTTGCATTTTGTCTATTCTATTTCCAAGATTTTGGATCACGTTTACTATCATTATTCTGAATTCTTTTTCAGGTAGACTGCCTATTTCCTCTTCATTTGTTAGGTCTGGTGCGTTTTTTTCTTGCTCCTTCATCTGCGGTGTGTTTTTCTGTCTTCTCATTTTGCTTACCTTACTGTGTTTGGGGTCTCCTTTTTGCAGGCTGTGGGTTCGTAGTTCCTGTTGTTTTTGGTGTCTGTCCCCAGTGGCTAAGGTTGGTTCAGTGTGTTGTGTAGGCTTCTTGTTGGAGGGGACTAGTGCCTGTATTCTGGTGGATGAAGCTGGATCTTGTCTCTCTGGTGGGCAGGTCCATGTCTGGTGGTATTTTGGGATGTCTGTGGACTTATTATGATTTTAGACAGCCTCTCTGCTAATGGGTGGCGTTGTGTCCCTGTTTGCTAGTTGTTTGGCATAGGGTGTCCAGCACTGTAACTTGCTGTCGCTGAGTGCAGCTGGGTGCTGGCATTGAGATGGAGATCTCTGGGAGATTTTCGCCATTTGATATTATGTGGAGCTGGGAGGTTTCTTGTTGACCAGTGTCCTGAAGTTGGCTCTCCCACCTCAGAGGCACAGCACTGACTCCTGGCTGCAGCACCAAAAACCTTTCATCCACACAGCTCAGAAATAAAGGGAGAAAAATTAGAGAGAAAGAGTCAGTAGAAGTAGGAAGAAAGAAAGAAAGGAAGGAAGGAAGGAAGGAAGGAAGGAAGGAAGGAAGGAAGGATGGATGAAAGAAAGAAAGAAGAAAAGAAGGAAAGAAAGAAAGGAGGGGGAGGGAGAGAGGGAGGGCGGTGAGAGAAAGGAAGGAAGGAAGGAGGGAAGGAAGGAAGGAAACAAAGAAAGAAAGAAGATAAAGTAAAATAAAATAAAGTAAAATATAATAAAGTTATTAAATTAAAATATAATAATTAAGAAAATACATTAAAAAGAAACAAAACGAATGGATAGAACCTTAGGACAAATGGTGGAAGCAAAGCAGTACAGCAAAATCTCATACCGAAGCATACACATACACACTCACAAAAAGAGTAAAAGGGGAAAAAATCATAAATCTTGCTCTCAAAGTCTACCTCCTCAATTTGGGATGATTCGTTGTCTATTCATGTCTTCCACAGATGCAGGGTACATCAAGTTGATTGTGCAGCTTTAATCCGCTGCTTCTGAGGCTGCTGGGAGAGATTTCCCTTTCTCTTCTTTGTTCTCACAGCTCCCAGTGGCTCAGCTTTGGATTTGGCCCCGCCTCTGCATGTAGGTCGCTGGAGGGCTTCTGTTTTTTGCTCAGACAGGACGGGGTTAAAGGAGCCGCTGATTCAGGGGCTCTGGCTCACTCAGGCTGAGGGGAGGGAGGGACGTGGAATGCGAGGTGAGCCTGCAGCAGCAGAGGCCGGCGTGACGTTGCACCAGCCTGAGGCCCGCCGTGCGTTCTCCCAGGGAAGTTTTCCCTGGATCCCGGGAACCTGGCAGTCGTGGGCTGCACAGGCTCCCCGGAAGGGAGGTGTGGATAGTGACTTGTGCTCACACACAGGCCCCTTGGTGGCGGCAGCAGCAGCCTTAGCATCTTCCTCCCGTCTCTGGCGTCCGTGCTTTTAGCCGTGGCTCGTGCCTGCCTCTGGGATCTGTGCTTTTAGCCATGGCTCACGCCCATCTCAGGGGTCCACGCTTTTAGCCACGACTCGCGCCCATCTCTGGGGTCCGTGCTTTTAGCCATGGCTCGCGGTGGTCTCTGGAGTTCCTTTAAGCAGCGCTCTTAATCCCGTCTCCTCATGCACCAGGAAACAAAGAGGGAAGAAAAAGTCTCTTGCTTCTTCGGCAGCTCCAGACATTTTCCCGGACTCCCTCCCAGCTAGCCGTGGTGCACTAAACCCAACAGGCTGTGTTCACACAACCAACACCATTTCTCTCCCTGCGCTCTGACCAAAGCCCGCGCCTCAGCTCGCAGCCCCGCCTGCCCCTGCGGGTGAGCAGACAAGCCTCTCGGGCTGGCGAGCGCCGGTCGGCACCGATTCTCTGTGCGGGAATCTCCCCGCTTTTCCCTCCTCACCCCGTTGCTGTGCTTTCCTCCACAGCTGTGACACTCCCCCTTCCACCACCTGTAGTTTCCGCCTGCAAAAGGGCTTCCTAGTTTGTGGAAACCTTTCCTCCTTCACAGCTCCCTCCCACTGGTGCAGGTCCCATCCCATTCTTTTGTCTCTGTTTTTTCTTTTTCTCTTTTGCCCTACCCAGGTACATGGGGAGTTTCTTGCCTTTTGGGAGGTCTGAGGTCTTCTGCCAGCATTCAGTAGGTGTTCTGTAGGAGTTGTTCCACGTGTAGATGTATTTCTGGTGTATCTGTGGGGAGGAAGGTGATCTCCACGTCTTACTCTTCCACCATCTTCCCCTCCGCTCTAGAGCTGTGTTTAAAGCTGCTGTTTTGAGAAATGTTCACAAGGCGGTAGCAGTTCTCCTTTACAAAATCTGGTTACTAGGGCAACAGAGCCTCAATGGAAGTCGTGTTGTAGGTTGTAAATTAGAATGCAGTGTGCCAGGAAAAAGCCCATTAAGTTTATGTCTCACCACTTCTTATTCATTTTTTTAATTTTAATTTTTTATCACAGCAACTTTGATAACAATGTTTTGCTTGTGCTAGGTGTCTGAGATGTGGTCCTTTTACACATATACATATGTCTATTCTTCTTCGGATCCTTTTCCCATGTAGGTTATGACATAATGTTGAGTAGTCTTCTCTTGGTGTTCCGTAGGTGTTTGGTGATTATATATTTCACCTATGTTTGTATATCTCTGTTAAACCCAATATCCTAATATATACAGTCTCACACCTTTCCTTTGGTGAACCATAAGTTTGTTTAATGAATCTGTGATTGCCTTTCTCTGTGGAAATATCTTCACTGGTGTCAATTTTTAGGTAACACCTCTAAGTGATATCATAGGATATGTGTCTTTTGCTTTCTGACTTACTACAAGTTGCTTGATGACCTCTAGACTCATCTATGGTGCTGCAAATGGCATTGTGCTATTTTTTTCCTTGGCTAATATTCCATCTGTACGTGTACCAGTTCTTCTTTATCCACTCATCTGTTGATGGACTTTGTGTTTGCTTCCATGTCTTGGCTATTGTAATACTGCTGCAATGCAATTTTGCCCCCAGTGTCTTTCTAATTCTGTCTTCTTATGTTATAGACCCAGGACTGGACCTCCTGGATCATATTGTAGCTCAATGTTTACCTTGTAACGGCACCTCCATTCTGTTCTCATTAGTGGCTCTTACCAGGTTAAGTCCCTCTTAAAGTTGAGGGTACGCACTTCTCCACAACCACTTCAGCATTTATTGTTTGTAGTTTTTTGCTGATGGTTATTCTGACTGGTGTGAGCTGATACCTCTTTGTAGTTGGACTTGCACGCGTCTCATAATCCCCTGAAATTGAACTTTCGGGCATGTCCTTTTTGTCTTCAAACTGTGAGTACAGCTTACATCTTCAAATTGTTTTCTTGAAGTATGTGCCACATTTTGAATTATTTTGGCCATTATACCCCTCAAGACACTTTGAGGGCAGGTTTCATTTACAGCCCTCCAGTACTTGTGCATATGAAGTGACTATTAGTACAGGTTTTAAAGCTGCTGTTGCAGGTAACGGCCAGAGGGCGGCAGCATTTCTGCTTTCCCCACTCTGGTAACTAGGGAAACAGACCTTCCTGCCAGTGGTGTTCCTTGGTTATAATTTAAAGCGGAGTGTCCCCGCATAAACCCACAAAAGCTGATGTCTCCTTACTTATGTTTGTTTTTTAAATTGAATTTACATTTTTTATTGCCGTAATATTCCATTCTGTACATGGACCACTTCTTCTTTGTGCATTCCTCTGTTGATGGACATTTTCATTGCTTCAAAGTGTTGGCAGTGTTAAATATGGCTGGAGTGCAGGATTGCCAGCCTGTGTCTTTTTGATTCTCATCCTCTCAGGCGATAGGCCCAGCACGGGTATGCTTGATTGAATGGTAGGTCAATGTTTACCTTTCGAGGCAGCTACATTGTGTTTTCATTAGTGGCTCTTACCACGTCCCACTTAGAACTGAGGGTACGCATGTCTCCACAACCCCTTCAGCATTTATTGTTTGCAGAACTTTTGCTGATGACTATTTTGACTGGTGTGAGCTGATAGGTTTTTGTAATTTGGATTTGCATGTCTTTAATAATTCCTAATGTTCAGCATTTTTCCATGCTTTGTTTTCTTTCTGTTAAACAAAAACAGAAAAAAACTGTGAGTACAATAAACCTCTTGAAATTGTCTTCTTGGAAGGTTGCCCTCTTGATTTTTTTGGTCGATTTTCGATGCCAGGATGTTTTTTGAGGGTAGGTGTCATTTACAGGACTGCAATGAGTATGAATATTTAGTGACCCTTAGCACTGGTTTTAAAGCTGCTGTTGTGGGAAACGGCCTCAAGTCTGCAGCATTTCTCCATCCACAAATCCTGTTACTAGGGCAGCAGATCCTTTCTGGAAGTCATGTTACCAGGTTGTAAATTAGAATGCAATGTGCCAGGAAAAAACCCCATAAGTTTATGTCACATTGCTTCTTGTTCGTTGTTTGAATTTTTTTAATCAGGATAATGATTAGAATATTGTTTGTCCTAGGTGACACAATCTGGTTCATTTGTACATTATATTTATATATATGTATATGTGTATATGTATAGATATATAGATATAGATATAGATATATAGATATAGATGTGCAGATCCTCCTCCCATGTAAATTATTGAAGAGTGTCCCGTAGACCTCCGTTTCTATATGGCCGGTCTTTTTGACATATGTATTTAATACGCATTTGTACACGTATGGTAAACCTGGTCTTAATTTATCCATTCCCTCCACCTTTCCTTTTAGATAAGCATAATTTGTTTTCTAAGTCTGTGAGTGTCTTTCTCTGTGGAAATATGTTCGTTTGGGTCAGTTGTTAGATAACGCCTATAAGTGATATCATAGGATACGTATTTTGCTTTCCGACTTACCTCACGTTCTGTGATGATCTCTAGGCTCATCTATGGTGTCTCAAAGAGCAGTGTTTCATTGTTTTCCAAGGTTAATATTCCATTGTGTACATGGACCACTTCTTCTTTATCAA
The DNA here is from genome assembly GCF_949774975.1 of Lagenorhynchus albirostris. Lineage (NCBI taxonomy): Eukaryota > Metazoa > Chordata > Mammalia > Artiodactyla > Delphinidae > Lagenorhynchus > Lagenorhynchus albirostris. The sequence continues at coordinate 38,169 of NW_026783569.1, read as the reverse complement.
TTCATCTGTTGATGGACATTTTGGTTGCTTCCATATCTTGGCTATTGTGAAAGTGGCTGCAGTGCAGCTGTTGCAGCCTCTGTCTTCTCGATTCTGGTCTTCTCAGGTGAGAGGCCCAACATTGGGCCTGCTGGATGGAATGGTGGCTCGGTTTTACATTTCTTTTTTTTGTGTGTGTGTGGTACCATGGCCTCTCACTGTTGTGGCCTTTCCCGTTGCGGAGCACAGGCTCCGGACGCGCATGCTCAGCGGCTATGCCTCACGGGCCTAGCCACTCTGCGGCATGTGGGATCTTCCTGGACTGGGGCACGAACCCGTGTCCCCTGCATCGGAAGGTGGACTCTCAACCACTGCACCACCAGGGAAGCCCCAGTTTTTACTTTTAAACGAGGTCCTTTCTGTTCTCATTATTGGCTGTAACCACTTTACATCTCACCAGCACCTAGAGAGTACACAGTTCTCTAAAACCCTTTCAGCATGTATTGTTTGTAGACTTTTTGCTGATGGTAGTTGACGTGTGTGAGTTGAAACCTTTTTGTAGATTAGATTTGCATGAGTCTAATAATTCCTGATGTTGAGCTTTTATCCATTTTCCTTTCTTTTGAAGAAGAGTGTGCAAACTTCTCTCTTCATACTATCTCCTTTAAACATTTGCATGTCTTGAATATTTTTGGTCATTCCCTAGCTCAGGACATTTTTTGAGGGCAGGTGTCCTTTACAGCCCTGAGTCTGTGAATGTTAAGTGACCATTAGCAGTGGGTTTAAAGCCGCTCTTGCCGCAAACGGCCACAAGGTGGCAGCATTTCTACATTTCCAACTCTGGGTTTTTGAGCAACAGAGCCTTCCTGGAAATCCTGTTAGTAGGCTGCAAATTAGGGTGGAATGTGCCAGGGCAAACCCCCAAGAGCTTGTATCTCCTTACTCCTTGTTTGTTTTTTAAATTTAATTTTTATTTAGTATCAGAGTAAATTTGATAAAAATGTTGTGTGTGTTCTAGGTGTACAGAATCTGGTTCATTTTATGTATGTATCGATCTATTCATCTTTGGATCCTTTCCCATGTAGGTTATTACGGAATGTTGAGTAGACCTCTCTTGGTATTCCGTAGGTATTTGGTGATTATATATTTCACGTGTATTAGTACATGTCTGTTAACCCCCATATCCTAATTCATACCTTCCTTACACATTTCCATATGATTAAACATAATTTGGTTTTCTGAATCTATGAGTGTCCTTCTCTTGGAAAATATTTCATGGGTATCAATTTTTAGGTAACACCTATAATTGATGTCATAGGATATCTGTGTTTTGGTTTCTTTCTTACTTCAAGTTGGGTGATTATCTCTAGATCCTTCTATGGTGGTGCCAATGGCACTGTTCCATGCTTTTCCATGGCTAATATTCCATTGTGTACACGGACCACTTCTTCTTGGTGCATTTTTCTGTTGATGGACATTTTGGTTTCTTCCAAGTCTTGGCTATGGTACATGTTGCTGCAGTGCAGGATTGCCAGCCTGTGTCTCTTTGATTCTGGTCTACTCAGGTGATAGGCCCATCAGTGATCCTACCAGATCACATGGTAGCTCAATTTTTACCTTTAAACACACCTCCATTCTGTTTTCAGTACTGTCTGTTACCAGGTGACATCCCACCAGCAGCTAGAGGGTACACAGTTCTCTAAAGCCCCTTCACCATTTATAAGTTGTAGACTTTTTTGCTGGTGATCATTCTGATGGCTGTGAGGTGAACGTTTTTGTAGACTGGATTTGCATGGCTTTATTAATTCCTGATGTTGAGCATGTTTCCTTGCCCTTTTTTTAACAAAAAAATAGAGAGAAAAAGAAAGAATACAAAATGTGCGTAAAATATGCCTCTTTAAATTGTCATTTTGAACTATGCACGTCTTTTGAGATTTTTGCTCGATTTAGTGACCACGGATTTGTTTAGAGGGCAGGTGTCATTTACAAGCCTGGAATTATTTTGAATATCAAGTAACCATTATCGCTGGGTTTAGAGCTGCTGCTGTGTGAAACGGCCACAAAGAGGCACAGTTCTCCTTTAACAAATCTGGTTATTAGGGCAACAGAGTCTTAATGAAAGTCGTGTTCTAGGTTGTAAATTAGAATGGAATGTGCCAGGAAAAAGCCCCTTAACTTTATATCCCACTAATTCTTCGTTTTTTAAATTTGATTTTCATTTTTTGTCACAGCAAGTGTGATTACAATGTTTTGCTTGTTCTAGATGTGCAAGATGTGGTTGTTTTACACATATATCTATTGTTCTTTGGATCCTTTCCCCATGTAGGTTACGACACAATGTTGAGTAGTCTTCTCTTGGTATTCTGTAGGTCTTTGGTGACTATATACTTCACCTGTGTTTGTATAGCTCTGTTAACCCCGATATCTTAATGTATCCAATCCTCACACCTTTCCATTGGTGAATCATAAGTTTGTTTAATAAATCTGTGATTGCCTTTCTCTGTGGAAATATCTTCACTGGTGTCAATTTTTAGGTGACACCTATAAGTGATATCATAGTATATGTGTCTTTCACTTTCTGACTTATGACAAGTTGTGTGATTACTTCTAGACTCATCTACGGTGTTGCAAATGGCATTGTGTCATTTTTTTCCTTGGCTAATATTCGGTCAGTGCATGTACCAGTTCTTCTTTGTCCACTCATCTGTTGATGGAATTTTTGGTTGCTTCCATGTCTTGACTATTGTAATACTGCTGCAGTGCACATTTGCCTGCCTGTGTCTTTCCAATTCTGTCATCTTCAGTTTTAGACCAAGTAGTGGGCCTGCTGGATCATATGGTAGGCAATTGTTTACCTTGTAAAGGCACCTCCATTCTGTTCCATTAATGGCTCTTACCAGGTTACGTCCCATTTAAAGTTGAGGGTATGCACTTCTCCATAACCCCTTCAGCACTTATTGTTTGTAGTTTTTCTACTAATTTTTATTCTGACTGCTGTGAACTGATACCTCTTTGTGGTTGGATTTGCACGTGTCTCATAATGCCTTGAAATTTAGCTTTCAGGCATGTCCTTTTTTTTCTTCAAACTGTGAGTACAGCTTACCTCTTCAAACGGTTTTCTTGAAATATGTGCCACATTTTGAAATATTTTGGCCATTACCTCCCTGAAGACATTTTGAGGGCAGGTTTCATTTAGAGCCCTCGAGTACTTGTGCATATGAAGTGCCGATTAGCACAGGTTGTAAAGCTGCTGTTGCAGGCAACGGCCATTTGGCGGCAGCATTTCTGCTTTCCCCATTCTGGTAACCAGGGAAACAGACCTTCTTGCCAGTGGTGTTCCTCTTTTATACACTAGAGGTGAATGTGCCTGGATAAACCCCCAAAGGGTGATGTTGTCATACACTAAACTGTAACCAAAACCGTACCCGTTCCCTAACCCTAACCCTAACCCTTACACTGAGCTGTGCCATAATAATAACCCATACACTAACACTAACACGTACCCTAACCCTAACCCTAAACCTTATACTTACCCAAGTCCTAATTGTAACACGTACACTAACAGTAACACTAACCCTAACAGGTACCCTAAACCGTTGTCGTACCCTAGACAGTGACCTAATCCGTACCCTTTCCCTAACGCTAAAGCTAACCCTAAACCGTCCCCTAACCCACAACCTAATCCTAACCCGTATACTAACACTAACCCACACCCTAACATGGATTCCAACCAAATCCGTTGTCGTACACTAACTGGTACCATAAGCTGTATCCATTCCCTAATGCTAATCCTAACCATAGCCCTAACCCTAAATCATACCCTAACCCGTACCCTGATCCTAACCCGTACCTTGGTGGGGGAACCGTATATCACACTGTCACCATAGAAAAACCTACAGACACTGCAGTGATGGTGGCCAATAAGACCGGCTGGACTCCTCGCTACTTCAAAATTTCTTGTGACTCTGGGACTAATGGAATACAGAAGAAGACATCATCTAAGTCTAATACAGAATACCATGTCCTGGTGGATGGTAGAATGACCATCAGTGTGTAGGAATTAGGAACTAATGGATGTATATTCTCAGGTGCTTCACTGACCTGACGTCCTTTACCAAGTACCCAGTAGCCCACAGGGCTCTCGTGGTCAGGCCCCTCCCAGGATTTGGAGCTCACCTGGGCAGGTACCCAGCAGGCCATGGGGCTCTCATGGTCAGGCCCCTCCCAGGATATGGAGCTCACCTGTGCAGATACCCAGCAGCCCATGGGGCTCTCGTGGTCAGGCCCCTCCCAGGATATGGAGCTCAGCTGTGCAGGTACCCAGCAAGACTGGACACACAGGAACCGTGCACATAGCCCCCATTGCAGAGCACCCCCAGCTCACCTGTCACTCAGGGCTGACACAGAGCACCTCAGAGCACGACTTGAACTAACAAACAACATCTCCAACAGGTCTGTGACACTGGGCGTCACTCTGTGCGGCCTCCCTCCACCTGGTCTTCCAGAGACTTCCACTGCAGCCAGGGCACCAGGCCTCTGTCTCCACCCACCACCCCTCCTCTCCCTGACTACTGGGTTCCTCTCATTAGGAGAGGGTCTTCTTGAAGTTGTCTCCCACTCATGGGCCAGATAAAATGATTAGAAAACAAGCCAGAGCTGCAGCCCCTTGTCTATCCTGACTCTCAGGAGCCCACACCTGTTCCTTGGACCTGGTCGGTTCATCAAGGTCCATTTTCTGCTGCTGTGAGCCCCAGAGGGGCGAGGATTGGCTGACCTGGGCAGCCTGACCGTGCCGGCCAGCCCTCTCCAGGTGTGCCTGGTTTGAGGTCAATATAAACACCGCTCCAGGCAGCAAGAGCCCCTTCAGTTGTGTCTGACGCCATATTCTCTGCCCCGTCAGCAGTGTCGGGGCTGGGCTGGTGGGAGGGAGTGAGGGGCCACGGTTTTTAGGGTGGCCCGGTGTGAGTGGGGCTCTGCTGGGCTTTCTGCAGGAGTTGCCAAGCTGCCAACTGCTAAAGAAGAGGATGTGTCACCCATATCTGCTGCTGGAATTTCTCCCCAGGCAGAGGTGAGTAAGGAAAAAAGCAGTGGGGGCTGGGACAGGAGGGGTATCTCAGGCAGGGAAATGGAAAGCTTCCAGAAGTGCGCCCAGGGCCAGGACCATCCTGGTTGGCCTGTAGGCACCAAGTCGGCCTGGGTGCTGTCGCTGGTGTGGCTCCATGGCCCTTCCTCTAGGCTTTCAAGTCCTTGCACAGATTCGGGTGTTTTACCTGGGAACTGTGGGAACAGTTCAGCAGCAGCTGGCCTGGAGCTCAGCTCACGTTTACTCAGAGATGCCTCAGCACGGTCCCCCAGCTTTGCAATGAGGACGCTCCTTGCTGGGGGGGGGGGCGCTGCTGGCTTCATGGGAGACGATTACCCACCTCTGACCAACTTCAGGATTCTTTACCTTTGGAGCAAGTGCCCTGATAGGGTTTTCCTGTTTATAACTGGTGGGTTCTGCTTTTTTTTTTTTTCTTTTTGGGTTCAATGTAGGTTTTATTCCTCTTTTTCGTATTTATAGATAGAAGCATGGAAATAATTCATTCATATAAATACATGTATGGGAATGGAAGAACTATTTTTCTGTTTTACTTTTTGTATGTTTATTTATTTTTTAAATTTTTAATTTTATTATTATACAGCAGGTTCTTTCTGGTTATCGATTTTATACATATGGGTGTATATAAGTCAATCCCAAACTCCCAATTCATCCCAGCACTACTCCCCCACGGCTTTCCCCCCTTGGTGTCCATACGTTTGTTCTCTACATCTGTGTCTCTATTTCTGCCCTGCAAACCAGTTCATCTGTTCCATTTTTCTTGGTTCCACATATATGCATTAATATACAATATTTCTTTTTCTCTTTCTGTCTTATTTCACTCTGTATGACAATCTCTAGGTCCATCGACGTCTGTACAAATGACCCAATTTCATTCCTTTTTATGGCTGAGTAACATTCCATTTTATATATGTACCACATCTTTATCCATTCGTCTGTCTGTGTGCATTTAAGTTGCTCCCATTACCTGGCTATTGTAAATAGTGCTGCAATGAACATTGTGGTGAATGTGTCTTTTTGATTTATGTTTTTCTCTGGGTATATGCCCAGTAGTGGGATTGCTGGATCATATGGTAATTCTATTTTTAGTTTTTTAAGGAACCTCCATATTGTTCTCCGTATTGACTGTATCAATTTACATTCCCACCAATAGTGGAAGAGGGATCCTTTTCTCCACACCCTCCCCAGCATTTATTGCTTGTAGATTTTCTGATGATGTCCATTCTAACAGGTGTGAGGTGATACCTCATTGTAGTTTTGATTTGCATTTCTCTAATAATTAGTGATGTTGAGAAACTTTCCATGTGCTTCTTGGCCATCTCTCTCTGTTCTTGGAATCAATGTCTATTTAGATCTTCTGCCATTTTTGTATTGGGTTGTTTGGTTTTTTTAATATTGAGCTGCATGTGCTGTTTATATATTATTGGAGATTAGTCCTTTGTCTGTTGATTCATTTGCAAATATATTCTCCCATTCTGAGGGTTGTCTTTTCGTCTTGTTTTTACTTTCCTTTGCTTTGCAGAAGCTTTTATGTTTCATTAGTTCCCATTTGTTTATTTTTCTTTTTTATTGCATTACTCTAGGAGGTGGATCAAAAAAGATCTTGTTGTGATTTATGTCAGAGTATTCTTCCTATTTTTTCCTCTAAGAGTTTTATACTGTCCGGTCTTACATTAAGGTCTCTAATCCATTTTGAATTTATTTTTCTGTATGGTGTTAGGGAGTATTCTAATTTCATTCTTTTACATGTAGCTGCCCATTTTCCCCAGAACCACTGATTGAAGAGACTGTCTTTTCTCCATTGTATAGTCTTGCCTCCTGTGTCATAGATTATTGACCATTGGTATGTAGGTTTATCTCTGGGCTTTCTTTTTTTTTCATTTTACAACTTTATTGGAGTATAATTGCTTTACAATGATGTGTTAGTTTCTGCTGTATAACAAAGTGAATCAGCTATACATATACCACCATATCCCCTCCCTCTTGCATCTCTCTCTCACTGTCTCTATCCCACCACTTTAGGTGTTCACAAAGCGCTGAGCTGATCTCCCTGTGCTATGTGGCTTCTTCCCAGTAGCTATCGATGTTACATTTGGTAATGTATATATGTCCATGCCACTCTCTCACTTTGTCCCAGCTTACCCTTCCCCCTCCCCGTGTGCTCAAGTCCTTTCTGTACGTCTGTGTCCTTAATCCTGTCGCACCCCTAGGTTCTTCATAAACTTTTTTTTTCTTTAGACTCCATATGTCTGTGTTAGCACACGCTATTTGTTTTTCTCTTTCTGACTTACTTTACTGTGTAGGATAGTCTCTACGTCCATCCATCTCACTACAAATAACTCAGTTTTGTTTCTTTTTATGGCTGAGTAATATTCCATTGTATATATGTGCCAGATCTTCTTTATCGATTCATCAGTCGATGGACACTTAGGTTGCTTCCATGTCCTGGCTATTGTAAATAGAGCTGCAATGAACATTGTTGAACATAACTCTTTTTGAATTATGGTTCTCTCAGGGTAAATGCCCAGGAGTTGGATTGCTGGGTCGTATGGTACTTCTATTTTTAGTTTTTTAGGGAAACTCCATACCGTTCTCCCTAATGGCTATATCAATTTACATTCCCACCAACACTGAAAGAGTGTTCCCTTTTCTCCAATAACTGCCTCTGCAGCAATTATTTTTTGTAGATTTTTTGATGATTGCCATTCTGACTGCTGTGAGTGATACCTCACGGTAGTTTTGATTTACATTTCTGTAACGATTAGCGATGTTCAGCATCCTTTCATGTGTTTGTTGGCAACCTGTATATCGTCTTTGGAGAAATGTCTATTTAAGTCTTCTGTCCATTCCTGGATTGGGTTGTTTGTTTTTGTGATATTGAGCTACAAGAGCTGCTTGTAAATTTTGGAGCTTAATCCTTTGTCATTTGCTTCATTTGAAAATATTTTCTCCCATTCTGAGGGTTGTCTTTTCATCTTCTTTATGTGTTTCTTTGCTGTGCAAAAGCTTTGAAGTTTCATTAGGTCCCATTTGTTTATTTTTGTTTTTATTTCCATTTCTCTAGGAGGTGGGTCAAATAGGATCTTGCTGTGATTTATGTCATAGAGTGTTCTGCCTATGTTTTCTTCTAAGAGTTTAATAGCGTCTGGTCTTAACATTTAGATCTCTAATTTATTTGGAGTTTATTTTTGTGTATGGTGTTATGGATGTTCTAATTTCATTCTTCTATGTGTAACTGTCCAGTTTTCCCAGCACCACTTACTGAAGAGACTGTCTTTTCTCCATTGTTTATCCTTGCCTCCTTTGTCATAGATGAGTTAGCCATAGGTATGTAGGTTTATCTCTGGGCTTTCTGTCTTGTTCCATTGATCTATATTTCTGTTTTGGTGCCAGTACCATATAGTCTTGATTACTGTAGCTTTGTAGTATAGTCTGAAGTCAGGAAGTCTGATTCCTCCAGCTCTTTTAATTTCCCTCAAGACTGATTTGGCTATTCGGGGTGTTTTGTGTCTCCATACACATTTTAAGGTTTTTTTTGTTCTAGTTCTGTAGAAAATGCCACTGATAATTTGCTAGGGATTGCATTGAATCTGTAGATTGCTTTGGGTAGTATCGTCATTTTCACAATATTGATGCTTCTAATCCAAGCATATGGTTAATACTCCCATCTGTTTATATAATCTTTGATTTCTTTCAGCAGTGTCTTATAGTTTTCTGAGTATAGGACTTTGACCTCCTTAGGTAGGTTCATTCCTACATATGTTATTCTTTCTGTTGCAATGGTGTATGGGATTGTTTCCTTAATTTCTCTTTCTCATCTTTCATTGTTAGTGTAGAGGAATGCAAGAGATTTCTGTGCATTAATTTTGTATCCTGCAACTTTACCAAATTCATTGATTAGCTCTAGTAATTTTCTAGTGTCATCTTTAAGATTCACTATGTGTAGTATCGTGTCATTTGCAAACAGTGAAAATTTTACTTCTTTTCCAATTTGTATTCCTTTTATTTCTTTTTTTCTCTGATTGCTGTGTCTAGGCTTTCCAAAACTATGTTGAATAATACTGGTGAGAGTGGACATCCTTGTTTTGTTCCTGATCTTAGAGGAAATTCTTGTAGTTTTTCACCATCGAGAATGATGTTTGTTGTGGGTTTGTCATATATGGCCTTTATTATGTTGAGGTAGATTCCCTCTATGTTCACTTTCTGGAGAATTTTTAATCATAAATCGGTGTTGAATTTTGTCAAATTTTTTTCCTGCTTCTATTGAGATGATATTTGTATTCTACAATTTGTTAATATGGTGTATCACATTGATTTGTGTATATTGAAGAACCCTTGCGTTCCTGGGATAGACCCCACCTGATCATGGTGTGTGATCCTTTTAATGCGTTGTTCAATTCTGTTTGCTAGTATTTTGTTGAGGATTTTTACATCTATATTCATCAGTGATATTGGTCTCTAATTTTCTTTTTCTATAGTATCATTGTCTGGTTTTGGTATCAGTGTGATGGTGGCGTCATAGAATGAGTTTGGGAGTGTTCCTTTCCCTGCAAAGTTCTGAAGAGTTTGAGAAGGTTGGGTGTTAGCTCTTGTCGAAATATTTGATAGAATTCACGTCTGATGCCATCTGGTTCTGGACTTTTGTTTGTTGGAAGATTTGTAATCACCGTTTCAATTTCATTACTTGTGATTGGTCTATTCATATTTTCTATTTATTCCTCTTTCAGTCTTGGAAGGTTATACCTTTCTAAGAATTTGTCCATTTCTTCCAGGTTGTCCATTTGATTGGCATAGAGTTGCTTGTAGAAGTCTCTTAGCATGCTTTGTATTTCTGTGGTGTCTGTTGCAACTTCTCCTTTTTCACTTCTAATTTTATTGATTTGAGTCCTCTCCCTCTTTTCCTTGAGTCTGGCTAACGATTTATCATTTTTGTTTATCTTCTCAAAGAACCAGCTTTTAGTTTTATTGATCTTTGCTATTGTTTTCTTTGTTTCTATTTCATTTATTTCTGCTCTGATCTTTATGATTTCTTTCCTTCTACTAACTTTGGGTTTCTTTCTTCTTTCTCTAATTCCTTTAGGTGTAAGGTTAGATTGTTTATTTGAGAGTTTTCTGGTTTCTTGAGGTAGGCTTGTATTGCTATAAACTTCCCTCTTAGGACTGCTTTTGCTGCATCCCATAGGTTTTGGATCATCATGTTTTTGTTGTCATTTGTCTCTAGGTTGTTTCTGATTTCCTCTTTTCTTTCTTCAGTGATATCTTGGTTATTTAGTGACGTATTGTTGAGCCTCCATGTGTTTCTGTTTTTTACATATTTTTTCCCTGTAATTGATTTCTAATCTCATAACCTTGTGGTCAGAACAGATGCTTGATATGATTTCAGTTTTATTAAATTTCCTGAGGCTTTATTTGTGACCCAAGATGTGATCTATCCTGGAGAATGTTCTGCGTGAAGTTGAGAAGAACATGTAATCTGCTGTTTTTGGATGGAATGTCCTATAAATATCAACTAAATCTATTTGGTCTCTTGTGTCATTTAAAGTTTGTGTTTCCTTATTAATTTTCTGTCCGGATGATCTCCATTGGTGTAAGTAAAGTGTTAAAGTCCCCTGCTATTATTGTGTTACTGTCGATTTTGTCTTTTATAGCTGTTAGCAGTTGCCTTATGTATTGAGGTGCTCCTATGTTGGGTACATATATATTTATAATTGTTATGTCTTCTTTTTGGATTGATTCCTTGATCATTCTGTAGCGTCCGTCCTTGTCTCTTGTAACACTCTTTATTTTAAAGTCTATTGTATCTGATATGAGTATTGCTACTCCAGCTTTCTTTTGATTTTCATTTGCATGGAATATCCTTTTCCATCCCCTCACTTTCAGTCTGTATGTTTCCCTAGGTCTGAAATGGGTCTCTTATAGACTGCATATATATGGATCTTGTTTTTGTATCCATTCAGCAAGACTGTGTCTTTAGTTTGGAGCATTTAATCCATTCACATTTAAGGTAAATATTGATATGTATATTCCTATTACCATTTTCTTAATTGTTATGTGTTTGTTTTTGTAGATTCTTTTCTTCTGTTGTGTTTCCCACTTAGATAGTTTCCTTTAGCATTTGTTGTAGAGCTGGTTTGGTGGTGCTGAGTTCTCTTAGCTTTTGCTTGTCTGTAAAGCTTTTGATTTCTCCATTGAATCTGAATGAGATCTTGCTGGGTAGAGTTCCTTTGGTTGTAGGTTCTTCCCTTTCATCACTTTAAATATATCAGCCAACTCCCTTCTGGTTTGTAGAGTTTCTGCGGAGAAATCAGCTGTTAACCTTATGGGAGTTCCCTTGTATGTTGTCATTTTTCCCTTGTGCTTTCTATAATTTTTCTTTGTCTTTAATTTTTGTCAGTTTGATTATTATGTGTCTCGGCATTTTTCTCCTTGGGTTTATCCTGCCTGGGACTCTCTGTGCTTTCTGGACTTGGGTGGCTACTATTTCCTTTCCCGTGCTAGGGAAGTTTTCGACTATAATCTCTTCAAATATTTTCTCGGGTCCTTTCTCTCTCTCTTCACCTTCTGGGATCCCTATAATGCAAATTTTGTTGCGTTTAATGTTATCCCAGAGGTCTCTTAAGCTGTCTTCCTTTCTCTGCATTCTTTTTTCTTTATTCTTTTCTGCAGCAGTGAATTCCACCTTTCTGTCTCCAGGCCAGTTATCCGTTCTTCTGCCTCAGTTATTCTACTATTGATTCCTTCTAGTGTATTTTTTTTTTTTTTGCGGTACACGGGCCTCTCACTTTTGTGACCTCTCCCGTTGTGGAGCACAGGCTCTGGATGTGCAGGCTCAGCGGCCATGGCTCACGGGCCCAGCCGCTCCTTGGCATGTGGGATCTTACCAGACTAGGGCACGAACCCATGTCCCCTGCATCGGCAGGTGGACTCTCAACCACTGCGCCACCAGGGAAGCCCCCTTCTAGTGTATTTTTCATTTCAGTTATTGTATTGTTCATCTCTGTTTGTTGGTTCTTTAATTCTTCTAGGTCTTTGTTAACTATCTCTTGCATCTTCTCGATCTTTGCCTCCATTCTTTTTCCAAGGTCTTGGATCATCTTCACTATCATTATTATGAATTCTTTTTCTGGAAGGTTGCCTATCTCCACCTCATTGAGTTGTTTTTCTGGGGTTTTATCTTGTTCCTTCATCTGGTACAAATTCCTCTGCCTTTTCATTTTGTCTATCTTTCTGTGAATGTGGTTTTCCATCCACAGGCTGAAGAACTGTAGTTCTTCTTGCTTCTGCTGTCTGCTCTCTGCTGGATGAGTCTATCTTAGAGGCTTGTGCAGCATTCCTGATGTGAGGGACTGGTGGTGGGTAGAGCTGCGTGTTGCTCTGGTGGGCAGAGCTCAATAAAACTTTAATCCGCTTGTCTGCTGATGCATGGGGCAGAGTTCCCTCTCTGTTTGTTGTTTGGCCTGAGGCGACCCAGAACTGTGGCCCACCTGGCTCTTTGGTGGGGCTACCTGCGGACTCTGGGAGGGCTCATGCTAAGGAGGACTTCCCAGAACTTCTGCTGCCAGTGTCCTTGTCCACACGGTGAGCCCCAGTCACCCCCCGCCTCTGCAGGAGACCCTCTAAGACTAGCAGGTAGGTCTGCCCAGTCTCCTATGGGGTCACTGCTCCTTCCCTTGGGTCCTGATGTGCACACTACTGTGTGTGTCCTCCAAGAGTGGAGTCTCTGTTGTGACTCTATGTCTCTGAGTGGGGTTGAGACTCTGAGACTGAGTGGAGTCTCACAGACTCTGTGTCCTGTGAAACTTCGATGCTTTGTGGTTCTAGAAATCCTATAAGAGACGGTCCACAGCAGGTGAAGCTAATGCTGTCGGTGGAGGTGGTGAAGCCAAAGATCTGCAGTTCAGACTAAAGGTGCCAATGTACATTCAGGACAAAACAATCTCATGTGAATGTAGTTCAGGCAGGTTTAACATAAATAGAGTCAGGTTAATGCCTAACATCTTCTATCTTGTGCCTCCCCTCAGGGACCCCCTCCTCAGTTCCTGAGGCTCCTGTAACTCATGTACAGTGGAAGGGAGACTGGGCTCTGTCCAGTCTGAGCCCTGAGTTACCCTGTGTGTATCTTAGGATACTTTGTATTTCTGTGGTGTCTGTTGTAACATCATCGCTTTCATTTCTGATTTATTTGGGCCCTCTCTTTTTTAAAAACACATACTACTATTGTCTTTTATTCTTTACAGAAGCTAAAAAAATGTTTGATCTATTACCCTTACTCTATGTATAGGTTTTTCAGGGAGATTTTTACTTTTGTTTGTTTTCTTGTTACTATCAATAATTAGTGAGACTTCTTTTAAGCTTAAGTAAATTCCTTCAACATTGCATATAAGGCTGGTTTATTAGTGATGAACTCTTTTAGCTTTTGCTAGTCTGGGAAACTCTTGACCTCTCCTTCAATTCTTTCTTTCCTCCATAAATTTATTTATTTATTTATTTTTGGCTGTATTAGGTCTTCATTGCAGTGCGTGGGCTTTTCTCTAGTTGTGGCAAGTGGAGGCTACTCTTCGTTGTGGTGCATGGGCCGTTGTGGTGCATGGGCTTCTCATTGCAGTGGCTCTTCTTGTTGTGCAACATGGGCTCTAGGTGCTCAGGCTTCAGTAGTTGTGGCTAGCAGGCTCAGTCGTTGTGTCTCATGGGCTCTAGAGCACAGGCTCAGTAGTTGTGGCACACAGGCTTAGTTGCTCTGTGGCATGTGGGATCTTCCTGGATCAGGGCCCGAACCCGTGTCCCCTGCATTGGCAGGCAGATTCTCAACCACTGTGACATCAGGGAAGCCCTGTCCTGCAATTCTGAATAATAATTTTGCTGGTAGAGTATTCCTGTTGTAGACTTTTTCTTTTTAGCCCATTGATTATATCCTATCATTCCTTCCTAGTTTGAAAATTGTGCTGAGAAGTCATCTGACAGTCTTATGGGAATACCTTGAACATAACTAGACCCTTTTATTTCACTGCCTCTGTGATCACTCTTTAAATTTTTAAATTTTTGGAGCTTTATAATGTGTCTTGGTGTGGACCTGTTTGTCTTCATCTTGTTTGGGACTCTGTTTTTCCTGGACCTGGATGTGTGTTTCCTTCCCCAGGTTAGGAAAGTTATCAGTTACTCTATCCTCCAATAAGTTATCTGCCCGTTTCTCTCTTCTCCTCGTTCTGGGGCCCCTGTAATGCTCATGTTAATACTCTTGATGTTGTCTCAGAGGTCCCTTTACGTATACTCTTAATTGCTTTTACTTTGTGCTATTCAGTTTGGGTGATTTTCACTACTCTGTTTTCCATTTCACTGATCTGTTCTTCTGTATCATACAGTATAATGTGGCTTCTCTCATGTACATGTGTGTGTGTTTTAATCTCTTTTATTGTATTGTTCACTGTTTTGTTCTTTTTGACATGTTATTACTCTGTTGAAATTCTCACCATGTCTATCTATTCTTCTCCTGACTTGGGTGAGCGTCTTTATAATCATTACTGTGAACACTTTTTTTTAATCGGGTAGAATGCTTATCCCTGTTTTATTCAGTTCTTTTTCTGATGTCGTGTCTTGTTACTTCATTTGTAACATATTCCTCTATTTCCTTATGCTTCCTAATTCTCTGTACATCTTTATTCATTAGGTTCAGGTTGTTACATTCCCGGGTCTCAGAGAAGTGGCCTTATATAGGAGATGACTGATAGGGCCCAGCAGCACATTGTCCTCTGGCCAGCAGAGCCACATGCTCCAGGGGTGTTCCCTGTGTGGGCTGCACACACCTTTCTCTTACGGCGGGGCCAACTGCTGTAGACAAGCTGGTAGGTGGTATTGGACCCTGGCCTAAATGGCTGTGAGCCCCTGCAGTATGCGATTGATTGCCATGGGTATGCTGATATCCAAGGCAGCCCTCCATTATGGGTGGCTGTGTGGTGCTCCAGGTGCACAGGTGGACAGCATAGGCCCCCAGTGTGTCTGGTTGTGAGACCTTCTGGTGCGGGAGTGCTATGGGCATGGTGGTAAATGGGGCAGGCCCCCGATTCTAATCAGTTCCAGGGAAGATTCTAAAATGTTGCTTGCCCATGTCTCAGTTCCTAGTGGGAGTCCCAGTTGCCTCTTGCCTTTCCAAGAAGCTCTCTGAGATTAGCAAGTGGGTCTGGCACACGTGTCTTTCACTCTATTGGCTCTGCACAGGGACTGAGAACATGTGAGATTTGTGTGTGCCCTATGAGAGCAGTCTCAGTTTCCTTTAGTCTCCAGATTTCCTGAAAATAAACCCCGCAAGTTTTCAAAGCCAGACCTGCTGTGTTCTTTTCTTCCAGTGCAGGAACCCTGGGCTGAGCAGCCTGATGCCAGGATCATACCCTTCCCTCCATGTGGAGGACCTATGCAATTGTGATATCTTCCAGCTGTGGGTCACTGTGCTATAGGTGTGGGTTCCAATTAGACTGTTTCCAGTCCTCCTACCTGCCTTGTGGTTTCTCCTTCCTTATATCTTTAGTTGTGGAAAACATTCCCTGCTGGTCTTCAGAGATAATTTCCGTGTAAGTTGTTGTAATTTGGGTGTGCCTTTGGCAGCAGGGGAGCTCAGTATCTTCCTACTCTATCATCTTGATCCCCTCTCAAGAATTCTTTGAAAATATATGCATCTATTACTGTAAACATAACTCTTTGAATTGCAGTCTTGTTCCTGTATTCCATAAATTTAGGTACTTTGTGTTTCCAATTTTGTTTGCTTTAAGATTTCTTTTAAATTTCCGTTTGGATTTATTCCTGTATGCATTGGCTATTCAGGAGCTTATTGTCCAATTTCCAGGTGTTCTTGAATTTTCAATTATTCTTTTTAACATTGAATTTCAGTTTCATACCATTGTGGTTGGAAATGATCCGCGATATGATTTCAATATTCTTGGATTTTTGAAGACTTGTTTTGTGGCTTAACATAGGATCTACCCTAGGCAATGTTCTATGTGTACTTAAGAACAATGGAAAGTTTGCTGCTGTTGAGTGGAATATACTGTAGATGTATGTTAGGTTCATTTGATATCAAGTGTGTGTTCAGGTTCAGTGTTTCCTGATTGATATTATGTCCGGATGATCTATACAGTGTTGAAAGTTGGGTGTCGATGTTTCTTACCATTATTTTATTTCTGCACATTTTCCCCTTCACGTGGGTTAATATATTCTTTATATGTTGAGAGGCTCCAAAGCTGGATACATACATATTTATAATTGTCATGATTTCTTGATGAATTAATCCATTTATCATTATATGATAACCTCCTTTCCTTTGAGAGGTTTGACTTCAAGTCTTTTTTATCTCATAATAGACTAGTCAGTCAAGTATCATTTTCATGGAGTATTTTGTTCCCAATTTTTCAATTTTATGCTATATATGGATTAGAAGTTAACATGAATATCTTGTACACAGTATAATTGAACTTTCTTTAATCCATTCAGCCACCCTATGGATGATTTAAATTGAAGTATAGTTGATTTACAATATTACATTAGCCTCAGGGGTACAACATATGGATTGAATATTTTTATAGATCGTGTTCCACTAAAGTGATTACACAATAATGTCTATATTTCCCTGTGTTGTGCTATATATCCTTGTTTGTTTATTTCATACATAGGGATACTGGATTTAGAGAAACAAACTACTGTTTTTCCCTCCCCCTTTACGTCGCCCCACCAGTAACCACTAATTTGTTCTCTGTGAGTCTATTTCTGTTTTGTTATATACATACATTTCTTGCATTTTTAGATTCTACAGAGAAGTGAGAACATAGTGTATTTGTCCTTCTCTAACTTAAGTACGCATAAATATTCTAGGCCTATCCATGTTGTTGCAAATGGCAGACTTTGATCCTTTTAATGGCCGAGTAATAGTCTATTGTGTATACATACCACATCTTCTTTATCCACTCATCTGTTGATGGACATTTAGTTTGCTTCCATATGTTGGCAATTGTAAATAATGCTGCTATGAACATTGGGATGCATGTATCTTGTTAAATTGGTGTCTTCATTTTCTTTGGACATATACCAAGCAGTGGAATTGCTGGCTAATATGATAGTCCTACTATTAGCTTTTATCAGGACCTCCATATTCTTTTCATAGTGGGTGTACCAACTTACAATCCCGCCACCAGTGTACTAGGATTGCCTTCTCCATGTCATGAACAACGTTTCATATTTGTATACTTTGGAATAACAGCCACGTTGAGAGGTGTGACCTGACGTCTCATTATGGGTTTTCTTGTGGATCATTCATTAAATTTAATTTACAAAAGAAGATGATAGGCTGGATGTGATCTCCAGGTTTAGTTTGCTAATGCCTGGTATAGGTTAATTTGGGGAGAATTAATACCTTTACAATGGTATTTATTGCTTACATTTTTCAGGTTGACATTTAGTGATTGGAAACATTTAAAATTTTTTCTCCCTGAAGGATATATGAAGTCTGTTGGTTTGTTTCTGTTTTATAAATTTGTTCATTTCTATCATTTTTTAGACTCCACTATAAGTGATATCATATGATATTTGTCTTTTTCTATCTGACTTACTTCACTTAGAATGAAATAATGTCATTTGCAGCAACAGGAATGGACCTAGAGGTGATCATGCTTTTTCATTTCTGAGTAATATTTATTTGATTGTGTACATGTACAACTTCTTCATTATCCATTCATCTGTTGATGGACATTTTGGTTGCCTCCATGTCTTGGCTATTGTAAACAGTGCTGCAGTGCATGTTTGGGTTTGGGTGCATTTGCCATTTTCATTTCTGGCTTTCTGCAGATATACACCCAGAAGTAAGACTGCTGGATGATATGGTAGCTCTATTTTTACTTTTAAAAGACATCTCCATACTGTACTTTATAGTGGCTCTTACCAGCTTACATCACACCAACAGCATAGGAGGGTTCCCTTTTCTCCATGTCCTCTCCAGCATTTATGGTTTGTAAACGTTTTGATGATGGCCATTCTGACTGTGTGAGGTGAAGCCTTGTTGTAGTTTTGATTTGCATGTGTCTCTCCAATGACACAAGATTTTGAGCATCTTTGCATGTGTTTTTTTAAACACTGTGAGGAAAAGTTACAGTTGACATTGGGTTTTTGAAAGTCTGACTATTTTGAATTTTTGCTCGATAACTACCACAGGACATTTGT
This sequence comes from Lagenorhynchus albirostris, assembly GCF_949774975.1. NCBI lineage: Eukaryota > Metazoa > Chordata > Mammalia > Artiodactyla > Delphinidae > Lagenorhynchus > Lagenorhynchus albirostris. Next base: position 19,892 of record NW_026783569.1, on the reverse strand, counting down.
TAAGGGCAGGTGTCATTTACACCCTGGCAGTCCTTGTGAATATGAAGTGCCCATAAGCACATGTTTTAAAGTTGCTGTTGTGGAAATGGGCACAGATGTTAGGATTTCCTTCATGCCCCTCTCTGGTTACTTGGGTAACCAGACCCACTGTGGAAGACGGGCTCTTGGATTGTAAATGAGTGTGGGCTGTGGCAGAACAAACACCCCAAATCTTCTGTTTTGTTACTTCTTGTTTTTGTTTTAATTTAATTTTTCTTTTTTATTGGAGTAAAGTTGATTTAAACTATTCTGTTTGTGGTAGGCGTACAGAATCTTGTTCAGTTATGTATATTCATATGTGTATTCATCTTCAGATCCTTTTCCCATATAGGTTATTAGAGAGTGTTGAGTAGACTTCCCTTTGTTATGCAGTAGGTCCTTGTTGATAATCTATTTTGTATGTATTAGTGTGTAAATATTTCCCCCAGCCTCCTGATTGATTTATTCCTTCCACCCACCTTTCTCATTGGGTAAGCATAAGTTTGTTTTCTAAGTCTGTGAGTCTGCTTCTCTCTCTTTTATTTTATTTTTTTGGCTGTACTGCAAGGCATGTGTGATATTAGTTCTCCCAGCACCAGGGATCGAACCCCTGCCCCCTGAAGTGGAAGCTCAGATTCTTAACCATTGGACCACCTGGAAAGTCCCTGTTTCTCTCTTGTAAATTAGTTCATTGGTATCAATTTTTAAATTTCAGCTATAAGTAGTATCATATGATATTTGACTTTCTCTTTCTGACTTACTTCACTTAGTATGATTATCTCTAATTCTATCTATGATGCTGCAAATGGCATTCCTTCATTCTTTTCATTTCTGAGTAATATTTCACTGTGAACATGTACCGCTTCTTTATCCGTCCATCTGCTGATGGATATTTTGGTTGCTTCCATGTCTTAGACGTTGTAAATTGTGCTGCGGTACACATATGGGTGCATGTGTGTTTTCCAACTCTGGTTTTCTCCTGTTATAGGCCTGGGAGTGGGACAGCTGGATCATATGGTACCTCTAAATTTACCTTGTAAAGGCACCTCCATACTCTTATTTATAGTGGCTGTTACCATGTTAGATCCCAACAGCAGCATAGGAGGGTTGCCTTTTTTCTACAACCTCTCAAGCATTTACTGTTTGTAGATGTTTCAATGGTGGCTATTCTTACTCATGTGAAGTGACCCCTCATTGTAGTTTTGATTTCCATGACGCTAATAATATAGGAATTAGAACATCTTTTCAAGTGCTTTTCTTTTAAACAGTGTAAAATTTACCTATTGAAATAGGATCTTGAAAGTCTGTTCCTTTGGAATTTATTTTGCTTACCTACCTGTGGACATTTCCTGATTGTGGGTGTCATGTAGAGCCCGACAGTTCTTCTGAATATTAAGTACCCATAAGCATTGTTTTTAAAGTTGCAGGAAAGGGCAACAAGGCAGTGGAATTTATTCATACTCACCTTGATTGCTAGGTAAAACATTGGTCTAGTGGAATTCCTCTTCCTAGATTGTATATTGGAGTGTAAAGTGCCAGGACAAATACACAAAATCTTGTGTCACATTACTTCTTGTTTAATTTAATTTTTATTTCTTATCAGAGTAAATTTGATTACAATGTTGTGTTTGTTCTAGGTGTAAAGAAGCTGTTCATTCATATGTATACATATATCTAATCAGGTTTAGATTCTTTCGCATGTTGGTCATTAGAGAGAGTTGAGTAGACCTCCCTTGGCATCCAGTAGGTCCTTCTTGATTATATATTTTATATGAATTATTAAATGCACGTTAACCCCAACATCCTAATTTTTCCATTCCTTTCACCTTTTTCAAAGTCTGTATGGGTCTTTCGCAGTGGAAATATATTCATGGGTATCAATTTTTAGATAACCCTAGTAAATGATGTCATCGGATATTTGTCTTTCTTTTTGTGACTTACTTTACGTAGTATGATTACCCCTAGGTTCATCAGTGGTGATGGAAAAGGCATTGTTTCATCATTTCCATGGCTAATATTCGATTGTGTACATGTACCACTTCTTTGCCCATTCATTTGTTTTTGAACATTTTGCTTGCATCCATGTCTGGCTATCGTAAGTATCGCTGAAGAGCATTTTTGGGTACCTGGGTATTTCTGAATTCTGGTGTTCTCGGGTTACAGGCCCATTAGTGTTTTGGCAGGATCACATAGTAGCTCAATTTTTACCTTTTAAAGGCACCTTCATTCTGTTCTGATTAGTGGCTGTTACCAGTTTACATCCCAGCAACAGCATATGAGTGTATCCATTCTCGGAAACCCATTCAGCATTTATTGTTTGCAGACATTTTTCTCTGATGGCCATTCAGACTATTGTGAGCTGATACCTTTTGGTAGTTTAAATTTGCATGTCCCTAATAATTTTTGATGTTGAACATTTTTTCATGTCCTTAAAAAAAACACTGTGAGGAAATTTACCTCTCGAAATTGTCTTCTCCGGATTTTCTACTGTTTTGCATATTAATGTCCATTCCTGACCGCAAGATATTTTTTGAGGGCAGGTGTCATTTAAAGCCCTGCAGTCCTTGTGAATATTAAGTGACCAATAGCACTGGGATTAAAGCTGCTGTTGCGGGAATTGACCACAAGGCGGCAGATTTCTACATTCCCAGCTTTGGTTGCAAGGACAGGAGAGCCTTCCTTGAAGTTGTGGTCCTAGGTTGCAAATTGTAGTGGAATGTCCCAGGACAAACTCCCAAAAGCTTATGTCTCCTACTTAGGTTTGTTTTCTAAATTTATTTTATGTTTCTTATTGGAGTAAATTTTTTTAAACTAGATTCTTCCTCGATCTACAATTTCCCCTCTCTCCTTTGCCTTTAATATTTATTTATTTATTTTTGGCTGTGTTGCGTCTTCGTTTCTGTGCGAGGGCTTTCTCTAGTTGCGGCAAGCGGGGACCACTCTTCGTCAAGGTGCGTGGGCCTCTCGCTATTGTGGCCTCTCTTGTTGTGGAGCACAGGCTGCAGACGCGCAAGCTCAGTAGTTGTGGCTCATGGGCATAGTTGCTCCACGGCATGTGGGATCCTCCCAGACCAGGGCTCGAACCTGTGTCCCCTGCATTGGCAGGCAGATTCTCAACCACTGCACCACTAGGGAAGCCCCTATTGGAGTAAATTTTATTAGAGTGTTGTGATTCTCTGGATGTACCAATTAGGATCAATTTTTCATACATATATCTGTTCATCATTGGATCCTGTTACCATGTAGGTTATTATAGAGTGTTGAGTAGAGCTCCCTTGGTATTTGGTAGGTGTTTGGTGATTATATAATTTATATATATTAATGATTATATGATTTGTATATTTTATATATTATAAGTTTATATACTTATAACATATATTAGTGTATGTATGTTAACCCCATAATCCTAATTTACTCATCCTCCCACCTTTCATTTTGGTTAACCATTAGTTTGTTTTATACGTCTCTGAGTGCCTTTTCCTTTGGAAATATGTTCATTGGTAGGAATCTTAAGATAACATCTATAAATTATATCATAGGATATATATCATACACTTTTGACTTCACATAATATGATTATTTCTAGACTCACCTGTAGTCATGAAAATGACATTGTTCATTTTTCTGAAAGCTAATCTTCCATTAGGTACATGTACCACTTCTTCTTTGTCCTTTCATCTGTTAACTGACATTTTTGCTGCTTCCATGTCCTGGCTATTTTCAGTATTACTTCAGTACAGGTTTGTCAGCGTGTGTCTTCCCGATTCGGCACTTAGGTGATAGGCCCAGTGGTGGGCGTGTTGGATCGAATGACATCTCAATTTTTACTTTTAAACGCAGCTCCTTTCTGTTCTCATTACCGGATCTTACCACTTTACATCTCACAAGCAGCTAGAGGATACACAGTTCTCTAAAACACCTTCAGCGTTTATTGTTTGTAGACTTTTGGCTGATGGTAGTTGACTTGCGTGAGTTGAAACTTTTTTGTAGGCTAGATTTGCATGAGTCTAATAATTCCTGATGTTGAGCTTTTATCCATTTTCTTTTTTTATTTGAAAAATAGTGGGTAAAACTTACCTCTTCATACTATCTCCTTGAAAAATTTGCCAGGTTTGAATTTTTTTGGCCATTCCATACCTCAGCACAAGTTCTGATGGCAGGTGTGCTTTACAGCCCAGAGTGAGTCCTTGTGAATGTTAAGTGACGGTTACCTGTGGTTTTAAAGCCGCTCTTGCGGGAAATGGCACAAGGCGACAGCATTCCGACGTTTCCAATTCTGGGATTTTGGGCAACAGATCTTTCCTGGAAATCGTGTTTGTAGGCTGCAATTTAGAGTGGAATGTGTCAGGGCAAACGCCCAACAGCTTATATCTCCATAATTCTTGTTTGCTTTTTTTAAATTTAATTTTTATTAATTATAAGAGCAAATTTGAGAAAACTGTTGTGTGTGTTCTAGCTGAAAAGAATCTGCTTCATTATATCTATGTATAGATCTATTCATCTTTGGATCCTTTCCCATGTAGGTTATTACAGAGTGTTGAGTAGACCTCTCTTGGTATTCCATAGGTATTTTGTGATTATATATTTCATATGTGTTAGTACATGTCTGTTAACCCCCATATCCTAATTCATACATTCCTTACACCTTTCCATTTGGTTAAACATAATTTGGTTTTCTGAATCTATGAGTGTCCTTCTCTTGGAAAGTATTTCATGGGTATCAAACTTCCGGGAACACCTACAAGTGATGTAATAGGATATCTGTCTTTCGGTTTCTTTCTTACTTCAGGTAGGGTGATTATCTCTAGATCCTTCTATGCTGGTGCCAACGGCACTGTTCCATGCTTTTCCATGGCTAATATTCCATTGTGTACATGGACCACTTCTTCTTGGTGCATTTTTCTGTTGATGGACGTTTTGGTTTCTTCCAGCTCTTGGCTATGGTACATGTTGCTGCAGTGAAGGATTGCCAGCCTGTGTCTTTTCGATTCAGGTCTACTCAGCGGATAGGCCCATCAGTGGGCCTACCAGATCACATAGTAGCTCAAGTTTTACCTTTAAACACACCTCCATTTTGTTCTCTGTACTGGCTGTTACCAGGTTACATCCCATCAGCAGCTAGAGGGTGCACAGTTCTCTAAAACCCCTTCAGCATTTATACTATGTAGACTTTTTTGCTGATGATCCTTCTGACGGCTGTGAGGGGAATGTGTTTCTAGACTGGATTTGCATGGCTTTATTAATTCCTGACGTTGAGCGTTTTTCCATGCCTTTTTCTATCACAAAAAAAAGAGACAGAATATAAAATGTGCATAAAATATGCCTCTTGAAATTGTCGTTTTGAAATATGGATGTCTTTTGAGATTTTTGCTCGATTTACGACCGAAGGATTGTTTTGAGGACAGGTGTCATTTACAGGCCTGCAAGTATTTTGACTATCAAGTAACCATTACAGCTGCAGTTAGAGCTGCTGTTGTGTGAAACGGCCACAAGGCGGCAGCAGTTCTCATTAACCAAATCTGGTTACTAGGGAAACAGAGCCTCAATGGAAGTCCTGTTCTAGGCTGCAAATTAGAATGGATGGGCCAGGAAAAAGCCCCTTAAGTTTATATCTCACTAAATATTGTTCTTTTTTTAAATTTAATTTTCATTGTTTATCACAGCAAGTGTGATTACAATGTTTTGCTTGTTTTAGGTGTGCAAGATGTGGTTGTTTTCCACATATACCTATCTCTTTTCTTCTTTGGATCCTTTTCCCATTTTAGGTTATGACACAATGTTGAGTAGTCTTCTCTTGGTATTCCGTAGGTCTTTGGTGATTATATACTTCACCTGTGTTTGTATATCTCTGTTAACTCTGACATCCTAATGTATCCAATCCTCACACCTTTCCATTGGTGAACCATGAGTTTGTTTAATGAATCTGTGATTGCCTTTCTCTGTGGAAATATCTTCACTGGTATCAATTTTTAGGTAACACCTATAAGTGATATCACAGGATACGTGTCTTTCGCTTTCTGACTTACTACAAGTTGCGTGATTACTTCTAGACTCATCTACGGTGATGCAAATGGCATTGTGTCATTGTTTTCCTTGGCTAATATTCCATCTGTACGTGGACCGGTTTTTCTTTGTCCACTCACCTGTTGATGGACTTTTGGGTTGCTTCCATGTCTTGGTTATTGTAACACTGCTGAAATGCACATTTGCCTGCCTGTGTCTTTCAACTATGTCTTCTTCGGTTATAGGCCCAGGAGAGGGCCTGTTGGATCATATGGTAGCAAAATGTTTACCTTGTAAAGGTGTCTCCATTCTGTTCTCATTAGTGGCTCTTACCAGGTTATGTTCCACTTAAATTTGAGGGTATGCCCTTGTCCACAACCCTTTCAGCATTTATTGTTTGTAGTTTTTCTGCTGATGTTTATTCTGACAGGTGTGAGCTGACACCTCTTTGAGGTTGGATTTGCATGCATCTCATAATCCCTTGAAATTGAACTTTCAGGCATGTCCTCTTTTTTTTCAAGCTGTGAGTAGCGCTTACCTCTTCAAATGGTTTTCTTGAAGTATGTGTCACATTTTGAAATAGTTTGGCCATTACCTCCCTGAAGACATTCTGAAGGCAGGTTTCATTTACAGCCCTCCAGTACTTGTGCATATGAAGTGACCATGAGCACAGGTTTTAAAGCTGCTGTTGCAGGTATCGGCCATTGGGCGGCAGCATTTCTCCTTTCCCCATTCTGGGAATTACGGAAGGGGTCCTTCCTGCCAGTGGTGTTCCTCGGTTATATATTAGAGAGGAATGTGCCCGGACAAACCCCCAAAAGCTGATGTCTCCTTACTTACGTTTGGTTTCTAAATTGAAAGTATATATATTTTTTTATTGGAGTAATATTCCATTGTGTACATGGACCACTTCTTCTTTGTGCCTTCCTCTGTTGACAGACATTTTTGTTGCTTCCAAGTGTTGGCTGTGGTAAATATTGCTGGAGTGCAGGATTGCCACCCTGTGTCTTTTGGATTCTCATCCTCTCAGGTGATAGGCCCAGCAGTGGGTATGCTTGATTGAATGGTAGCTCAATATTTACCTTATCAAGGCACCTCCTTTGTGTTTTCATTACTGGTTCTTACCATGTCCCACTTAGAAACGAGGGTACGCATTTCTCCACAACCCCTTCAGCATTTATTGTTTGCAGAGTTTTTGCTGATGGCCATTATGACTGGTGTGAGCTGATAGGTTTTTGTAATTTGGATTTGCATGTCTTTAATAATTCCTAATGTTCAGCCTTTTTCCATGCTTTGTTTTCTTTCTGTTACACAAAAACAGAAAAAAACTGTGAGTACGATAAACCACTTGAAGTGGTCTTCTGGGAAGGCTGCCCTGTTTTGAATTTTTCGTCGATTTTTGACCCCAGGATTTTTTTGACAACAGGTGACATTTACAGGCTTGTAATGAGTGTGAATATTTAGTGACCACTAGTACTGGCTTTAAAGGTGCTGTTGGGGGAAACGGCCACAAGGCGGCAGCATTTCTCCGTTCCCAAAACTGGTTTCTAGGGCAGCACAACATTTCTGGAAGTCGTGTCCCCAGGTTGTAAATTAGAATGGAATGTGCTAGGAAAAAAACCCATAAGTTAATATTCCATTATTTCTTTTTCGATTTTTTAGTCTTTTTAAATCGAGGTAATGTTTAGAATATTGTTTGTCCTACGTGTATACAATCTGGTTCATTTGTACATTACACACACACACATATATATATACACACACACACACACACACACACACACACACACATACGTAATATATTCATGTGCAGATACTCTTCCCATGTAAATTATTGCAGAGTGCTCCATTGACCTCCCTTGCTATATGGTCGGTCTCTTTGATAAATGTATTTAGTAGGTATTTGTACACATATGGTAACCCTAATCTTAATTTTCCATACCACCCACCTTTCCATTTACATAAGAATAGTTTGTTCTCTAAGTCTGTGAGTTTCTTTCTCTGTGAAAATGCTATCATATTTGTCAGTTGTTAGATAACACCTATAAGTGATATCATACTATATGTCTTTTTCTTTCTGACTTACGTCATGTTCTGAGACTATATCTAGGCTCATAAATGGTGCCTCAACGAGCAGTGTTTCACTGTTTTGCATGGCTAATATTCCATTATGTACATGGACCACTTCTTCTTTATCCATTCATCCATTGATGGACATTTTGGTTGCTTCCGTGTCTTGGCTATTGTGAAAACTCCTGCAGTGAAGCTGTTGCAGCCTGTGCCTTCTCGACTCTGGTATTTTCAGGTGAGAGGCTCAGCGGTGGGCCTGCTGAATGGAATGCTGGCTCAATTTTTACTTTTAAACACAGCTCCTTTCTGTTCTCACTATTGGCTCTTATCACTTTACATCTCACCAGCAGCTAGAGGGTACACAGTTCTCTAAAACTCCTTCCGCATTTATTGTTTGTAGACTTTTGGCTGATGGTAGTTGACGTGTGTGAGTTGAAATCTTTTTGTAGGCTAGATTTGCATGAGTTTAAAAATTTATGTTGTCGAGCTTTTATCCATTTTCCTTGTTTTTAGAAAAATAATGAGTAAAATTTACCTCTTCATACTATCTCCTTGAAAATTTTGCCAGTTGTGAATTTTTGAGGGCAGTTGTCCTTTACTGTCCTGAGTCCTTGTGAATGTTAAGTGACCGTTAGCTGTGGTTTTAAAGCCGCTCTTGTGGGAAACGGCCACAAGGCGGCAGCATTTCTACATTTCCAACTCTGGGCTTTTGGGCAACAGAGGGTTCCTGGAAATCGTGTTTGTAAGCTGCAAATTAGAGCAGAATGTGCCACGGCAAACTCCCAAGAGCTTATATCTCCTTACTTCTTGTTTGTTTTTTACATTTAGTTTTTATTTATTATCACAGCAAATTGGATAAAAATACTGTGTTTTTTCTAGGTGTACGGAATCTGGTTCATTATATCAATGTATTGATCTATTCATCTTTGGATCCTTTCCCGTGTAGGTTATTACAGAGTGTTGAGTACACCTCTTTTAGCATTCCATAGGTATTTTGTGATTATATATTTCATATGTATTACTACACGTCTGTTAACCCCCATATCCTAATTCATACCTTCCTTACACCTTTCCATTTGGTTAAACATAATTTGGTTTTCTGAATCTATGAGTGTCCTTCTCTTGGAAATTATTTCATGGCTATCAATTTTTAGGTAACACCTATAAGTGATGTAATAGGATATCTGTCTTTCGTTTTCTTTCTTACTTCAGGTAGGGTGATTATCTCTAGATCCTTCTATGCTGGTGCCAACGGCACTGTTCCATGCTTTTCCATGGCTAATATTCCATTGTGTACATGGACCACTTCTTCTTGGTGCATTTTTCTGTTGATGGACGTTTTGGTTTCTTCCAGCTCTTGGCTATGGTACATGTTGCTGCAGTGAAGGATTGCCAGCCTGTGTCTTTTTTTTTTTTTTTTTTGCGGTATGCGGGCCTCTCACTGTTGTGGCCTCTCCCGTTGCGGAGCACAGGCCCCGGACGTGCAGGTTCAGCGGCCATGGCTCAAGGGCCCAGCCGCTCCATGGCATGTGGGATCCTCCCGGACCGGGGCACGAACCCGTGTCCCCTGCATCGGCAGGCGGACTCTCAGCCACTGCACCACCAGGGAAGCCCCTAGCCTGTGTCTTTTTGATTCTGGTCTACTCAAGTGATAGGCCCATCAGTGGGCCTACCAGATCACATGGTAGCTCAATTTTTACCTTTAAACGCACCTCCGTTGTGTTCTCACTACTGGCTGTTACCAGGTGACATCCCACCAGCAGCTAGAGGGTACGCAGTTCTGTAAATCCCCTTCAACATTTATTCTCTGTAGACATTTTTGATGACGATCATTTTGACAGCTCTGAGGTGAATATTTTTGTAGACTGGATTTGCATGGCTTTATTAGTTACTGATGTTGAGCCGTTTTCCTTGCCCTTTTTTTAACAAAAAAAAGAGAGAAAGAAAAAGAAAGAGAAGACAAAAGGAGCGAAAAATATGCCTCTTGAAATTGTCGTTTTAAAATGTGCATGTCTTTTGTCATTTTAAAATGTGCACATCTTTTGAGTTTTTTGCTGGATTTACGACCCAAGGATTTGTTTAGAGGGCAGGTGTCATTTACAGGCCTGCAGTTATTTAGAATATCAAGTGAGCATTAGTGCTGTGTTTTTTTTAACACCTTTTTTGGGGTATAATTGCTTTAGAATGGTGTGTTAGTTTCTGTTTATAACAAAGTGAATCAGTTATACATATACATATGTTCCCATATCTCTTCCCTCTTGCATCTCCCTCCCTCTCACCCTCCCTAACCCACCCCTCCAGGCGGTCACAAAGCCCGGAGCTGATATACCTGTTCTATGCGGCTGCTTCCCACTAGCTATCTATCTTACGTTTGGTAGTGTATATATGTCCATGCCTCTCTCTTGCTTTGTCACAGCTCACCCTCCCCCCTCCCCGTATCTTCAAGTCTGTTCTCCAGTAGGTCTGTGTATTTATTCCTGTCTTACCCCTCGTTTCTTCATGGCATTTTTTCCCTTAAATTCCATATATATTTGTTAGCATACGGTATTTGTCTTTCTCTTTCTGACTTACTTCACTCTGTATGACAGATCTAGGTCTATCCACCTCATTACAAATAGCTCAATTTCGTTTCTGGTTATAGCTGAGTAATATTCCATTGTATATATGTGTCACATCTTCTTTATCCATTCATCCGATGATGGGCACTTAGGTTGTTTCCATCTCCGGGCTATTTTAAATAGAGCTGCAATGAACATTTTGGTACATGACTCTTTTTGAATTATGGTTTTCTCAGGGTATATGCCCAGTAGTGGGATCGCTGGGTCATATGGTAGGTCTATTTGTTGTTTTTTAAGGAACCTCCATACTGTTCTCCATAGTGGCTGTACCAATTCACATTCCCACCAGCAGTGAAGGAGTGTTCCCTTTTCTCCACACTCTCTCCAGCATTTATTGTTTCTAGATTTTTTGATGATGGCCATTCTGACTGGTGTGAGATGATATCTCATTGTAGTTTTGATTTGTATTTCCCTAATGATTAATGATGTTGAGCATTCTTTCATGTGTTTGTTGGCAGTCTGTATATCTTCTTTGGAGAAATGTCTATTTAGGTATTCTGCCCATTTTTGGATTGGGTTGTTGTTTTTATTGTTATTGAGCTGAATGAGCTGCTTTTAATTTTGGGGAATTAATCCTTTGTCAGTTGCTTCATTTGCAAATATTTTCTCCCATTCTGAGCGTTGTCTTTTGGTCTTGTTTATGGTTTCCTTTGCTGTGCAAAAGCTTTGACGTTTTGTTAGGTCCCATTTGTTTATTTTTGTTTTTAATTCCATTTCTCTAGGAGGTGGGTCAAAAAGAATCTTGCTGTGATTTATGTCATAGAGTGTTCTGCCTACGATTTCCTCTAAGAGTTTGATAGATTCTGGCCTTACATTTAGGTCTTTAATCCATTTTGAGCTTATTTTTGTGTATGGTGTTAGGGAGTGATCTAATCTCATACTTTTACATGTAACCCTCCCGTTTCCCCAGCACCACTTATTGAAGAGGCTGTCCTTTCTCCACTGTACATTCCTGCCTCCTTGATCAAAGATAAGGTGACCATATGTGTGTGGGTTTATCTTTGGGCTTTCTATCCTGTTCCATTGATCTATCTTTCTGTTTTTGTGCCAGTACCATACTGTCTTGATTACTGTAGCTTTGTCATATAGTCTGAAGTCAGGGAGCCTGATTCCTCCAGCTTCGTTTTTCGTTCTCAAGATTGCTTTGGCTCTTCGGGGTATTTTGTGTTTCCATACAAATTGTGAAACTTTTTGTTCTAGTTCTGTGAAAAATGCCAGTGGTAGTTTGATAGGGATTGCATTGAATCTGTAGATTGCTTTGGGTAGTAGAGTCATTTTCACAATGTTGATTCTTCCAATCCAAGAACATGGTATATCTCTCCATCTATTTGTATCATCTTTAATTTCTTTCATCAGTGTCTTATAATTTTCTTCATACAGTTCTTTTGTCTTCTTAGGTAGGTTTATTCCTAGATATTTCATTCTTTTTGTTGCAGTGGTAAATGGGAGTGTTTTCTTGATTTCACTTTCAGATTTTTCATCATTAGTGTACAGGAATGCAAGAGATTTCTATGCATTAATTTTGTATCCTGCAACTTTACCAAATTCATTGATTAGCTCTAGTAGTTTTCTGGTAGCATCTTTAGGATTCTCTATGTATAGTATCATGTCATCTGCAAACAGTGACAGCTTTACTTCTTCTTTTCCGGTTTGGATTCCTTTTCTTTCCTTTTCTTCTCTGATTGCTGTGGCTAAAACTTCCAATACTATATTGAATAAGAGTGGTGAGAGTGGGCAACCTTGTCTTTTTCCTGATCTTCGTGTAAATGCTTTCAGTTTTTCATCATTGAGGATGATGTTGGCTGTGGGCTTGTCATATATGGCCTTTATTATGTTGAGGAAAGTTCCTTCTATGCCTACTTTCTGCAGGGTTGTTATAAATGGGTGTTGAATTTTGTCAAAAGCTTTCTCTGTATCTATTGAGATGATCATACGATTTTTCTCCTTCAATTTGTTAATACGGTTTATCACATTGATTTGCGTATATTGAAGAATCCTTGCATTCCTGGAATAAACCCCACTTGATCATGGTGTATGATCCTTTAAATGTGCTGTTGGATTCTGTTTGCTAGTATTTTGTTGAGGATTTTTGCATCTATGTTCATCAGTGATATTGGCCTGTAGTTTTCTTTCTTTGTGACATCCTTGTGTGGTTTTGGTATCAAGGTGATGGTGGCCTCGTAGAATGAATTTGGGAGTGTTCCTCCCTCCGCTATATTTTGGAAGAGTTTGAGAAGGATAGGTGATAGCTCTTCTCTAAATGTTTGATAGAATTCGCCTGTGAAGCCATCTGGTCCTGGGCTTTTGTTTGTTGGAAGATTTTTAATCACAGTTTCAATTTCAGTGCTTGTGACTGGTCTGTTCATATTTTCTATTTCTTCCTGATTCAGTCTTGGCAGGTTGTGCATTTCTAAGAATTTGTCCATTTCTTCCAGCTTGTCCATTTTATTGGCATAGCGTTGCTTGTAGTAATCTCTCATGATCTTTTGTATTTCTGCAGTGTCAGTTGTTACTTCTCCTTTTTCATTTATAACTCTATTGATTTGAGTCTTCTCCCTTTTTTTCGTGATGATTCTGGCTAATGGTTTATCTATTTTGTTTATCTTCTCAAAGAACCAGCTTTTAGTTTTACTGCTCTTTGCTATTGTTTCCTTCATTTCTTTTTCATTTATTTCTGATCTGATTTTTATGATTCTTTCCTTCTGCTAACTTTGGGGTTTTTTTGTTCTTTCTCTAATTGCTTTAGGTGCAAGGTTAGGTTTTTTATTCGAGATGTTTACTCTTTCTTAAGGTGGGCTTGTATTGCTATAAACTTCCCTCTTAGAACTGCTTTTGCTGCATCCCATAGGTTTTGGGTCGTCGTGTCTCCATTGTCATTTGTTTCTAGGTATTTTGTTTTTTCCTCTTTGATTTCTTCAGTGATCACTTCATTATTAAATAGTGTATTGTTTAGCCTCCATGTGTTTGTATTTTTTACAGATCTTTTCCTGTAATTGATATCTAGTTTTATGGAGTTGTGGTCGGAAAAGATACTTGATGCAATTTCAATTTTCTTAAATTTACCAAGGCTTGATTTGTGACCCAAGATATGATCTATCCTGGGGAATGTTCCATGAGCACTTGAGAAAAATGTGTATTCTGTTGTTTTTGGATGGAGTGTCCTATAAATATCAATTAAGTCCATCTTGTTTAATGTATCATTTAAAGCTTGTGTTTCCTTATTTATTTTCATTTTGGATGATCTGTCCATGGGTGAAAGTGGGGTGTTAAAGTCCCCTACTATGAATGTGTTACTGTCGATTTCCCCTTTTATGGCTGTTAGTATTTGCCTTATGTATTGAGGTGTTCGTATGTTGGGTGCATAAATATTTACAATTGTTATATCTTCTTCTTGGATCGATCCCTTGATCATTATGTAGTGTCCTTCTTTGTCTCTTCTAGTAGTCTTTATTTTAAAGTCTATTTTGTCTGATATGAAAATTGCTACTGCAGCTTTCTTTTGGTTTCCATTTGCATGGATTATCTTTTTCCATCCCCTTACTTTCAGTCTGTATGTGTCTCTAGGTCTGAAGTGGGTCCCTTGTAGACAGCATATATAAGGGTCTTGTTTTTGTATCCATTCAGCCAATCTGTGTCTTTTGGTGGGAGCATTTAGTCCATTTACATTTAAGGTAATTATCGATATGTATGTTTGTATTCCCATTTTCTAAATTGTTTTGGGTTCGTTATTGTAGGTCTTTTCCTTCTCTTGTGTTTCTTGCCCAGAGAAGTTCCTTTAGCATTTGTTGTAATGCTGGTTTGGTGGTGCTGAACTGTTTCAGCGTTTGCTTGTCTGTAAAGGTTTTAATTTCTCCATCAAATCTGAATGAGATCCTTGCTGGGTAGAGTGATCTTGGTTGCAGGTTTTTCTCTTTCATCACTTTCAGTATGTCCTGCCTCTTCCTTCTGGCTTGCAGAGTTTCTGCTGAGAGATCAGCTGTTAACCTAATGGGGATTCCCTTGTGTCTTATTTGTTGTTTTTCCCTTGCTGCTTTTAATATGCTTTCTTTGTATTTAACTTTTGACAGTTTGATTAATGTGTGTCTTGGCGTATTTCTCCTTGGATATATCCTGTATGGGACTCTCTGTGCTTCCTGGACTTGATTAACTATTTCCTTTCCCATATTAGGGAAGTTTTCAACTCCAATCTCTTCAAATATCTTCTCAGTCCCTTTCTTTTTCTCTTCTTCTTCTGGAACCCCTATAATTCGAAGGTGGGTGCATTTAATGTTGTCCCAGAGGTCTCTGAGACTGTCCTCAGTTCTTTTCATTATTTTTTCTTTATTCTGCTCTGCAGTAGTTTTTTCCACTATTTTATCTTCCAGGTCACTCATTCGTCCTTCTGCCTCAGTTATTCTGCTTTTGACTCCATCTAGAGTATTTTTCATTTCATTTATTGTGCTGTTCATCGCTGTTTGTTTCATCTTAAGTTCTTCTAGGTCCTTGTTAATTGTTTCTTGCATTTTGTCTATTCTATTTCCAAGATTTTGGATCACGTTTACTATCATTATTCTGAATTCTTTTTCAGGTAGACTGCCTATTTCCTCTTCATTTGTTAGGTCTGGTGCGTTTTTTTCTTGCTCCTTCATCTGCGGTGTGTTTTTCTGTCTTCTCATTTTGCTTACCTTACTGTGTTTGGGGTCTCCTTTTTGCAGGCTGCGGGTTCCTAGTTCCTGTTGTTTTTGGTGTCTGTCCCCAGTGGCTAAGGTTGGTTCAGTGTGTTGTGTAGGCTTCTTGTTGGAGGGGACTAGTGCCTGTATTCTGGTGGATGAAGCTGGATCTTGTCTCTCTGGTGGGCAGGTCCATGTCTGGTGGTATTTTGGGGTGTCTGTGGACTTATTATGATTTTAGACAGCCTCTCTGCTAATGGGTGGCGTTGTGTCCCTGTTTGCTAGTTGTTTGGCATAGGGTGTCCAGCACTGTAACTTGCTGTCGCTGAGTGCAGCTGGGTGCTGGCATTGAGATGGAGATCTCTGGGAGATTTTCGCCATTTGATATTATGTGGAGCTGGGAGGTTTCTTGTTGACCAGTGTCCTGAAGTTGGCTCTCCCACCTCAGAGGCACAGCACTGACTCCTGGCTGCAGCACCAAAAACCTTTCATCCACACAGCTCAGAAATAAAGGGAGAAAAATTAGAGAGAAAGAGTCAGTAGAAGTAGGAAGAAAGAAAGAAAGGAAGGAAGGAAGGAAGGAAGGAAGGAAGGAAGGAAGGAAGGATGGATGAAAGAAAGAAAGAAGAAAAGAAGGAAAGAAAGAAAGGAGGGGGAGGGAGAGAGGGAGGGCGGTGAGAGAAAGGAAGGAAGGAAGGAGGGAAGGAAGGAAGGAAACAAAGAAAGAAAGAAGATAAAGTAAAATAAAATAAAGTAAAATATAATAAAGTTATTAAATTAAAATATAATAATTAAGAAAATACATTAAAAAGAAACAAAACGAATGGATAGAACCTTAGGACAAATGGTGGAAGCAAAGCAGTACAGCAAAATCTCATACCGAAGCATACACATACACACTCACAAAAAGAGTAAAAGGGGAAAAAATCATAAATCTTGCTCTCAAAGTCTACCTCCTCAATTTGGGATGATTCGTTGTCTATTCATGTCTTCCACAGATGCAGGGTACATCAAGTTGATTGTGCAGCTTTAATCCGCTGCTTCTGAGGCTGCTGGGAGAGATTTCCCTTTCTCTTCTTTGTTCTCACAGCTCCCAGTGGCTCAGCTTTGGATTTGGCCCCGCCTCTGCATGTAGGTCGCTGGAGGGCTTCTGTTTTTTGCTCAGACAGGACGGGGTTAAAGGAGCCGCTGATTCAGGGGCTCTGGCTCACTCAGGCTGAGGGGAGGGAGGGACGTGGAATGCGAGGTGAGCCTGCAGCAGCAGAGGCCGGCGTGACGTTGCACCAGCCTGAGGCCCGCCGTGCGTTCTCCCAGGGAAGTTTTCCCTGGATCCCGGGAACCTGGCAGTCGTGGGCTGCACAGGCTCCCCGGAAGGGAGGTGTGGATAGTGACTTGTGCTCACACACAGGCCCCTTGGTGGCGGCAGCAGCAGCCTTAGCATCTTCCTCCCGTCTCTGGCGTCCGTGCTTTTAGCCGTGGCTCGTGCCTGCCTCTGGGATCTGTGCTTTTAGCCATGGCTCACGCCCATCTCAGGGGTCCACGCTTTTAGCCACGACTCGCGCCCATCTCTGGGGTCCGTGCTTTTAGCCATGGCTCGCGGTGGTCTCTGGAGTTCCTTTAAGCAGCGCTCTTAATCCCGTCTCCTCATGCACCAGGAAACAAAGAGGGAAGAAAAAGTCTCTTGCTTCTTCGGCAGCTCCAGACATTTTCCCGGACTCCCTCCCAGCTAGCCGTGGTGCACTAAACCCAACAGGCTGTGTTCACACAACCAACACCATTTCTCTCCCTGCGCTCTGACCAAAGCCCGCGCCTCAGCTCGCAGCCCCGCCTGCCCCTGCGGGTGAGCAGACAAGCCTCTCGGGCTGGCGAGCGCCGGTCGGCACCGATTCTCTGTGCGGGAATCTCCCCGCTTTTCCCTCCTCACCCCGTTGCTGTGCTTTCCTCCACAGCTGTGACACTCCCCCTTCCACCACCTGTAGTTTCCGCCTGCAAAAGGGCTTCCTAGTTTGTGGAAACCTTTCCTCCTTCACAGCTCCCTCCCACTGGTGCAGGTCCCATCCCATTCTTTTGTCTCTGTTTTTTCTTTTTCTCTTTTGCCCTACCCAGGTACATGGGGAGTTTCTTGCCTTTTGGGAGGTCTGAGGTCTTCTGCCAGCATTCAGTAGGTGTTCTGTAGGAGTTGTTCCACGTGTAGATGTATTTCTGGTGTATCTGTGGGGAGGAAGGTGATCTCCACGTCTTACTCTTCCACCATCTTCCCCTCCGCTCTAGAGCTGTGTTTAAAGCTGCTGTTTTGAGAAATGTTCACAAGGCGGTAGCAGTTCTCCTTTACAAAATCTGGTTACTAGGGCAACAGAGCCTCAATGGAAGTCGTGTTGTAGGTTGTAAATTAGAATGCAGTGTGCCAGGAAAAAGCCCATTAAGTTTATGTCTCACCACTTCTTATTCATTTTTTTAATTTTAATTTTTTATCACAGCAACTTTGATAACAATGTTTTGCTTGTGCTAGGTGTCTGAGATGTGGTCCTTTTACACATATACATATGTCTATTCTTCTTCGGATCCTTTTCCCATGTAGGTTATGACATAATGTTGAGTAGTCTTCTCTTGGTGTTCCGTAGGTGTTTGGTGATTATATATTTCACCTATGTTTGTATATCTCTGTTAAACCCAATATCCTAATATATACAGTCTCACACCTTTCCTTTGGTGAACCATAAGTTTGTTTAATGAATCTGTGATTGCCTTTCTCTGTGGAAATATCTTCACTGGTGTCAATTTTTAGGTAACACCTCTAAGTGATATCATAGGATATGTGTCTTTTGCTTTCTGACTTACTACAAGTTGCTTGATGACCTCTAGACTCATCTATGGTGCTGCAAATGGCATTGTGCTATTTTTTTCCTTGGCTAATATTCCATCTGTACGTGTACCAGTTCTTCTTTATCCACTCATCTGTTGATGGACTTTGTGTTTGCTTCCATGTCTTGGCTATTGTAATACTGCTGCAATGCAATTTTGCCCCCAGTGTCTTTCTAATTCTGTCTTCTTATGTTATAGACCCAGGACTGGACCTCCTGGATCATATTGTAGCTCAATGTTTACCTTGTAACGGCACCTCCATTCTGTTCTCATTAGTGGCTCTTACCAGGTTAAGTCCCTCTTAAAGTTGAGGGTACGCACTTCTCCACAACCACTTCAGCATTTATTGTTTGTAGTTTTTTGCTGATGGTTATTCTGACTGGTGTGAGCTGATACCTCTTTGTAGTTGGACTTGCACGCGTCTCATAATCCCCTGAAATTGAACTTTCGGGCATGTCCTTTTTGTCTTCAAACTGTGAGTACAGCTTACATCTTCAAATTGTTTTCTTGAAGTATGTGCCACATTTTGAATTATATTGGCCATTATACCCCTCAAGACACTTTGAGGGCAGGTTTCATTTACAGCCCTCCAGTACTTGTGCTCGTAGTATTTGTACTACTGCTTAGGATTGTGGACGGGTTCATGTAAGGTTTTCGGACCAGGTGAGGGTTAGGAACAGGGATTCTAGCAGGGGAACGTTAGGGCACGACAGAGGCGGGGGGTTCGAGGCCCTGTCGGGGGACGCTGGAGGGCGGGCACGACAACGGGACAGGCTTCCGGTCCCGGCTACGGATGAGGCTGAGGCTACGGTCGGTGACGGGTCCTGGTTAGGGAAGAGAGCTGGTTTAGGGTCCAGGTGCGGGTAGGACAACGGGTCAGGGTCAGGGTCCAGGTTAGGAGTAGTTCCTGGATCAGGGTCCGGGTTCGGATTAGGGGACGGTTGGGGTAAGAGTTAGGGGAAGGGCTTTTGGGTGGGCTTAGGGTTCAGGAACAGGTAAGGCTTGGGGTCCGGGTACGTGTTAGGGTGCAGACGAGGGTTCGTGTCTGGGTTAGCGTTAGGACTGATTAGGGAACAGGGACGGTTCCGTGGACGGTGTAGGGTCCAACAAGGGATTTGGGCTAGGGTCCGGGGTAGTAGTATTAGTCTATTGGTTAGCGTCAGGGTACGAAAACGGATGGCGGTGAGGGTTAGGGATCGGGCTCGGTTTAGGGGACAGGTTAGGGTCCGACAATGGGTTAGGTGTAGGGTGCTGTGTGTTTGTTAGGCTACGGGTTACTGCTAGTGTACGAATTCGTATTTATTAGGGTACGTGTGAGTGGACGGGCATGGGGTAGGGTCCGGTTTCGGGGACGTTTCAGGCTGCGGGTGAGTGTTAGTGTGTGGGTTCGTTCGTTCGTATGATGAGGGTTACGGTTAGGGCATGGGTGCGGTTGAAGGTACAGATTAGGATCCAAGTTAGGGTAAGGGTTCGGGGATGGGTTAGTGTGGGGGTACGGTTCGGGGAAGGGGAAGGGCTACAGTCAGGGGACGGAGTAGGGTACGGGTGCGGGATCGGGCTTGCTTTAGGGTACATGTTAGTGTTAGTGTTTGTTAGTTAGTGTGTGAATTAGGGCAACTAGGATTAGGGTAAGGGAACGGGAACGGGTACGACAACGGGGTAGGCTTACGTT